>NC_140587.1:550253512-550853512 GCF_964204655.1 Triturus cristatus | reverse complement strand
TTATAATTATTTAAGTGTATATTATGATTTTTAATGTATATTTTGTTTTTGTATGGTTAAATTAGTCGTTTATATTTTAATCTATATTTTAGTTGTGATTTTTGGGGTTTGCAGGAGAATATGGTGGGAAGTTATTTAAATTATAACTTTCTAACAAATTAATTCTTTACATTAAGTAAATATTTAATTGTTAAGTAATTATGTAATTTTTAAACAGATTATAAGGTGTGTACATCATTTAATATGTAAATTATTTGTTTTTAATTAATTGTTAATTGATTAATATGCACTTTAATAATAACAACGATTGTAAAATGGATTTTGTAGTTATGATTGTTTTAATTTCACTTGTTTTTTGATTGAATATTTTTCAGTTATTGTAATACTTATTATTTATTTAAAAAAAACTGGTGGGTGTGTTTTTTGGATAGTAAGGAGGAAGTGTATTTACTTTAAATTTATTTTTTCTTTATTTGTTCGATACATTTGTATAACAATGTTTTATCTATAGGCAAGGGGGGCCCACGCAGCCTCCCTCCCTGGGCTGATATCGGCCTGGGGACCCCACCTCCCTGGTGCCTGCCTGCTTTGTTGGGGACCACGGGGGAGTCTGAAGGCCCCTGCCGTCCCTGCCGGCTCCTTGCCTCCTCGCCTCCTGTGGGAGCTGGCTTTGCTTTGAGACCCAGGGAGCTACTAACATGCAGCTCCCTGGATCTCCAATCAATGTCTGTTTCCTTACTCACTTCACAGCGGGCAGGGAAACAGACATGCTCTGCTTTCAACAAGCGAGAGCATTTTCTGCTTTTGCTTGCTGGGTTTGCTCCCAACATGCCATAGCAAACTGCAATGTCCCGGGGGTGGGCACCCCAGGACATTGCTGGCGCCGGCCCTAGGGGGGTGGCGGTCCCCAGAGTCATCGAGGAATCCACAAGGGGGACCGTGCGGTCCCCCTCCTTTTTCAATTAAGTCCGGGGAGGTGGTGGTCCCCAGGGCTGCAGGGGACGGGTGGCCCCGTATTTAATTTAAAACAGTTGCCCCCATGGAGGTGGCAGTCCAAGGGCCGGCGTGGAGGGGCAGAGCCCCCGCGCATTAATATAACATTATACCCCAGGGAGGTGGCGGTCCCTGGGGCAGTGAGGGAGGCCATCGGGCCTCCCCCACATTATTTAGTACTCACTCTGTGCCTCGGGGAGGTGGCGGTCACTGGGGCAGCGGGGGAGCCATGGGGCTACCCCACTAATAATTATGTGACTTCCCCAGGGAGGTGGCGGTCCCTGGGGCTTTGAATAGCCTGAGGAGGGGTGCCCCATGCACACATCTTCTATATTTACACACGCTCCTGGTACCTGGCCCACCTGTGGGCCATTTTCAAAGAAAGCATGGCAGCCTGCGCCTCGTTTTGTTATTTACATTTTGACAGGAGTAACGGATCCAGCGTGACTCCCACTGAAATGTTTTTAAAAAAATGCATTTTTGGCCTGGGTCCCCTCCCCCCAAGAGGCCTAGGGGATCAGGGTGTTTCTACCATGACCCCTTTTCTTTTTTTAAAAAGCTACAAACAGATACCAGGACGAGATCGGGAGAGATGGCGGATCCAGTGCGTCCATATATATATACAACTGGAAACTTCTTTACATCTCTCAGCAGCTACTAAACGGATTTACCCCATTTAACAAAAAGAGTGCTTTCTGGACCAAGAGCTATCTTTCTGCCAAAATTGGTGTAATGCCGTTCAGCAGTTCGGGCTGTAGCTGTGTCTAAAGTTTTCTATGGCAATTAAATTGGGGGAAAAAAAATCTCGGCCTCCACTTGACGGATCACCACGAAATTGTCAAGACAGCAGCTTAAGTGACTGGCAAATTAGTTTTGAACATTTCGTAAAGATTCGTCAAATGATGCCAAAGTTATCAGCTAATGAAAACATTCTCTCCCAATGGACACTACATTATATATATATATAATCATGTTCCAGGTGATGTATTTTACCCGCTTGAAACTACAGTGCTGCTGGATGAGTGCAACCTTGCCTGTGGGCACCTTGGAGCTTCTATTTACACGCGGCAGCCCAGCCGCGAAGGTTTGCACCCCCGAGAATTATAGGGGTCACGGGGGCCGGAATTCGCAGAGCCTCTGAAGTGAAGCAGCAGGGATTTACGGACACCTGCATCCCGGGGCCCATCCAGGGCTGTGAAATGGCAGAATGAGACGCACCCATACAGGGAAGTGACACGGACTATCAGTCCCACAAAGCAGTGCGTTTAAACTCATAGGAGTTTGCCCATCTGAGGGCGATTAATTGTTTAAATAGTGGGAGTGTCAAAGCGCTAAAGAAACTCAAGTCGAGTCTCTGAAGATGAGCGAAAGCTCAGAAACGCGTCAGGCTTTTAATCAAGACATGAGAGCTGCAGACCGGTATGCGGTGATGTCTTTTACCCGCTTGAAACTACAGTGCTGCTGGATGAGTGCAACCTTGACTATGGGCACCTTGGATCTTATATATATATATGATCAAGGCCTCCCGCAGGCCGAAACGCGTCATGGCGGCTGTGTAAAGTTTTTGTCCGAATAAAAATTTCCAGCACTTACTTTGGGTCCGTGTTCGTCTCTGCGCATTGAAGCTGCGTAACTGATGAGGCGATTCCTGGTGACATATATATATATATATATATATATATATATGTATATAGGCTCCTAGTTTGCATATACCACTCACTAGGTAGAGTTATAGTTAGGATTGTGCTTCCATGAGAAATGCATTTTTTGGATTGCATAAATCTTGGTGCCATTTGACGAATCTTCACAAACCTTTCACCAAACAATTATTTTCGCTGCAGCTCCATCCTGGAAAATGTTGGGGTGATCCATCAAGTCGGAGCTTAGAGAAAAAGGGGTGGTTCCAAAACATGTTTTACCCATTTATTTTTCTAATGGAACTTTAGATACAGCTACAGTCCAAACAGCTGAACTGATTTACACCAAATGTGGCAGAAAGGTTGATCATGTTCCAGAAAAAGTTCTTGTTGTAATTTAGTGTAAATCCGCGTAGAAGTTTTTGAGCAATTAATGCACAAAAACCTTGTATATATCACACCGCACAGGATCTGCAGGTCTGACAGATCTCAAGGTAACATCTGATTGGCTGCCACCACATCAAGAAGGATATGGCGGAAGCAGAACTACTTTTAATAACCCCCCCCCCCCCCGAGGTGGGCCAGGGCCCGGGGAGGGCCATGCAAAATATTTCTTATAGGGAGTGTGGCGCGTGGCCCCATTCCCAAAGCCTCTGTGAAGAGGATGGGGTGCTGCCCCTCTCCCCAAGCATTATTAGGCCCCGGGGACACCATCACCTGAGGCCGAGTTCCATGATAAAAGGGGAAGGGGGCCACATGGCTCCCGCCCCGGGCCTTATTAGAGCCAAGGGGATCCTATCCTCTGGGGACATATTCTGTCAAATATGGGTGGGCCGCGTGACTCCCTTCCTCAGCAGGTAAAGTTCCCGGGTAACCCAGCCACCGGCGCTGGCTCAATTACTGTGTACCGGGGAGCCCATCTTGGGACATAATAATTGCCCTTCCTGCATCAGTGTTGGCAGAAAAAAAAACATGTTTGCACCCGCCTGGTGGAAGCATTTTTAAACCTCTCGCCGTATGGGAACAGACATGTCTTCCCTGTCCACAGAAGTGCAGGCAGGGAAGGTATGTCTGCTCCTACCCGGCGGGAGATTTAAAAAACTTTCCATGCCTGCGATCCTGCAGACAGGGAATCACGCATTGCTCCTGCCCCTAGAAGGACCATGCAGAACAATGCCGGCTCCCAAGTTATGCGGGGAGCCAGCTGGAGCCCCGGGGGCCTAGGGGTATTCCCCACAGCTCCCTCCTTGCTGCTTGGAGGGTGCTCCGGGTGGGCATCTGATCACCCACCTAAAACAAATACAGGCCTTGGAGGATGGGGTCCCCGGGTCACAGTAGTTTAAGGGAGGGGGGGGTCAGATGGCCCCTTCCCTCTTTTAATGGCAATCAGCCCCAGGGAATAGGGACCCTGGGGCCTATAAAGGCTCGGGGTGATGATCCACACCCCCTCTCCCCTATATTTAAGTAATTGCCCCAGATGAGGTCTCTGGGGCTATTATTGGCTCAGGAAGCGGGGCTGTGGGTCCCCTCCCCTAAAGATCCCTGGGCGTGGAGCACCAGGGGCCCCTTGTGGCTTAGGGTGTGGGGCCTCAAGCCCCCTCCCCTTTACAAATATCTTTTGCCCCAGGGGTTCACCAGGGCCAAAAGTGGCTCAGGGAGGAGGCCACGTGCCTCCTCTCCTATATAAAAAATGGCCTTGGTGGATTGGGTACCCGGGGCGCGAAGTGCCTTGGGGAGGTGGGGTTCGCTTATGGGTTGGATGCAGTGTTCAGCTTTGTGTTGGCTACCTGCTTGGGGTTGGCACAGGCTGTGCTCTAAGGTAACCATAACTCGCACCCTCACTATGCACTGCTAATTACCCCACATATTACATAATTCATGATATTTTCTATGACATCACTGATAATATCACTGCAACATTTGGAATTAAATTATTAATGAGAAAACTGTGCATGGCTGGGGTGTGAGTTATTTGAGATAACTATAACTAGTGAATTTCAGTGGTTTTGTACATTTAAAATGTTAAGCTGTCACTGAAATTCTCACCTAACTATAACATTATGTTTACCTTTGTTTTTTCAGAGTTTATATATATATTTACTGAAAAAAACAACGGTAATAGGGACCTTATCATTAGGCTTAGATTTCACTCGTACAAAACCAGTGATCAGTCATTTGAGATGTCATCAGTGATGTCATCGGTGATGTCACTGGCCATGTCTTGAGTGATGTAATATGTGAGGCAATAAGCATTGCCTTGCTTGGGTGTAAGTTATAGTTAGCTCAGGTAACTTTACCTGCTGAATTTCACTGGGTTTGTACGAGGGAAATCTGAGCCTAACAATAACGTTTCCTAAATATAACGTCCCTGTAACCTTTGGTTTTTAAGTGAATTTCTAAGGTTTTTCAAATTCTATTTCCTAACTATAACGTCCCTGTAACCCTTGTTTTTGTAAGTGAGTTTTGATGGTTTTTTAACTAGTAATCGCATTTGGAGAGTGGTGCAGAAAGGGGGTGGGGCCTCCGACTAGCTCTCAGAAATCCTGCTGTGTCGGTCTTAAAGGAGGTAGCACCCAAGAACCTTCAGCATCCAAAAGGACTTCATCCCCCCTACCAGGAGGTGCGTTTGCAGAGTGGTGCAGAATGGGGGCGTGGCTTCCGAGTACCTCTCAGCAATTTTGCTGTGTGGAACTTACTGCAGGTAACCAGAGGGGTAGTTGGCCCCAATGGACAGTCCAGAGCCAAGGGGATTCATCTCCCACTCAGCAGTGCACCAGGAGGTACGTTTTCAGAGTGGTAAAGAAAGGGGGCAAAGTCCTCAGTAATCATGCTCTGTGGGACTTACTGGAGGTAAAAAAGAGGGCTTGTTGGCCCCCAAGGACCCTCTGGAGCCAAGGGGACTTCATCCCCAACCAGAAGAAGTGCACCAGGAGGCATGTTTGCAGAGTAGTGGTAAAAGGGCGTGTGATCTCAGGAGTTCTTTTAGCAATCCCACAGTGTGGGACTTACTAGAGGTAATAGGAGAGGTAGTTGGCCCCCAAGGACCCTCTGGAGCCAAAGGGACTTTATTCCCCAACCAGCAGTGTGCCAGGAGGCATGTTTGCAGAGTGATGGAGAAAGAGAGTGTGGTCTCGGAAGTCATCTCAGCAATCCAGCTGTTTCGGACCTACTGGAGGTAACAGGAGGGCTAGTTGGCCCCCAAGGACCCTCTGCATTTAAGGGGACTTCATTCCCCAACAAGTAGTGAAGAAGAAGGCATGTTTGCAGAGTGGTAGAGAAAGGGGGCATGGCCTCCAACCACCTCTCAGCAATCCCACTGTATGGTTCTTACTGGAGGTAACAGGAGGTCTTGTTTGCCCTCAAGGATCCGTAGTAGCCATGGGGACTTCATCCCCAACCAACAGTGCGCCAGGAGGTGCATTTGAAGAGTGGTGAAGAAAGTTGGCAGGGCCTCCGGCAACTTGTCGGTCTTTTTTTTATTTTTTATGTATTCTGGGAGAGGGGCTGCCTGCCCCACCTTCTCTGGGCCAATTTTGCCCCAGGGACCCCATCCCTCGGGCCAGGCCTATTTTGAATATGGATGAGGGGGCCGCGCAGCCCCCCTCTCCAGGCTGATTTTGGCCCCCCATCCTCTAGGCCCAACCTTTTATTTTAATTTTATTTTTTTACACTAAAAGGGAATTTAGGCCCCTCCCCCTAGAGCCCGGATGTTTCGTTAAAAAAAAATAATAATGGGAGTGGGGCTGCTGCACCCTCATTTCCCAGGCTGATTATATGGCCCGAGAACCCCATCCCCCAGGGCTCGGTCTCTGTTGTGGGTGCCCTGGTTCCATCAAGGACACCCACTTCCTAGTGTTGGGGACGGGATGAAGCCTCAAGGCCCCGCGATCCCTGCTGGCTCTCCTCCCCAGCATTGGTGCTGGCTGACTTGAGACAACATAGCATTTGCAAAGGATGGCATATGTTTAATATGTCATGGCTGTCATCCAAAATGAATTCATCGTTCACTTATGCTTGTTTACACTGCAATTGGTTGCGTGGTGCACAATTGTAAAGTTACAATATAATTTTTGGAAATGCACTATTACTGAGCATTTCTAGTTGCTCTATTGCAACATGTTTGTTAAGTAATTATTAGAGTGCATGTCACCCAATATGAACACTTTTTTGTGGCATCTGATATTTGCTCTGTAATAATAAGCATTTGCTTTACCTAAATATCAAGTTGGAAATATTGTTGCATTTAGATTGTAATAAATAAAATATTGTTGATTTTAACATTGCGGGTCATAATATTGTGTTTTATTTATAATAGTTGTTAAAGATTGTCTTGTGCATAAGGTTGATGTAAGTAATCTATTTTTTTCCATATTATTGGAATATTTTATGTTTTTAATATATCTAAATTTTGTTTAAAATGGTTAAATATTAAAGGCAGGATTTGTTTTGGTATGGGTTGGTACTTTGCAATTTAAACAAAAATATTTTTTGAATTTTTAAATTGTTTAATTGAGATTTATATTTTAGCAAAATGTATACATTTTTTTTATTATTTAAATTCCATGGTTGTATTTTTGAAGTTTGCTTATTTTGGATTTGTGTTTTCTTATTTGTTTTTTTAATGTTGGCTCTTAGGTTTATAGGAGTAAAGTCAGGCAAGTGAGGGAAAATCTTATAATTGTATATCATAACTTAGGAGTAAAGTGTGGGAGTGTTTTATAATATAATTCTGGTAATTGTTTTCAATGTATTTCAAAATATAATGTATTAGATAATATTATTCAATTAATATTTAAATTAGTTATTGTTTTGTATTTTTGGTATTTTTAAAGGAAATGTTTTAATATTTGAATTATTTTTAATTATGTTTTGTATTTTTGAAATCTTTTTACTTTTGTTACCAAATGCTTATTATTTTGGAAATATTTATTTTTTCCTTTTCTTATGCTACTGTGTTTATATTTTATTGATTTTGAATTTTTGCAAAGTTTTAAAGTATGGCTTTTTATGTACTTAATGTTATTTTTTGTAATAAATAAGATTTAACTATAATGTTCTGGTTGTTTTATTTTGAATTAATTTTGCAAAGTATGTATGAATTTCTGAATATTTATTTTTATAATTTCAAAAGATTCTCATCAAATGTATTGAAATTATTAATAGCTACGTATAAATATATACATTTTTAATATATTTTTTATAATATGACAAAGCTATACCTCTCTGACAAGTTCGAACAAGATCAAAACAAGTATCGGTGTTTGAGCCCTTGAGTGGGCTTGGCTGGGGCCCCCAGTTCATCACTTTCTGGTGTCCTTGACCCGCCCACACTGGCAGGAGATGGACCTGTTGCCCCCGCCTTTCGCTGCAGAAGTTAATATCCACCTCTACTGAGCTCTCTCCTCTCGGGGAGCCTAGCAGCGTTGAACATGTGGCTGACTCGTGTGAGTTGATTTTTTTACCATTGATAGTTATCTTCAGGCAAGCTTGATAAAGCATGGCATAGTTAATGTTCATCTCTAGTAGTTTCTTCTTTGCCGGTAGGAATTTCTTTCTTGCTTCCAGGACCTGAGGTGTAAAGTCTGGAAAGATGGAGATATCCGCACCCTCGTACCTGAGTGTTTGCAGTGCTCTTGAATGACCTAGGGCTGCATCACAATCTCTGTAGTTCAGTATCCTCGCTATAATTGGGCACGGCCTTGCCCCCTGTCGAGTAAATGTCCTGACACAATAGGTCTACTAATACCTTTTACCACAATTTTCTCCACATTTCCTGTATTTGTGGATTTGGCAATTCCAGTAATTCAGAAATTATACCTTGAGATTGCCTCCCAGTCTTCTGCTTTATCTTGGAGTGTCTCCAGCACCTTCTCTAGTCGTTTTTCGGACTCTGCTGTTGAACCCTGAGAAAAACTGGCATCAGACACCCTGCGCTCAACCATATTCAGACACTTCGTGCTCGTCCATTCTCCCCGGCAACCTGTCTACATGATATTTTAGAGCGTTCGACTTTCCATCGATTGCTGTTAGTGTGATCTGCATGGCAGATATAATTTGGCGAAGGTCACCCCCGATTCCAGATTCTCTGTATCCATTCCTGTCGCTGTCTGGTCATCTCTATACTGCCCTTGTGACTTACGCTGATGTTTATGTTTGTTTATGTTTATATGTGTATAGAGCGTTCGATTGCCGTGGCATCTTGGCGCTGAAGTATGTGGAAAGGAAATGCGCCCTGTATTACCGGGGGACCTATGTGGAGGTGAACAGCCATGTTTTCAGGTCCTTCCTAAAGAGCTGCAAGTTGGATTGAAGTTTCATGGCCGTCGGCATTTTATTCCATAGCTTTGCTGCGCAATTCGATGGAGTCCTGCCCCCCCATCTTGCCCATCTGATCTTAGTGATCTTGATAAGGCCCAAACTGGCAGATCTAAGGGCGCGTGGGTGTGTAGGGTAGGAACATTCTTTGAATGTCCTCAGCACCACCACCGTAAAGTGCTTTATGCACAAGGCATAAAGCCTTAAATTCCACCAGGTGCTGGACAGGGAGCTGGTGTAGTGATTTAATTCCTGCCGAAGTTGATTGTCCTTTGGGTATACCTAGAAGTAGTCTTGCTGCGGCATTCTGTAGAGATTGCAATTTTCTCATCTGGGACTTGTCAATGTCCATAAAAAGGGCATTGCAATAGTCTAGCTTGGACAAGAAGAGTGCCACCATCACCGTCTTTTGCAACTCCTGTGGAATGAACGGAAAGATTTTTCTCAGAGTTTTTAGTAAAAAGGAACAAGAGGAACTGAGACTATTTACCTGGGCAGAAAAATTCAATTGGTTATCAAAAATGACCCTGAGGTTCCTGACCTTGGGGACAGGGCATGGGCACTCACCGGCCTCAGTCGGCCACCAGGAATCATTCCTCAGGGGCCGGGCCGAACTCCATCACCTCCGTTTTGTCGGTGTTAATTTTCAGGAAGCTCCTTATACATTGTACATTAGAGTTTATATACATACTAGCATGTCGGAATTGTCTCACTCGCATGCAGTGACATAATGAACCAATCATATTGTGTAGGGCCCAAGTGCCCTATAATTCACGGTCACAGCCCACTTGTTGTTTAATCAAAGATCCAAATTGGTGATAACACCCAAATCTTGTGAAAAGCATGCTATATGACTTTGATCTTAAGTATTTTCATATCTTAAGTTCTCTTGATCCAATGTATTCCTAAAGTAATCCATATTAGAATAATTTTAATAACTGCGAGACACAAGAGGCGTAGGAAGATCAATCTTAGAGCGGTTGTCCCGCTATTTGACCTAAGAATTTCTTACCTCCTTATTACTCCATTCGGAATCAAATTCACTCCGAGTTGCTACTATTTATATCCCTTTCCAATGCTGCCAAATAATCCCTAAAGAGAACAATCGTGAAAGACTGATGTATAATCAGAAACCAATATGTTCAAATAAACCGAGCAGTAATCAGAGTTACTAGCGCTAATGCTATCAAACAACTCTCACCTTTTACAAGGCTTGAAATCAACACCTCCGATTCTCATGTAATCCAATTCGCTCAAAGTTATCAATATTTTTCAAGTAGATACCCTGGAGTTCCGGGACCTACAATTAAATTAGATAGAAAATATTAAAAATGCGCATTCTATTACCTTAATGGCGTTAACAGATTTCACAAAACGTTTTTGTTACGAACACGCTCACCTTGCAAGCTTCCGCCTCCCGAATATATTTTGCTCCAAATTATTATTGGTTACAAGATAGGTACCCTAGAGTTCTGGGACCTACAGTCAAAAAAATAAAAGGAAGATATTCAAAAAGGCTGACTAATTCCTATAATCCTGCTACAGACTATCAAACTTTTACGAGCCCGCTCACCTTTTCAAAATCCACCTCCCGAATACAGGTACGCATAGGCGGTCACGTGATAACGCCGTCATACTTTATAGGCATAAAAATAAAGGAGGTGACTAACCCCTTTCATAAAACTTACGGACGCCATTACATTAAAGCGCTCTAGTATTTGAAAATACTAATGATGAAAAATTATCCGAATACAAACTAAATGATAATTTCAAAATTAAGAAGGACCCATACGGTCATAAGTAATACTGTGTATACATTCCAGAGGAATATTTCTTAATCCTAAGATTCTAATAGGAGTATGTATATGCAAATAAATAATAGTAATTGACATCGAAAAGATGACTCCCGCAAAGTCTATGAAGGACGCCATCTTGGAAAGATGTTTTCAATATACAAGTGTATAGCGAGCTCGCAATAATCTTACTACCATCTCCAGCCCGATTCACATCAAATTAGAAATCCAAAGGGAAATATCTGTGCTCCCTACTCAATACGATAGTGTTAAACTAAATCTGGGTTCGTGTGAACAATTCAGAATAAGTTCCACCGAAATAAATAAAAACCATCAGAATTACAGACTTTGCTGTTTTAAATGGATTTCAGTAGCTTGGCAGCCTTTCTGCTGTTGTTAGCGCCGGGACACTTCCGAGTAGCTGTGCGCTCAATAAATTAAAATAACATAACATAACAATTAAATATCACAAAAAAGCGAAGAGGTTAGAGTAAACCCACGAAGCAGAAATCTATTATGTGTAGACAAAATTACAAAAAGGAAGAAGAGTTCTTCTCACAGGAAACACCCATTGGTATAGGCTATGTTCCTATATTTCACTACCCCAATTCCAATGCGTAAACAGTAATTACATAAAAGAGGAGTCCATCTTATAGGAAACGCCCATTGGTGTTGGCTATGTTCCTATATCACACTACCCTAATTATAATAAGACCTCCAGTGTCTCAAAGCTACCAAAAACTACCATCATAACGCACATTTCACTGACAACCACAGATGAAAGATTAATTCACATCCCTAAAATGCCTAGTCACCCAGAAAATATTGTAGCTCATGGTCATAATTAAGACCTACTTCAACCGCCCTCAAGCGCATGATCCACCTAGCCTCCTGTCTCCGCAGTTGAAGCTCCCTGTTCCCACCTCGTGGGTTTGTTCTAACATGCTCAATACCAAAAAATTGAAAAGACTTAGATAAACCTTGTGCTAAGCAATTGTGAATATGTTCAGCAATCGGATATCTGGAATCATTATATTTGACTGCTCTGAAATGCTCACTGACACGATCCTTTAATGCCCTAATTGTGCTACCCACATAGATTTTTTGACATTTACATATAATAATGTACACCACAAATTTGGTATTGCAATTTATATTAGTCAGAATATCATATGTATGACCCTCATCATCCGTAAACTGTTTAGTTTTGTCTTTTGCAAACTTACACATACTACAATGTCCACATCTGTAGAATCCCTTGCTGAATTGTGATAACCACAGCTCCTGTTGCTTATCAGTAGGGTAACTGGGACTCAATATTGTACTCAACGTCTTGCCTCTGCGAAAGGTAATTTGAGGTTTATCACCTAAAAATTCTTTCAATGTTCTGTCTGCTTTCAAGATGTGCCAGTGTTTATTCAGGCTCTTGTACAGCGTTTTACTAATAGAGTTATAGTCAGCAATCATCCTAATAATAGGTGCTTCTGGTGTCACAAACCGAGTTGGCCTCAGTGTAGATTCTCTATTAGTCTTAAGAACCCTATATTTAGCTTTCATAACGTCTAATCTGGAATAACCCCTTTGGATAAATCGTCTTTCCATGTCCGCAATGCATATCTTGAATTCACTTTCTTCACTGCAATTGCGACGAGCTCTTAACATTTCACCATACGGAATCGCTGTTATCTGATGCCGAGGGTGTGCACTGTCAGCATGCAATATAGCGTTACATGATGTGGGTTTTCGATACATGCTACTATGGATCTTGTTATCCTTCACATATAATTCAACATCTAGAAACACTAATTTTGTGGAACTTGCATGCGATGTAAATCTAATATTCATATCATTGTTGTTAAGATAACTTATAAAATCCTGCAATGATTCCACTGTGCCTGTCCAAATCATTAGGCAGTCATCTATATAACGTCCCCAGTAAAGGATCTGATCACTCCAATGACTGCCTGATGGGCCCCATACCACCATCTCCTCCAGCCAACCCATAAACAAATTTGCGTAGGCCGGTGAAAATCTGGAGCCCATAGCCACTCCTGGTTTTTGCCTAAACCAATCCCCTTTAAAGAGAAAGTAATTATTACATAATATCAATTCTGTCATAATTAGCAACATTTTGGTATGTTCCCATTGACTAGCCGGTCTCTTTGATAGAAAATGGCTAACCGCTTTTAAGCCCAACTCATTACGTATGCTGGTATATAATGATACCACATCAAGTGTCACAAGCATCATATCTGTTTCCCAAGTAATATCACTCAAGATATTCAGAATATGCCTAGTATCCTTAATATATGAGGGTAGGTTAACCACAATTGGCTATAAAAACAAATCCACATACTGTGACAGGCGCTCAGTAGGCCCACCGATACCAGATACAATAGGCCTCCCTGGTGGAAAGGGGAGGTCTTTGGGGATTTTTGGTAAGGTATACAAGCATGGGTACCTTGGACGGTTCACTTTTAAATACAAATACTCATCATCATCAATAAGATCATTATCATGCCAATTCTTAAGATGTCCATTAATTTCAGTAACAAGAGAGAACATTGGATTATAAGCAACTCTTTCATAGCATTGCACATCATTCAATTGTGTGTATATTTCCTGTTCATAGTCAATCTTATTCATCACGACAAGGTTTCCCCCTTTGTCCGCCTTTCTAATAATTAAATTGGGGTCGTCTGCTAAAGTTTTTAAAGCCTGGCGTTCTTGTCTTGTTAGATTATCTTTATAGAACTTAGCGGCATCAGCATTTTTATTATATATATTGTCCAAATCATTAATAACCAACAAATGAAAAATTTCAATGTTATTTACCACTCACTAAAGTTGGGGACCAGCGCGATTTACCTTTAAGTCCACTGGATATAGAAACGTCTGGTCTAATATCCAAATCATCCAATACTCTAGATATTGTCACTGGATCTTCCTCCATTTCAGTAATTGAAAGTAATGTTACAGTGTCTTGAATATCCCTAATTGTCAATGTATTTGATACTGAGTTACAGATTTGTGATACAACCCCTTTATTTGGTTTAGGATTCATTGCAAAATATTTTTTCAGTTTCAACCAGCTGATAAAACGAAATAAGTCAATTTTCATATCACACAAGTTCCCTTTATAATATGGACAAAAACCCAAGCCTTTCTTCAGAACCTTGATCATTTCATCTGTAAGTAAGGAGTCTGACAGATTAATTACTTGTACTTCTTCTATGTCAGAAACATTATTTCCTTCTTGTCCCATGAGCGTGTTTTCATCCCTGCTCTGTTTCCTTCTACTGCCACTCCTCTTCCCCCTCCTAGTTTTCTTATATTTCCTATTCCCTTGACCTGTTCTCTGTTCCCTCTTTTGATCCGATTCACTTCCTGTAGGAAAGATGAATTGCCCAAAGGGTGTAATTGTCTCCCTGTCGCTCCTTAGCCCCCCTCCACATCACTACCACTAGTAGGTACTGTGCTAAGTGATGTGTTACTGGAGCTAGTAGACTGGGATTCAGGCACTTGCTTATTCTTGTCAGAGATGAGATAATCATATTTTTGGGAAAAGGTGAATATTCTTCCACTGTTGTAATCTACTTCATCTCTTTCTAACTTATGTGCCTTTCTTTGTTTGATATCATTTTGATGATTCAATAGAACTCCTTTCAAAATCTCATAGTTCTTAGCTGCTACTTCAGGCATATTAAGAGATGTAATTTCTTCTTCCAATTGTGTGATTTCTACTTGCAACTTTTTTACTTTTCTTTCTGCGTTTTCAATAATCATCGTTAGTGATTGTCTGGAAACAGGATAGTCTGTAGTGAGTTGAACGTACCGCTTGCAGTTGATCTTGCCTATCCTGAGTCCCTGGAGTACTCAGGAGGTTGTTATAGATCGCTGATCAAAACATGGTTTTGCTGTGTCTTGTCTGTTTTCCCCATAGTGGTCCAGCACTACGGGGGGGGGGCACAAAAACAGGATAACACATGGTGGCTCTCAGGCAGCAACTGAAGTTTCACCCCCGCTCTCAGCGGCAGCACAGAAGAGTATCTGGTAAGAGATATCACAGCCAACTCCATAGGTCCACAGTCCGGGCCCGCAAGCAATATCTCCTTGCCCCAGTATCAAGTGCGACCCCCTGCAGTAGTTTATCCGAGCCTTGCAAAGCCCAAGTTGTGGATTTACTGTAGAGTTCATAGGCCACCTTTGGTTGACCCATCACTACCCCATCGTCATGAAACTGAATCCAAGTCCAGGCAACTGTAAATTTCAGCCAGGTCTGAGAGAATATGTGGTTACTGAGTGGATGCTGCAAAACAACAGACTGGGAGTCTGTGATGGCTCTCTCAAGTCTCAGCAATGCAGCTGGGGTTGGAGGGGGTCACTGCGCATGTGGTTTTCAGCCGGCCTGAGACCCCCCCGCCCAAAGAAACATGTGCACTGTAGGTAGAGCCCACTCTCCTGCTTATCATTACCCAGGCCCTGCCCCCAGCTAAATAAAACGATAATAAAACAGGTTTTAACCCTGTTTTATTTTTACATTTTTTTAAATGCTGGCTGGGGGGCAACACTCCTCCACCATAGCGGAGGAGCCAACCCTGTAAGAGAGCCCTTGAGGCCCACTGGTAAAAACTAGGGGTGGGCGGAATTTGCGTAATCGCGTTACGCAAATCTCCGCGAAACGGTAAAAAATCTCCGCGAACACGCAGAAATTCCGCGAACACGCGGAATTGCTTGTTCGCGATACTTTTTTCCTGTTCGCGATCGCTGTTTGCGTGCTCGGGGTGAAATATCTCGCGAACACGCATATTGAGAACGCGAACAAGCAAAAAATTTCGCGAAGTCGCGGAACGCAGATTTTTGGGCAATTTCGCATTCTCCGCGGAACGCGAAATTACCCAAATTCCGCAAATTCCGCGAACGGAACGGAATTTACCGCCCAGGCCTAGTAAAAACCGAGCTGTGTATGTTTATACAAAGCATTTTTAGAGTGATGGAGATTTGTTTCTTTATATCTCAAAACAGAGCGCTTCTGATAGACTGGTAGCGGTATTAATCCCCCAAGGTTTTGTTGCTCCTCAACCGGATCTAGTCAACAAATTACAATGCAAGCTGGAAACCACAAAGGTTTATTTCAGGTTCAAATCATTACAGAAAGCACACTGAATAGTTAAAGTCAGTCAATAAGTCATTTAGATCAGGATATAGCATGAAGCTCAGAGTGAAATGCATGAAATTATTAAACAGAACCAAGTATAGTTCAGCTCTAGTAAATAAATCAAAGTCATAAATCAGACTTCAAACCAGTGTGGTACTGCTTCCTAAACTCAAAGGGAAGAGTGAGCTCACCACGCCCAGGAAGGGACTTCTTTTATAATGTGTTATATAATGCATAAGTGTCACATGGTTTAGACCAATCATATTAAAGGGAGACAATACAATTTCTGAGTTCACAGTTTCAACATTATTCCACACAGGCTCACTGACAGAATATCGGAATGAAAAATATTGTCTGGACAGAAGATCAATTCAAAAATATCGAGGCCCGAAATATCGGGAAGGTGAGTGCAACAAAGTAAGTATCAATTTACTATTCTTAACTCCACATCTACGTACCTCGAAGATATATATATTGTCAAGGTATATATAAGTGGAGTCATATATAGTAAAACTTTGCTTACCTATAGAATCTTACCTTCACAATATTTCTGTCCTCGATATTCTTGACATGATATTTTGTCACCCAATATGTTTGGTTCCGATATTCATTGGAAACACCCACACACATGCACATAATGCAGTTCCCATCCCTGGTGCCCTTTACACACCTAAATTGTTAATACAAATGCTGTGACTCAATATACAATGACAAGTTCTCATGACAAATCACATAATGATCCCAATAAGTGAGGACCTGTGAAATATCACTCCCAGGGAAGCATTGTGTTACTGAGCATTAAAGGAAATAAACCTCATTCTGTGGATGGAAAAGTGACCCTACGTTTCACAACATTGTTTACAAAAATGCATGTGCATGAATCGGCTGTGTGCAGGGTGAGACAGAGACAAAAAGATGATCGCATAGTAAAACGATGGCTGCAAGCAGCACCAGCCATTTTGAAATCAAGGCATACATTGGCCAATGCTAGGATGAGTGCAGGTTCCTCAGCATAATGTCTTTGTTTCAACCACATGTTAATCATATCAGGTTAATACTGTGGTGCATTTAATTATAAACTCTCTTTCAACAGTTTGACGTGGCACAACAAAGGCCACTGGAGGGGTGGTGAGGTGTGAGATTGTCAACAACATCGAACATGTCTAACTCATGAAACCTACACATACGTATCTAGATGAGTATATGTATTATCAATGTTCTAAGATGTATCTTCACTAGTGGCAAATTAAACCCGTTAAACATGCCCATGTTAAACATGTTCATGACTTAAAGCCAGGCCTGCTTTGTCTTTGGGGGGAAAAGCACAAGAACCAAAACACTTTACATAGTGTTACATCCTTCTTTCTGGAATTATTTCTAAAAATGACAGTAATGACGTGTACATATATAGCCCATGCAGTCACATTGTTTGTAGCTTCTTAGCGTTGTGAAAAAAGGATATACAATGGTGAAATCAAACTATGATCAGTTTAGTGCCCTCTGAGATGAAGTCAGTCTACCCTGGATCTGAATCTGCCCCCAGACTTCAGGAGCGTGCATAGTACCTGAGAGAGGGATTTGAATAAAATGCATAGTTGTGTTAACATGAAGTAATTAACACATAATGAACTTAAGATATTTTGTGAGATGTTGTGTTTATTTTAAAGTTGAAAATGTAGGTCTTGATTTTAGAATGGTAATTGCTGTCTGCAGTCACCTTTCAGTGCATGCAGCCATCTCTCAGCCCATTCCCCGTGTATTCAGCACACGGTAGTAATTTTGTCAGCAGCGGCCGGCAACATTTAAATTTGGTGGGGCGCAATGCCCAAATAACTCACCATATGCATGTTGCCTTTGCTGGAGGGTCCGGTTGCCGTCTCTCCCTCCTCCTGGCATGCTCCTTCATCGGGTAAGGACTTCCTCTCTTGTACAGTGCGAAACCAGCCAATCCTGGAGCTACGCTGCAGCTCCAGGATTGGCTGGAGAAGGTTAACCCAGCACTCATTTTGAGGCTGGAGGCCTGTGTGGCTGCACCTCAGCTGTTTTTCAGTCTTGGAATTGGAGGCTCTGAAGTGCGCATGTGAGATTGACCGGCTGTAAACAGTCGCCAATCTCACATGCGGACTGGCAGGAGCTGAAGCAATAGTGCAATTGCACTAATCAGCCCCCCTCCCAGTGTAATAGCGCGAGCCTGGGAGACCTTAATAAAATGGTACATTTTACCATTTTATTAATGTGTGTGCCTGCAGCGCTTGCAGCTCATCCACCATAACGGTAGAGCCACCACTGAATTTTGAAACATGGTTGGTTCTCAAGCTTCTTTTTCATGCTGTGTTAGCATAGTGAATGTTTTCCAAGGTCTCACCTATAAGGGCCAAGATCGGATACTCATGAGAACTAAGCCTTTATTTTTAGCGATATTTACACTAACTATCAAAGTGGCTCAGGAGCATAGGGGATGGGAAATGTTTTACGTGAATCTGTAGGACAGCATTGAATAATGTGAATTCAGAAACTGTATAATTCATTCTTTAACCTGATTGGTTCAAAATGTGAGATCCTAATGTTATTTTATTCATGTATTATTTCTCATGTATTTTTCATTATAAAAGACACCCTTTCTGCATAGTGTTGGGCTCACTCTCCCCATATCTTTTAAAGGTGCACTCAGTCGGTCTGACATCTGATTTAAGACTTATTTACTTGATCTGACTTATACTTCGTACTGCTGTCCATATATTGCATTTTTAATCTAAGCTTCATACTACGTTATGACAAATATTTAACTGATTGACTTCTTATCTCTTATTTTGCTTTCTGTAATGCCTTTAATTTTTCAATGAACCTTCATGGCTTCTCAGTAATATTTATCAGTTTTTATTGTTAAGCTTAATGTGCTTTACATTTAAATCTTTATTAAATAATTTATAAAGCGCATCTTATGCCAATGGGCGTCTGTCTTGGCGCTATACGAACAGAGAGATAGCTACAGCAGATGTCAGAAGCAGGTCAAGCCCATGGCCAGGTGAAATCTGAAATGCTCCCTGATATATAATTCATCCTACTGAGCATATCCGGAGAGGAGCAGCAAAATCCAGTGGGGATTGTTACTGCTCCCCATCCTTCAGGAGTGCTTTAATTTGACAGTAGATAAAAAAGCGCTACATCACACCACAGCGCAGCCTGCTTAACCCACGGTGTGCGTCTTGTATCAGTAGACCAGCAACATTAAACTGAAGGCGAATCACCAGTGGACATGTGAGTTTTGCTCTAGCTGGATCATGTGTGGTTGGTTCCAGTTTGAGATGTATTTGCTGCATACGGCTTCGAATGGTTAAGCCTTGCTGTGCAATGATTAGAATTAGTTAGAGTTTGCTTTGCGTGTTCACAAGTGCCCTACTGCCCTACCTTTACTTTAGGCCATTCATCACAGTGAGTTATTTTAATCCACTAGAGGCAGTTCCAAACATGGAGGTGGAAGCCAGTCAGAGTCATTGGTAAAATACCAATAAGGCATAAGACGAAATATGGACAAATGCTAGCATACATTAAAAAATATGCATTGTTGTCAAGTAACTTTTACTCCAGCACAAAATGTTTACTTCATGGCCTTGCCAAGAAGAACAAAATGCACTTTTTTTGTCGCTGAATGCATTTTGTTGACCAGGAAATACCATGTATGCAACTATTTAAAAACAAGGCTCTGCACATGGTGTTTATAAATGACTCAGCAGGCTATAGCTAATTGTTTATTCATTTGTTCATTTACAATCCAAACATTTACTTTCTTTCAGCAGATGCAGTCACCTTGCATAGATTTATACCTATTTGTGACTGTAATTCATACTGCATGATAGTTACTATGTGCAACACGTGGTCTGCTGATTACAAACATGCAAAATGCTGCAACACAGACTTGCAACCAGTTGAAGATTGCATTGTGCTGTAAAAAATTCAAACATATTTTATTAGTATTAAATGTAAATATAAACCACACCACAGCATGTATGTGCTAGTTGGTCAGTACAATCAGTACCATCACTTCAGCGGATACATAATCCACCCTATCCAGTATATATACAGATATGTAGGCTCCCAGCATATTGAGTCCTTGGGGCCCATATCTCTTCTTATTTCTTGGGCACATCTCGATCCATGTACATTCATTCGGGGTGGGGAGGTGCCTCTCCTTCCAATACCTGGCTAAGTCTCTCTTTTCTGCCAGGTAGGCCATAGAGAGAATTAGCGTGAAGCACGGGACACCCCCAATGCATCCATGATACCCAGAAGTGCAATTTTGGATTGAGGGTTATTGGCCTCCCTATCACACACCCAACAATATTGTGGCTCCCTTTCCAATAGATTTGCACTTCAGGGCATTCACAAATTATATGGTAGAATGAGCATGGGGACAGGTAGCGCCAAAGGCATTTGGGTACACTGGGCCCTTCCCATACACCACAACTAGGCTGGGGTGTACTAAATCCTGTGTAAGTAATTAAATTAAGGCGAAACGGACATGCAAATTACATTCATTTTCACCTCGATCCACTCCTCATGTTCAAGTGTGCCCACGTTCGCTTCCCACCGTGCCCTCAAGCTCGTCAGAGGGTATGGTGGTTTGATGACTAAGGATTTGTAAAGTCACGAGATACCCCCCTTTCTTAAATCATCAGTTGTTAGTTTACATTTCAAGAGGCTGGACTCAAGGAGCACTCTCAGATTCTCTTAATAACCTTTCAGAACGTGCCATAGTTGTAGATACTGGTAAAACTGAGATCAGTGTTTGTGGAATTCAGTCACTAGTTCCTGGAACGAGTTCAGATTGCCTGCAATCCAGACATCTCTCAATGTGGATATACCTATAAGGTCCCAACCTTGAAACACCATCAAGCCCACCGTTTCCAACAACCATGTCCCCTGCCATAGGGGGGTTGCCCCGGTTATGATGCCCAACCATTTTATATGGCGGAGAGCCGTGTATAAGTAACCTATGGGGAGAAGGGTGATAAGGGGAAATGAATGAGGGTGATATTTGCTGCATATCAAAGTTTCTACACCATGTGAATGCAGCAGGTCACACTCTAGTCTATGAGCCTGTTTGCCTCTGTCCACCCGTATCCAGTCATAACTAATTGTGATGCCCAACAGTACAGATTGACATCTGCCTAGTCCCTCCTCATAGGGAGAATAACAACTTTTTCGAAGGAGACCCTGGGTATTTTACCTGCCCAGAGAAAACTGGTGATTTGGGTCTGCAGTTCAGTGAAAAAGGTGGGTGAAAGCAGGTAGGGTAAGTGCTGTAAAACATAGAGGAAATGAGGGAGGGATACCATTTTGAATAGCGCCCCCCCTTCCTGTCATGGATAGTGGTAGCCTTTCCCATTCCTTCATGTCATTTCTTGCTCTAGTCAGCAGAGTGTGGATGTTGAGATCCCAGTATCATTGTTGGGGAGGTCTACCATCATGCTCAGTTAGCGAAAGCTGTCACCCACCACCCTCAACCTCGAATCCACCACTTTCCAGCATGATGCACCATTGAGAGGTACAATTGCCAAATTCCACCAGTTAACTTTGAGTCCCGACATATCTCCAAAGATTGGAAGAATTTTCATGAGCTGTGGGATTGTGTCCCACATTATCTTAATGAAGAGAAGCATATCATCCATGTATAAGGACGCACTGCCTTCAATTCCTCCCTCCCACCTGAATCAACTGAGTCTAGCATCCACCCAGATGAGCTCTGCAAAGGCTCCAGCACATCTGTAAAAAATAAGGGAAAAGAGGAGAAACCATTTCGGATGCCCCATTCTATGTAGAACATAGGTGAAAGGGATACATTAACATGAACCTGGGCCCTTATGTTCATGTACAAGAGAGACACCCAGTGCCAAAACCTAGGTCCAAAGCACATTTTGTGGAGTACCATAAGTAGGTAGGGCCAGTGTACCGTATTGAATACCCATTCTATGTTCCCTAGTACGGCATCCTCTGATAGTTCATCCACGCGGGCTAAAGCTAGATACAGGCGGCGGAGACAGTGGCTGGTGGTCCTGTTAGGCATTAAGCCATTCTGGTCAGCATGAACCACGGAGCACACCACTTGGGTCCATAGGTGCATGTACAAGACAGACACTCTGCACTGAAACGTGGGTCCAAAGTGCATTTTGTGCAGTACCGCGAGTAGGTAGGGCCTGTGTACCGTATCAAATGCCCATTCTTTGCCCACTAGGAGAAGCGCAACATACTCTGATAGTTCGTCCATGCGGGCTAAAGCTAGATGCAGGCAAAAGACACAGTGTCTTGTGCTCCTGTTAGGCATAAACCTATTCTGGTCGGCATGAATAATGAAGCGCACCAGGTGGGTGGCCAATACCATAGCAAGGATTTTGACTTCTAGGTTAACAAGGGACCTGGGGTTATAAGAACTGTAGTCCTCCAGGGGTTTGTTCGGCTTAAGGATCACTTCAATTGTTGCCCCATGAAGGTCTTGGGGAAGCTTCCCTATTCAAACGCATCCTCACACAGTGCCGGGAAGTGTAGGATCAATGGGAGGAGTTTCATTTGAAGAGCTTGAGGGGGACCCATTTGGGCACAGAGTGTTCCCGGATGGCATAGATGAGATCACTTGCTGGATTTCATTTGTAGTAATTGGAAGATCTAAGTCCTTGCTCTCCTTCACCCAACAAGATCGCAGGGGCGGATCCTGGATGGTAGGTTCCCTCCGAGTGTACAATGTTTTAAAGTGCAAGACAAACTCCCTTGCCTGGTGGTCTGCCCCTCTAACTGTCAGACTGTCTGGGGTTCGCACCTCAGCCACCAAGCTGCCGGTGCGGTCACCTGTTGCAAGCCAATAAGGCCCTTTGCCCGCTTCATCTCCCATCTCATATACCCCCTCACCCTTGGAAGTTGAGCCAATCCAGTTGTGCTGTATCTAAGAGCTTCTGTTGTAATGTGAAACGGGCCTGATCAAGACCACGATGCATGTCCGGGGTGGGGGAGGCTAGCATCACCCGGTCTAGTTGGCGGAGAAGTTCATTCTTCCTGCATTTAGTTTTGTCGCTGATGCATGCAAATGCACTCCCTCTAAAGACTGTTTTGAACACCTCCCAGAGCATGGTTAATGACGAAGCAGTACCCTTATTAAGCTCAAAGTACTTATTAATTGTAGTTTGGAGCCATTCCCTAAAGTCACCATCTCAGAACCACCTGGCGTTTAGCCACCCCAAACCTCTATACCCCATTGGCCACTGCCCCCTATCAGCAACACTGGTGAGTGAGCCAAAAGGCCGCTTGGGAGAATACATGCCTGCATGACATGTCCAACATCTAATGAACGGACCAGGAAGTAGTGTATTTGGGAAAAGGTACCATGGGGGATGAGTAGGATGTATATTGTTGTTCTGCTTGGTAGTGGAGTAGCCATATGACATCCACCAGCCTCATTGCATCTGCCCATGACCAGTGGCACGTGCACTGGGAGCCAATGAAACAGAATTCATGTCCTGCAGTGGATCCATCCCCACAGTAATGTGCCCCCTATCAGAGTAAAGCCTGGTGTAGTGGTAGCTAGCAGTTGTGATAGTGCCTCCGGTGTCGAATCTAGCATGTGGGTGGAGCGAATACACTGCCAAGCAACCAAGCCAACCCCTCCATAGTTCCAAATGTCATCACAAAGCGCCCATGGGTAGTCTCTGTGGACTTCGTGCACCACCTAGGGGAACGTACTCTTGCGCAATATTGCCCCTCCTCTAGAGCCCTTAGTGTATCCTGAAGAATATACCCTGAAGTAGCCCTGCCTTCCTAAGAAGGAACATTCTGTACCTAGCAAGTTTATCTCCAGTAACATGAGAACCACTGGGCAATATCATTTAGCATAAGCGAGGATAGCCCCCATTTAATTTTATCGCTGAACCCGTTCACATCGTATATGGTGTGCCCCCCTGAGTGTCCTGTCTCCAGAACTAAGCCCATTTTAAGGGATGTCGCAAGAAGTATGTCTGAAGATGGACCTGAAATAGGCACGGAACATCAAATATGATGAACAAAACCAAAGAACCCAAACTAAAACCCAATGCGGTGCCTCAACCGGCGGCAACTAAATCCACCTTCCACCCTCCTCCCTACATCTCCCATGATGCATCTGTTGCCTAAAAGAAAAACTCAACATTAACACCCATCAACAATTAAGAACAAGTCAGGGTGGTAGGCTTCCCATCTCCCCCCATCGGTAGTGCCCGATGAATATACTGTGTTCACAGGTTATGAAGGGCGCGAAGGGCCCAATGGAGATTATCCTGCCTCCTCTTCTGCTGCTTGTCTGGGGGAGCGCTCCAACAACGTCGGTCAAGGTTGCTTAGGTCAATATGGCGTTGCCTCCTTCGATCTGTGTCTTCACCTGTTTCTCCTGGGTAACTGCTGCCTTAAAGTGGTCGATGGGTCTCTACATGGGGTAGCCAGAGGCGAGGATCCACCCCTGCCAATATCCATGTGTTCCTCCACCCAGGACCAGGCACTCTCCGGGTGTAAAAAGAACAATTTCTAGTCATTGTAGATTACTTTAAGGCGTGCTGGGTATTGCAGCATGTACTTTACTTGCATGGCTCTTAGTTTCTCCATGACTGTTTGGGAAAAGCATGACTGGGGCCCCACCATGCTGCAGCTTGCCCATCTTCCGAGCTTCTCTGAGAGGGACATCTCTGTCCTCAAAGTTTGGGATCCTTGCAATAATTAGTCTCAGGGCCCCCAGAGGTGGCCTAGCTGCCAAAGACTTGTGTACATGCTCCACCACAAAACATTTGGATAATTCACCTTTTGGGAGCCATGATTGCAGCCAAATAATTACGAAGCTGATGGGTTGGGGCCCTTTAGTACCCCCAGGGACCCCAACTATGCAGATGTTGTTCCTCCTCTACTCGCCCTCTGATGCCTCCACTTCCGCCTCTAATAGCCCCACTTTGCGTTGGTTTGTATGGTTTTGGTTGTGTCTTCAACTTCAAAAATGAGCTAAGTTGAGATGAGATGCACACCTTTGATAATCCAATATCTGAACCATTTTCAACAATTTACTCCATTCAAACGTTAACAGCGTGCAAAACCTGCTCCGCGCTTTGTCCCATTGCGCTGCAACATTACTCAAACACGAGGGAACCATCTTAGGATCCACCACGCTGCACAGCCACACGTCTGCCAAAATCCAATGAATTAAATTCATATAATTTAATCTGCTTTCTTCATTTTTACACCATTAATTTTAATCTGCTTGCTTCATTTTTTCACCATTCATTTTCAACCTTTCTTTTCCTTTGCGTTCAATTCATTTTATTCAATCCATACTGAACGTCAATTTTCAAAAAAGGCTCTGAAACATATAATGGGGTCCATGTCAATATTTATTTTAGCAAACCCAATGCATTTCGGGAATAACTTCCCTTCGTCGGGGGCATCTGAAAATACAAGCAAATATATACTTTTAACCATGTCTATCAACAAAGCATTTCAATGAAATCTAAACAGCGTATAAAAATGATGTTAGCAATGAGCATATAAATAAAGCGCTGAAAATTCGTCTGCCATATATACAAAAAATTGTCACTTGCAAACTGTACCCAATCATTTCTAAACCCACATTATTCATATATATTCAGCGTGACACGATGACACCATAGTTTTGAGTGAATCAACCACTTATCAATGATAAAAGCAGTACCACTTCTTTGAAAACACAAAAACTTTTTAGTGCTTACCATGACATGCTGTTACATACTAAAATATCAAAACGTGATTCCAAAATAACCAAATCATATTTAAAATCCGTAGCTTCATATTCCTGCTGTCCAGCGCGCCGAGGCACGCGTGTCTCATTTCAAAGTAAACTGAATCTGATGCTCAGGAAACCACTATAAAGTGTTTCTACCCTTCTTAACATCCTGCAGGTGATTAATTGCGTATGCTTGTGTCACACCCCATTTAACAGCAAACCATATGCGCTGCGCTTTTGACTTTATTCACCATGATTCAATCAGTACTACTACAAATCCCACAATGCACTATACCCATACTCTTCCACCTGGTGTAGATCGCAAAACCCACTCTCTGTTCACAGAGACTTAAGCAAGGCAACCCATGCCAGGTCTCAGATCCAGCAGGAAATAAAAACTGACTTTGAAATCTATCCCCACTGGGCCCTATATTAATTTCTTTAATTTTAGAGGATAAAACACCGATCGGTTTCTCAACAATGACTTAAAAAACCCTCAAGGTAATCCTTGACACCCATGCAGTTCCTGTTTACATTTCACATTTTACTTCATTTTGCATTCCCTGAGAGTACTGGCCGAATTACTAACCAGCAATTTTCATTGCTCGTAATCCAATTTGTCCTTGTCCCAGTCCTTAGTTGTGAGGTGAATTCCACCCAAACAGAAAACAAACAGGAGTGCAAGCCCCAGCCACGCTCAGTTGGACACCATAATGGGGCCAGCGTTCCCAGCAGCCTACTCCATTTTTCTAAGCACTGTCAAAGGCCTGGAAAAAACGGGGGAAGAGTAGATCATAATGAGTGGCGCAAGAGCAAGTTAGACTAGGAACAATTCAAATTACCGGTGTATAATCAGACCATTACCTCTGTGTCAATTAGCTTTGTCTCAGTCATTACTGTAAAGTATACCAAAGCAAAAAGCAGAATCCTTCAAACTTTTTTTCTCTGAGTTTCCCCATGCCCCAACAAGCTAAATGCTTTCAAGTCAGGACCCCCTCCAAAACTTCATGGCAAGGATTGGAAGGAGGGACGGAGGGAGGGAGGGATGGCTGAGCAATGCGGCCTGGGCTTGTGAGATCATTTCAGGGGTACTTTTTCTGTACCTCATAATCCCCACTAAATGTGAGACTTATAAGACAGCAAATGCATCAAACAAAAAAAATAGATCAGCAAGCACTGCTCTCCATAATTGGGGGTGTTGTGAGCCTCTCCCACTCCTGAGCACCAATGCAGAAGCAGCTGTTGCACAATCATAGCTGTGACCCTGAGGAGCAGGTCATCTCATTTGCCCCTTTCACCCCTCCCCACCATGCCTGGCCATTACTCAAATCTTGAAACAGGCTCTCTTTCATTTTCAGAAAAAGATTAGCTTCCTTATGATGCCCCCTCTGCAGCAAGCATGCCCTCAGCTATAATGCTAGTAAAGAGTATGAGCCCCTGGTGCCCCTTTTGTAAATAAGACCGTCATACTTGTGAGGCAGTGGGCACCACAATCCCCTGGGCCACTGTGCCATTGCACCTGCTTCACTACTGATAGCTAGTGCTTTGCAAGTAGGCTGTCTTCTGTGCCGTTTGTTAAAAACATGGGCCCCTGTCTTGCCCCATACCTTTCCCTGCTATTTCTTTGAGGCCCAAGCTAAGGTTTCTCCTCTGAATCAATGCCCCCCTCCCCCATATTAGGCCATTGCACCGAGGCCCCAAGCAACAGTGGCATCGCAAGGGTGCAATGGGTCATAATGCAAGAAAGGAACAATAGTAAAAAAGCCATACATTGGGTTTAGATGTCCTTTAACACACTTGGACTCTGGTACTACTGCACCTGCAGCACCAATGATACCTAAAGGCTGTTTCCTCTGTTGATACCACTAGGCTGTCCCACTAAGGCCTAAGACCCAAGAAAGGCTGTCTGCCCCTTTGTGTAAAAAAAAAAGGTAAAAAAAAGTCCCTCATCTATTTTGCCCCCATTTTGCTCGGGCCCTGTGCAGCTAGGGTGACATGGGTCTAAATGCTAGCAAGTAAAATCTGTGAACAGAGGTGGTACAACGCAAGAACTATGGTGACCAACGTACACATTTTTTTTTTACTTTGTCAAAACAGTTTCCATACTTTTTGTTAAAAAACAACCAAACTGTCCTTGAAATGTTAATGTGGGCCTTATGGTGTTTATTGCTGAAAGAGAAAGGGGGCAGGTCTCCTGTGCTGTGACGCCTAGGGAGGGACAGAGAGCTAAAGTAGAAACAGTCCTTCTCACCAGGGTGCCTGCTACCTGAAAGAAATGTAAATGTGTGCAGTTGGTTAATCCCCAATGTAAAGGCTGTTTGGAAACCAGTATTGACTTTTTCTTTGATGGAGCCATTTGAAAATTTATAGTGGCACACATTTATTCTTTCTGAGAGATAATTCAGTGTGTGTTATCAGCTGAGGTCTGTACTGGAAATTCTGCCCCCCCCCCCGGGGGGCAGATCGGCCCCTTTTTTGCCCTTTCTGCCCCCAGGGGAGGCAGAAACCCCCACTAGACACCAGGGAAGGGTCGCTTCCAGGGGGCAATTTTTAAAATAATATGTATCCCCCCCCCCCCCCTTCCCCCCGGGACAGATTAGCCTGTTTTTGTTTTCCAGCTATTTTCTGCCCCACCTGGCACACAACCCGATTGACCATTTGGGTAGTAACACAGCATGTTATAATGTTTATTGTTATATTTTTTGTGAATTGCAATTGTAATGCTTTTTTTTTTTTTTACTTTTTTGTTCTAGGTGAAGGCTTTTGCTCTTTCCAGTTTGCGGTTTCGTTACTGGTGGTTCTGCTGTTTGTGTAGTTTGGTAAGAGACTTTTTTTTGTACAATGTAAATGAGTTTGATTTCTCTGCATGAATAGTTTTTTGCAAATGGTGTAATAATAGCAGTATGTTTGGTTTTTGAGTGTCAAAAACTGTTTGCATTTGTGCTCGATGTGTATTTTGTTGTCTTGTGAGTAATTTGTTTTTTTTTCTTCTTTCTAGTGGGATATCGTTGGTTTTTGCTGTGTCTCTGGTGAGTGTAGCTGTCTCTTGTAAGTGAGTTCTATAGTTTTTGACTATATAGATCTTTGTGATAAAGGTACACATTTCTTTACTTACTTGTTTTGCACATTGTTGGTTGTTGTTGACTTGTTTGTGCAGTCTTCTTTCTAAGTAAGTATAATGGCTAGCCGCAGTATTACTGCTCAGCAGGTTGTTGGTTTGCTTTTTGAGTCTTCCTCAAACCATGGTTCAGAGACTGACTCTGCATCTGAGGCAGAGGAGGCAGGGGACGATTCTGGCAGTGAGTTTTCTCTCCATATGGAGTCATCGGATGATGAAGATACTCTTAGTGCGGATGAAGTGCCTGTGTTAGAGGAGGAGACTGATGTGCCGATAGTGCGTCAAGAGGCATATGGGCTGCAGCCTGGGGCTGCAAGGCTTCCCGTTGGTGTAGTGCGGCAGGAGGCATCTGGGCTGCAGCCTGTAGCTGCAAGGCTTCCCGTTGGTGTAGTGCGGCAAGAGGCATCTGGGCTGCAGGCTGGGGCTGCAAGGCTTCCCTTTGAAAGTGATGACCTCTGGGTTGCCCCAGGCATGGTGCAGCCGGCATTTCCAGACTTTACTGGTGTTCCAGGGTGTAGAGTGAATACTGAAAACTTTTTGCCGATACATTTTTTTCAGTTGTTTATGGACGATGTGTTTTTGGCAGAGATTGTTGAGCAGACTAAGTTGTATGCCGAACAGTTTTTGAGGGACAACAGTGCCAGTCTTAAGCCACACTCTAAAGCTACCCGGTGGACTCCCACAAATCTTGAAGAGATGAAGAAGTTCTTGGGTTTAACTTTGTTGATGGGCTTGCTAAGGAAGCCATCAATGTCTTCATATTGGTCTACTAGTCCCTTGATGGCAACTGCTATTTTTCCGGCAGTCATGAGTCGTGACAGGTATTTGCTTCTGCTTCGGATGATGCATTTTGTTGATAATGGTTTAGCGTTGCCACAAGATCACCCTGAGTGTGACCGTCTTTTTAAGATTCGGCCTGTCCTTGATCACTTTGGCGATCGATTTTCTGAGATCTATGCTCCTGGGAAAGAAATTGCAGTGGATGAGTCTTTGGTCAATACATTCCTAGTAAGAGGGCACGCTATGGAATTAAGCTGTACATGCTGTGTGACAGTAGGACTGGATATGTCTCTAATTTCAGGGTGTACACCGGTAAGGAATCCAGGATTAACCCCCCTGGTTGTCCGTCCACTTTTGGAGTGACTGAGAAAATTGTTTGGGAACTTGGTAGAGGATTTTTTAACAAAGGCCACGATTTATATGTAGATAACTTCTACACTGGTGTGCGGTTGTCCAGGGAATTGGCCAATGTGGACACTGTTGCTTGTGGCACAACCTGCTCTAACCGTGTTTCCCAAAAGAACATGTTTGTCAAAAGCTTGTGCGGGGACAGTGCAGTGCGTTGCGTTGCGAGGAGCTTCTTGCTGTGAAGTTTCCAGACAGGAGAGATGTCTACATGCTGACTACCATCCATGATGAAAGCACTGCACCTGTGACTGTTTGGAGTCAGGTCGCTGAAGCGCGCAAACCTGTGTGCATTTTAGACTATAATAGGCACATGGGTGGTGTTGACAGAGTAGATCAGAGGTTGGAAACTTACGCTGCTCTTCGTAAGGCTTACATTTGGTACAAGAAGTTGGCTATCCATCTTTTCCACTTGGCAACCTTTAATGCTTTTGTTGTGTTCTGGGATTCTTGCCCTGAGTCAAAGATGACATTTGCTAAGCTTCAGGAGTCTGTAATAGGCAGCCTTGTTGTAGTGGAACAGGCAAGTGTTCCTAGAGTTGGAGTGGTGGAGGATGTTGCTAGATTGAGAGATCGCCACTTTCCTGATCACATTCCTCCCACACCCTCAAAAGACTTTCCCAGTAGGAGATGTAGAGTCTGTTGGCGAAGAGGTACGCGGAAGGAGATTCGTATGTACTGCCCAACTGTCCTTCTAAACATGGGCTGTGTGTCCCTGCTTGTTTTAGAGCGTACCACACGCAAAATAACTTTTGGGAGCATTCATGAGTGGTAAAGTGAACTGCCTGGTCTGTATTCTTTGAAAAATTTGATTCTGTTTCAAGGTTGGCGTTAGTGCAATGTATTTAGTTTCTGATTTTGTGTTTGTAGATTTGTATCTATTTGCGATTTGTTTGTGTTTTTATTTTTGTCTAAAAAAATCCTAAATGTGATGGCGGTGTGTGTAGGCTGGCGCTTGGCTGTTGGTGTGTGTGGACTGGCACTTGGTTGGCGGTGTGCGTGGAATGGTGCTTGGCTGGCGGTGTGCGTGGACTGGCGGTGTGCGTGGACTGGCGCTTGGCTGGTGGTGTGCATGGACTGGCGCTTGGCTGGCGGTGTGCGTGGATTGGCGATTGGCTGCCGGTGTGCCTGGACTGGCGATTGGCTGGTGGTGTGCCTGGACTGGCGCTTGGCTAGCGGGGTGCGTGGACTGGTGTTTGGCTAGCGGTGTGCGTGGACTGGCGCTCAGCTAGTGGTGTGCGTGGACTGGCGCTCGGCTGGCTTGCTGCTGGTCACTACACACACTGCTAGCTGAGTGCCACTCCACGCAATCCATCAGCTTGTGTAGTTGCTGTGTAAGGAATGTGGGCGTGTGAAAGTGATGGGCCCTTGAATGGCGCTGTGTGCTGGTGTGAGTTTTGTTATGTGATGGCCCGCTGCTGGCGGTGTTAATGGTTTTGTATGTCTCACATGTATGAAAGGTGTATGAATGGCCTGTAAAGAGGTTGGTGCCTTGTCGTGGCTTTACAGCTCACGAGCTGTGAGTCAATAGTTCAGTTTCTCGCCCTTTCAATTATTAACAATGCATTTCATTTTTGTGAAATCACTTGCTAATACAATTGCATATACTGAACCATCACTCACCCTCATGCCAAATCCAACCAGTATGTGTGTGTGCTTGAGGATTAGATGGCTGTGCAGTAATATTTGCCTTTCTAAAGCAGGGTGTACCTTGTCCCTTTTTGTGAATTTTGTAATGTGTTGTTTTTGTGCCTGGTGGTGCGAATGGTCTTGTGTGTATCACGTATGAAAGGTGTGTGAATGGCCTGTAAAGTGGTTTGTGCCTTGATGTGGCCTTACAGCTCACGAGCTGCGAGTCATTGGTTTGGTTTTTTGTGCATTTAATTATTGACAGTGCATTTCATTTTTGTGAAATCTCTAGTTAATAAAATTTAATATACTGAACCATGACTCGCCCTCGTGCCAAATCCAACCAGTTTGTGTGTGTGTTTGAGGAATAGATGGTTGTGCAGGAATCTTTGTCTTTAGTTTCTCTGCCAAGGTGTACTTTCCATGTAAGAATAACCCACCAACTGTAGATATTGTCGTAAACCCATGGGAGTTCATGGTGATGTCTCTCTTGTGAATTCAAAAAGTTATTTTATCCCCAATGTCCTGCAAACCTCAAAATGTCTGTCACTTTTTCATTGCAATATTGTTCCAAAATTCTCACGCTGTAAAAACAAACAATTAATTATGTCTAAACAATCTGGTTTTGCAAGGGGTGTCACCTGGGTTTTTGGCCCGGTTCTCGGCGGCCATCTAGGGAAACCTACCAAACCCATACATTTCTGAAAACTAGACATCCGGGGGCTTTCAGGGAGGTATGGCTTGCGTGGATCCCCCAATGTTTCCTTACCCAGAATCCTCTGCAAACCTCAATTTTAGCTGAAAACATCACTTTTTCACACATTTCTGTGTGGGAAAGTTGTGGCATCACCGGGCTCAAACAAATTTACCACCACCCAGCGTTCCCCCAGGTCTCCCGGTAACAATGGTGCCTCACTTGTGTGGGAGGCCCAAGTACCCGCGACAGGCAAGGACCCAAAACGTAGTGAGGCGACATCAAAATGGCCTATCGCAAAACCACCTGGTTTTGCAAGGGGGGTCACTTGGGTTTTTGGCCCGGTGCTCGGCGGCCATCTAGGGAAACCTACCAAACCCATACATTTCTGAAAACTAGACACCCGGCGGCTTCCAGGGAGGTATGGCTTGCGTGGATTCCCCAACGTTTCCTTACCCAGAATCCCCTGCAAACCTCAATTTTAGCTGAACAAATCACTTTTTTCACACATTTCTGTGTGGGAAAGTTGTGGCATCACCGGGCTCACACAAATTTACCACCACCCAGTGTTCCCCCAGGTCTCCCGGTAAAAATGGTGCCTCACTTGTGTGGGAGGCCCAAGTACCCACGACAGGCAAGGACCCAAAACGTAGTGAGGCGACATCAAAATGGCCTATCGCAAAAACACCTGGTTTTGCATAGGGGGGTCACTTGGGTTTTTGGCCCGGTGCTCGGCGGCCATCTAGGGAAACCTGCCAAACCCATACATTTCTAAAAACTAGACACCCGGGGGGCTTCCAGGAAGGTATGGCTTGCGTGGATCCCCCAAAGTTTCCTTACCCAGAATCCCCTGCAAACCTCAATTTTAGCTGAAAAAAATCCCTTTTTTCACACATTTTGGTGTGGGAAAGTTGTGGCATCACCGGGCTCACACAAATTTACCACCACCCAGCGTTCCCCCAGGTCTCCCGGTAAAAATGGTGCCTCACTTGTGTGGGAGGCCCAAGTACCCACAACAGGCAAGGGCCCAAAACGTAGTGAGGCGACATCAAAATGGCCTATCGCAAATCTACCTGGTTTTGCAAGGGGGATCACTTGGGTTTTTGGCCCGGTGCTCGGCGGCCATCTAGGGAAACCTACCAAGCCCATACATTTCTGAAAACTAGACACCCGGCGGCTTCCAGGGATGTATGGCTTGCGTGGATCCCCCAACGTTTCCTTACCCAGAATCCCCTGCAAACCTCAATTTTAGCTGAACAAATCACTTTTTTCACACATTTTGGTGTGGGAAAGTTGTGGCATCACCGGGTTCACACAAATTTACCACCACCCAGCGTTCCCCCAGGTCTCCCGGTAAAAATGGTGCCTCACTTGTATGGGAGGCCCAAGTACCCACAACAGGCAAGGGCCCAAAACGTAGTGAGGCGACATCAAAATGGCCTATCGCAAAACCACCTGGTTTTGCAAGGGGGGTCACTTGGGTTTTTGGCCCGGTGCTCGGCGGCCATCTAGGGAAACCTACCAAACCCATACATTTCTGAAAACTAGACACCCGGCGGCTTCCAGGGAGGTATGGCTTGCGTGGATTCCCCAACGTTTCCTTACCCAGAATCCCCTGCAAACCTCAATTTTAGCTGAACAAATCACTTTTTTCACACATTTTGGTGTGGGAAAGTTGTGGCATCACCGGGCTCACACAAATTTACCACCACCCAGCGTTCCCCCAGGTCTCCCGGTAAAAATGGTGCCTCACTTGTGTGGGAGGCCCAAGTACCCGCAACAGGCAAGGGCCCAAAACGTAGTGAGGCGACATCAAAATGGCCTATCGCAAAACCACCTGGTTTTGCAAGGGGGGTCACTTGGGTTTTTGGCCCGGTGCTCGGCAGCCATCTAGGGAAACCTACCAAACCCATACATTTCTGAAAACTAGACACCCGGCGGCTTCCAGGGAGGTATGGCTTGCGTGGATTCCCCAACGTTTCCTTACCCAGAATCCCCTGCAAACCTCAATTTTAGCTGAACAAATCACTTTTTTCACACATTTTGGTGTGGGAAAGTTGTGGCATCACCGGGCTCACACAAATTTACCACCACCCAGCGTTCCCCCAGGTCTCCCGGTAAAAATGGTGCCTCACTTGTGTGGGAGGCCCAAGTACCCGCAACAGGCAAGGGCCCAAAACGTAGTGAGGCGACATCAAAATGGCCTATCGCAAAACCACCTGGTTTTGCAAGGGGGGTCACTTGGGTTTTTGGCCCGGTGCTCGGCGGCCATCTAGGGAAACCTACCAAACCCATACATTTCTGAAAACTAGACACCCGGCGGCTTCCAGGGATGTATGGCTTGCGTGGATCCCCCAACGTTTCCTTTCCCAGAATCCCCTGCAAACCTCAATTTTAGCTGAAACAAATCACTTTTTTCACACATTTCGGTGTGGAAAAGTTGTGGCATCACCGGGCTCACACAAATTTACCACCACCCAGCGTTCCCCCAGGTCTCCCGGTAAAAATGGTGCCTCACTTGTGTGGGAGGCCCAAGTACCCGCGACAGGCAAGGGTGCAAAACGTAGTGAGGCAACATCAAAATGGCCTATCGCAAAACCACCTGGTTTTGCAAGGGGGGTCACTTGGGTTTTTGGCCCGGTGCTCGGCGGCCATCCAGGGAAACCTACCAAACCCATACATTTCTGAAAACTAGACACCCGGGGGCTTCCAGGGAGGTATGGCTTGCGCGGATCCCCCAACGTTTTCTTACCCAGAATCCCCTGCACACCTCAATTTTATTTGAAAAAAATCACTTTTTTCACACATTTTGGTGTGGGAAAGCTGTGGCATCACCGGGCTCACACAAATTTACCACCACCCAGCGTTCCCCCAGGTCTCCCGGTAAAAATGGTGCCTCACTTGTGTGGGAGGCCCAAGTACCCGCGACAGGCAAGGGCCCAAAACGTAGTGAGGCGACATCAAAATGGCCTATCACAAAACCACCTGGTTTTGCAAGGGGGGTCACTTGGGTTTTTGGCCCGGTGCTCGGCGGCCATCTAGGGAAACCTACCAAACCCATACATTTCTGAAAACTAGACAACCGGGGGCTTCCAGGGAGGTATGGCTTGCGTGGATCCCCCAACGTTTCTGTGAAAAAAGTGATTTTTTCAGCTAAAATTGAGGTTTGCAGGGGATTCTGGGTAAGGAAACGTTGGGGGATCCACGCAAGCCATACCTCCCTGGAAGCCGACGGGTGTCTAGTTTTCAGAAATGTGTGGGTTTGGTAGGTTTCCCTACGTGCTGGCAGAACTAGGGTTCAAAAACTACAGCTAGGCACTTTGCAAAAAAAAGGTCATTTTTCACTGCAAAATTGAGGTGTGACCACGTTGTGTTTTGCACCGTTTTCTGTCGCGGGCACTAGGCCGACCCGCACAAGTGAGGTACCATTTTTCTCGTAGGAATTTGGGGAACGCGGGGTGGGTGGAAATTTGTGGATCCACGCAGATTCCAGAACTTTCCATCACAGAAATGTGGAGAAAATTTGTTTTTTTGTAAATTTTTTAGGTTTGCAAGGGATTCTGGGTAACATACCCTGGTGGGAGGCACTCAAGTCACCCCATCCTGGATTCCCGTGGGTGTCTAGTTTTCAAAAATATATAGGTTTGCTAGGTTTCCCTAGGTGCCGGCAGAGCTAGGGTTCAAAAACTACAGCTTGGCACTTTGCCAAAAAAGGGTCATTTTTCACTGCAAAATTGAGGTGTGACCACGTTGCGTTTTGTGCCATTTTTCTTGTAGGACTTTGGGGAACACGGGGCGGGTGGAAATTTGTGGATCCACGCAGATTCCAGAACTTTCCATCATAGAAATGTGGGGAAAATGTGTTTTGTTTGACAAGTTTTTGGGTTTGCAAGGGATTCTGGGTAACAGACCCTGGTGGGAGGCACTCAAGTCACCCCATCCTGGATTCCCCTGGGTGTCTAGTTTTCAAAAATATATAGGTTTGCTAGGTTTCCCTAGGTGCCAGCAGAGCTAGGGTTCAAAAACTACAGCTAGTCACTTTGCCAAAAAAGGGTCATTTTTCACTGCAAAATTGAGGTGTGACCACGTTGCTTTTTGCGCCGTTTCCTGACGCGGGCACTAGACGGACCCGCACAAGTGAGGTACCATTTTTCTCGTAGGACTTTGGGGAACGCGGGGCGGGTGGAAATTTATGGATTCACGCAGATTCCAGAACTTACCATCATAGAAATGTGGGGAAAATGTGTTTTCTTTGACAATTCTTTAGGTTTGCAAGGGATTCTGGGTAACAGACCCTGGTGGGAGGCACTCAAGTCACCCCATCCTGGATTCCCCTAGGTGTCTAGTTTTCAAAAATATATAGGTTTGCTAGGTTTCCCTAGGTGCCGGCAGAGCTAGGGTTCAAAAACTACAGCTAGGCACTTTGCCAAAAAAGGGTTATTTTTCACTGCAAAATTGAGGTGTGACCACGTTGCATTTTGCGCCGTTTCCTGTCGCGGGCATTAGGCCGACCCGCACAAGTGAGATACCATTTTTCTCGTAGGACTTTGGGGAACGCGGGGTGGGTTGGAAATTTGTGGATCCACACAGATTCCAGAACTTTCCACCACAGAAATGTGGGGAAAATGTGTTTTTTTGGACAATTTTTTAGGTTTGCAAGGAATTCTGGGTAACAGACCCTGGTGGGAGGCACTCAAGTCACCCCATCCTGGATTCCGATGGGTGTCTAGTTTTAAAAAATATATAGGTTTGCTAGGTTGCCCTAGGTGCCGGCAGAGCTAGGGTTAAAAAACTACAGCTAGGCACGTTACCAAAAAGGGTCATTTTTCACTGCAAAATTGAGGTGTGACCACGTTGCGTTTTGCGCCGTTTCCTGACGCGGGCACTAGACGGACCCGCACAAGTGAGGTACCATTTTTCTCGTAGGACTTTGGGGAACGCGGGGCGGGTGGAAATTTGTGGATTCACGCAGATTCCAGAACTTACCATCATAGAAATGTGGGGAAAATGTGTTTTCTTTGACAATTTTTTAGGTTTGCAAGGGATTCTGGGTAACAGACCCTGGTGGGAGGCACTCAAGTCACCCCATCCTGGATTCCCCTGGGTGTCTAGTTTTCAAAAATATATAGGTTTGCTAGGTTTCCCTAGGTGCCGGCAGAACTAGGGTTCAAAAACTACAGCTAGGCACTTTGCCAAAAAAGGGTTATTTTTCACTGCAAAATTGAGGTGTGACCACGTTGCATTTTGCGCCGTTTCCTGTCGCGGGCATTAGGCCGACCCGCACAAGTGAGATACCATTTTTCTCGTAGGACTTTGGGGAACGCGGGGTGGGTTGGAAATTTGTGGATCCACACAGATTCCAGAACTTTCCACCACAGAAATGTGGAGAAAATGTGTTTTTTTGGACAATTTTTTAGGTTTGCAAGGAATTCTGGGTAACAGACCCTGGTGGGAGGCACTCAAATCACCCCATCCTGGATTCCGATGGGTGTCTAGTTTTAAAAAATATATAGGTTTGCTAGGTTGCCCTAGGTGCCGGCAGAGCTAGGGTTCAAAAACTACAGCTAGGCACGTTACTAAAAAGGGTCATTTTTCACTGCAAAATTGAGGTGTGACCACGTTGCGTTTTGCGCCGTTTCCTGACGCGGGCACTAGACGGACCCGCACAAGTGAGGTACCATTTTTCTCGTAGGACTTTGGGGAACGCGGGGCGGGTGGAAATTTGTGGATTCACGCAGATTCCAGAACTTACCATCATAGAAATGTGGGGAAAATGTGTTTTCTTTGACAAATTTTTAGGTTTGCAAGGGATTCTGGGTAACAGACCCTGGTGGGAGGCACTCAAGTCACCCCATCCTTGATTCCCCTGGGTGTCTAGTTTTCAAAAATATATAGGTTTGCTAGGTTTCCGTAGGTGCCGGCAGAGCTAGGGTTCAAAAACTACAGCTAGGCACTTTGCCAAAAAAGGGTTATTTTTCACTGCAAAATTGAGGTGTGACCACGTTGCATTTTGCGCCGTTTCCTGTCGCGGGCATTAGGCCGACCCGCACAAGTGAGATACCATTTTTCTCGTAGGACTTTGGGGAACGCGAGGTGGGTGGAAATTTGTGGATCCACACAGATTCCAGAACTTTCCACCACAGAAATGTGGGGAAAATGGGTTTTTAAAAAATATTTTTTAGGTTTGCAAGGGATTCTGGGTAACAGACCCTTGTGGGAGGCACTCAAGTCACCCCATCCTGGATTCCCCAGGGTGTCTAGTTTTAAAAAATATATAGGTTTGCTAGGTTTCCCTAGGTGCCGGCAGAGCTAGGGTTAAAAAACTACAGCTAGGCACTTTGCAAAAACAGGGTTATTTTTTACTGCAAAATTGAGGTGTGACCACGTTGCGTTTTGCGCTGTTTCCTGTTGCGGGCACTAGGCCGACCCGCAGAAGTGAGGTACCATTTTTCTCGTAGGACTTTGGGGAACGCGGGGTGGGTGGAAATTTGTGGATCCACGTAGATTCCAGAACTTTCCATCAAACAAATGTGGGGAAAATGTGTTTTTTTTGACAATTTTTTAGGTTTGCAAAAGATTCTGGGTAACAGACCCTGGTGGGAGGCACTCAAGTCACCCCATCCTGGATTCCCCTGGGTGTCTAGTTTTCAAAAATGTATAGGTTTGCTAGGTTTCACAAGGTGCCGGCAGAGCTAGGGTTCAAAAACTACAGCTAGGCACTTTGCCAAAAAAGGGTAATTTTTCACTGCGAAATTGAGGTGCGACCACGTTGCATTTTGTGCCCTTTCCTGTCGCGGGCAGTAGGCCAACCTGCACAAGTGAGGTACCATTTTTCTCGTAAGACTTTGGGGAACACGGGGTGGGTGGAAATGTATGGATCCACGCAGATTCCAGAACTTTCCACCACAGAAATGTGGGTAAAATGTGTTTTTTTTGTGTCAATTTTATAGGTTTGCAAGGGATTCTGGGTAACAGATCATGGTGGGAGGCAGTCAAGTCACCCCATCCTGGATTCCCCTGGGTGTCTAGTTTTCACAAATGTATAGGCAGAGCTAGGGTTCAAAAACTACAGCTAGACTCTTAGCAAAAAATGTGTAAATTTTCATTGTGAAAATGTGGTGTGTTCACGTTAGGTTTTGAGCCATTTCCTGTCGTGGGCACTATGCCTAACCACACAAGTGAGGTACCATTTTTATCGGGAGACTTAGGGTAGTTCAGATTTGTAAAGCAACTGTTATTACCTATTGATTTTTGATGCATTTCTCCCTTCCAAATGAAAGACATTGTGTAAAAAAAAAGTCATTTTGAAAAATGACCAATAATTCTCATGCTAGTATGAGTATTCCCAATTTCGAAAATGTGCAAATATGCACTGTTTCTAAACTCTGTAATTTGTTCCCATTTCAGAAATACATAGGTGTCTTTCATACCGATTTTTCCATGTATACATTTTCCCACAATAATTGCTATATACCTGGAAGATAATAAAAAACCATTACAAAATGTTGCTCAGTTATTTACTCTGGGTTTGTTGGGCTCTTGATGAACCTACAAGTCCTATATATCCCCACAACCAGGAAGGTCCCGCGCATGTAACGGTACATTGCTTTCAAAGAGATGTCATAATTAGAAGAAGTTACAGGTGAAAATGTTGACACAAAAGGCTGCTTTCTTCAACTAATTTTTAATTTTTCCTATATTTAATTGGTAGTTTCCATAAAGAAACCTTGATGGATCTACACAAATGACCCCTTTCCGAACTCAGAATTTTGTCTACTTTTCAAAACTGTATAGCTTTCCAGGATCCATTATTGCTTTTGTACCCATTTCTACCATTAACTGGAAGGAGGTTGAAAGCACAAAAAATAGCAAAAATAGGGTATGTCCCAGAAAAATGCTAAATTGTGTAAAAAATGTTAGTTTTCTGACAAAATTCTGTCCTTCCCTAAAAGCTGGAGAAATTGTGATTTCAGCCCCACAAACCCTTTTTTGATACCATTTGCAGAGAAAAACCCAGACGCTTTCATTTGCAGCCTGCTTTTCCCATTTTTCACAAAAAAAACAAAATTTTGCGGTATTTTGACTAATTTCGGTGAACCCTCTAGGAGAATCCACATTCCCTGGGTACCTTTAGAATCCCCATGATGTTGGAAGAAAAGGACGCAAATTTGGCGTGGATACCTAATGTGGTCAAAACGTTAGAGGGGCCTATGCGCGCACTACCCCAAATAGCCCAAAAAGGGCTTAGCACAGGAGGGGAAAAGGCCTAGCAGCGAAGGGGTTAAATACAAAGGCCCAGATTTACTAAGAAATCCCACAATGCAGTGCAGCAAGTAAATTTGACTGGGAGATAGCAGAACAGAGATGTCGTGCTGTTCTGGTCTCTCCCTGCGCTTGCGCACTTTATGCTGCCATTCGCCAATGCTGACATCATTGCGCCCTAGTGCAAGGGTGACTGTGTTGTGGTCAGCATAGTTCTGTACAGGAAAAGGTCTCTTCCTGTACTAAAACTATAAAAGGAGGTATTCTACACTTTGTATGCTCACTGTACAATGTACCGCGCATGCAAAGAGGGAAAAATTTAAACATTTCTCCTCATTAGCCTGCCTCAAGGAGGCTCCTAATTTTGGAGCAAATCCCTAGCGACAATTGTTTGTAGACAGGGCTTTGCATTAAAACCCCATGGGGGTTGCATGGGAACGCCCATGTGGAATGGAAAGTTACACAAGCCAGCAAGTAGCGCAACTTTGGGTTACTTGGAAAACTATCTAACGCAAATCCTGATTTGTGTTGTATAATAAATGCCAGCATAACACTTTGTGTCGAGTTTGTGTTACAAAAGTAATGCAGACCCATCGCAAAGCAATAGTAAATCTGGGGTCCAGAGGAGCACTGCACAACCTTCCATTACGTTTGGTTACAATCCAATGCAAATTGCGATTTTCACTGGACTGTAAATAACAAGACATTTATTTTTCATCTAAAATGTATGCGTTATTTATATGCAGTTAACCAGAGGTGAACAAGAACAAAAACAGCTACAGAATATTTAGTTCATTTTATTTAAGTCATTGACGCTGCCACTAGAATGACTGACTCCCGCCTCCACTTGCAATTTAGGATCACATTTCCCTTGCTTGCACTTTAATTGCTGTATGTAGATTAAGGCAGCTTGGAGACACCAAAAAAAACAATGTTGAGCTTTCAGCCTATAATAAATTACAAGTATCTACATTTGCGCCCCACAACAAATGCAGCAACGGACCAGCAGGGTGGCGCACTCCACAGTTTGAAGGTGTCTGGTTTAACATGATACATAATGCATATGAAACACCTGAGAACCATCTGCAGGAAAACATTATAGTTTTAATGCATCATGGTGAAATCAAATTTACAATTAAGCTTATGAAAATTATCAAACCTCCAAACATGATATAATTATATTTTTGCTGAATTAAGAACTCCTCATCTAGAGTTCATATCGATATTTAAAATCTAGTGTAAATAATGCTTCACAAAAGTATGTTCTGAGGCTCATGTACCAAGTCTGCATAGATCTTGCATAGATCTTGCAATGACACCCCCAGTAACTCAGTTCAAAAGGCAGATCTTGTAGATCACCCTTGAACTTAACATGGAACAGTAAGATCTTGTACAGCATAAACCACAGCAATGGTATCTTTGATCAATCTACTAATTGTCATCTTAAATGCCTTTCTACCTCTGCTTGATATACCGAAGGTCACAAATAAATGATTTTCTCTCCGGAGTGCAATGTACATGTTATGATACACTGATAAAGTTCGTTCAGAATCAAGGTAATGAAATAAACACTCTTCCTCAGAAACAGGGGAAGGAAAGTAACTAGGTGGAGTGATCTCTTGATAGGAATGAAAACAAGAATTAACTTATGGCATAAGTGACTGGTCAGGTTTTAAAATCACTCCATCCTCCATAAATTTAACACTGGGGGTTCAACACAATAGGGCTGCGTACTCCCCCACTCATCGGATTGACGTGATGGCTACCAAAAAGGCCATTTTGTATGATAGAAATTTCCGTTCAGCTGCAGAGATTCAAAATGAAGAGATTTTAAAGTTTTAAGACCTGAAAGAAGATTCCATGGTGGACGAATAAGATGGGAGTGTGGTCTAGTGATAGAAAAACGTTTACACAATCTAGAAAATGAGGCATCAACGTCCTTAAAAGATTGTATCAAACTGCTGGAATAACTTAATTGCAAACCACTGAGTTTTCAGTGTATAATGACAGTAAAGTACATGAAACCGTTGATAGTGAGTGATAAAAGATGCCCAATGACTGGAGTATATTTTCAGAGTTGAGGGTCTTCTAGAGGATTGCATTGCCAGTGCTATATGAATAGTAAAACCCTTTCAAAGTAAATGCAACCTCTCCATTTTCTGGCTGACAGAGATAGTCTGAGTGGAAAATAAGACCTGGAAATTTTAGAGGAGATGTGGTAACTGTAACAATCCGAAAAGTATGGGTAGCTAGAGCCTGAAGCACAGAGAACCAGGATCTGTGTGGTCACATGGGAACTATTACTGTCATCTCCTCTTCCTGAATTTAGGCTAGATATGTTAGGATAAAAGACAGCAGAGGGAAAGCACATAAATTACCATCTTGGGATACTTCCCCAACAGTGCATCCGTTTCCATTGCTTCTTCCTCTGGACATCGAGATCAAAATCAGACAAACAGATCCAGGAAAGGGGTGCCAAATCTTCTGCAAACCCTCTGAATGTTTAATGGTAATGACAAATTATGTGAGGAGGAAAAAAGACTGCTCAGTTGACCCACTTATGTATTATCTTGTCTTTTGTTATGAATCGCTGAAATTGCCATGAGGCAGGTCTCTACCCAACAGTCTAGCTGGACTGCTACCTCAATCAACACCTTGGATTGAATTGATGAAAGATGTAGGTCATTCACAGTATTGTCTGATCTGACTAGACCATTGCAAAAATGTATCTGCTGTTGGAACTACAGTAACACTCTTAACACCATTATAGGCGTCCTCCAATTCAAAGACTTTAGACTGTCTAACAAATTCCAATTGGCTTGGTTTGCATGAGACTTCAGTGTTGCTCCCCTTCTCAGCGTCATGGCACCTCCATCCTTTTCCTTACATGGGCTTCATGGAGCGATCATAATGTGGATAGTAGGAGGCAAGGACAACCAGCTATTTTTTTCTGGAAGAAACACCCACATCCATCCTGAACCTGGCTCTAATGAAATTCATGGATAGAACTGATATTTTGGAAAATTCAACTGAAATCCATGATGACTTAGGGATGATATTGTTATTTCCAGCATTTGTAAAATCTCCTCTTGTGATAAGGCATTGATCATCCAATCATCTTGATATGAGAAAATGGGTATCCCCTAGAGATCAAGATGAACCACCACAATAAGGGTCATCACTTTTGTAAAAACTCTTGGTGCAGACTGAAGTCTGAAAAGGAAAACCTTAAATTGCCAAGACCTGGTCTCGAATGCAGAGGGTCAGAACCCTCTAGTATCTCTTCCAATAAAAATAAGAAACTAGGCATCCATCAAATACATTTTGAGCATACACTAATTCAGCGAAATCAGAGGAATGATTCTTTAGAAATCCTCTATTTTGAATGGGGTGCGCTTCATGTACTTCTTTACTCTCTTTAATTTTATCACAAACAAGATACTACCTATCATTTTGGGAGCTTCTGGTACTAGAACATAGGTCTTCTTTTTTCAATAGTGCAGAGGGTCTCAACCTTTTGACTTCTGTGTACCCCCTCACTGAATCACTACTGGAAGACAGTGGCCCATATTTTAGCAACAGCTACGATATGATCTCAAAACAACACACAGAAATACAGAAACAAGTATACATGTTCATTTTAATGGGAAAGTTGGAGCTTTTAAAAATGTAGCTTTTTTTTTTAAACCGAAGCAATATGCTAGATTCTAGCATTTCACTTTATCTATTTTAGCTTCTCATGCATGCTCTCTTTTTGTAAGTACATACCCATGTTTAAATTGTGACCATCCATCCCTAATAAATTCGGTTTGCTGTACTTGTGTTGCTTCCAAGAATCAAGCTAAATATACCAACTGAATTTTTACCCTCAAATTTTTAATTCCTTCACATTTAGTCTTACATTTTTAATTTTACTTTTTAAGAATATTTACTTTATTCATCTGCTAATATTATTTAATGTCCATACTGCGGTGGCCCCCTTAAGTACATGTTGCAGACCCCACGGGTCCCCAGACACATGCAAAGAATCCCTGCAGTTGTGCAGAAACACCTTTTTTTTTTTTTTTTTTTTTTTTTTTGAAAACCTTTATTTCGAAATTCAGGACACAGCTATTCAGCCGACAGCCCGAAGGTTCGGCAGCATTGCAAGTTAGATACAGTAATGCGTCCCGGATACAGTACGAAGAGTAATGCAAAGGTCCAATTTTAAATAAACACAGAAAAAACACACAACAAACCCCAGCAAGGCAGAACATTGAAATCCCATGGCGAAAGCCCCCAGGGGAGGCAGGACCCCACTCATCTACTAATTATAAGACTGTGTGCGGAGGAAGAAGGGGAACAGCAGAGGCCCAGAACGGGTACCTAAACCAAACTGTGCTGGAAGGTAGGTCAGGGGGAAAGCTGTTCCTCGGGAGGTTCCAGATCCAGGGCAAGACATATTCCCCCCCTATATTGGTTCCACCGCCCCCAGATGGCGTGCCACTTCCGGGGGCGACCTCTAGAGCAGTAGACCGTCTTCTCCCTAAACATGCTCCAATCCATGTTCTCCTTCCACGCGGTCAGTGTAGGGGGACCCGAGGAGCCCCATAATCGCGCGATATCCCTCTTAGCCACCATGTTACCCAGAGTCACCCATTGGGTCTGTGCCTCATCGAGATCAGTGGGCCCCCAAACGTTCAGGAGGCAACACCGCGCCTCCGGCTGTACCACAATGCCCGTCACCTCCCCCATAACTGCATGGACTCTCCTCCAGAACTCCACAATGACCCCACATTCCCAAATGATGTGCAGGAAAGTACCCACCATACCACATCCCCTTCTGCACAGGCCATCCTCCGAGAATCCCATGTGGACCAGCCGTGGCCCCGTAACATACACCCGGTGCAGTATTTTGAGCTGCACCAGCCTCAGACGCGACGGGATCGCAACCTCCTTAGGCGAAGAAACCGCTGACTGCCAGTCCTCATTATCCAACTCGAGGCCATCCCTGGTCCACTGTTCTCTCAGCCCCAATAGCAAGTCTGCCCGGACGTTTATCAACTTCTTATATATGAGCGAAATCGTGCTCTCGGGCATATGACCATCAAGGACTCGGTCCTCAAGGGGAGAGGACTCCGGCACCTTCTCACCCTCCACTAGGACTGATCGGAGGGCGTGACGCAGCTGGATATACCTAAAATACTCTGAAGGCCCTAGCTCAAACTCAGTCTGTAACTCCTCGAAAGACTTCACCCTCCCCTTATGCAGCACATCCCCCACCTTGGATATCCCTATCAGATCCCACTTATCAAAGCCCTTCGTATGCCAGAGTCTTCCCAACCGTTCCGATTCGAACAATGGGGTAGCGAGGGTTAGCCTGTCCTTCCAGCCCAGCGAGTCGGTCGCCATCTTCCATACGCGCACCGCCACACCTGTGGGCCCCGTGAGGGACGAGTCTAGGGACCGCGAATACAACGCCCTGTAGTAGTTGCCGCCGCGCAGCAGCCACCTATCCATGGCATACCCAGGGCTGAGGGCAGGGCCGTAAAACCCATGGTTGATCGCGCTCAACTGCGTGGCCCAGTAGTACCGTCGGATGTCTGGGAGCGCAATGCCCCCATCGTACCATGGGAGCGTCAACTTTGAAATAGCTATTCGCGGCCGCCCATCCCACAGCAACGTCCTTTGGGGGCCTTCGACCTCCCGAAAGTATTTAGCCGGTACCCAGTCCAAGGTGTTCTGGAGGGCGTAGAGGAAGCGGGGAAGAGACATCATTTTGAACAGGGCCGCACGCCCAACAAGGGAGAGCGGCAGCCTCCGCCAACCCTCAACATCTCGCCTCAAGCGTGCCAAGGGGGGGAGCAGGTTCCTCTCATAGCGCACAGCAGGATCCATGGATATAAAAATCCCCAAATACACAAAACCCTGCTGGGCAACCTGTATCGAACATGTTCTAGGAATCGGTGGGACCTCGCCACTAAGAACGTACAAGTACGATTTGCCCCAATTAATCACAAGCCCCGAGTTCCTACCGAACGATGCGAGTACGTCACAGACCACTATAAGTGACTTCTTAGGTGAGGCAAGATACAGCAGGATATCATCGGCATAAAGTGAAATACGGTCCTCGTGATCAGGCGACCACCGAAGGCCCCGTATATCCGGGTGCCAACGTATCCACGCAGCCAACGGTTCAAGGGCGAGGGCGAACAACAGAGGCGACAGGGGGCAGCCCTGCCGAGTACCCCTTCCAAGCTGAAACGGAGCAGATGCCCGACCATTCACCACAACATTCGCTAGTGGCCCCTCGTACAGCAACCGGACCCAACTCACAAACCCGCGACCGAAACCAAACTTGGCCAGCACGGCCCATAAATATGCCCACTCCACCGTGTCAAAGGCCATCGTGGCATCGAGAGATGCCACAACAGCCGGTTCACGCAGCGTGCCCGCCCTGGCGATGACGCCATGAAGACGCCTAAGGTTCAATGCTGTGTTTCGGTGCGGGATAAAGCCAGATTGATCCGGGTGGACCAGATCGCCAAGTACTCTAATCAGACGGGTTGCCAGGAGTTTGGCCAGAATTTTCGGCTCAGCGTTGAGGAGTGAAATGGGCCGATAGGAGGCGCATCTATCTCGGGGCTTACCCTCTTTGTGTATGACCACGATCGACGCCAGCCGCTGATCCAACGGAAGGATCCCATCTCCCCGCGCCTCCAAGAACATGGCGCGCAGGTGAGGGGCGACCCTATCCGGGAACAGTTTGTACAGATCGATCGGCAGTCCGTTCGGTCCAGAGGCCTTACCCGAATTCAACGCGCGAATCGCCCCCGCCACCTCGTCAACTGTGATGTCGCCATCCAAATCGTCCCTATCTATGTCAGAGAGGCAGGGCAACTCGATATCACGAAGGAGATCAGACGAGTCCTCGGGCGGCCTGTCCGACACAGAGGAATAAACCCTATGAAAATACTCCGCGAAACACACACAATCCCTTCAGGTTCCACAATCACCTCTCCCCCCTCTCCAATCAACTCTGGCACCACTCTATTGACCCGTTCCTTCCTGTCCAGCCACGCCAGGAGTTTCCCTGCCTTATCTCCAACATCATACAGACGGCCCTGTTGTTCCCTGCTGAGGGTCTTGGCGGCGTCCGTCACCAGGTCCCTATACTCCGCCTGCTTCAAGCAAAGCTCATGCAATGAGGACTCTGTGACCTCCTCCTCCATATCCCCTTCAAGGGCCGCAATCTCCTCCTCTACTTGCCGCACTTCGCAATCCCTCCGGTTCTTGGCAGTCACCACCAGGGAGAGGGCCTCCCCCCGAAGCACGGTCTTAAAAGCTTCCTAGAGCGAGATCGCCGAGTCCACGGATCCCAGATTGTCCTTAAAGTAATTATCTACCTTCTTTACCAGGGCGCTGCGCATCTTGGGGTCTCGGAAATACCAAGGGCTAATGGGGGCCACCCTCCCTCCTCCCTCCCGACCGAGATCCAGCCGGATCCACACTGGCGAGTGATCAGAGATACCACGTGCCATGTGCCTCGCCTCGGATATCAACGAGGCATGTGCGGCCAAAGTGAGCAGGTAGTCAATCCTGGAGAGGCTACCATGCGCCCCGGAGTGAAACGTGTATTGACTCTGTGTGGGGTGCCGGAGCCTCCAGCAGTCTATCAGGCCAAACGTGTCTAGGAGGTCTGGAAGCCATTTCTGAGCCCCCCCTGTGTCCCTTGGCGGGTATCTATCCAGCAGTCCGGAACCCACAGCGTTGAAATCCCCTCCCACTACCAGCATGCCCCCCGGGAGAGTCAGCAAAGCCCTGCCCAATTCAGCAAATGTGGCGGCCTGCAGGGCCGGCGGGACATAAACCGAAACCAAAACCAAAGTCCTTCCTTCCCACCGCCCCGCCACCGCCACAAACCTCCCCCTATCGTCAACAATGGTGGAGTCCACCTCAAAAGGCAGCGAAGCTCTAACGAGGATGCCCACCCCCCTGGACCCAGAAGAGAATCCCGAGTGTGCAATGAATTTATACCCCTTCCTATTCAGGGCATAGCACGTATTGCCTATGAGGTGCGTCTCCTGCAGCAGTACAACGTCTGGCATTGAGCGTTTCAGAAATTGCAAAACAATCCCCCTCTTAATGCGATCCCCCAAACCATTAACATTCCAGCTTATAACACTTAGGCCTCTACCCCCCATCCTCAAACGGAAAGAGGCCCACCCCACACCCGAGGCGCCACCATGGAACAGCCCTGAGGATAATCATCATGCCTTGCAGAAATAAACCCCCCAACAACAAACTCAAACTCCCCATAACTCCCCCCACCCTGCACCCCTGCTGCAGCTTAAAAAGCCCCCCCAACTTGCAGTGTGCCTGTCGCCCTATAAAAACAAAAATCTACAAAAAGTACCCCAAGGGAGGAAAAGAGCACCCCTCATCCTCCCGCAACCCTCCACAGTTACTGCACTCTATTCAAATCTACAAATATGGTCAAATCAAGTCAGGCCGGCTTTGAGTTATCAGCCCTGTCCATCCCGGCCACTGTCTCCATGCTCAGCTGTGTCGTCCCCGGTCCGTCGCCGGGGCAAAGCGTCCAGCCATTCATCGGCCATAACAGGAGAGTCAAAAAAGAATGTCCGATCTTCATGCACCACCCGTAGTCTGGCGGGGAAAAGCATGGCATACTTTAGGTCCCGCTCCCGAAGCCTTCGCTTCACCCCCAGGAAGCTCTGTCGCTGTCTCTGCACCTGCTGGGTAAAGTCCGGGTAAAAATTCACCGACGCATTCTGGAAGGGGACTGGGCCCGTCACCCTCGAAGCTTGCAGGATAGCGTCCCGATCTCGGAAATGAAAGAGCCGGGCGACAATCGGCCGCGGCGGGGCACCCGCCTTGGGCCGTCCGCCTGGCACCCTATGGGCCCTTTCCACCGCAAAAAACTTCCCAAGGCCCTTAGGCTTCAGATGATTGAGGACCAAATCTTCCACAAGCAGGTCCGCCGAAGCCTCATCCGAGGACTCCGGGACCCCGATTACGCGCACGTTGTTGCGCCTGGACCGGCTCTCGAAGTCCTCCAGCCGTCGGGCGGCGAGGTCACTCTCGGCCCTCAGCTTCCGGACCTCGTTCTGCAGGTCCGCGACCTCATCAGTGAGGCCCGTGGTCTTGTGGTCCAGGTCCTTAACGCGCTCGTTTGTCTTGCCCAGGTCCGAGCGGATCAAGTTGACATCCACCAGGATGGCATCCACCTTATGCGCCAGGGCCTCGAATTGCCTCCCCATCGAGGTCTGCATCCCATCAAGCGCGCCCATGACAGCCTGCAGGGAGAGCTCCGGGGTCCCAGGCGAGTCCTCCTTCTGGGCATCCGGCGCCTGGCTCGATCCACTCGGCGATGTCTTCAGGAGGGCGTAGCGGTCCATACTATTGACTTGGGAGTACGTTCCCCGCCTGGTGGACTTAGTCTTCAGCCTATCTCCTTCTGCCTTGCCCGACATAATGGACTCCAAGCAGTCCAATGCAGTGAGGACCGTCCCCTCTCAGAGAGAGGTATAAAGAGTGAGCAGGTCCGCCTTGTTCTTCCAAAATAGCCCACCGAGCGTCCCTGGGGTTATAGAACCACCCAGAGCACTACAGTGTCCGGGCAGACAAAGGGAACGAAACCGAAAGTGAAAGAGCGAGGGCCTCCGTCCGGTAGTTCACACCTCACCAGGCCGTTGTTGATCAACTAGGAGTCGGGCATCCTGCCAACTCTAGCCCCTGGCATCTCCGGGAGTTAGGCCGCAATCTTTCGCCAGTCATAAGTCCGGTTCCCGGTGGGCGATCCGGTCGCGGGTAGCATCAATCGCCTCCCTGACAACTCAGCAACACGGTGCCATGCATACCATCAGGATTTGAGTCAGGATAGTCGACGGAGGGCGCGAGGGTCTCGGGAGCTCTAAGCTCACGCGGCCATCTTGGTCAAGCGCTAGGCTCCTCCCCCCCAGAAACACCTTCTTAAAGAGATTTCCTCTCTCGTGACATTTTGGTGATGGCATTGGTATGATCCCTGAGTCCAGAGGGAGCGTCATAAATTCTATTTTGTAACCTCTCCGGATATTACCCAGTATCTGTATATCTGAATACTTTCTTCCCCATTCTTTTTGCAAATATGCATATTTTTTTATTATATTTGTTTATTATTTTATACATAACTACAAGTACCTTTCATACTAGCATATCATCCCATTAACACCCCATCATCCCCGTAATTGGGCACAGTATGAGCAGAATAATCACAGAACTGCTGTTCTCCTCATCACCTCTTTTTTCCCCATTCTTGAACAAGTGGTGAATTCGAGCCCAATTCAGCAATTCTTTTTTTTTTTTTTTTTTTTTTTAAACCGTTTATTACAGAGTTCAAAGAATATACAAAGATGGGCCTACAACCTTCAGGCCGGCCGCTAGCAAACAAGAGGAGCATATGATACACACAGTAGAACACATGCTGCGGCAAAGGGAAGCGTACAGGAGTTAGCAGCGTTGGTGGCCACACCATCCGGACCCCACATGACGGTTTCTTTTTAACATAAATAACAACAAACAAATCAAACCACAAGGCAACCCACGATCGAAAACAGCAGCATGTGCTCCCCTAGAAGGGGGACCCTACCAATCCATAGGAGTATCAAGGGGGGGAGAAGGTCAGGACAGGGACTGGGTGGACTCAGTGCCCAGGTACCGGAGAGCTAAACCGGCTAAGGGGTTGGGGCAGGCGATGTATCGGGCAATAACGGCGGGGCACAGATTCCCCCGCGGTAGGCGTTCCAGGGGCCCCATACTTTCACCCATGTCCCAGGCTTACCTCTCGCTACATACACCACCTTTTCCCGAAACATGCACCAGTCCATATTTTCCTTCCAGGCCGAAACAGTCGGGGACCTCTGGGAACCCCACAGTTGAGCAATATCGCGCTTGGCCACCATATATCCCAGAGTCACCCACCACGTCTGTGGCGCCGAATAGTCGGTTGGTTCCCACACGTTCAACAGGCATCTCCTCGCTTCGGGCAGCAGCGACACACGCGTAACCACCCGCAGGACCTCATGCACACCACGCCAGAATCGCTCCACCTCTGGGCATTCCCACAAAATATGAAGAAAGGTCCCCAAAGAACCACACCCACGCTTACACAACCCGTCCACAGCATAGCCCATACGCACTAGCCTTGGCCCCGTTATGTAGACCCTATGGAGTACCTTGAGCTGGACGAAGCGAAGGCGGGCCGGTATGGCCACCTCTTTCGGGGAGGCCACCGCAGAGACCCAGTCCTCGTCGTCCAGCTCCAATCCATCGGCAACCCAAGCCACGCGAAGATCAATCAGCAATCCCGAGCGGTCATTAATCAGTTTTTTATAGATTAACGAGATCGTGCTTTCCGGTACATGTCCATCCAGCACTCTATCCTCCAGGGGGGAGTACTCCGGGATGGAGGCGACGTCCGGGAAGGCGGAGCATAGTGCATGACGGATCTGCATATACCGAAAATACTCCCTGTCTTGCAACTGGAATTCCGTCTGCAGCATCTCGAACGTTTTGAATCCCCCCCTCGTCCAGAGATCCCCCACCCTGCTGATGCCTATCATGTCCCACTTCTCGAAGCCCTTCGAGGTCCACAGGGAGCCCAACTGCTCAGATGCGTACAGTGGTGACGCCCGGGTCAAACGATCCTTCCACCCCATCGCTACATTAGCCGCGTGCCACACTCGTACCATGACACGCGTGGGGCCCGTCAAACGCGCGTCGAGCGAGCTGGAGTAGAGCGCCCGATTATAGTCACCAGCCGGCAGTAGCATCTTATCCATTTCAAAGGCCGGGTTTAGGGCGGGCCCGTATAGGCCATGATTAATCGCCGCCAGCTGGGAGGCCCAATAATACCGTTTAATATCCGCGAGGGCAATCCCCCCGTCATACCACGGGAGCGTCAGCTTCGCCAGGGCGATACGCGGTCTCCCGTCCCAGAGCAGGTGGCGTTGCAAACTCTCCACCTCGCGGAAGTAGCGCGCCGGGACGAGGTCCATTGTATTCTGCAGAGCGTACAGGAAACGCGGCAGCGACATCATCTTAAACAATGCCGCCCGGCCGAGCGGCGAGAGCGGCAAACGCCGCCAACGCGCGACATCCTCCTTCAGGCGCTGGAGGGCGGGAAGCAGGTTTCGATCATACCGGGCCTCCGCGTCCAGGGTGATGAAGACACCCAGGTACCTAAATCCCTGCGGGGCGATCTGAATAGGACAGCCCCGTGGAAGGATAGGAGCCTCCCCAGAGAGAACATACACGCACGATTTAGCCCAGTTGATGACAAGGCCGGAGTTACGACCAAAGGAATGCAATACATCAACCAGTACTATCAGTGATTTACGTGGGGAAGCCAGGTACAGGAGAATATCGTCAGCGTATAGGGATACGCGGTCCTCATACTCGGGGGTCCAGCGGAGACCACGAATAGAAGGTTCCCACCGCAGCCACTCCGCCAGGGGCTCCAAGGCAAGCGCAAAAAGGAGCGGCGATAACGGGCAGCCCTGCCGCGTGCCCCTGCCCAACTCAAACTGAGCCGACACTCTACCGTTCACAACTACCTGCGCCAGTGGGCCAGAGTACAACAATTTAACCCAGCTGATAAACCCTGGGCCAAACCCAAATTTCGCGAGCGTCGCCCAAATATATGGCCATTCAAGTGTGTCAAACGCCATAGTGGCGTCCAAGGATGCCAGGATGGCCGGCTCCCGTATGAACGGGACACGTGCGAGGACCCCATGCAAACGCCGCAGGTTAAGCGCTGTGTTACGATGGGGAATAAAGCCGGACTGGTCCTGGTGGACCAAGTCACACACCACGCCGACCAGCCGATTGGCCAACACCTTGGCGAGAATTTTGGGCTCCGCATTCAATAACGAAATGGGTCGATAGGATGTGACCCGGTCCCGTGGCTTCCCCTCCTTGTGGATAACCACGATGGTAGCCAGACGCTGGTCTAGCGGGAGGGAACCCACCGAGTGGGCCGCAAGGAACATATCACGGAGATGCGGCGCCAGCGTATCCGGTCGCAGTTTATACAACTCGATGGGAAGACCATTAGGACCCATGGCCTTGCCGGAAGCGACCGAGCGTATGGCGAGGGCAATCTCTTCGGAGGTTGGAGCGGCGTCCAACAACACTCTGTCCTCCTCCGAAAGGGAAGGCAGCGCGATATCTCTGAGCAGGGCATGGGAATCCTCTTCAGAGCGGGAAGACACTGGGGAATACACCCCACGGAAATAGTCCGCGAAGCAGGAGACAATTTCCTCCGGTTCAGTGACACACACACCATTCGTTTTCTCAATCAACGGGACAACTCGACTCGCTCTCTCTTTTTTATCCAGCCACGCAATCAATTTACCAGCCTTATCACCCACATCATACAGTCTCCCCTGTTGCTCTCTACTGAGGCCCCTGGCCGCCTCCGTGACGAGGGCCTTATAGGCCGCTTGCTTGAGTTGGAGAACATGTAATTTGTCATCCGTCACCCCACATTCTAGATCAACCTCCAACTCGGTTATCTCAGCTTCAACACGGGACACCTCCTCCCGCTCGCGCCTCCGGGAGTGGGAAATAAGGGACAGGGCCTCTCCTCGGAGTACTGTCTTGAACGCCTCCCACAGTGAGACCGCCGATGACACAGACCCCACATTCTCGTCAAAATAGCGCTTAAGGGATTTAATCAGCTCTGCGCGAATGGTGGGGTCACGCAGGTACCAGGGATTGATCGGGACCACTCTACCCTCTCCCCTCGGCAAAATATCAAAGTGCAACAAGAGCGGGGAGTGGTCCGAAATACCCCGTGCCAAATGGCGCACCTCCCCCACCCTTCCCACATAGGCCGCTGGGACCAGGACATAATCTAGCCGTGAGAGACTACCATGAGCCCCTGAATGGAAGGTGTACTGTAGCTGCGTGGGATGTTTTAAACGCCAACAATCCACCAGCCCCAGGGTATCCAAGAGGCCAGATAACCACGCTTGGGCCCGGGGGAGATCCCTAGGGGGGTGACGATCCACAGTTCCGGAAACTACAGCATTAAAATCCCCCCCCCACCACTAGAATCCCCTCCGGAAGGCCAAGGAGGAGGCGCCCCAGGTCCGCAAAGGTGGTCGTCTGCAGCCCCGGCGGGACATATACTGACACAAAAACGACCACTCTGCCCTCCATTCTGCCCACCAGAACCGTGTAACGTCCCCTATCGTCATGGCGCACCTCATCAATCTCCAACGGGAGCGAGTTTTTAACCATAATGCCCACACCCCTTGAACCAGACGTGAAGCCCGAATGGGCCACAAGGCGGTAGCCCCGTCGATTCATAGCGCAAAAGGAGTTGCCAATGAGGTGCGTCTCCTGCAGAAAAACTATATTGGGCGAAATTCGCTTCAAGAACTGCAGGACCACACCTCGTTTTATCCTGTCCCCCAGTCCATTAACATTCCAGGACAACAAACTCAGTCCCCTACCCCCCATCATAAACAGAAGTCATCACTCGTCCCCCAGAGAGCACTGTAGAAATAACACAATGATACGTTTGCCTTGTGGTGAAAACGAATAACACCCCACCCCAACCCACCCACTCCAACAAAACTCCCCCCTCCCTGCATCCCTGCATGAGCCCGGACAGCCCCCCCAACTTGCAGTGTGCCTGTCGCCCCTATAGATTGAAACTAACTAGACCCCCTAGAGGAGCAAAGAGTACCCCTTCTAGACCCCACACAACCTCCATGGGAGGGGAATGTACAAAGACAGACGCTTGATCTAAAGTAGCACCGTATTCGTCCAGAGTGAGGCCCAATATTGACCCCTCAGTCCCGATCCAGTGGGCCGTCTCCTCCCGCCGCCCCCCCCCCGCCATCTCGATCACGATCTCCAGACAGAGTGTCCAGCCAGTCCCCGGCCGCTTCGGGACGATCAAAAAAGTGCGTGCGACCATCCACCTCCACTCGCAGCTTGGCCGGGAAGAGCATAGCGTATTTTAAGTTCAGGTCCCGAAGTCGGCGTTTGACGCCCAGGAAGCTCAGTCTTTGCTTCTGGACCGCTTGGGTGAAATCAGGGTAAAAGTTCACCTCCATATTGTCCAGCTTAACCGGCCCATGTAGTCTGTAGGCTTGCAGGATCGCGTCTCTGTCCCGAAAGTTAAAAATCCGGGCAATGAGAGGTCGCGGAGGGGCTCCGACCTTCGGCCTTCCCCCGGGAACTCTGTGGGCCCTCTCCACGGCAAAAAATTTGCTCAGTCCCCGAGGCTGGAGATGGGTAGCGATCAGGTCCTCCACAAATAGATCCGCCGCCACTTCCTCCCGTCCCTCGGGTACTCCGATGATGCGGATGTTATTCCTCCGGGCCCGACTCTCGGCGTCCTCAAGGCGCCGATCCATAAGTGCGCTCACCTGACTAAGCCGGCGCACCTCCAGTTGTAGTGCCGCCACCTCAGTCGTAAGGCCCGATGCGGTTTGGGCCAAAGAATCAACTCGATCGTTCGTCTTGGAAAGATCGGCCCTCACCAGGCCAACATCCACAAGGACAGCGTCGATCTTCTGTGCCAAGGTGTCGAACCGCTGGCCCACCGAGGCCTTCATCTCGGAAATGGCGCCCATGACGTCGTGGAGAGTCAGATCCGCGGGCAAGTCCGGGGCATCAGAAGGGCCCTCAGGGGACTTGTGCGGTCCGCCGGGAGATCCCCTCTGGAGGGTATAGCGGTCCATGCTGTTGGCCTGATGGACGGTGCCACGCCGGGTCGACTTGGTCTTTGACCGATCCCCATCTTGTTTCGTGGCCATCGCCGCTGGTCCCACAATCGCACCAGCAACGCCGTAGAGGGCAGGCAATCAGGGCCACGAGCTCCGGGGGGGCCACCCCAGATCGGCGGGGTGGGTCACAGCCGGCAGGCAGGCAGGGTCCCCCAGCGAAGTCACACCAACACAAAAGGCTCCGCGATCTCACTTGCAGAGACGGTGCGAAAGCGAAAGTGCGGGGTACGCGACTCGCCAGGCCCGGCCCGCCGTTGTTGTTCACTTTGCCACTGGGTCACCCCCCAACGCAAATCCGGGGTTCGGTGAGAAGAAGGCCGCAAACTTCAATCCGTGCTCACTCCAGCACCCGGGGTCCGATTCGAGAGCGGAAAGCGGGTACCACCTCAGCTCAGGCTCACCAACACAGTCCCCTCAACCGAGGCAGGATGAATTCAGGATAGATGTAGGAGGTTGCGGAGGTCCTCGGGAGCCTCGCACCTACGCGGCCATCTTGGTTGCGCGCTAGGCTCCTCCTCAATTCAGCAATTCTTGACTATCTCTTTCCTGATATTCAGCATAGCCAGGAGCTGGGATTTTTGTAGTTGTAGCCTGTTTCTGTCTCATCAGAAATTTACCAGAAAAGAACCTCCCTTGAAATTTTGGAGACTGTTTTGCAGACAGTTGTCTTCTTGATGGCTGGCTAAAGGAAAGTTTCTGCTTAGAGGAACCGGAAGACATGCCCTCATGCTTCGTGAAAGAATATAAATGTTTCCAATTCTTGAAGGCGTAATGTAGCTTGTCTTCCAGCTCTGGGCCAACCCGCCTAGATAATTTCCAGGCATGTAAAGGGCTGTTGACCTGTGAGCTGCATCCATGTTAAAGTCCTTCAGAAACAGGTTTCGCCCCACTACAATAAACACATCACTGACTGGTTTGAGCCTCTTACAACATTCAAACAAAATTGCTAAAAACAGTTCCACTTATTGTTTCATTTCTTGCTGTGACTGCTCTAAATAGAGCTTTGAAGACTGTAGTCAATGACTAAGTCATGAAGGCTCCACAGATACCAGCACAAATTGCTAAATGAGACCCTGCGTACATCTTTTTCAAGGCTGAGTCCATATTCTTTTATACTGGATATTTCAAAACAATTTATAGTGCCATTGATGATCTAATGACAAGACTGACAACCACAGAGTAAACATGGACCGTCTCTAGTAATGTGTTCTCCACATCATCTAGCATATAGAAGCGTGCCATAAATATTGGTAAATTAATCATATCAGGAGCTTTTCTTGTGTTTAATACAACATCAACTACATGCTGAAGGACGGGAACCCCAACACTGATCATTTTCTGGAACAGCTACAATCAGTCTTTTCTGAAGTTCCTGGCAGGTCAGCAGTAGGAAAATAACCATTCTCTCTAACATGAGACATGAGATAAAGAAGCGTTTGCATAGTAATATGTTTGCCTCTCTGGTTACCAGAAAGTAGATAATTCACTCTACTCTGATTCGGAAAGACTACAATATAACTTGCCATATTCATTAGAGTTCTTAGTTTAAGATTCTGTCTTCTTTAAGATTTCCAGAGATTCAACAATGATATTTCTTATCTTGTTTTCTTCCTCACTATCTCTGCACTGCCCTGATCTCCTGGAAAGGGCAATCTGAAAGTGCCCAATATTTGAGGGGGGCAGGTGTCCTGTTTTTGAAGAATGTTTCCCCAGAAACAAAATGCAAGGAGTCTGCCAAGATTTCTGTCGAATCACACAGCCAGGTTCGCTAATATGGCTAAAGAATTACCTAGTACTATCACAAGCAAGTACCTGGCAACAATAAAGGTTTCCTTGCGGTGGACACTTATCCATCCAGGACATAGGATTTACATCACTCCTTATTACAGCCAAAGCCTCCTAACGACCTGCATCCCAAACTGAAAGCCTGCGCATGTGCTGTAAATGTTCCTTAACCTGCAAAAAGTATCACGTCAACCAGGCTTAAGGAAGCAACACAAGAAGATGTATCTCAGGAGCATGGTAAGGAGCCTCCATGCCAAACTCTGCAGTGCTCTACAGTGCTCTGGCTAGAGAGCATATCCACACTTCCTCAGTTTGCTACTCACTAGTTGGTTTCCTGGTTCCACCGAAGCCTGGCAGGAGTGGATTTCAGATAACTCCAATGGGGGCCTAAGCCTGGCAAAAACCTCATACCTCTCGAAGTCCTCATCTCAGTCAAGACGGGAGACTCACAATTTTTGCAACCAAAAATGGCTTTATTTTGGCTGTCTACCACCTGAATTTACCTTTCCTTTAATAGACGTCAATGGGTGAATGCATTCTCCTGATTATTTCTTAAAAAGCTCCCACTTTTCTCTTCTAAAATGCTGCCATGTATGCAAAAAGAAGGTTCTGGTAATGACAGTCCTATTATGGAGCCCAGCTACGGGTGAGTAGGGCTTGATTTTGACAGAGCAGGGTTTTCTATATCATAATGTTTGTACATAGTCATTAAATAACCCGGCCACTGGTTGTATGGACCTTTGTTCATCAACAAGGAGAAGTAATAAAAGAGCAAACATCTACATCAATCCAATAACATCCTAAATCATTGAGGACCTTCAGTACAGCCAATAAAGAGAATTTGTGTGAGTTAAAGGGTTTTATTTTCAGTTCTTTTAGTATTTAATAATTTATTCAGGAAGAATTAGTCTCTTAAGAATCAGCATTGAAATGAACACAATCCAATAATTGATATTTCAATACAAGGTAAAATAGAATATTAGTCAATATTATAATAAAAATGTAAATAATACAAGAAGCGTGTTCCATAAAATGGGTCCCAAAAGTGTTGAAACTACATGCTCATACAGCCCATGGCCTCTTGGCAGAGCACACAGAGCAATCACCACATGTTTGTTAAATGTAATTACCATTTTTATGTGAAAGTAGTTTCAAAGCTGTCAAATTAGGAACAAGCACTGACAAAGCCAATAGGTTTCGCCTATGCAAATTCAATTGGTTTTGTCAATGTTTTTTAGACATATTACACAGAGTCACAAGCTGAATGGATATGAGGGAGGAGAGTGGGGGACATGAGGGAGGAGGGTGGTGGTCACGAGAGAGGTTGCGAGAGCATGGAGGAGGAAGGGGAAGGTGGTGGGTTAAGAACGAAAGGCGGGGGGTCGTTCCAAACAACGGCGGGGTAGTGCATTTACACACCAGGATAGAGAGAAGACGGCTGCAGATGCACTGTTATGGAGTGCTCGCTAAGTCTCCCAGTGAAATGTAAGTTTCACTCCAATAGCTCCATGTCGTGGTTGTGCGACATAAATGCATACATAAAGGGGGAAATTTTAAGCAGAGACAGCTAACTGTGGCTACCGAGTGAAGGCACACAGGATTGAGGTTGTAGTAGCAGCAATGGGAAAGTAACCATGGATGGGAGGAGGCAGCTAAGATAGAGGATTTTCAGCAAAGAATGATAGGAAAGTAAGTTAGCTGGAGGAAACCGGTGAGAAGGAGCAGTAGAAAATGGGGCACTCCAGAGGGGCTGTGGTGGGATAACCATGAATGGGAGAGAAAGGATTGCCAAAAACATGGGCTCGTTAAGTGTCCCTGTGAAATGTAAGTTGTGCTCATGTAAAGCACTCCGCTACATAAATGCGCCAACATAGGTGCAGGAAGACAACAAACATGACAAACACATGCACTCACTCGTATGGAGTGCTCATTCAGAATGATAAAAAATGTACCTTCTGAGTGAATCGTCAGTGGAAGGACCATGGGCAGTAGCCAGTAGCCAGTGGCCAGGAACATGAAGCTGTACTTGGACCAAGATCCACGACATGGACTGCAAAGCAGCGCAGAAAGAGAAAGCAGACAGTGTGCTGACCAATCAGAAGTATATAAATTAGAGCAGTGACGAAATGAATGAATGGTAAGTTCAGGTAAGTATTGAAAGAAAGTTTTTATTAAAATGCAAAATAATCTAGTTAAAGTCACATGTGCAACGTTAATGTGTAATTTATATCGAACTGACACAACATTAAAAGTGCAAAAAGCAGTATGTAGATATATCTATCAGGACTAGGCCTCAGAATGTCTAAGCAAGCTTACCAAGCAACTAAGCCAAATGTGCCTAGACGTGCACAAAACACTTAAAGGTTGACCTTACCCTGTCATGCCTTTAATATAAGCTTTCCCATTACATTACAGAATGTTCCTGAGTGATAATAATATTTTGAAATGTTTGCTAAAAACACTTTCTTGTTGAATAAAATGAATCCTTATTTCACACAATAAATACAATGCATGAAGGAGCGCTAGGTGGCGCCTGCCCGTCATGGCCGCCTTTCACTAAGGCTCCCGGCGCCGGACCCCACAAATCCTCCTGGCTCTGTCCCTGACTGCCCTGGCCGGCTCGATCTGGGAGCGGAGGCTTGCGGAGCTGCCCTGCGGTCCCGGGCCCGATCCTGAGCTGCCGCGGTCCTCGCGGGACCCGCCTGGTCGCCGCGGAACCTGACCAGCGCTGGACGGCGGCGGCTGTGGAGCTGCGACGCGGGCGAGCTACAAATCGTGCCCGCGGCACCCACGAGGGGTGTAGGCCTGACCCTGCTGGCGGAGGAGGGGCGGCGGCCGTGCGGCTGCCGCGGGCCCTGACAGCACCGGAGACGCGAGGCCCTGCTTTGCTGACGACTCACGATGGCCCAGGAGTGGTGAGGCGGAACCCCCCCCCCGAGCAAACTGGGGCAGTGGAGCAGGCGGTGAGTGCGGCTACGAGGGACTGGATAGCTGGGGCTGCTGTGGGGGCCGGGTGCGGAGGGGAGACCCCCCCCATCGGGCTGGGCATCGGCGGCCGGGGCCCCCCCCTCTCCTCCTCCTGTCTGCAGTGTGGCGCGGGCCCCGTCGGTCCGAGGCTGCCTGAGGGGCTCCAGGTGCGGGGGGCCCTCTTCTGGTTCGGGCCGCGCTCCGGCGGTCGGGGGGGTGTGTGCGCCATCCCCCCTCCCATCGCTCCAGGACTGGCCTTGCTGGGGATGTGGTGCTCTGGGCCCCGGGAAAAGAGGGCCAACGGGTGGTGACGTCCCCCCCTTGGAGTTGGGGGGTGATCGCGCTGGTGAGGCGCCCCCTCGGAGGGGTCGGCTGCGCACACGCATCGAGGCCTTGGCGGTCTACCACCTGCGACGCAGACGGGTGACACTACGTGGGCCCGGGGCCCTGAACTGAGGTGCTGGACCTCACCTTGTCCGTGGGACGCTGCGGACACGGCTGTGGCCGGGGGTGCGACTGGTTGTCCTGCTGGGAAGCCCGTCGGGGCTTGAGCGCTGGGTCTGGAGGTGCCGAGCCATTTCTCCACGCGGGATTCCCCGGCCGTGCCTCCTTCTGCCCCCAGTTCGCCTCGAGCATCCACCGACGTCCTGAAGGGGTACCCCCAACCCGTTGCCCGGCCTTGCTGAACGCTGCGCCCGGGGCGCCCCCACCATGGGTAAGGACAAGGCCGCCAAGCCGGCGCCCGGGGCCACCCAAACCAGGATGGACAAATTCACGACCTCTGAGAAGGGGTCCGGCTCTACGGGCGAGCCGGCCCCGGCCCCTGCTGCGGACCTTGCCGCCATCCTACAGGCCATCAATTCGTCTCGCGCCTCCCTGGAGGGCATGGTGGGAGAGGTCAAGGTGGATGTTGCTCTTCTCCGGCAGGACTTGCGGAACGCCACCACCCGCATCTCGAACGCCGAATCCAGGATATCCACCGCTGAGGACGACATCCGCCACCTGCAGGACCAAGTCCGGGAACTAACCACTCACTCTAAAGAACTACACCGCCGGGTCGAGGATGCAGAAAACCGCGCTCGGCGCAGCAACCTGCGCCTGGTGGGATTCCCGGAGGGGGTCGAATCGGGCCGGGCGGACGACTTTATGGAGCGCTGGTTCCGATCCTGGATGCCGGTGGACAGCCTCTCTGCCTCGTTCGTGGTGGAGAGGGCCCATCAATCCCTGGCCCCCAGGCCCCCCGGTGCGCCCCCCCGGCCTTTCATCCTCAAGATCTTAAATTTCCGAGACAGGGACGCCATTCTCCGCGAAGCTCGGCGCATGGACACCCTCCACTACCAAAATCACAAAATCATGATCTTCCCGGATTGTGAAGTCCAGGAACTGCGCCGCTCTTATACTGAAGTGAAGCAGAAGATGCGCTCCCTGGGCCTCCAGTACCAGCTTCAGTTCCCGGCCCGCCTTCGGGTCATCTTCCAACACAAGACATTGTTCTTTGATACGCCCCGAGCGGCCTGGTCCTGGTTGACGGAGGAGCACCCCCTGCGCCGCTTTGGATGCGGATCGCCTGCGGGCGGGCAGGGGGGCGGGGGGGGCCCCGGACATCGAGGACCCGCCGGCGGCATCGCACGTTACCCCGGGAGCGCACGGCAGAGGAGGCGATCATCACGCGCTCCGGGGGGGCGGCCGCGCCGGGGATCGAGGTCCTCTTCTGCCTCATCGGCTGCGCCCGCCAGTCCCACGGCGGGCGGGCGGGCGGCGGGCCTTGTCGCCCCGGCTGGCGGATCCTGCAACCCGGTCGGCCGAGTCTGTGGACACCTCGGACCTTTCTCGCAGCCCTAACATTTGACATTCTGTGTTTCATCGGGGGGGGGGGGGGGGGGGAGGTTGACGGTGCTCGGGCCTGGGCTGGAGTGCTCCGATGTCTGTATTGCTCTCGGCCAGGGCAGGTGCATCAGGCTTGAATTCAATTGTATCAGGGGTCCACTAGTGCTCAAGCCCGAGCGTTTTAGCTTGGTGGTTGTTCCATTTTGTTCGGGCGACAGACGCTTCTGTTTTCAAAGTATAGGGTGGGGGGTGGGGGATTGGGGTTGGTTTGGGGTTGTTTCTTCCTTCTTGGGAAGGTTTTGTTGGTGGGGGGGGGACTCCCTCTATGTTGTTGTTCCACGGCATCTTGTAACCTTTGACCTGCTCTCCTGCTCGATGTCCCGCTGTCCTTCCTCTCTAAGGGCTTGCGCAGCCGCGCCTCCATTGGCCCCCTTTTCTGTCCTGGATTATGGCTGACCCGCCTGTTCCCAAGGCCGCCATGCGTGTATTGTCCTGGAATGTCAATGGTCTTTTAGATCGCTTTAAACGCATGGCGGTCCTTAAATATGCGCAGCGTGCAGAGATTGACGTGCTCCTTCTCCAGGAGACCCACCTCCTGGGCAATAAATGTCCCTTTCTTACCCGATATGGTTACGATAGGGTGTGGCACTCAGGTTTTGCGAGGGGATCCCGGGGGGTAGCTATCCTGCTCCGCAAGTCCTTTCCCTTCGTCCTGGCCCAGGTGCACCTAGATCCCCAGGGCATGGTAGTGGCGGTTTGTGGTACTCTTGAGGGGCGACCCCTCACCTTGCTGTCCCTTTACGCGGCTCCGTCCCTCCTGTCGGCGGCCCTCTCTCACACCGCAGGCCTCCTCCCGACGCTTCCGGCGGGCTCACTCATTCTAGGCGGAGATTTTAACGCTGTCTACACACCCCATCTGGATTCGACGGGACCGATATCCTCGGCCCGAGTCGCTCGTGCAAAGCAGCTCTCGACCTGGGCTGAATCTCAGGGCCTGTGCGATGTTTGGAGGGTCTGGCACCCGCAGGCTCGCCAGTACACCCACACGTCGGCAGCTCATCACTCCCATGCCCGATCGACCTCATCTTCGTCCCGTCTACCGAATGCGCAGGGGTGCAGGATGCCCGCATTCTCCCGAGAGGCCTCTCGGACCACTCGCCAATGCTCCTTGCTCTTGGCCCGCCGCCCCTTTCTGCCCGTCCAATGTGGCGTCTGAATGCTTGGTTCCTCCATGACAAGGCTTTTCGGAAGGTGGTCGGTGGCGAGATAGCTGACTATTATTCTCACAATGCGGGATCCGTCCCCATCTCTGCCGTCCTTTGGGAGGCCGGCAAAGCGACTATTCGGGGGGCCGCTAAGGGGCATGTGCAACGGCAGAGACGTGCTCAATCCCAGAAACTCGCGGCTTGCGAAGCTCAGGCCTTGGAGCTGGAGCGCAACCAGGGGATGTTGGGAGACGGCACACGGTCGCGCCGCCTGGCCTTCCTGCGGGAAGAGATTCGCCTACACTCTCTGGAGGCGGCAAAGACTCTGTGGCGCTCCTCGGTGGCCCGGGTATACGGATGGGGAGACAAAAACGGTACACTTCTCCACCGGCTGGCCACTTACCCCCGGGCGGGCAGGAGTATTCCTGCCATCAAGGATTCTGCGGGCGGAACCCGAACGGTCTCGGTGGCAATGGCCCAAACTTTCGCTGACTATTATTCCCGGTTGTATCGAACCGAGGCGTCTGGGCTCTCCCTTGAAGAGTTGCTGGGGACGACTGGGGCGGTGCTTGGGCGGCTGGGACGGGAGGTTTCTGAGACCCTCGATTCGCCTATCGCGCTGCAGGAGATTGAGGAGGCGATTAGCCACCTGGCGCCTGGGAAGACCCCGGGACCTGATGGGTTCCCTCAGGAATACTATGCTCACTATCGTGAGACCCTGGCCCCGCGGCTTCGGGACCTGTTTGCAGAAGTGGTGGAGACGGGTTCGTTCCGGCCAGAAATGGACATAGCTACCATAGTTGTCCTTCCCAAGACGCAGCCCCCCTCGCAGTCCTGCTCAGACTACCGGCTGATATTCCTTATTAATACCGAGCTCAAGATCTATGCCACGGTCCTCGCGCAGCGGTTGCGCCCGTCTCTTGCCTCCTTGGTCCACCCGGACCAATGTGGATTTATGCCGGATCGGGGGACCAGACACTGCCTGCGGCGCCTGCATCTCGCCCTGGCACACCGAGGGCGCCTTTCCCCCTATCTGGCCCTTCTGCTGGTCGACTTTGAAAAGGCCTTTGACTCAGTGGGGTGGGCGTACTTGGGTGATGTCCTAGAGCGCATGGGCTTTGGTCCCCGGTTCCGTGCCATGGTCGCGGTCCTGTATGCGAGCCTGCGGGCCCGTGTATTAGTCAATGGGGCTCTGTCCCGCCCATTTCCTATAGGTCGAGGGACGCGCCAGGGATGTCCGCTCTCGCCCCTCCTATTCGCTCTGGCCATGGAACCACTGGCTGTACTGATTCGGGCGGATCCCACTCTCCGCGGGTGGGACTGGCCAGGCGTGGCCCCTGACAAGATTGCCCTATACGCGGACGACGTCCTCCTATATCTCTCTGATCCAGCGACTTCGGGACCCCAGGTCCGCCAGATTCTCCGCCGCTTTGGCCAAGCGTCGGGTCTTCATCTGAACCCCAAAAAATCCGTACTGGTCCCATTACACCCGTCGAGGGAATGTTTTGACTGGCAATCTGACATTCCCCTCCGGAGACTCTCATTTAAATACCTGGGGATCTGGGTCACCCTCCTTCCGGAACTCTGTTGGGCCCTCAACGTGGCTCCCGTAGTCAACAAGACCAGATCAGATATTCTCAGGTGGCAGTCACTCCCACTGAATCCACTGGGGAGGGTCGCCCTCTATAAGATGATGATCCTTCCCAAGTTTCTGTACATGTTACAAAATACTCTGTGCCCCTTTCCGCGCCCGTGGTTCCCGGAACTGGATAAGATGGCGACCAAATTTCTCTGGGGCGGCGGCAGGCCCCGGTTGGCCTTAGATCGCTGCAGGGTCCCTTCCTACGACGGAGGCCTGAGCATGACCAATCTATATCTATATTATTTGTCCACCAAGCTGCTGGTGATTCATGACTGGTTCTCGAATGGGTGGGATGATCCGGCCTATCGACTCGAGGTGCAATGTCTCGGGTTCTCCACTATCCAGAACATGCTCTATTGGGCAACGGTCCCCCTGTCGCTCCCCGATGTTGTGCGGGCCCCTTTCCTGGCGTGGCGTGCAGCTTTGCGGCACACCCGGGGAAGATAACACAGCTCACACCGCTTTGGCACGGAACGTGGCTGCGGGAAGTGGTGGGACTTGAAGGATTTCGGCAGTGGGATCTTCTAGGAATTTCCAGCCTGGGCGATATATGGCGGGGGAGCCACATGTGTTCCTTCCAGGAGCTTCGGACCCGCTTCTCGTTACAGCCTTCCCAATTTTATAGATATCTTCAGCTGCGTCATGCTGTCCAAGCCCATGTCCCTCTGGACTCCAGATTGCCTGCGCATAGCCCGCCCGAGGCTCAGGTGATGTTAGGGTGTCTGGGGAAGGGGGGAATATCCCGCATATATAAATCCCTGACTAACAATACCCCGGTAGATTGGAGCGGCCTAAAACAGCGATGGGAGGCTTGGGTGGGGCCCCTAGATGAAGCGGACTGGAGGGACGCCCTTATGGCACCTCGATCACTTACCACCTCCGCCAGGTTGCGGCTCATCCAACTCTACTACCTCCACGCCGCTTATCTGACTCCGGACCGCCTACATCGGGCAGGCCTCCGCGTGGACGCCTCATGTGCTCGCTGTGGAGTGGATCCGGCGGATTTCTTCCATATGGTGTGGTCTTGTTCCTGCCTGGAGAGTTACTGGACAATGATTGAAGCCGAACTCACTGAAGTCCTGGGATGGGAGGTCCCCCATGATCCTAGAATGGCTCTGCTGGGCATCACGGACGGGTTGGATGGGTCCCGTAATGAAAAGTACTTTCTCACTACTGCCCTAATGGTAGCCAAGAGGGATATAGCGGCCGTGTGGTCACAGCCGGACCCGCCCAAAGGGGCTACCTGGAGTAGAGGGGTGGATTGGTGTGCCGCTCAAGAGAGGTCATTGTACGCTGCCCGGGGCTGCCCCAAAACATTCCGCAAAGTATGGGGGAAATGGCTGGGGGGCCTGTTTTGAAGGGTGGGGGCGCAGAGGGCGGGGGCGGGGGGTTGAGGAGTAGGGGTGGGTTTTTACATTTGCTTGTCAATGCTTTCCTGTTTGCATTTACTGATGCCAAGTTCAGCGAACTATTGTATGTCATCCTTGATTTTGCCTTCTATGCAGAAATAAAAATTTGTTTATCAAAAAAAATACGATGCATGAATAGAAAATGTTGATCTTTTAACATATTTTCTCATATTTTCTCATTTATAATGAAGAGATGTGGTGCTGAATAATATTAGTTGCAGCTGATGTCTCTATTTAAAAAAACCTATTGTTTAGCTAACATACAATGTATTTCATTAGAAGGTTAAGAATGTGGTCATACCCATGGGAAAGGAGGACTAAGAATCGAAAGGCCTCATACATAGACATAATATCAATAATGTTTCATATTTCGTGATGATTCTTTGTAAGGTCACTGTGAGGCGTCCTGAGAAAGGCAGAGGTGAGCCTATTTTCAGACGAACACTGAAAGCTGATTGGACGAGAGGAAAAGATGATGCAACACAAATTGCAACATTTCTTTTTCATTTTCTGTTCAAATTAGTGCATGTTCCTAGAGTAGGTTAACACTCTCATCCTATACTTTTTACGCTGAACTCTTTTCCCTTTATGCTCTCACCCATACGCCAGATCCATTCTAAAGCTAAATGCTAATGGCTCAATGCTGAAGGCTGAACGCTGGTGTGCCATCACTTTTCTGACCTGATTGCAGTTACTACGGCTACCGAATGGCTATTTTACTTAATTGCTGGACTCTACTGAGTTTGGTGAATCTCTCTTTATGGGAAGTTCAACTATTACTGACTGATGGAACTTTGAGCTTTTAAACTCTTTACGGGTTCCTAGTAACACCATTTTGCCCCATTCTCTATATTAGGGAGTCTGAATGCATTATTTGTTATGATTTGTTCTAACCATATTTTTAAGATCAATTTTGTAATTTGACTAATGCATTTAACTGATTGAATAAAAAGAAACAGAACTTACTAAACTTCTAATTAAAATAAAACCCTTAAAACTATCAAAACTCTCATAATTGACTGAACTTAGAAAGAGAATTGTGATTTTTGTGATGCTTAGCTCCTGATCTTGTCATAAATGACGGCAAAGGTCTGTCGCAGAGATATAAAAGACAAACACCTGAGCGGGGATCAACCCTGTTGGTGTGAGATAGACATTCTAAATTGTTTTTATTTAAATTGATTAACGCTCCAACAGTATTGGGCCGGTTCTAAGCCCCCGTTAAGATTTTTTTTGTTTGAATACAAGAGATTTCACAAGCACAACGTGAGTGCTGTGCAGGTGAAACCTCAAAAGGGAAATGCTTGGTAACAGGTGATAGAAAGCAGGGGTATGTGAGAAAGAGGGAGCATTGGGAAGGGAGGTGAAGCAAGGAAATACATGCAGGACAAAAGACAGTGATGAAGCTGAAGGAGATGAAGTGTGGAATATTAAAATGGACGGTTTCAGAAAGATGTGGGGAGAAAAAGGGTTTGACAAACAGTTTGACTGCAGAAGGAAGTGGCCAAAATGGGAGAACGGAAGCGACTGGGACAATTCAAAGTACACTACTCCATAACGGACCTTAGTAAAGTTTAAGTCACAATCTTATATTTTCACATTTAAAAAATTGTCAAAGTGTGTTATTTAAAACAAAATTGTTAGACCTGGCACCATTGGCGTGGGTCTCCCTTCCATTTTTTTTGTTGGCTCCTGTGTTTTTGCTATGTTTTTGCTTTGGGCACTTTGCCACTGCTGTTCAGTGCCAAAGTGCAAGTGCTCCCTATTGTAAATTGTTGTAATGGATTATTGACTCCATGATTGGCTTATTTGATTTACTTGTCAAACCCTAGTACAGTGCACCATGGGTTCACAGGGCCTGTAAATCAAATGTTGTTGGTGGGCTTGCAGCACTGGTTGTGCCACCCACAGAAGCAGCTTGTAAAGTGTGGCCCAGGCCTGCCATGTCGACTTGGCAAGTGCACCCACTTGCCAGTCCCTAAACCTTCCCTTTTCTACATGTTAGTCACCCCTAAGGTAGGGTCAAGTACACCTATGGGCAGGGTACATTGTATGTGAAAGGTAGGACATGCCCAGGTGTGTGTGGCATGTCCTGATAGTGAATTACAGCCAATTCGTTTTTCACTATTACAAGGCTATCTGTTCCCATAGGCCAGAATGGGTAGTTTGATTATACAAGATGGGAAAATAAAGTTTAGTATGCCTGAACTCAGAATGTTAAAATACATCTTTGAGTGTGGGTGATTTTTACATTCTGTGTTTGAAAATACCACTTTTAGAAAGCAGGTATTTTCTTGCCTAGCCATCCAGTATGCTTCTGCTAGGTTTGTGTATTCCATGTTTGGTTTGTGAGTGACAGGGGGCTGGAGAAGGCTTTGGCTCCAGCAGTCTGATGAGTCAGGGCTGGGCTGAATAGGACCTGGGTTGAATAGAGAGTAGGGGGAGGAGATTTCCTTTCACATGCCTGAGCCTACATAGAATAGAGAGTAGGGGGGGAGATTTATTTTCAGCTACCTGGGCCAGGTCTGCTTTCAACAATGCTGTCTCCACCTCCTGCCAGGAAGCTGCACTAGGGAGGACAGAACTGGTTTTGGCTGGATACAGACACTCTCTGCCTTCAGAGAACAAAGGATTTTGTAGTATAAATATTGGGGCCCAGACCCCAGAACTTTAGATCACTTCTGGGAATCAAGACAAACCTTTGCCAAGGAGAGAAACCAAGAAAGCTGAAGGAGGAGCCTGCCCCTGTGCTGTTTGGGGTTGGCTGTTTGGGGTTGGCCTGCAGTGGTTACTTATTGCCAAGGAAAGGAGAAGAGGAACTTTGTGTGTACTTTATCATCTTGAGAAAGATCCCCAAGGGCTTGAAGCTGAGCTTGCCTTCTGTTCTGAAGTCTTAGGGACACAAAGGCTTCACCACCAGCTCTCCCCGAATTTCCTTGCTGGGAATTCTACCTGCAGAGAGGTACCTGCTGTTGTTTTGGGCCCTCGAGAGACTGTGTGTCGCTGGGAGCTGGAAGCGCAACGCTACGAGGAAGAAGCGTGTCACCGCCGCAGCAGTTGCATCGCTGAGGAAGCATATTGCCACCGCAGCTGTTCGGCGTCACATCGCCGAAGAAACGTGTTGCATAACCGGAGAAGCATACCGCCGCCTCAGAGGTTGCCGTCGCATCACCACAGAAGCATGTCGCGGCTCAAGAAACCATCGCTTTCGCCGCACGGCCGTCGGGCGTGCATGCCTTGCGTCCACGTTGTCGCATCGCATCAAAGACGGCATTTTGTCACATCGCAACGGATCGTCGCATCGCATCGAGGCGCCATCTTGTTGCATCGTAACCAGAACGCAGTAAGAAACCAACGCATCACCTCCTCTCCGGTAAGGAACTGACGCATCACCTCCTCTGCGTTGCAGTAAGGAACTCTTCGTTGCAGTAAGGAACCAACGCATCCCCCCCACAAAGCAAGGAACCAACGCATCACCTTCCCTGCAACCCTTTTGTTTATATTGCGTGACGCATCCAAGGTACTTTGAGAGTAAAGTGTCGCATTTACCATCTACATTGAACTAAGTTATTTCTACCATCTGAAAGTCATATTTGTATTACTGTAGTGTAGATTTTTGTCATTTGATCTTGTGTTAAGTCTAGATAAAGATTACTTATTTTTCTACACTGGTTTGGTGTCCATTTGTAGTGTTTTCACTGTATTACTGTATGTGTTCACAAATGCTTTACACACTGCCTCTGAGATAAGCCTGCCTGCATGTGCCAAGCTACCAAGGGGGTGAGCAGGGGTTATTTTGAGAGTGTAGCCCCCTTACCTTGACTAGAAGCTAGGGCCCCTACTTGGTCAAAGGTACCTACCTCTGCCAACTAGAAATCCCCATTCCTAACATTGGTGGTCAGCGGTGAGAATTCTGGACTTGCATTTGTGTCTTACATACAGTGATTGGTGTACACTACTAGTGAGTGCAGACCATAACGCGACCACATACATTTTGGTAGAATTTTTTTCCCTAGGGACTTCTATTTTTGCTAAAGACTGCCAGCCCTTGTTACCATGAGCAAAGCAGCATCCAACGCATCTATGGATCTACAATTTGAAGAAGAGAAGATTGATACCTACACTGTGCCACAGCTTAAAACCCTCTGTAAACGATTTAAAGTCTCTGTGAAAGGCCTCACCAAGAAGGAGGAGTTCCAAAAGGCGCTGAGGGCCTGGTTGGAAGCTAGAAATGCTCCTGAGAATCCTAAAGAGCCTAGGGAGGAGGCAGAGAATACAGAGGGGCAACTAGATGGGCCATTGGGCCTGACCGGGGAGAAAGTACCTTCCAGGGCAGGCAGCAGTGTTTCTTCAAAGGGCCTGTCCCCAGGAGAGCTGGAGGACAGGGAGAAAGATAGAATGCATAAGATGGAGCTAGCCAATCTCAAACTGGGTGGTCAGATGGAATTAAAAAGCAAGAAATTAGCCTTGCAAGAAAAAAGAATGCATTTAGAGCATGAGAGAATGTTGAGGGAATTGGAGGTGAAAGCCAAGAGCTTAGAAATTACTCCCTCTGGTGGCAGCACACCATCTGTGCCTGTAGAAACAAGAGTATGTATCCCCAAAGATGTAATTAAGGAGTTCCACAAGCATGAAGACATTGGACAATGGTTTAAGGCCTATGAAGTGGCCATGTCCTCCCACCGGGTCCCTGAGAAGGATTGGGGAGCAGGGTTATGGGGGCGGTTTCTCAGGTATGAGCGGGACACCTTGTTAGACTTGCCCTCTGAGGACCAGAATTCCTATTCCCACATGAAGGAAACCTTAATGACCAGGTATGGGTTGACCCCAGAGCTTTATAGACAAAGGTTTAGAAATTGTAAGAAGCTGGAGTCAAGTACTTGCGTGGAATATGTGTCTGTTTTTTTAGAGCATTGGATGGTTGGGTGAAGGGTAGCAAAGTGAATGATTTTGAAGCGCTCTATAATTTGATTGCATGGGAGCACTTGTCCAGTAATAGTTTTCCAGAGCTATGCCAGCACCTGATTGATAGTAAGCTGACTAATCCTAGGAAGCTTGCTGAGGAGGCGGACCACTGGGTTAGTACCCGGGTCCACAAGGGTCATGAGGGAGACTTCGCCAAAGGTGGGCAGGGTCCCCAACAGAAGAGTGGGAGGGACAAGGGTAAACAGAGGGAGTTCCAGGAAGGGCCAAATGTATTCCCCAAGGGAAACAAGGGAAGGGTTCCCAGCCTCCCCCTGAGTAGAAGTCTGGGGCCCCAACAGATAAGCCTGTTCAGAAGGGGCCCAGGAAATGTTATAATTGTGGTCACGTGGGCCACTGCTTTTGAGATCCTAAGTGTCCCATTAAAGCGAATGCAGCACCCATTGGTGCACCGACCATGCAGATGGCTAGTGTAGCCTTGGGGGAGGAGTTGGGTGCCCAAGGTGGGTGGGGTCCCGCAGAGATGTCCCTTGTCTCTTTAGGAGACAGTGTGAGGGTCCCCAGGACCCAGCTGCCTGATAACACTAAGAAATACAGGCAGTGGGTGACCATCAATGGCCAAAGGGTGGAGGCTTTGAGAGACAGCGGTGCCAGTGTGACAGCAGTCAGTTGTCGGCTGGTGTCTGAAGAGCAGGTGATCCCCCATGCATTTTACCCTGTAGTTGCTGCTGACAACTCAGAGAGCCACTGCAAGGTGGTCCAGGTTCCCTTTGAGTTGGGGGGCGGTCTCAGGTACCTTTCAGGTAGCTGTGAGGCCAGCCATACCTGTTGACTGTCTGCTAGGCAATGATTTGGAAAGCTCCCCTTGGGCTAAGGTGGAGCAAAGAGCTCATTTGGAGATGTTGGGCCTGCCTGAGTGGGCGTGTGTGACCACTCGGTCCATGGCAGCCAGTAAGGGTATTCAAGAGAACCTGGAGTCTGAAAGAGTGGCCCAGGTGCCTGCCTTAAAGAGAAGAGGCAGGGGGGCAAGGGAAACTGGCCCCCGAAGTTCCCACGGTGCAGGAGGAGGCAGACCTTGAGGGGGATGCCCAGGAACATACAGGGTAGCAAGTAGCTGAACAGGGGGACCAGCCTGAGCTGACCCATTGGCAGCAGGAAGGAGGACCCTCCAGGGAAGAGTTCTGCGAGGAGCAGACTAAGTTCCCTTCTCTTGTGCGTTTGCGGCAACATGCCACAAACCAGGCGATCAGTCTGGATCACATTGGATCTACTGGGAGAATGGTTTCCTGTATAGCGAGCCTAAGGTTGCTGAGCCTGGGTCAGCCCGTATGAGGGTGGTACCCCAGCGCTTTAGAGCCCTCCTACTGGGTCTGACTCATGATGTGCCTTTAGCAGGACATTTGGGGCAAGAGAAGGCTTGTCACCCACTTTTATTGGCCCCAAATGCACAAGAGTTCAGATAATCATTGCAGGACCTTTCAGACTTGCCAGGCAAGTGGTAAGAATGGGAGGAAGCAAAAGGCTCCTCTCCAACCGTTCCCTGTGGTCAGCACCCCCTAGGAAAGGGTGGGAATTGACATTGTGGGGCCTCTAGATCACAAGACAGCCATGGGCAACAGGTTCATCCTGGTCTTGGTGGACCATGCTACCCGGAAGCCATCTCTCTCCGGACTGTGACGGCCCCCGTGGTGGGATGTGCATTGATGGGGATTTTCTCCTGTGTGGTTCCCCAGAGAAGTGGTGTCCGACCGTGATACTAACTTCATATCTAAGTATATGAAGTCCCTGTGGCAGGAGTGTGGTGTAACCTACAAGTTCACCACTCCTTACCACCCCCAAGGTAATAGGCTGGTTGAGAGATTCAACCGGACCCTAAAAGGCATGATTATAGGTCTTGAGGAACCTATGAGGTGTAAGTGGGACGTCCTCTTGCCATGCCTTCTGTTTGCTTACAGAGAAGTGCCACAGGAGTCTACGGTTCAACCCCTTTGAACTGCTGTATGGTCACCCTGTAAGAGGACCTCAGAGTTTGGTAAAGGAAGGCTGGGAGAAAGCTCCCAGTAAACCTCCCCAGGATGTATATAGCTACATGCTGGCCTTCACAAACCAAACTAGGCGTTTCAGACAACTCGCTCAGGCAAATCTGGAAGCCAGCCAGAAGGAGATGAAACGGTGGTATGATCAGAATGCCACTCTGATTGAGTTTCAGCCTGGACAGAAAGTGTGGGTCATGGCCTCCGTGGAGCCTTGCGTGCTCCAGGATAAGTAGACTGGACCATTTGAGGTGGTGGAGCGCAAGAATGATGTCACTTACTTGGTGGACTTGCGGTCTCCCAGGAACCCTTTGCGGGTCCTGCATGTAAACCGCCTGAAGCCCCACTTGGAGAGGTCCGAAGTGGGCATGCTCCTAGCGACAGATGATGGAATGGAGGAGGAGACTAAGCCTCTTCCTGACCTCCTGTCTGCGAAAGAGCAAGATGGGTCAGTGGACGGTGTAAACATCTCTCTTCCACCCTGAGCAGCAGGATGACTGTCGCCAACTGTTGGGACAGTTTCCTGATCTGTTCTCCCTGACTCCCGGTGTCACTGAGTGGTGTGTCCATGATTTAGACACTGGGAACAGTCCTCCTGTAAAACACAAAACTTACAGAGTGACTGTCAGGGTCAGAGCTTGCATCAAGGAGGGTGTCTCCAAAATGCTGGCATTAGGGGTGATTGAGTTCTCAAACAGTCCTTGGGCCAGCCCAGTGGACTTGGTCCCAAAGGCTGTCGCACCGGGTGCCATGCCAGAACTCCAGTTCTGTGTGGACTACCGAGGACTCAATTCAGTCACCAGGACTGACGTGCACCCTATGACCAGAGCTGATGAGCTCATTGATCGGTTAGGGGTGCCCGGTACCTCAGTACGTTTGATTTAACGTCTGGGTGCTGGCAGATCGCCTTAACTGGTGGGGCAAGAGAGAGGTCAGCATTCTCCACACCAGATGTGCACTACCAATTCCGGGTTATGTCCTTCGGGATGAAGAATGCCCCTGCCACCTTTCAGAGGTTGGTCAACCAGGTGTTGGCTAGACTGGAAGATTTCAGTGCCGCCTACCTGGATGACATGGCAGTGTTCAGTGCCAGTTGGGAAGAACGTCTGCACCACCTCTGGGAAGTGTTGATGGCGCTGCGGAGGGCAGGCCTCACGATCAAGGCGAGTAAGTGCCAGATCAGGCAGGGTTCCGTGGTGTACTTGGGACACCAGGTTGGGAACGGCCAGGTGGCGCCCCTACAGCCCAGGATTGATACCATCCTGGCTTGGGAACCCCCCCCCCCCCCCAAGATCCAGACAGGGGTGAGAGCCTTTTTAGGACTCACAGGGTAATACATGAGGTTTGTCAAGGGGTGTGGCAGCATTGTTGCACCCTTGACAGAGCTGACTTCCAGGAAGCAGCCCAAGAAAGTGAACTAGACAGACACATGTCAGAAAGCTTTTGATGCCCTGAAGACTGCCATGTGCACGACGCCCATACTTCAGGCGTGCAACTTCTCAAAAGAATTCATTGTGCAGACAGACGCTTGAGAGCATGGTGTAGGGGCTGTACTTTCACAGATAAATGAGGAGGGCCTAAACCAACCTGTAGCCTTCATTAGTAGGAGGTTACTTCCACGGGATCAGAGGTGGTGTGCAATTGAGCGTGAGGCATTTGCTGTGGTCTGGGCACTGAAGAAGTTGAGACCATACTTGTTTGGGACTCACTTCTGGGGTCAGACAGACCACAGGCCCCTCAGATGGTTGATGCAGATGAGGGGTGAGAATCCAAAGTTTTTGAGGTGGACCATTTCCCTACAGGGGTAAGACTTCACGGTGGAACACCGCCCTGGTACAGAACACGCCAATGCTGATGGTCTGTCCAGATATTTCCGCCTTAGTGAAGAGAACTCTCAATAGGGTGGGTAGGTCTCCCCACATTTCAGCTAGAGAGGACACGTGTTAGACCTGGCACTATTGGCGTGGGTCTCCCTTCCATTTTTTTCTGTTGCCTCCTGTGTGTTTGCTATGTTTTTGCTGGTCTAGATGCTTTGGGCACTTTGCCACTGCTGTTCAGTGCCAAAGTGCAAGTGCTCCCTATTGTAAATTGTTGTAATGGATTAGTGACTCCATGATTGGCTTATTTGTTTTACTTGTCAGACCCTAGTACAGTGCACCATGGGTGCCCAGGGCCTGTAAATCAAATGCTGCTAGTGGGCTTGCAGCACTGGTTGTGCCACCCACAGAAGCAGCTTGTAAAGTGTGGCTCAGGCCTGCCATTGCAGAGCCTGTGTGCAGTCTGGGACTGCCATGTCGACTTGGCAAGTGCACCCACTTGCCAGTCCCTAAACCTTCCCTTTTCTACATGGTAGTCACCCCTAAAGTAGACCAAAGGTACACCTATGGGCAGGGTACATTGTATGTGAAAGGTAGGACATGCCCTGGTGTGTGTGATAGAGAATTACAGCCAATTGTGTTTTTCACTATTGCAAGGCTATCTGTTCCCATTGGCCAGAATGGGCAGTTTGATTATAACATCTTATAAGGATAACTGACTCAGGGAACAAGATGGGAAAGAATAGTTTAAGTATGCCTGAACTCAGAGTGTTAAAATACATCTTTGAGTGTGGGTGATTTTTACATTCTGTGTTTGAAAATACCACTTTTAGAAAGCAGGTATTTTCTTGCCTAGCCATCCAGTATGCTTCTGCTAGGTTTGTGTATTCCATGTTTGGTTTGTGAGTGACAGGGGGCTGGAGAAGGCTTTGGCTCCAGCAGTCTGATGAGTCAGGGCTGGGCTGAATAGGACCTGGGTTGAATAGAGAGTAGGGGGAGGAGATTTCCTTTCACATGCCTGAGCCTACATAGAATAGAGAGTAGGGGGGGAGATTTATTTTCAGCTACCTGGGCCAGGTCTGCTTTCAACAATGCTGTCTCCACCTCCTGCCAGGAAGCTGCACTAGGGAGGACAGAACTGGTTTTGGCTGGATACAGACACTCTCTGCCTTCAGAGAACAAAGGATTTTGTAGTATAAATATTGGGGCCCAGACCCCAAAACTTTAGATCACTTCTGGGAATCTAAACAAACCTTTACCAAGGAGAGAAACCAAGAAAGCTGAAGGAGGAGACCGCCCCTGTGCTGTTTGCTGTTTGGGGTTGGCATGCAGTGGTTACTTATTGCCAAGGAAAGGAGAAGAGGAACTTTGTGTGTTATGTTATGTTATGTTAAACAGGTTTTTGTATAGCGTGCGGCTACTCGAAAGAGTGTCCCGACGCTTTAAATTGCACGCTAATCGCAAAACACAACAGAAAAAATGAACAGAAACAGAAAGAGAAGAGACCTGATAGGACCTGAAACTAAGAAGTGAAAAGCCAAGTTTTAAGCCCCTTCCTAAAGGCCAACAGGTTGGTAGTGCTGCGCAGGGACACAGGCAATTTATTCCACAGCTGAGGCGCTAAAAATTTAAAGGAGCGGCCACCAATGCGAGCTCTCTTCACGCGGGGCACTACCGCAAAAAACAAGGCTTCAGACCTAAGCGATCTGGCAGGACGATAAAAAGACAGCCTTTTCTGAAGATATTTTGCTCCAGATGTGTGCAAGGCTTTGTGTGCCAGGGTGAGAGATTTAAAAACTATCCGCTTCCGGACAGGAAGCCAGTGCAGAGCCTCCAAAAGGCCCGAGGCTCTGGCACGGCGAGATAGTCCAAAAATAGCACGTGCTGCCGAATTCTGAACAACCTGTAATCGTTGAAGCAGGTATTCTGGCAGGCCGAGATAGAGAACGTTGGAATAGTCTATTCTCGAGCCTATCATCGCCTGCACCGTGATCTTCCTGTGTTCCTCCGATAACAAGGGAAGGAACTTGCGGAGCATCCGGAGTAAGCCAAAGCAGGTCCCTGTGAGACCGATTACCTGCGAGCGTAGTGCGAGGCCATTGTCGATCTTAATCCCAAGGTTTTTCGCTACCTGGGACGAACTTGCTGGTGGAAACATGTTCTCAGGCCACCACACTTTCCAATCCGGGTCCGAGCTGCACCCAAAGAAGAGGACCTCGGATTTATCCGAGTTGCACTTGAGGCTGTTATGATGGAACCACTGAAACACAGCCTCAAGACAACCCTGGATCCTACCTCCATCGAAGTCTGCACCCCTCTCACAGGTAAAAAGGAGCTGGGTGTCATCAGCGTAAGAGATGGTCTGGGCCCCGAAAGACTCCGCCAGGGCCGCCAGAGGGGTCATGAAGATATTAAATAGAGTTGGGCTCAGGACAGAGCCCTGAGGAACTCCGACACCCAATGGCGACATCTCGGCGGAGCAAGCAGAAGCCCAGACCGATTGTCGACGGCCTGCTAGGAAAGATCGAAACCACTGGAGCACCGTCCCTCGAAGACCAATCTCTGAGAGTCTAGCAAGCAGACCCTCATGAGGGACGGTGTCAAAGGCCGCCGACAGGTCTAACATCACCAGCATCGCTCTCCCACCCGAATCCAACACCTCCTTTATCGCCTCCGAGACTTCCAGGAGGGCTGTTTCGGTGCTAAGATTGGCGCGAAAACCCGACTGGGTAGGGTGCAGTAGGTCGTGGGCCTCCAAGTAATCGGCAAGCACCTTATGCACGTGCTTTTCAATGACCTTCGCCAAAGCCGGCAGAAGCGAAATAGGTCTATAATTCGCTAACACCTCCACATCCAGACCAGGCTTTTTAAGCAGGGGAATAATCATTGCCTGCTTCCAGGACTGGGGAACCACACCCTGTGCAAGAGAACAGTTCAACAGGGGGTTCACAAGTGGATTAATGACAGCTGCCATTTTAGCCAGGAATTTTGCGGGGCAGGCATCCCGAGGGGAACCTGACTTCAGTCCCACCATCAGGTCAAATGAAGCTGTCAGCGAGAGAGGAGGGAAAGCTGCCAAGGCCACACCGGCGTTCAGTCGGATAGCAGCGGCATTCTCCGCCCGACCTGATACCTCAGGATCCAACACAAGGAAGGAGTCCTGGATCCGCTGGATCTTGGAGGTGAAAAAGTCCGCAATCGCCCTGACCCAGGACGCAGGAGGGGGGGTCTGGGCGGGCGCTGCGCGAGAGGCTGTAAACTCCCGCACAATGGCGAAAAGCTCCCTACAGGAATTGGAAGCGGCTTCAATTTTTCTAGCAAAATAAGCCTTCTTCTCCGCGAGAATGTTCCGATGGTACGCTTTCGCCAGAGACCTGTAGGCGAGTTTCGCCGTCGCGTCGTATTTCACGCGCCAAGCTCTTTCCGCTACCTTGCATTGCCGACGAGAGGCCGCCAATGCTTCCGTAAACCAAGGGGCAGAGGCACCTTTTTCGGGTTTGCGGAGGGGCCTCAGAGGAGCAAGCTCATTGAGCCTCTCTGAGAGCCAGACCTGCAGACGCTCCACATCCTCCTCTAAGTTCCCGGTTAAGGCACAGGGATGATCAGCGCAGGACTGTGCCAACAATTCCGGAGTAATCCGGTGAAGTGGCCTGAATCCCCCTGAAGTCTGCCGGGGGACACCGGCAGGCTTCCCAGCATCTGAGAGATAAAATCTCACCAGCCTGTGGTCAGACCAAAGCACCTGGGTGGGGGCCAACATCTCTATTGGGATCGTAGAGAAGGTCAAATCCAGGGTATGTCCCTTCTCATGGGTCGGCCCAACATGATAAGGAACCAGGCCCATAGGGGCTGTGACCTCCAACATTTTCATCGCATCGGGATCCGTTTCCACGTCCATATGGACGTTGAAATCCCCGGCGACAATGCAATGTTCTGATGTAAGTAACAAAGAAGAGGTCACCGACTGGAACTCTTCAAAAAAAGAGCCCAAGGGCCCTGGCGGCCGATAGACTAGAAGACCCTTCACCGATTGGTGTGGTGAAAGGACAATGGCAAAGGCAAGGGATTCGCAATCCTTGATCGCGTCCGAGGGAATGATGGTGCAAGTGACCCTTTTGTTAACTATTAATGCCACACCACCTCCACGCCCCTTCGGCCTATCCTGCCTGAAGATGTTATACTCGGGCGGGATAGCAGTGGCAATGTCTGGGTTGGACGCCTCGCCGAGCCACGTCTCAGTGAGCATTAGGAACAGGGGTTTTTCTGACTCTAGCAAATCAAAAACATCCAGAGCGTGCCGGCCCAGAGATCGAGTGTTGAGCAGTAGGCCCAGATGTTTAGCGCAAACCGCCGGCTTCTGTGGCACATCGCCAAGATGTTTCTGCGGGCGCCAGCCACACTCCGGGCAGCAATGCTTGCCCTTGTGGCGAGCAGGAAAAACCGTCCGGCAGAAACCATTAGTGTACTGCCAAGACCGAAGTTCCGGACCCGAGTAGTGTAGCATGGTGCTCGAAAAGCAAGCTAACTCGAGCCGAAAGGTCGCGTCCTGCCCGTCGCCTCAAACGCCTCCGGAACGCTGACGGGCGCAGACGGGCAGGACTCCGGCACGACTCAGGCTAAGCGAGGGCTACCACCTGCGCGTACCGCTGCGCGGAGAAGGCGACTTTAAATAGGCTCTCCCGTCACCCTATGCGCGCGAGACCGCTCCAAGATGGCGTCCGCCGCTGAGAATGATGCCCCAAGCCAAAATGGCACCCAAGATCGATCCCCGGATCCCGGACCCACCAAAGTGGTGGTGCTTAGAGGCGCTAGGAGCGCTTTTTAAATGCAGTAAGGGGCCAGAGGGCACGCGCTACAAACAGGCAGCAGCTCGAGGTAATGCAATTAAAAGCAGGGGTAAGTGCAGCAACAAAAAACAAACCCAAGATACAAAACGGGACAGTAGTTAAAAACACAGCGCTAGTGCAGCGCGAGCTATGCAGAGTGGTAGATGGTCAGGGACACCGCCCCACAAGGAGCCGCCTTAAGTAGGCTCTCCCGTCACCCTATGCGCGCGAGACCGCTCCAAGATGGCGTCCGCCGCTGAGAATGATGCCCCAAGCCAAAATGGCACCCAAGATCGATCCCCGGATCCCGGACCCACCAAAGTGGTGGTGCTTAGAGGCGCTAGGAGCGCTTTTTAAATGCAGTAAGGGGCCAGAGGGCACACGCTACAAACAGGCAGCAGCTCGAGGTAATGCAATTAAAAGCAGGGGTAAGTGCAGCAACAAAAAACAAACCCAAGATACAAAACGGGACAGTAGTTAAAAACACAGCGCTAGTGCAGCGCGAGCTATGCAGAGTGGTAGATGGTCAGGGACACCGCCCCACAAGGAGCCGCCTTAAGTAGGCTCTCCCGTCACCCTATGCGCGCGAGACCGCTCCAAGATGGCGTCCGCCGCTGAGAATGATGCCCCAAGCCAAAATGGCACCCAAGATCGATCCCCGGATCCCGGACCCACCAAAGTGGTGGTGCTTAGAGGCGCTAGGAGCGCTTTTTAAATGCAGTAAGGGGCCAGAGGGCACGCGCTACAAACAGGCAGCAGCTCGAGGTAATGCAATTAAAAGCAGGGGTAAGTGCAGCAACAAAAAACAAACCCAAGATACAAAACGGGACAGTAGTTAAAAACACAGCGCTAGTGCAGCGCGAGCTATGCAGAGTGGTAGATGGTCAGGGACACCGCCCCACAAGGAGCCGCCTTAAGTAGGCTCTCCCGTCACCCTATGCGCGCGAGACCGCTCCAAGATGGCGTCCGCCGCTGAGAATGATGCCCCAAGCCAAAATGGCACCCAAGATCGATCCCCGGATCCCGGACCCACCAAAGTGGTGGTGCTTAGAGGCGCTAGGAGCGCTTTTTAAATGCAGTAAGGGGCCAGAGGGCACGCGCTACAAACAGGCAGCAGCTCGAGGTAATGCAATTAAAAGCAGGGGTAAGTGCAGCAACAAAAAACAAACCCAAGATACAAAACGGGACAGTAGTTAAAAACACAGCGCTAGTGCAGCGCGAGCTATGCAGAGTGGTAGATGGTCTTTATCATCTTGAGGAAGATCTCCAAGGGCTTGAAGCTGAGCTTGCCTCCTGTCCTGAAGTCTCAGGGACACAAAGACTTCACCACCAGCTCCCCCTGAATGTCCTTGCTGGGAATTCTACCTGCAGAGAGGTGCCTGCTGTTGTTTTGGGCCCACTAGAGACTGCGTGTCGCTGGGAGCTGGAAGCGTGTCGCAATGAGGAAGAAGCGTGTCGCCGGCGCAGCAGTTGCCATTGTATCACCGAGAAAGCGTGTCACCGCCGCAGCTGTTCGCCATCACTGTATTATGGATTTTTGTCGTTTGGTCTTGTGTTAAGTCTAGCTAAAGATTACTTATTTTTCTAAACTCGTGTGGTGTCCATTTACAGTGTTTTCACTGTATTACTGTATGTGTTCACAAACGCTTTACACACTGCCTCTGAGATAAGCCTGCCTGCTCGTGCTAAGCTACCAAGGGGGTGAGCAGGGGTTATTTTGGGAGTGTAGCCCCCTTACCCTGACTAGAAGCAAGGGCCCCTACTTGATCAAAGGTACCTACCCCTGCCAACTAGACACCCGCATTTATAACAAAAATCAATATTAATTATTTATCTTGATGCTGCTAACAGGCAGTGGCATAACAAGTAAATCTAGCTTATTTGAGTAGCACACATGTTGTGCTGTAATATGTCTAGATACTATTACGGAAAACGAACAATAAGCAACTCAAAACAAGCGGGGGCAGGTGGCATACTGTACTATATGCGGCATAGGCTTGTTTTTTTTTTTAACAATAGGTCGTATACTTCAAGCTACACCCTTAATTATACAGACCAAATTTCATGGAAGTAATTACTACCCTCTTCCTTTGGCGTGCCTCTTTTAGAGTCATCCTTTTCCCCACCTTTTTAGGTCTTGCCTAGAAAGCACATGCGCTATCTCTTCAAGATACTTTGTTTTCTAGCAGAGGGCTTGGAGACTGCCCACTACTTACCACTGGTTTTCTTCATTGTCACTAGCATGTACTTGCTTCTTAAAGGTCATCTGGTGTAGTCTCCTTTCCTCTGTGTGTGCTTGTACCTCACATGGAGCGTGGCTGCATTACTTGTGTCCTGCCACCTACCATTTTTGTAGCACTACTTTTTTCTTTGGGCTTAGGTACTGTAAGTGCAGCATTTTCAGTAAGCCCCTTTGTGTACTTCTTTCCCCTTCGTGTCCCTCCCTCACCAGTGCTGCCTGTTCCTACTTCCACTCCATTGATGTCCTAGTGGCGCTTGCCCCAGCCCCTCCTTTGTGCCCTCAGTTCGTCCATGTGCTTATTCCAAGCCTCTCCCTCCATTTTCTGTGTTGGCCCCAAGTCCTCCAGCTCATCCAGCGTAGTCAGAGTAGCCCCTCTCCCTCCGTAATAGGCAATGAAAAAAAAAATGGCGGTGCCAGTGCTGGCGGCATCATAGTGCTCTTTCTCCTTTGATCTGCCAGGGTTAGCACCCTATTGACTTCGTGTTAGTGTTAAATTTTTCTGCCATTACTGGTCTAGGTGCTTTTACAGTCCCCCCTGGGGCTCATACAGTTACCTGGGGCAGTAATATACGAGTTCTGAGATCTAAAGCGGAGAGAAAAAACACACCTCCAGCAGCAGGCATGCCGCTAACACAAATTCTTCTTAAGCAGCCAACCCCCATCGCTGCACAGCAGCTCCATTTCTGCCTAATTCCTATCAATTTTGCACTATACAGGAGTTTATTGGTTAGGTTGCAGTAGCACTTGAAAGACCTTAAATGCTAACAGAATACTGGTGGGAAAATGAGTGAACACGAGCAATTAAGCCCTCGTTGTTTCTGGCTGGTCATAGCATTCGGAGACTAAGACAATGGTAAATGAGAAGGAGCTGCCCATGCGAGGTAAGGAAAACAAGCATTGGAAAAGCCCAGAGTTCTCTTGTATGCATATGCTTTGAATGCCTTGCATGACTGAATGTAAAAAGAAAGACAATGCTGGCTGTGCCAATGCGTTTTTTTTTATACTCTCAACCATGATTGCTGCACACAACATGGCTAGGCAATATCACCAAAGGCAACTACTAGAGCAATTTTTCTTTGTCAATATTTTTGCCATATGGCACAGCAACATGGTTGAAACTAGTTTTTACTTTCAGAAATGTTGCACAGTGGCCGTGCTCCTGTACAACATAGCTAAACAAGCATTTACAATGCAATGGGTCTCGCAAAGCCTGTAATATCATACTGCACCTGGGACACTTGTGCAAGGCACATCACTACACAATGCCTGTAACATCATACTGCACCTGGGACACTTGTGCAAGGCACATCACTACCCAAAGTCTGTAACGTCATACTGCACAGAACCCTGACAGTTTCCTGCACTTACCGCCGCCCCCTCACAAAACGTGCTGATCGCACACATCCACCATGGTGCCAAAGGCAAACCTGTATATTATTATGCCAACATTAATGTGACGTCAAACTAACAAATACACAATACTTTGTGATGTCACTGTCCAACATTGTGCCTCAAACTCCACTACAGTAAAAAAAAAGCAAAATATTCCACTCACCGAATCTAGAAGTGCACATTGCACAATCCCCTGTGCGGGCCTGGGGGGGGGGGGGGCAATAGAGGCTGATCTCACCTCTCAAGGAGGGGAAGACTGCCGCAGAACCGGGGGTAGAAGGGGACAGCATGAGTGAAGGGAAAAGATAGTGAAGAGAGAAGAAAGTAATGAGGAAGTTACTATGAGACTAGCAGAGAGGGGAGGGGGCAGTGACAGAGAGAGAGGGAGCACAGCATGAGGGGCGAGAGGGGAGAACGCTCACAGGTGAGTTACATGAGGTTGAGGGAATAGGAGTGGGGGAAGAAAGACGTTGCAGGAGGGAGACAGGGAAGAAAGAAGGAAATGAGACCTTAGAATACAGAAGGAGACATGGGGGGAAGATGAAAGGCGCAGAAGGGGGCTAGCGTGGGGAAAGAAGGGTCAGGAGGACTTCAGGGCAATAACGGGAGCGGAAAAGTGGAGCCTGGAGGGGGCAAAGGGCATGACCTGGTGGAGGCGGGAGAGCAGAGAAGCAAAGGGATGTTAGGGGGCAGCCTAGCACGAGAGAAGTTCGTACAAGCAGAAGAAAGAGTGGGATAGCTTGTGGTAGAGCAAGAGAGGGGCGACCGGGCGAGCCACATGGGGCATAACATGAAGTAGTGGTGTGGCCCCAACAATGAACACGCAGAAAGTAAAATCACGTTCATGCGACGGTCCAAGGCAGTGCTAAAGTAACGTGGAGGGAGGGGTGAGGGACGAGGAGGGGAGAGGGCAGCAAGCAACGGAGAGGGTGGTGCGGCCGCAATAATGAACATGCTGAAAGCGTAGACGAGCCCGGGAGTTGTGTGCGCGCTAAAACGAAATAAACAAGCTTCGAGACGCGCTCTGTGGTGGGGGAGGGGCTTTGAAGCGAGGCGCGCGCGCTTGGGCGAGCGAAAGGAAAGCCAGATGGCGCCTCTGCTCGTGCCTGTGCGCGTAACCGCACACTGTATGCCACACAAAGCTGTGGTCGGACTTTCAAAAGCCCACTCACAAAATGTCTCTCCAGGGCAGCGCATGCGCTGCCTCAGGCGAGACCTAAAAATTAAAAGGCATGGTCATTTACAATACCAATAGTTCAAAGCTTTGCAAAAGCAATACCTATTGTATTGCAGAACGCAGTGTCCGTGAAGCGGGTGACGCGCTCATTATTAAAGTTTAAAAAAAAAAAGAAAGAAAGAGTGCAGTGTCCCTCAAGCGGGCGCAGCGCTCCGTATCAAAAGTTTAAAAAAATCATAAATTAACAGAGTGCAGTGTCCCTAAAGTGGGCGCCGTGCGCATCGTGCAAATACAAAAAAAAACAACCGCCATTGTCCCCATCAGTGTCAATAAACAAAATAGTGCTCACCCACTTATAATGTAGACTGTGTAACAAACCAAGTAAAAGGTCCAATCGTTATGGGCGGTAACAAATGCAAATAAGGCGGTACCAAGGAGGGAAAAACACGTCTATTTACGAATCAGAAGCCAGCATTTAACCCCTTGCATGCCCGCCCCTTTCCCCGCCCAGTGCCGCGCCTTGCATTAGCGGGCGGAGTTCATGACGAGCTGGACTCGTCATGGGCACAGCGCCACCGCAGCCCATGACGAGTCCAGCTCGTCATGGGCACTGAAGGGGTTAAGAAAGACAATGACACAAGGCAATGATAAATATGGACGAAGAGTGGGCGGGGTTTCTACTGCATATTCTATTGTGGCGTGCCTCACAGAGTGAGCAGCGTATGTGCACTACAGCTAGGCTCGACCTAAAAACTGCCAACCCCAAAGGATTTCACACATACAAGACCTATTGGCTTTGCTGATGATTGTTGATAGATAACGCTGTCTGTTATCAAATAAAATCCAACAACATTTTCTCTGTACATCACACGTGCACCTTAAATAGATATTTTGTATGTATAGAACAGATCGACTACTAGTTTTCACCAAAATATGATCGTACATTAAATGCATCCAATAACGAAGGAGCGCGTTAAAATCCACACAGCAAAAATTGGAAAGGCTTTGAGCCCACTGAAATGCCAAACCTGCAGCTGTAAGGGTCTGCCAGCATATAACACCAATTACTGCAACACCGAAGCGCTCAAGGAACAAAAAACGCGACGTGCAGTCATTAACAGTGGCCATATGACGTCACGGTCCAGGCAATGCGATTTACTAATCTAACAACACATGGGCAGCAAACATTTTTGACCATGCCCCGCCCTCTTATAGTAGTTTCGTGCATTTATTTGGAACGATTGCCTGGACATAACATGGCCGCCGCTAAAGAGGCGTCAGTGCAGCGCGCTTCTTTGAAAATGTCAACTGTTGTCCAAGCAATGTCTACTTTGCCTGGAACATGCGGAGATACGCAGGCAATAAAGGCGGATAACGCATCAGAGACTGAACGAACCGACACCCCGATCGATACATTGGAAAGACCAGTGATATGCGAGGTGTGCGGAGGGCAGTGTCCAGCGACGGGTCTTTGCATGGCCGCAGTGGAGGTCGCCACAGGGTGGATGTTGGACTTTGTGTTCCGTTGCATGTGCCAGCACTTCAAGCAGCAGCATACGGAAGACTTCGAACGAAGCCGGGACGCATTGGAAGGTGATAGCGCACGTGGTGGGGAGGGAAGCCTGTGTTTTTGGGGCGAAGACTAATGACGTTATTTACGCTATCCTGGTTGCGCCAGTCATTGAGCAGTCCGGGTCTAAAGTAACTAGAGGAGGCCCTGATGTGTTCTGTTTATAAAAAGCTATCATTAGAGACTCCTAGTAACGTATTAAATAAGTTAGTTGTTAGTAGAACAAGTACTGGTAAATGCATTAGGTTTCACCTATGTGATTAATTATATTTTTGTTGTAAGTTTTAGCTTGGTGAGCCGTTGTGCAATATGAGCATTCTCGACTAGCAGAGAGTTATGATAAGATATATGCAGCAAATTCAAATTCATTTTTTTTTAAATTTGATTTAGTTCTCTACTGAGAACAACAAATGAGTTTAAAAACAGCAAAATTACATCTGTGACTAAAAAGATAGAAGCATCAAGTGAACCGATGACAAGACAGCCAATTCAATCCAAAACAAGCATTGATAATTGCATACAGTTTCGCCTATGTGTAGGGTGACCAGATGCCCTGGATTTCAGTGGACAGTACCGGTTTTCACAGGACTGTCCTGTCGTCCCGACGCTTTACTTAAATTTAAATATATGTCCTGGTATTTATGACAAATGTCAAGTCATCCTGCAAAGGAAAATTAAGAGGTTTGCTTTCATCAAATAATGTATCCGTTTCAGGCAACACAGGTTCACGCCTGCTGCGGCAGAGGGGAAACTGAGAGGAGAGCAGGCAGGGCACGAGTCTGGGGTTCACCCAGGTGGACGGTGTCCACCCACTATTTTCCCAGGGTGTACGCCGTCCACCCTGCCAAGAAGTTTGGCCCCACTGAAAAATATGCTGAGTTCGTCCTGGTGTAATTTACAAACCCCGGGACACATTCAGCAGCGCCTGCGCTTTGTCTGCTTTCGATCTGTAGCAACCTGCAGGTGGGGACTGATGAGGCTTTCTTAGTTCAGACTCCTGCTGGGGCCCATTACAAAGGCCGAATCTGAGGGCTCATCAGTCCTCCTTTTATTGGAGTCTCTAGGCTTGGAGCAGTGCAAATGCAGCAGACCGTAAACAATTGTTAACACTTCACACATACTTAAGATAGGCAGCTTTTCACTTTGTCCAGTCCCTGTTTAGGAGATATGCATGCACTGTAAGATTATCAGATGTGTTGTTCTTTCCCTGTATTTACACAAAATAAATAGCATTTATATAGTGCTTACTACCCCTGAGGAGGCGTTGTATTAATTTAAATATTCCAATTTTTTCTTGTAAAGCACTATGGGTAGAGAAAGTTACCCTGACAAAAGGCAACATTGTTTTATGTGTAGCTCATACAAAGCGTGAATCTTCTGCCTAGATCAGGAAGGTTTCCCTGTATACTTGAATTGTGCTCCAATATACTCATGAGCGACCTGTTAAACATATATGCGAGGGCTTAAGATCTGATGTCACTTCTTATGATGCCACTTCCTGTGATGCCACCTACCGTGATGTCGTGCGTCGTGATGACATGTGCTCATGATGTCATTTGCATACTAATTAACTAGGTTAGCCCCCACCCCCACTTATTTTTTTAGGGCTTGTGCCCTGAGAGCAGGGGTACGTAGTGTAGAGGCTAGAAGTCTTTCAATAGCTAAGTGGGAGATTTTTTTTTTTTGTGTATGCAAAAATCGGATCTGGCCAGACCTAGAAGTAATGATGAAGTCTTTAGTCCTACTTTTATGTCTAGCCTGTCCCGGTTTTTGCTTCTCAAAATCTGGTCATTCTACGTATGTGATTAATAGTACATATTTATAACAAAGAGAGAGGGACCCCTAAACCAAGGGAGAGGGGTGCCAAACAAGACTGTAGTCAAAAAAGAAAGACCTCCCTTGGATCTGTATATGTCACCAATCACTCAAACACACAAATCTTACATTAGCAGGGTGAGATTCGGCATCAACGAAGCAAACAAACTATTTGATCACAAGTTTATTCAAGTTAATCACATATGTCTCACAGAATGTAAGAAGTTGTACACATACGTTAAACAATTGTTCAAATTTTTTTACAAAAACACAAAAGATAAAAGATCAATAAAACTTCTATATATGATTCAATAACACATAATGTAGCAAAACACCAACAATATTAATCAATATTCATACACAAACAAAAAATTGGGAAAAGGAGAAAAGAACAGGAAAGTTATTCCTACTCAGAAAGGGAAATCGCCTAATCAAAGATTAATCGGTTGTGACCACAATGAAATTTGATTACATTACACATGTCACAAAACCCTTGTTATCGCAGATTTTATCAGATTTCCTTCTACTAGAGCATCGACGCGTTTCGGTAGGCCACAGTTTATAGCCAACACCTTCCTCAGGATTATTTGCAGATCCCAATTTATTTATATTAAAATCTGAAAAAAATGTACAACAAACTAGCATGAGTAACTCCCCAAGTGATTTATCTGAGACAATATTTGATATACTTCAATGACCCTAACTCATCCCATGCTATAGTGAATATAAGGAAAACACACATTCATTCTTTCACACAACACTCTGTAAATGCAAATGCTTTTTAACAGTCAGTGAGATTTAAGAAAACTCCACGGGGATACATTCATTTAGCTACTCGTTCATAATATTATGGACTAAGTGGCTATAGAAGGCTATCCTCTCTTGCTCAATGGGTCAGTGTCTTTGGTATTTATTACATAATGGTTTTCTAATACTTAAATTCACCATTACGTAGTCACTAAATCACGATTATTTTTATCAAAACTTGCACCGCTACTCAGCACATACGCTGCAGCAACACTCTATTTAGGTGAGATATCTAAGGAGCAGCATTACACTATGTGCAAATGTTTAGATAGATTGTTCACTCCATATCGTTTATAGGCATTTATAAATGTTACCTCATATATTCCTTAAGCTTGCATAAGTCGTAGCACCTAAGAGATAATATTCCGTCGGTAACCTCATGGAAATTGATATCATGAGGATCTGTTACCTAGTATAAATTTCAAACAGATGTATATATTGTACATTGCACCCCACCAAAAGCTAAACTCCCTACTAAATTAGTCTAACTGCATTTTTAGCAAACACTAGGTCCTATATTTACCAATTATATGTTTGGTGCATACGAGTTGTGTATATACACACTTCCTCAGCTGTGGGTATCTTAATTCTAAAAGAATCATCGGTCGCTCTCCAATAAGATGTCTGAAATAGAGCAAAAAAACCTATTACTAACCATAATTCCACAGGCATATTAAGTCTATTTTACTCCACTTCTGTCATGGTCAGCAAAAGCACTTAATTTATTTCTTAAAAAAGCTATACTTGCACAAATATCGCTAGTGAAAGCGGCCTTAACTTAACACCATCAAGCTGCATAAGGGCCCTGCTGTTCGTAACTGTATATAAGAAAGAGAATCTTTCGTTACTCATTACTCAGGGGATATGCTCGACAATAGGTAAACTCTAGATATTTCAGAATAGCGCTACGAACATGTTAAGAGCTGTTCTAGATCTCAGAGAGCCCCATTACGCAAACAGCCTACGTAAACTCTCTAATATATTCACTTCATATCAATCGGTACCTCAAGTCAGTTCTCTTGCACCCCTCCAGCGTGGTGAAGATAAAAAGTCCCAAATCTGGGATCAAGTACGTCCCTAAAACGGAGAGATGGCGAGCATAAATTAAGTAACAGACCCCGCTGTCAACGTGAACGCGATCTGCTCAATGACGCTGTCTGTACACATACCTTAATAGGGCTCGGTAATGTCCGCAAGTTAGATTCCTTTAATTCGGTTGAACAAGGAACCCAACAACTAGCCGGCTTAAATATCACCCGGCGTAGGCCAACACCGGAACTAGAACTATCCTTCCGGGGCAGGAAGTAGACAAAGGATCCAACCTCATATATCTAATATACACAGTGGCCGCCATCTTAGCACTGTTTAAGTAGTGTTCCAGCCATACAATTAAACTCGTATTAGGCTATATTATAGGGACAATGCTGTCTCGCTTTGATTATGTTATATAGCCAGACCTATATCTGTTAGATTATACTTTCAGTATCGGGTCATTTATCAAAACAGCTATCACGTAGATACGTATACGCTGAGACCCAAAAGGGAAATGGCTAGCAGATGGTCCGCCATCAAAGCGGTAGCAGGAAACAAATAAAACACATAACCTGATTTGGATCATTGGGTTTCTCGTTGTTTGCATTTCGTATTTCCTTGTATACCAAACATAGCCCATGACAGCGATCAAAATCAGGTGGGCAATTTTTTGTTAGTGTATGAATATTGATTAATATTGTTGGTGTTTTGCTACATTATGTGTTATTGAATCATATATAGAAGTTTTATTGATCTTTTATCTTTTGTGTTTTTTAAAAAAAAATTTGAACAATTGTTTTTTAACGCATGTGTACAACTTCTTACATTCTGTGAGACATATGTGATTAACTTGAATAAACTTGTGATCAAATAGTTTGTTTGCTTCGTTGATGCCGAATCTCACCCTGCTAATGTAAGATTTGTGTGTTTGAGTGATTGGTGACATATACAGATCCAAGGGAGGTCTTTCTGTGATTAATAGTAACCTGCTTTTTTGTTCTTTGTTGTAGTTTGGTGAGCAGGTGTGCAAAACAAGTTACCAAAATTAAGTGAAAGTGTTATGATTTGTTTATTGGGAAGGGCAAAATATTGTGCTGTTACTCCTGGTAATATAAACCAGGTAGATTAGGTAAATGGTGGAGGACAAAGAAAAGAAAAATAACATTCCCTCAGATCAGTACGCTTTAAATGGGTACAGCTATAATGAGCTTAGGTAAAGGGCGAAAGAAAAACCAAACCAGCACAGTGCGAGTGTTGTGCAGGCAAAACCTAAAAAATGTGTGCTGACACAAGGACATTAAATATAAGACATTGACCGAACCAAAAACTTGCAGCCAACAAAAGTATTCAGCGTTTTAAACCATAACTTTATGGCGTCCTCTCATTGAAGCCTGAAACTTGCAACAAACTTAAATCCAGAGCGTGTTTTGTAATGTCTAGGCAAGGTGCAGCAATGCACGTAGGGAATCATTAAGAATGCATGGTATAGGCGACAGATAGTCACGATGTGTGTCTGCTGATGCATGTGGCTAAATGAAAACGTGCATTAACAATGCATGCATGGCAGATCTTGGAAAGTCACCGCAGTAGTGCACGCTTCAAAAGGTCCCTGTGTTATCATGGTGGGCTTTTAGAAAGTACTGGCATATCACTTAATGGTGAATCAAAGCATGCTCCCCACTGTGTAAGCATTGGCCTAAAAATTCCAGAATACCTAGTGCCGCTGCCTGGAAAACCAAGACTGGTTGCAGGCCATAATCATGGTATGCCATTGCCCCTAGTTGCAGCTGTAGCTGAAGTCTGTTTGTCATCACAAGCACTTTCACATGGAAAGTGACCTCCGATTTCAGGGCATCGCCTCAAATGCTTATTCCAACTACCTGGCTCCTGAGAACGGAAGCCCACTTGGAGCCGCCATAAACCCATTTTTACAAATGAGGCTTAATCACAGAGCAGAGAGAAACAGTGCTGTGGCTATATTGGTGGCTTTGAAACAAGTACACCATATTTGTAAAGGTTTCACTGGTTCAAAATGCTAAGCACATGGCCCGTGCACAATTTTCCTCTTGACTTGTACAAAAGAGAACAAAGCGAATCATCTGTAAAACACAGTAAACAAATGAACACATTCTAGTGTCTGTCTTTATTGAAAACATATTAACAACACAAGATCCACCTGCAGGGTGCCATCATGGAGTTATCCCCAGACCAGAGTCCCTGTGCCCCGCAGAAGTATCTTACCCGATAATCCTCCTCTCCAGTAGTCTCCCCGGTGAGCTGGATTGTTGTTAAATAGGCAGAAGTTTAAGGTTTGTACTATTCCCGGGTGTAGGTTGAGCTGACTTCGAAGAGCATGGACCGTTTAAAAAAAAAATATATATATATATATATATGTTTTTATTGGATTTTTAGGCAAAAAAACGACAGATACAAGAAAAGAAAACAGATCACATTTCCAAGTATCACATTTGTTTTTATTACATAGGGGGCCGTTATTGCGCAATCCAACGTGGATTGGGCCTATTCGCTAGAGCATGGAGCGGTTACAGGTGGTCCTCCAACATCAAGCAGCATGCAAGGGACACTGACAACTGACTGCCTCATGAACGCTCTCATATGTCAGACTTTGGAAATCACAGCAGGATTACTTCCGGGGCATGTGAGAGGTTGTGTGTTTCTTACTTGTATAAATATTTGCAACTCTCTCCAAAATGCAAATTGTGTTTTTGAGTGTAACAAAATATGCTGATGAAATAAGTTTTTTTCCCAGCATTTCTATGACCGTACATCTCCAAAACTGTCTACTGTTGGAGCATGACTTGTTTCACATTCAATCACGATAATATTTTTGAGATACACCACAGGAAAAGTGAACAAGCAGGGAGCGCAAATGACTTTTAGGCTTTGCGGAGGGTGGGGCTCAGGGCTGAAAGCGAGGCTTGGAGCACGATGCGTTCCAAGTCTTGTGTAATACTTAATGAAAGAAAAAAATGAACAGAGCCGTATGCACACTTCAAATGTGTGCAGCCAGGGTGACAATGATTATGGAAATGCGCTGTACAGGGGAAATTAGGTAAACGAGAACTGTGCAAGCACTGTGCATCTAAAACACTTCTGTGCAGGCAAAGCATTTTGCAAAAAGTGCCCCAAAAGCGGATGTAAACAGTACTTTGGTGACGTGAAGAGAAGCACACAGGGACAGGCATTGATAAATGCAGGAACCAGCCAGTAGAAATGGAGGAAATGTAAGTAGGAGGCACAGGAACCAATAAAAAGCAATAAGGCGGGTTGTTTGCCCCTTTTTAAGATTTATATTAAATACAATAGAATTCTCAAGTGCAGCGCAAGTGCTGTGCAGGCGAAACCTAAAAAAAAAAGACAGAAAATAAATCGGCATGTACCTGGTAATGTGAATAGTAGGCCAAATAAGAAGCCGATATTTAAACTTAATATAAAGAAGCATTGGTAATGCATCGGTTTCGCCTATGTGATGAATAGATGAAGTGTCTTTATTAATCACCGTCCAGGATGAAGGAAAGGGCTCCCTGACAAGTATTGCGGGAGTGGAGAGGATGTGGCGCAGTGGCCAGAGCTGCTGACTTGCAAGATGGGCATCACGATTAGAGTCTCGGCAGCGCAACATCTTGTGATTGTGAGCAAATCTCATAATCTCTCTGGGTGATAAGTTGCGCTATATAAATCTGCTGCAAGATGAAAAGGCAGAAAGAGGCAAAACTTTATTAAAAATTGTTCCACCAAAGCGGGTGTTAACAGTGTTTCGGCTACGGGAAACTGATAAGAGAAGCAGACTAGGAACGAGCATTGGTAAATGCAGGAAAATATGCGACAGCCAATAGAAATAGAGTAAATAAAAGTGGCAAGCACGGGAACCAATAAAAAGCATGGAAAGGGAGGGGGTGGGGTGTAAGCCCCTTTTAAGTTTATATTAAAAACAATGGATTTCGCCAGCACAGCGCAAGTGCTGTGCTGGCGAAACTTAAAAATGTATAGACATCGACTTTCCTGCTCTTTCGTTGAACAATGAACAGAGAGGATTTTTTTTTTTAAACATTTTTTTCTGTGCTAAATAAGTAGCCTTTAATTAAATCAATAGATGGAAGTGTGGGCATGGGGAAGCTAGTATAAATGTAATTGTATTTATATAGCACCTACTACCCCTATCGAGGTGTCCAAGCTCTTTTCGGCGAGTAGCACGCTTCTATATAACCCAAAAAGGATTAGTGATGAATTACTATAAGGAAAAATGAAATTTATTTGAGCGGTGGATATGTGAGTCTGTTATTTGGGTTGAAAAGAATAGTGGAGGGATGTAAAAGGGAGTGGTTTGCATTTATATAGCGCTTAGTGCCCCTAATGAGGCATCAACACGCTTTTCGGCGAGCAGCACTCTACTCCGGAACCCAAACAGGATTAAGGATGAATTAGTATAGGGAAATGTTAAATCATTTTGAGCGGTGGACATGTGAGTCTGTTAGATGTGTGCAAGTACAGTGCCAAATCCACAGAAACTCAAATGGAGCAGGCCACAGACACAACACCTAACATTTCCGACATAGCTCACACTAAAAACATATCCTCTACTATCCATGCAAAACACCTTGCATACTCTAACCGTACTTCCAAGACGTCCGCGGTATGAAGTGCTATACAAACTAAAATCAATCCAGAGGGTGCAGCACAGAAGCATACCCACATATAGGAAACATTAAATGATACATAACATAATGCCCTTTTTTCAATGTGCTGCAAGAATATGCAAAACCAGAGTTGCACCATCTGCACGAATACGCATTGGGGGACAAGAGGGTGATGTGCATTGGGTAGATGGGGGGGAGGGGGGAATGGTGCAACACAAAATTTACAAGAGGGACAGCAACAGTGCAGGGGCAGAAAAAGGGTGACTGCGCAAATCAACCACAATGGGCTACGAATTCCCACGCACTACTTGCAGCATTTGACTTAGTATCTGAGGGTGTGCAGACGGTTCGGTGTAATGACTATATTGTTTGGGACAGCGTCCGTACAAATGTTGTAGCCAGAAACTGGGTAATCGTATACGAAAGTGGCAAGTGGCTACTCAGTCACAGAGGAACGGGTCAATCGGCTGCTCAATCGCAGGGGTGGATAAAACAGCTGCTCAGTCGCAGAGGGTGGGTCAAGAGGCTGCTCAGTCCAAGCAGAGGCAGTGTTGAAGTATAAGGGTAAGGTTTTTATACTAGAGTCTGGAATCACTCCGGTAACAGCACATTCTTTATTTCATGTAAGGACCTTAGGTTCAAGCAACACCAGGTAGATTCTATCACGGCTCCTTTCTCCTTCCAACTGTAACACTCACTTAGCTTGAGAGCAGGCAGTGTTTCCCTTGCGGGAGCGAGCGGCACCAGGAGGGATAATTGATAACACATGATGAAAAAGCTGGCTCCCGCAAGGGAATCGCCAGACGTGCACACGTTGCCATTGGAAGCAATGCAACGTGTGCACGTTTTCGCCCGCAAAGCTGTGCCGATTACTAACGCATGCGCACTGCGTAGGCGAGACCTAAACCTATCTCCCCAACTCACCTAAATTACTCCCTGCTGAGTTCCTTCATGCTGGTGCCAAATTGTTTGGGGATGTGGGATGATGTGTGATAGCTTATTAAAAACAGAGCCTGCAGCAGGTTAAACAATGTTTGAAAGCATTTTAAACTGTCATTGGAGCCAAGTGACATAAAAACAGCTGTTTTCATGATCTTAATGTAGACCGCGCTATGCACCCTGCTGAAGACTGGAGCCCTGTGCAAAGCTTAGCTCCCACATACCAACAACCATTTACAATGCATTAGGTCTCGCAATTGTGAGTTTTTTTGAACAATTGGCATTGTAAAAGGCAATTTTACAATGAAACCTACAAAAGGGGTGCTACCAACCGGTGTGAATTTCTAGATATGATGTGAGGTATAGAAAAGATTCTGCTCTGTCACCCGAATTTAGACGTTGGGAATGAGTTTAAAAGAAAGAGGGGCACTGGCAACGTTAAATGGAATGTGGAAAAACAGGTGATATGCAAGTGTTGTCCGCAACGGATTGGTTTCAAGGAAAGACTTTGACACGACTTATTGTTTTGAATAGAAATGCTTTATTACAAAGCTTATTGATAAATATTGTGATGGTTTTTATTGATAATGAATATGTCTTTGAACATTGTTTTGGATGTCTGTCTGTTTTAAGGGTGAACTCAAACATAGTTTTTTTTATTTTGTTTTTTTTAATCAAGGTACTGATTTTGTGACAAAGCCTATACTTTTGCCTTCATAAATTGATGTGGTGACTCCTTGAGAAAGCCGATCGGTTTGCCTTGTAGGTTGTTTAACTATGGGAGTGCCGTCAATAGTAGTACAGAAGTCTTCTTTTGATTGGCTCCTTGCTGAGTTATTGGGCTGACGAGCCCATTGGGATACATCTATGCTCTGGGAGTGGTACAGAAACCTGAGAAGATAATGAACAGCATTGCTACCATTCCCACATTTAAAATTTACTCTCTACTGAAGAACAGCTGTCCTGAAGCACATGTCTTGAGATACCAAGCACTGGCTGCATCAACAGTGGTGAAAACAAAAGACTTTCAACTGAAGTGAGTGCTATCAAGCACTGCATTTACTACAAAGCATTTAGTGAGATTGTGTGCTAGGACGCCAGGCAGTGAGCTCGCTCCCTCCCTTCTTGTCTCGATATGTTTATCAAGGAAGCGGACCAAATTCAAAGCATGTGTGTGACGTATTTAAAGGTATTGGTGGAACATCACTCGCTCTAAGAAAATTATGTGATAACAGTGCTTAATTGTGCGTTTATACTATTGATTGTTTCTATTATTACAGATAAACACAAGAGAAAGTTTCCACAATGAACGAGTGAAGGAACTCTGCAGTCATGTGAAATCCCTTGTTTTCTCTCAGATCCCTTCTTCCTCCCCCCTTCCCCTCAGAGCTGTTTTATGGAGTTTAGATTTTATTCGCCTTGGAGAGTGTAGTTGGGCATTGGAGGCCATGCTTTGTCCATCTCCGTCAATCTCTTTTTAAGTCTAGAAGCTAATCTGTGTCTGACTTAATCTTAAAAATGGAAGTCCAATATCTTCAGGTGGGCAAAGCAGCTGTCTGTAGCTGACGAAGGCTCCACATGGTTAGATAGTTATTGGATGCAGTCTTGGTAAAGCTGTTGGTTTTGAGGGGAAAAGCTGAGCGGGAGAGGTTCAAATGTTGTTCCTAGGTAAGTCCTTTCTTTGGTCGTAAACCTTTTGACACCTTTCCCCTGGCAAATTTCTGCGTTCGCAATTTTCACTTTTTTGGAGCTCGGAATCCTTCAACGAGGCAAGGCTGTAGCCAATGAGGGCTTCATGAAGCTGAATACCTTCTCCTCGGGGGGTCCTGCTAAATTGGACTCATTGCTGAGAATAAGCTTCATGCAAGACAAACTTGAATCTTGGGCTCAACTGCAACACCTCTTGGACGGATAGGCAAGTTGGTCCCGGTCCTCCAGAGGTCTTGAATTGAAAATGTTTTCATAGTCTCAGGTTTTCAGGTTGGAGAAATTCAGAGAGACATAGCCATGTGTTTCAGGACCTCAGGAACAACACTTGGTGGTCAGAACTCTCTTCAGCATGGTCCAGGGCAGGTCTCCTTGAAACTGGGCAGTTGCAGGTAAATGCCTCTTGTAGCTTGTTGTTCTCTGTAGCTTGGACAGGATGTCTGCCTTCTGACTCTTGGAGTCCACCTCCTTGAACTGCTTACAAGATGGAGCAGGACTTCATAGTTTCTTTCAGGTCACAAACCTTCCTCTCCTGTTCTTCCTCTGGTCCAGAATGTGTTCTGACAAGGGTGCCTGGGGATGCTTCATTTATGTCTGACATTAGCTTATGGGTGACTAATATTTAAAAGGAAGGTTTTGACATGTCAAAAGGGTTTAGTTTGACTGGATGTGTCAGTTTTTATACTGATACAGTCGGGCTTGAATTGCAGGCCTGAAATCATGTTTATGCTGCCACAGTAGTAAATGACACCAGTAGATGCTGCAGTCCACTAGTGACATTTATCTCCAGCCCCTGGGTACACTTACATACTAGGGAATTATAGGGAAGGTAAATATGGCAATTAGGAGCATGCCCAATTCAACCATGTTAAAAGGGGGAGCACAGGCACTTTACTACTGGTTAGCAGGAGTAACGTGTACAGAAGTCTAGAGCCAGCAACAACAGAGAGGGCAAACATCTGGGGGTACTTGTGGCAAAAAACCTTCCCAAGCCAGGTACAGTCTGAAAGGTAATTAGCATATGCAGATGCCATCCTCACACCTTTTCCTTCCCAGGAACAATCCCAAGCACTGTCAAATAGTTGTATTGTGTTGGGGAGTCGTTTGATCCTCCAGTTGGCCAGCAATAGTAATTAACTTGCCCCAGGAGTGGAATTAGGCTTTGAATCTCATTACGAACTGTATTCTGAGGAATATGACATCATCAAGTGCCACAAGGAGTGCAGATAACACAAAAGTGACATTGGATGGATATACGCTTGTGGTTCATTATTACCAACACTACTTCACCTGAATTTGTAGGCTTAAGTAGGGTGAAACTATACTTTGGCACACATCTCGCCTATAATATATACTTCAGTAAAGCACCCACTCTCTTCAGTGAAGCACTACAGGCCTATACTATGAAAGGCTGCTCACATAATAAGGCCTACCCCAGATCAGTACCAATTGCAGAAGGTTCTCTTCTGCAGCAGGCTGACTGTGCTCATGTATCAGCCTGACCTAGAGAGAAGAATGACCCTCTGAGCCCGCACATATGTGCACTAACGTATGCTCACATGCAGCCAGCTCAGAAGCTTTTACCACACCCACAGAGGAGTGGACCATGTTTCAAACTGTTGATCCTGGACTGTAGCACTGAGTTTATTACAACAGAGCTGGGCAACATCCACTCCTCCCACTACATTTTGAGGCCAGTTTCCTGTTTGAACCCCCTGCCTCACCCATAAATTAGAAAGCTGCAATGTGTGAGCATAGCTGCCTGAGATGTTAACCACGTGAAGCAGCCAATAGGAAGTCAATCTATCACCAAGCTCCAAACCAAGCAGTGCAATAAAAAGAACACCGGAAATCAACAGGATCTGGACCCATGTTCCCTGCTTCATCGCATGACTCTTGCAATTTACTCCTGATGCTGTCCTCCACAAACCATTTTGGGTATGAAGCTGGCATTTGAGACCCCGTCATTGGCCCAGTTTTGTTTAGTGACCTGTAACTTGCTGCACGTTTCTGAGCCTGAGCGTAATTCTCAACCCAACAAACCACCACAGGCTAAACACTGGGTAATTTGATCATGTCACTGGCTACATTGAGTTTGGTGGCCCATGCTGGGAGCCCCTTCACCAAGCCAGTCCTCACAAACTGACTAGGCTATCCTCTCCAGGAACCGTGTAAGCAAGAGAAAACCTCTATACCAACCAGAGCACCCTACGATTGACAGAGTTGGCAACTCTTTCCATAGCAGCAGAAATGAAGGTGGAGGGATGCCCAGTATATGGGAGAGTGAGACCCATGTCTTTAGGAGACTGTTGGTTAGACAGGTAAGCGTGAGGTACATGGACAGTAAAGCAGGTCATGGGAGACACTTTTTGGAAGAGTAAAGACCATGTGGAGAGAGGTGTTATGATTCGTAATGTCCCCCCAATATAGGCCTGGGTAGTCACCTAACCTTTCACCTAAATTTACAGTGCCATTGTACTACATAATGGGTTTGGTGCTTACCTTTTCCCTAATTAGGTGCTGCATAAATGTTGTGTGGTTTTCTCCCAAAACTAGCCTCATTTATAATGCATGAGGGTTCTAAGAATCGCAGCATGCGTACCATCATCTGCATAATAACTATGCATAAGGGTTATTTATCCCTTTCGTCATCCTTGGCTGACACGACACAGCAAGGTAGAACCTCTAAGGGTAACTTTTGGGTATATTAACACCATATCTTTGCTGGGGCAAGCAGAGGAGAAAGACTTCCATGCGGACACACGGACGCGAGACGCTGAGGTTCCTACACGCCTACACTCCAGCACGCAGTGGTCTGACCTCCCTTGCGGGTTGTCCTTTCGAGACCAAATTGGGGTCCTTCATTCTCTCACACCAGGTTATGAGGTTGTTTCTTTCCTGCAGGGATTGTTGGCTCTACCCCTACATACAAGTTAGCTACATTTAGGTACACCTAGTTAGGTGTAGCATCGTAGATGTACCCATTATTACTGTCATGTATCTTTATACCTGCATCTATCTATTGTTTTAGCACTATGGTAGGAATCTACCATCAATTTATTCTTTTGGTGCTGATAATTTTTTATATCTGTTTCGGTCTTATGGTTGTTGCAGCACATATTTTACACTGGAATGACGCTGGCTCAATAAATGCTTATTGAAAATGTCCCCGTTGTTCATTTTGTGTAACTCTCTGAGACAAAGTAAGCACGAGTGACGGAGCAAAAAGTACTGTACTGTTTCCACGATCCCTGAGGGGTCAGGGTTGTCATGTTCGATAGTTGCCAGAAGCTATTTGCTCCTAGGTAAGAGGGGCTTATAGTGGCACTGTGAGCTAGCTGGACTAACAGACTAACCTATCATCTGTGGGTGTCTGGAATCAGTCTGGACACCAATCCCTTAGTTTGTTGTCTAAACGCGCAGATCTTATATAGCTATATAGAAACTACACGACATGGCGCCGCCAATGTTGGTTTCGTTCTTATTTAACGGTCAATTCTGAATAGTTCAGTCGTGCTTTCTCAGAGACCCCTACTCTGATATACACAGCGACGTCTGGAGTGGGAAGGGAAAAATCCACCGCAGCTGAGTAGGCATATCTTTTGTATTGGTTGTAGGTTTATTAAAGCTTGAAGGATAATAGTTCCCTATTGTGCATAAAACCGTCTCAGTTTCCTTGAAACACTTTTCAACAACGCCAGTCGAAGAGGACTCTGCGGCAGCATTACATGCGAAAACAGCAGGGGAAGGGGAACAAGAAGGTACTCTAAAGATTTCTGAAAATGTCAGAACTGTCCTTACTTTGAAATTAGCAGAATTTGGAGTCACAGCAAGAGGTAGGACAGTTACGTTTGTGATTGAGGCACAAGAGTCATTCAGGATAGAAATATTCTATTCGTGGGTCAAATTCCCACCAGCAGATGCATGCACAAAAGCATTTCCCTCATACATTGAAGATGAAATACCTGATGGATACTGTCCATATGAGGACATTGAAGTTCCGTTCACCTACCAGGAGCACTTAAACTGGTTTAAAGGGGGGGGGGAGAAAAAAGAAACACACACACACCACCCACCACCCACCCCGACTTGGCTGGTCCTTGTGGCTTACACACTGCATCAAGACGTTGACACATTGCCAATAGCGGACTTACGTCCACCCTACAAAGAAATAAACTTTACAGAAATCTGTCTCAGTTCGTTATAAGAACACGTACACTTCAACCAACCAGGGTTACACCAGCATGACAGATACAAGGAACTGTCACTAAATTAACTCCACAAACACTGAACACAGGGGTAGAATGCCCACTAAACGAGAGTAAATGCCATTCTGGATAGCTCAGAAAATCACACCGTTAGAGGCAGTGTTCCCACACACAGGCCCACAAGAAAAACACAGAATGCTAACAGTCTGCTTGCCAATGGGGATAGTTCCCCTGGTAGAGGATTGTACTTCTTGGGGTACAGTTTTTGCTGCCATCTATATCAGAACTCATGGTATACCTTCAAAAGCAGTGATACCAGACTTATTGAGACAGATACAGAATTAGTATGGAGCAGAACCTTCTCTGAACTTAGGGAGGAAATTGTTAGGAAATTTTGCCCAGGTATCCACATTTATGTTGGCAAACATGAAAGGGGAGGCAGCAGCACAACAGGAACGTGATCGACCTAAAATTATTGATGATACATATTTCAAATTCGGTAGAGATAATTTGGGAGCTAGAGCAACAAAAACCTCAACTCGTAAGAGGTCCTGAAAAGGATAACACCAAACAAGCAGCTGATTCTTCAAAAAAGAAATGGGATAATAATCAACAAAAGAATAGGTCACAATCAAGTGGTAGATTTCCTCAACAGGAGCCCTCAGAAAGGAGGTACAACCTTCGGAATCGTGATAACATTAAGAAACCTGACTGGTATCAGGATACTGATACATGTTCCTCTTGTTCCTTTCAGGGTTCATCAAAAAACTCAGAGAGCTATGGACGGTCAGAACACAGACAACAAGAGCGTACAAAGTCCAAAGACTCGCAATGCGCTTCAGGCTATAATATCAAAAAAGAAGATAAATCAAAACCACAATTCAAGAAGAAGAGAGTGGCAGGTCTTAAAGTATGAAATGCCAAGGATACTGAGGACTCAACTTCTGAACGGGGAATGGGCTCTGATGATGTTAGACGGTGCAGCAGAAGTAACAATAGCTCGCCAGAACCCTTGGAATTTCTGGTGACGGCGGCTTGAATGAACATATCACGGTGGAAATACCGGATACAGGGGTAAGTGTCCCACATCAGTTATATGAAATCACTCTCCAAATGGAGGGGGACACACCCAGAAAGATTAAAGGTCTCTTTTGGGAGAACCTGACTTATGGCTATGACGTCCTTTTGGCTGAAAAAGATTGGCCACCTGAGATCGTTATGGAGTGCCCACAGAGAGAAACAGTAATTTTATCGGCCTTTTCCGACCTCGTTCCAGGATCACTAAAACTTCTCATACACACAGGAGTGGGTGGTAGCACTTGCTACAGCACTATATTGCAATCATGTAGGGTGGGATGCTGAGTCATCACACCATGTAAAAACTACTCCAACTCCACAGAGACAGTACCCATTAAAACAAGAAGTGAAGAAACAAGTCAGAGAGATCTTAGATCAACTTGAATACCAGGGAGTAATAGAAAATTCCACCTCTCCAATAAACAATCCTTTTGTTTCCCGTAATGAAGCCTGACAATTCATACTGTTTAGTTTTAGACTACAGCCATTTGAACACATGCACAAAGACATTTGTAGAACAAAATGCACACAGGGCCGCATTAATGAATAACATCGTGCGGAAATAATACAAAATACTAGATATCTCAAATAGATTTTTCAGCCGAAATATAGCAGGTATTTGGCAGCATTCTCAGCCTTAGGCTCCCAGCGTCAATTTTGTAGACTGCCCCAGGGTATGAGAATAGCCCCGGGTTGTTCTCAGGTAGGGTAATAGTTAATTAAAATGTTTGATGAAGAGGCATTGTCCTATTTAGATGACATTTATCTGACGGATTAAGATTTATTGGCTCGTTTGACTGGGTGAGCAACATCATTTTGGGATTCGTCTCTGAGGACGACAAATTCAAGTTTAGAAAATAGCGCACCTCAATGTCCTATTTATGGGACCCGAGTTATCAAATGAAGGGCAAAACCTAGAAGTTAACTTTTTAGAAACGTGAGCACTGCTCCAACCTCCAAACACTGAACAACTTCTAATCCGTATTGGGATTCCTACATTTTGGCAAAACATACATTTTGGATTACGCAGAAAAAGTGAAACCTTTCTACTACTTAATAAGACCTGATTTTTTTTAGTTCGACATTGGTCTCGGGAACACACAGATATCCTTTGTTCCTTACAAACTGATATAATAGCTTCCAAACACCTACACACACGTGCAAATACCACAAATTTGGTGATCGTGTAATCGCTGGTCAGAGTACACTTATCTTCCCTTCAATGAAGGCAAAATGGTACCCATAGAATACAAATCACACTTGTACACAAACGCGGAAATGCGTTATGCTTCTACCCAAAAAATTCTGACAGCAGTACAGACTGCCGTAGTGAGAGAAAGAGCACTGGCTCAGGGGAAACGACTGATTATCGTAACTCCAGTCCCGGTCTTGGAGGGTGTTACAAAGGCAAGTGTTCCAAATGCTAAAGCTTTTCATCCGCGAAGGATACAATGGGCTAATTCTCTCCCTGCAACAGATGTAGACTACAAATTTGATTCTACTTCAAAAACTCAAGCATTCCTGCAATATGAACTAGAATATCCTCTCTCAAATTAAATAATGCCTCTAGATCAGCATGAATACATCATCATTTACACTGACTGATCTGCCCAGCCTGCCGTAGGAAGTAAACCGCAAAACAGCGCAGCCTGTGCGATTGTAAAAGGACGTATGCAGGAAGGCAAGTTCCATACTAGCAGTCTGAAGACACAGTCTAGGAGACTGCATGGCACAGCCGGCAGAATTAAAAGCCCCATTACTGGCAATTATAAATACGGATTGGGAATTCCCCACTCTTATTGTGTGCAATTTGTTTTTTGTGTCCAGTCTAATAGTGAATATCTTCACTACTGGGGTCCGAATGGGTTTAAAGACTCAAAAGGTTGTACAATAAAGCACAAATTGCTTTGGGAAAAAGTGACAGAGCTAAAAAAAGACTTGCTGAGATCTCACGTGATACAGACGCTGAGTCATCGGTGTGATTTTGTTCACGTTGAAGGGAATTAATTGGCTGATGAAGTCGCCAAGGCGACCGTGCGAAATGCTGCTGTAGCTGCAATGACTTGTTCTAGCATGAGAATAGACGGACAGCTAATGGTAGCTGTCATCGCTTCACGCAAAAACTGCTCAGCCTTGCCAAAAGGCTTTCCACTCAAGTACTCCTACAAGTTAGATGCGAAAAAATGTTTTGTATGTTCAATTTCAAGGAATGGGGGATAGAGTAATGCAAAACATGGATCGCAGATTAGGTTTAATTCTAGCTACACACAAAGGTATGGGTTCAGCACATGCAGGGATTACTGCGACAGTTTTACTACTGAAACAACGCTATTGGTGGCTGGATTTAACAAAACAGACAAAATCATTTGTCCTTAAGTACGACATCTGTCAGCAGATGAAGTGTTCCACAGTAGCACGTCCACCACAAACACCACTACTGATATCATACAGACCTCTCGCTTTTGCCTATTTGGACCACTGCGGCTCTTACAATCTGATGGGGCTTACAAATACATCTTGGTTGCAGTAAATTCATGCTATAGATTTCTGTGGGTTTGGCGTCAGCGCTCGGCTGACGCCCAAACTGGTATAAAGGATTTGCGAGTTTTCATAGGGACATACGCAGTTGACACATTACATTCTGACCTTGGCACAGCGTTTAGCTCTCGGGCTTACAGGGAAGCCATGGGAAGTTTGGGTGTTTCATTGCGGTATTCATCTCCGTATCATCCTGAGGAAAATGCGTTAGTGGAGAGGTAAAACCGGGGCTTAAAGTAATCTTTAACAGCAAGGGTATTAGGCTCGGGTGTAAGTTGGGTCAGTCACCTAAATGGTGTCCAGAGGGCACTGAATAACGTGCCAAGAAGTTCCCTAGGAGGCCGTACTCCTTACAAGCCCCTATTTGGGAAGAGAATGTTGGTACCTGACCTCGATTGTGGCAGCACAGTGGCGGATAAAAAACGATTTGACATCGATAACTGTTTGGCTGTTTAATAGGAACTCAATAAATTCTGGGCACTACAAAGCAACGTCCAAGTAAACCGCACCGCCACTGGGAAAGTAAAATCAGTAACTGCAAGACCTGTCTGGGTCCTAAAAATTGGGGATCTGGTTAGAGAAAAGATCGTAGACGAAAAAGAATTTGGACCATCTTACAGAACACCTGTACTTGTCCTGGCTGTCGAATGAACAAGAACAGTACTTCTTCTGCCTCTTGCCAGCAAGAAAGAAAAGAGATTTGTCTCCATTGATCTAATCAAACCACACTATGTGGCCGATACTAAATATCAGACCACAGGGCTCCTGGTAGAGCCGACGCTCTCCTCTCACTACCATACAGGAGGTTCAGACAGAAAGACTGATCACATTTGAGAAGTCTTCTATATGTAATAATGGAGTTACCAACAATGAGATGAAACTCATTCCTATTGAATTTGATCATCAAAGCACAAATGAATCCCAGATATCAATTTGGCCTACAACCGACATCTACATCAATATGCCTCTACAGGAGACATTTGCAAGTTCAATAAAATCTGCTGAGCTACCAAAGGTAGATCGAACTGCATATGGCTATTTGATCGATTTTGATACTTTTTCTCTGGATCAGAGTCAACCTGAGTCACCGCCAGCTCTAGTTTCCCGCAGAGAACAACTTCATGATTCCTACCTTTTGGGCTGAAAAAGACATACCTAGTCTCGCCATGGCTGCAGCTCTGGATGGAAGATGGCATACTGTTCCTACTCTTCTGGTTAGGTTTAGTGACTGTCTTTGTCTTTCTCATAAATGGACTCCCAGAAAGCTCCGCAGTATCACTTGTGAACTTGGTACTGAAACCTAATACGTCAACTCATTGTGAACAAAGAGACCTGTCTTATGTGAACATTACAGCAGTTTCAGTTCCTGACGGGATAGTTTGGGACAGTTTCATATGATGTATTTGGTCCCACTAAACTTTTGAAAATACCACATGTATTTAACATTTCTATAAAATTTCTTTAAGTGATCTCATCACCTCCAGTACATACTCTGACGATTAGGATTTTGAAACTATAAATTGTATGCTGTCTGATTTAGAACTGTTTCTAAAAATGAAATGTTTGATGATTCATCTGATTTTGACACCATGTATTGTTACCAACACTATGGGTTTCATTTTCTGCATAAAACAAAAGTTTGCTTATTTTTCTGGGTTTAATACATCAGATTCACGCTCTTAATATTATAAGCTTGCACCTAAATCTGCAAAGAAAAATATGCTTATTAACACTAAACAGATATACTCTGCATCCTTTATTGCCCAACTGTCTGAACAGGGTTTCGACTTATGGAAAGACACTATAGATATAAAATCAGTCTGGGGTACTAAGGAATGGCAGGTTCAGGGAACTGAGGCACTATTTAGAGCATGCCTCATACCAAAACTAATTATCTTCCTGAACGACACTGTGCAAAAGACTTCCTGTCTTAGGTTAGCCAGATTAAGGACTTGAACACACCTCGGATTCCCTCACTTTCACACTTTGAGGGATGACAAAACTATACAGAATATGGCGTTTCATGAAATGTGACGGACCCCAATTGGAAGGGATGGTTAGTTTGGCTATCAACACAAATGGGTGTCAGTCAAGATTTAAGGGTACCTCCGAAGGGTTTAGTATCCATAGGCCCGACTCACACTATGTACAATGAGAATATCCGAGGGTGGTGACATCATACAGTGTTGGGAAGTTATGCCTAGATTGGCTAAGAACCTCGACACTGTCACAGGTGAAACAACACTTGTCCTTACTCTCAGATGACCTGGATTTAAGGATGTTTTGCTAGGTCCCCGGAACGCTACTTCTACGCAATCTATAATGAAATTTGGAAAATCTCTCAACAAGGAAGCTGCAGAGATTGCGTGAAATTGACAGAGTTAACTTAGAAAAGGCTTTGGCTGACAGTGGTATGACCACACTGACATCTAGGATTTATTCACTGGGCAACATTGTATCTTCTGCTATAGATATAATAGAACAGGATCTGTCCATCTTACAACATGGGCAGTCACAGTTACGATCCATTCTATTATTAAGCTGGACGCTGCAATCATTGCGCTTGGGACATGCGCCCTGGAGATATATTAACAGTACATCTCCATTCTTCACACATAACCTATCGGTGAGACAGACGAGAATGGCACAAATAGGTGCAAAATATACAATGCTGCATATTGAGAAATTAGACCAATTACCTTTCACCGTGCCAGTCACCGTCCACAGAATGGTAAATTCATGGCAATATAACGTAGCCGGTAGCAACTTTCCAATTTCAATATTGCCAAAAACACCACCAGGTAGGCAGATATGAAGCAATGGGTAAGGTCTTCATCCATGAATCTTGGGAATTACCATATAGATTTGGATGCAGGAATGGGGACACTGAAGTGTTTCTCAACAGTACAAACTGTGAGAATTCATTGAGTGGATCTCTCATTTGCTACGATATTATGCTTCATGGAGCCTGTAATGGTTCAGTTGCAAACTTATCCTGCCATTCTTTCTGAGCACCTTGGCTTTCAGACGTTCTCAGTTGCTCAAACCATATACAAGATATTTTAAAGGACTTAAAGAGTTTAACTTATAGAGCTTTTTAACCTTATATAAAGGACAACATTTTTGGGCGTTTTTATAACTTTTTAGAAATTTTTATTCTGATAATTTTAACAATATTTTTATTATTGATTAGAAGGACATTCCCTTTTTAAGTATATTGTCCTGTCTGTGGGGAAGTGGGTGTTATGATTTGTAATGTACTCCAATATACATAAACGGTTTGGTGCTACCCTTTTACCTAGTTAGGTGCTGCATAAATGTTGTGTGGTTTTCTCCGAAAACTAGCCTCATTTATTATGCATGAGGATTCTCGGAATCACAGCAGGACTACCATCTTCTGCATAATAACTATGTATAAGGGTCATCCCTTTCATCATTCTTGACCGACATGACACCGCAAGGTAGAAGCCCTAAGGGTACCTTTTGGGTATATAAACACCATATCTTTGCTGGGGAAAGGAGAGGAGAAAGACATCCATGCGGACACACTGACGTGAGATGCTGCGGTTCCTGCACGCCTACACTGCAGCATACAGTGATCTGACATCCCCTGCTGGGTGTCCATTCGAGACCAAGACTGGGTCCTTCATTTTCTTTCATCCGGTAATGGGGTTGGTTCTTTCCTAGGGGAATTCTTGGCTCTACACCTACAAACATTCTAGGTACATTTAGGTACATCTAGTTAGAGATAGCATTGTAGGAGTACACATTATTACTGTCATGTATCTATATTCCTGCATATATCTATTGTTTTAGCACTATGGCTGAAATCTACCATCCATTTACTCTTTTGGTGCTGATAATTGTTTATATCTGTTTCTCTCTTATGGTTGTTGCAGCGCACATATTTTACACTAGAATGACGCTGGTTCAATAAATGCATATTGAAAACATCCCCACCGTTTATTCTGTGTAACTCTCTGAAATAAAGTAAGCACAAGTGACTGAGTCAAAAGTACGGTACTGTTTCCACAATCCCTGAGGGGTCAGGGTTGTCATGTTCAATAGTTACCAGAAGCTATTCGCTCCTTGGTAAGAGGGGCTCATAGTGGCACTGTGAGCTAGCTGGACTAACAGACTAACCTATCCTCTGTGGGTGTCTGGAATGAGTCTGGACATCAATCCCTTAGTTTATGTTATCTAACCCTGCACATCCTATATAGATTTATAGGAACTACACGACAGAGGAGGCCCACCTGGGTACAGACCGGGCAAGGCATTTCAGTAAGCGTTAGTCCCCAGAGCGCTCAAGTTTCTGTTGCCCAAATGGGAGTACTTAGTCCTGTACTGATTTCACAGTGGGAAAAACTGCAACACATGTTGCTGAATGTAATACTTTTGCATATTAAATATTCTCTAATTGACCTAGCCAACTTTAAAACTGTGAAACCCCAAGGTTAGATTGACATGCTGTAATTTCCATTGGAAACAGCAAGGCTTGAAGGGTAGAATGAAACAGGTTTTCAAATGGTGCTTTAGATCACAGTTTTTGCTATTTCCAAGTACTTAAAATAACATGTGTTAATATTCGCTCATTTAATGGTACCCCGTCTTTGGAAGAAAAAAATCTGAGTTAGCGCTTCCAGGATTCAAGCTTGTGACATACAAATTTCATAGATCGTCACTCTCTTACACAGAGTTTGGCCTGTGGGAGACACTCTCAGCTCGGGTCCTCACAAATTACACTCCCACACACATAGACTTCTGGTGTTCCTCCCACCAGGAAAGCAGTTGGGCTTGTTGTTCTCGACATTCTCTCCTACTGCAGGCCATGCACTCTCCTTCCCTCTCTTTACAGGCAGACCTGTATCTAGGCCAGTGGTTCTTAAACTGGGATACGTGGAGTGTTTGGGGGCCCGCAAATTCTACTCAGAGGGTCTGCAACTGCTTAGAAAATTACATGCTTTTAGCAGATTAATAAGGTGTATATAAATAAAAAGGCTAAATGTACACTTGAAATGTGAAAACGTCCTGTATATGGGACGGAATGTGAAATTTGAGACTGAAAATTAAGTTGGTATCCACAGATTATTTGATGTGCTTGCACTGCTCCACAAATCAGAGTATACTATTGACAGTGAGTGCTATCAATTGAATTTAGAAAAGCTCCTACCTTGCAGTTAAAATTGAAATGTCAATTTTGTTTTTTAAGTAAATAGAATATTGTACCAATTGTGTATTTTCTATGAATGCTTGTTTCCGTATTATTAGTGTATACATTTTTGGTTCATATTATCAAAAACACTTAAGCCAGGGTCCCCGGCTTCCAGTAATGAATCATTGCGGGTCTCCGGATTCTAATAATTCAGTGGGGGGTCATGGTTCCCATTAATGATTGAGTGGAGGACACTAGAAGTCAAAGTGTTAAGAAGCACTATTCTAGACCATAGACAGACCCACAGACTCTCCACAAGTTGTGCAGACTTCAGTTTAGGTCCCCTCACCTCTGGTAGACTGTCAGTCATGCATAGAGGAAATTCGAGCAATTGCCACTGTTTTTCTTACCATACAGGGTCAAATCAAAGACATTTTATCAGCTGGAAGCACCCCCCCCATCCACCGCTAGGGCTTGTGGACGAAAGGATAATGTGGTGTCAAATTTCACTCCTAGATTCTTAACCACATCTACTGTGTCAGGTGTGGTGTGGGGGGTGGGAGGATGTGTATCTTCAGGCCTCCATAAGCTAGGCCTGAAAGGATTGGACTTTCCTAGTAGTATGAGTTCAGTTTTTTGGGTATAAAATTTCAGGTGATTACATTGCATCCAGTGAATGACTTATGTTGGGCATAGCTGGAAATTCTCTTCTACATTGGTAGAGTATTTGTCTAACACTAGGATTAATTGAGTATCATTGTCACAAGAGGTGGTTTCAATATTGGAAAGATAATATCAATTCTATAAGGGGAGCCATGTATATATTAAACAGCACTGGGATAAGGGCGGATCCCTGCGGGACACCTGAGTTCAAAGATTTCTCAGCTGACTGGTAGTGTCCCAAGGGCGACTACTTGCCTACGGTTTGTAAGGAATGACTTCAGTCGAGCCAGTGCCAGATGGGAGATGCCGCAGGTCATCAGGCGGTGCACCAGAATATCATTGCAGATGGTATCGAATGCGGCTGAGAAATCCAGTAAAATCAACACTGCATTTTTCCCTGAATCCTGCTTCTCCGCAATTTGTAGCGGGTTCAGTGGAATGATTAGGCCTGAACCCATTCGGCTAGGACTTCCTTATTGGTCAAGAAGATATTGGAAAGGAACAAACTAGGGGTGTCTGAATCCCACGTTTTTACTCCTTCTACAGACTGGGGATGTAAACAATTGTCTAAGGCTATGGAACCTATTTGGAGTGGTTACCTTTCAATAATTTATTGGCTGTAGTGTAGACCATAGTCTGTATGAAGGTGATGGCAGTCAGTCAGTCAGTCAGTAAGTGGTGAGGCAGCTGGGTCTAACCAAGCTGGAGTATACAAAACAAGGATACAATAAGGTGTGATATTTCTGCACTTGTCTGTCATCGTTCTTAGTTAAGTAGTAGTGAGTGGTAGAAGAAGGGCAATTCATACCTAGAACCTTTCTCAACATTAATAAATTGTGTTGACTCCACCCCCCAACACACACACACGCACACACCCCCCCCACCCTCCCACCCACAATCCCATTCTAAAATGTCCTCGTAGAATTTCTAAAGATACTCCTCTCTCCAACCTTCCTTATTTCAGTGTATGATTCTCCACCATCCAGTTAAAGGAATAAGGCAGTATACTTCCATTGTCTGGGAAAGCTGCATATCCCATCTAGCTTGCACCATGATAAACCAGGGACTATCCACAATGGATCCCACTGGTTACAGCACCCATACCCATGCTACGCATGAGGTCTTGAGAGATATATAGATATATATATATTCACTGAAAAAAACATAGGTTTCAGGCACGTTATAGTTAGGAATTAGCATTTAAAAAACCTTTGAAATTCACTGAAAAAACCATAGGTTTCAGGGGCGTTATAGTTAGCTGGACTTTTCACTCGTACAAAACCATTGAAATTCCCCCGTTATAGCTAGTTCAGCGAACTATAACTCGCGCGAACGCATTGCACTGCTGATGACGTCACATATTACATCACTCATGACCTGGTCAGTGACATCACTGATGACATCATCCAGTGAATGTGTGTTTTTCTGAAAATTACATATGTTTTATATATGTATATCTCAAGGTCGATGGAAGAATAAATGGGTATATAAGTGTCTAAATGGATGATTTGTTTTGGAAAAATTGATTGTATAACTGACGGATTAAGTGTATCTTAGTGAATACATGGCTTAGTGAGTAATGTTTAAATATGTAAATATCTGTATCAGTCTCTCACTTTGTGTATATGTGGCTGCATGGGTTGGTGAGTAGCTACATGAGTGTCTATATAGGTTATTAGTTGGATTTTTGAGTATCAGTATAAGTGTCTGAGTGTCTGTATGGTTCGGTGGGGGTATTATGTAGTACATAGGTGCATGAATGAGTGACTCTCCTTTGTATGTGTTGAAGATAGCATGTGTGCAGGACTGTATGGGTGGATGAGTGTGTGCATGGGTGTGTTAGTGAGTGAATGACTGTCTCAATAGTGTCTTTATGAGTAACTACATATGTTTTAAACTAGTATATGTGATTATTGGTGTATATAAGTGAGTATATGTGAGAGTGACAGATTGGAAGAGTTACTGTATGAATAAGTATGTGTTTCTATAAGTGATTATTTAAAAGACTAAGCATGTGTAAGTTTCTGTAGAAGTAAGTGTGGTGGTGTGTGTATAACTGTATATGCAAGTAAATGGATGTTTGATTCTTTATTAGCATGATTGGCTATGTGTGTGAGTAACTCTATGGATGAGTGGCGTTGTGTAACAGGATATATAGGTGTATGAGTGCATATGATGAGTGAGTACATATATGAGTGACTGTATAGGACTGTTGGGGAATGAGTGGATGTGTATGTGGATCTTAGAATTACTGAATAGGTTGTTGTAACTGGTATTAGTATGTCCATTGTTTTGAAAATTGTAGTTTCTATTGTTAAATGTGTGTATCAAAGGTTATATTAGGGGGAGAGGAGGTCTGCCACTCTATCACAAGGATGATGTCATCAGTGATGTCATGAGTGATGTCACTGACCATGTCATGAGTGATGTAATATATGACGTCATCAGCAGTGCATTGCGAGCGCGCGAGTTATAGTTAGCTGAACTAACTATAACGGGGGAATTTCAATAGTTTTGTACGAGTGAAAAGTCCAGCTAATTATAACGCCCCTGAAACCTATGGTTTTTTCAGTGAATTTCAAAGGTTTTTTAATTGCTAATTTCTAACTATGCCTACAGAGATAGGACATGTGAAAAAAGAAGAAAAAATGCACAGAAAGAAAAAAAAGAAATGCAGAAAGAAGCAACAGAAGTCCTCAAAGACGAAGAAAAGTGCAGGAAGAAGGATAACGTGCAGGAAGAACAAACAGAAGAGCAGAAAGAAGCCTTGTTGCAAAATCATCCTATACCCTCAACTTTTTCAGACGGATGCTGGTGGTAACTGAGTCTGACTAACCAGTCCTAGAGCCAGTGCTATGTTAAAAGACACTCAGAATACAGTGAAAACACCTACATACACTAGGGAACACTATGCGTTGGGGTCCCCCTGTGATTAGCATGACCTCCTCTGTAAGCCCCTAGGATATAATAGGGCAGGGGATTAAAACTACCTCTTAAAACGCGCCACTGGGCGTGTTTGCACACGTCACCTCAGGCCCCGTCCCCTCCCTTCACCACTGTGTAAACGCGCCCTGTGGCCGTTCTAAGTTGAGAGATTAAGTCCCCTTGAAACCTAAGGGTCCCTAGGGTCAAACTAGACCACTAGGTACCTCCAGTAAGCGCCACAGAGCTGCGTTGCAGAGAGATGTAAAAAGGGGCACGACCTAGACCACCTCTCTGCAACGCAGAGCAGTGGCGCTTACTGGAAGCACCTGGTGGGCTAGTTGGCCCCCAGGGTCCCTCAGGAATGAAAGGGAATTATTTCCCCAACTTAAAACGCGCCACAGGGCGTGTTTGCACACGTCACCTCAGGCCCCGTCCCCTCCCTTCACCACTGTGTAAACGCACCTTGTGGCCGTTCCAAGTTGAGAGAATAAGTCCCCTTGAATCCTAAGGGTCCCTAGGGTCAAACTAGCCCACTAGGTACCTCCAGTAAGCGCCACAGAGCTGCGTGGCCTCAGAACACCTGTCTGCAACGCAGCTCCCTGGCACATACTGGAGATACCTGTTGGGCTAGTTGGCCCTCAGGGACCCTCAGTATTGAAGGGGAATTAATTCCCCAACTTACAATTGGCCAGGGGGTGCGTTTGCGGAGTGCTGCAAGGAGGGGGCGTGGCCTCCGGCACGAGGCCGGTCTTTTATTTATTTTATTTTTTTAAGGAGGAGGGTTGTGTGGCCCCCCTTCTTTTTCTAATTTATTGGCCCTGGGGACCCCATCCCCCAGGGCCTGCACCCTAATCTTATTTTTTGTTGAAAAAAATAAATTTGGAAGGGGGCCGTGTGGCCCCCCTCCCAAGGCCTTAATCAGCCCCGGGGACCCCAACCCCCGGGTCATGGGCTTTATTTTTTTTTTTTTAATTCTTTAGGAGGGGGGCTACGTTGCCCCCCTCCTCAGGCCACTTATGGCCCCGGGGACCCCATCCCCCGGGGCCGGCCTTTGTTTTTTATTATTTTGTTTTTAAATATATTTATAGAAACAGCTAGGATATGCTGGACAAACCGTATGTACCTATCACCATGACGATTTGCGTGATATTCATTAAAAGGCGACTATGCATACAATGAATCTACGTGGAATGTATTTACACCGCTAGCGACTGCCAGTAGGTTATATATATTATATATGTATTCCAATGGCCCAAAGCTTTTGAGGAAGCACTCGACAGCAAATGAAAACCAAAAGGTTTATTTTCACAAAGGAACCAGCATTTGCATTCCAGTAAGCATTCATAGCGCCTGACGCATTTCAAGGCTCCTGCCTTTTCTTCAGAGGCGACTTACAAGATGTGAATGTTTCCAGAGAGCTTTTTATTCACAGCTGCATGTTGTTTGTTAATTGCTTTGCTCAGTGCGTTTTTTCTTTTCAGTGCATGCTGGAATGAGTAGTTCAGTACAGTTCAATCACGCCCTTTAGTAGGTTCTGTTTAGCCGTTCACGCTTTTAAAATTCATTATTTCCTTCAGTGGGACCCAGAGTACAGAGCTGGTTAAATTACCTCACTTGCTGTGCTGCAACAGGCATGGATATAGTTCCCACCAGCAGCCTCTCTCATTCGTGATGGTGTATATATATATATATATATATATATTCACTCACTCACATCCCAGCAGAGCTGTACATGAATTGGTAGGCTGCATTCCTTTGAGACAAAATAGACTCTGTCCAGAACTAAAAACTCTGCATGCTACCACCACTGTATGTCTACAATCCAAAACATGGACAGTAACCCCACGGCACTACAGAAGGTATGCTTGTTGTTCTCTCCCAGGTCATAGAATAGGCTCTGGACATGGTTTTATGATGGACATGCCTAAGCCTCAGCACACATGGTAGGTTAATGGTCTGGAGAGACAAAATAATAATCAGGTTACCATTTTCAGATTAGTCAGGCACTCCTAGCAAAGCTTAACACCCATATGGCATGCAGGGAATGTTCCCAGCCAACAAAAATAAGCTAAGAACATTTATTAGGGGCAAGGCACGAGCAGGAAGTGTTTGCACCCCCTGCTCCTCAAGGTTAGTTAAACCGTGGGTCTGCAGCCTAAGGTTAGTATTCTGTATATTGTGATTCTGTCAAAATAAATTAATTGATATTTTCTGAGTTGCTGAAAATTGTCCCAGCATGACATGTGATATCCTTTTATGCAATGTAGGAAAATCCCACTTTCTTATATCGTGCCCTTTGCTTGTTGGCCTTAGGAAAAATACTTTTTTTCCTAATATTTAAGCTGCATTATGTATTGTGTGTATATTTTGCAGCAAGTGGTATAAAGGTGCCTTTGAGGAAACATCACAAAATTTGTAAAAGCGATTGCAGGGTTTTAGGTGAGGCAATTCAGAGACTTAATTCAGTTCAGTTCAAAAGGCTTTATTTCGATATCCAGTATCTTGAAAGTATTTCATCCAATACATACATTAAATAGAAAAAGTTAAAAAGATATAAAACATCAGTTAAAAGAGTAAAAGCGACCAACATTAAGCTCATCACATACAAAATACCTACAAATCTAGAAATAGAAATTGCAAACTTTGGTTGAGTACCCTTCTGATCGGGGGGAGCCCTTTTTCCTGTTGGTGCCAAGTAGCTCTAGAGTATAAAGTGACTGTGCAATGGATAGGGAAAGGGGACATGGCAATAGCGATAAGAGCATAATTGAATACTAAACTTTGTTCAGATATTTGAATCTAACAATCCAGGCACGACCAAGATATTTGGCTACACCACAGGCGAAAAGAGTTCGCAGGTCGGCCTTCAAGATGCGTAAGGCAATACAATAGTCACGTGTTCCCAGATCTCTGCAAATAGGTTTTAACCATTTTGCCCTTGCACTTTTATAGGCAGGGCAAGCAAACAAAAAGTGGGCTAAGCTTTCAGTCGGGGCTTTGCTGCAGGGGCACCCCAAAGGTGTTTGATAGGGGGTGCTCCATGCCGCTGTGATTTCTCTAACCGGCAGAGAGCCAACCCTGAACTGAATATGTAGCGCTCGATCTCGTGGTGTTGTTATAAAGTCGAGGTATGGTTCAAAAGACGCACAGTTCTTATGGAGAAAAAATTCTTCCGACATTCTGCCAATTCTTGGGTTGCTAAGTTCTTGTGCATCAACCCAGGCCCAGTAGTATTTTTTAAGTTCTGCCTTGCCAGGGGCAGTTTGCATGTCCCAATGTTCCTTTAGACCTAAGGCATAAAGAGATTTTTTTGATATTGGCCAGCCAGCTGATTTTTTTGCTGACATCTAGAGTCATGATTTCTATTAGAGCTGCTAAATAATTGGCCAATTCAGGGGTCCGACATAGACGGGCCCATAAGAGCAGAGGTCGTAGTCTCGCTATGTCTTTAAAAGAATGTCTGCTTAGGTCTTTTAGTAGTGGTTTTAAAGGCGTGTTTCTGGGAACCATCACTAGTTCCCTTAGGAACTTGTGCTCGGACTTGCAAATGCTTTCGCTATTTTCGAAGCCCCACAATTCTGCTCCATAGAGGGCGGAACTGACCGCCTTAGCTGCATAAATTAACAGCGCAGGGGCCACAGGTCTGCTCGACGACAGGCGATGTTTTTTGCTTAAAATGCCTGTAACACGCTTGTGACTAAGGAGCATTTTGTCAATATGAAACCTCCATAGCATTTTTTCATCCAGTCTTATTCCCAAGTAATCAAACATTGGGACTTTTTCCAAAGTTGTTCCTTCTAAACTGAAATTATTTCTAAAAGGTTTGTAGGGATTGAACACCATAAGTTTGGTTTTGGCGGTATTTATAGTCAAGCCCCTAGTTTGACAAAAAGAATAAAATCTATCAAGGAGTTTCTGAAGCCCTGCTGGCGTTTTAGAAATAAGGAGCGTGTCATCTGCAAAAAGTAGAGTAGGAACCCGTTCGCCCACCAGGGCTGGAGCATCAGATGGAAATTCCTGTAAATGGCTAACGACCCCATTAATGTATAAGGAAAATAATGTGGGGGCCAGTACACAGCCCTGTCGGACTCCTCTATTTACCGTGATCCTATCTGTTTTTTGACCCTGGGATCCCCACCTCACTTGGGCGAAGTTATCTTCGTGTAATCGAATCAAGATATTCAATAGTAGGGGGGGGCATCCCCATATCTTCCAACATGTGCCAGAGCTGGGCACCGGGGACCAGGTCAAAGGCAGTCTTTAAGTCAATAAATACCAAAAAGAGACTGCCTTTGCCAATTAAAACTACCTTCAAATAGATTAAAACAAGTCTGAAGGCTTGGTCCACTGTCCCTGTACATGCCCTGAATCCAGCTTGGTATTGAGAGAGTATATTTTCTTCCTCAATCCATTGCTGGATTCGCTGTAACAAAATCCTACCAACTACTTTTTGTATGACATCTATCAAGCTGATAGGACGATAGTTGGCGGGGTTGTCACTGGCACCTTTTTTAAAAATTGGGACAACCTCAGCGCCCTTCCATGAATTTGTCACTGGACTCCCTCTAGCGATTGAATTGATTAGCAGAGTGATATAGTTGGCCCAATTCCGGGGGTCTGCGAGAAGGAGGTCTCCTGAAAGGCCATCTGGTCCGGGAGCTTTGGATGGAAGTATTTTCTTTATGGCCTTCTCGTCTTCTTCTAAAGTAAAGATATCAGTGGGGTTCGGAGTAGGATGGGAAATAGTTTGTTTGGAAGTCCTACTACTCCCCGGGATGTCAGGTTCTGAGTACAGGGTCTTAAAATGATTGAACCAATCCTCAGCTAAAATATGATTGGGAATCATGTCAGGGTCCTCAGTATCGACCCATCTGGCCTTGTTCCAAAAGAGCTTGGCATCCCTAGCCAGACTTGCATCCTTTAGGTCTTGCCAGTAGGATTCATCCCAATCAAGTTTAGCTTGGCGAATTGCGGCTTTGTAGGCCTTTCTAGTCTCTCTAACTAGAGGACAGTTTTTGCTTTTAATCGCCATAATAAGGTCCTTTTTTCCCCCCCTACAATCACCATTGTACCAGGTATGAGGTTTTTTGGTTCTGCGGATTGTCTTACCTTGGGTATCAATTGTAAAAAAAGCTCCTATCTGAGCTATCATGTTATACAAAATTGGTATTTTCGTTAAACCCTCTGATTCCTTGCTGGCCTCGGATAGTAAGCGAGTGCTTGCACTTAGAGCTTGGCTTATGCCAGCAATCGATGAATCTTGAGCAAGAACTTTGGGCCATTTGAGAGATCTTCTGGAGTTAGAGGGCACTAGTTCTTTTGTAATCAGCAGGGGGTTTAAGGGTTGACAGTTGGAGGTGAGAGGAGCCCAGGGATTCGTTATGGTCATACTTAAAATGTTGTGGTCACTGTCGATGGAGGGAGCCACTTCCATGTCCGGTGCTAGTTTCCATAACCTCAGATCCAGTAGGATGTAGTCAATTCTCGAAGAGCTGCCAATCCTATTAAATATGTTTGCACCTGTAATATCAGAGGGAGTTCTTCCGTTCACTGCTCTAATACCAAACTCAAGTGTTAGGGCATTGATCTGGATTGCGAGCTGAGACCATTTCTTGATTGGGGGTAAATTTAACAAAGGGACTCCATGCTTATTGTCTGCGTCGACTTGCCCCAACAAATTCTCTGAATCTAAGGGTTCAAAGGTACAATTAAGATCAGCTCCAATCATGATACATGAATTTGGGGAGCAGTTAGCTAGTTCCTGTTCTAGATAGGATACAGTATTTGACAACTTGCCCCCAGAAGTACCTCTTATGTATGCATTAAACAGGTCCACAGTTGTACCACTTCTATGACCCTTGATCGTGAGCCGTATGATATCCAGATTGTCACAATGGCGTTCAGTAAGTGCGCACCCCATATCTATTTTAACCCAAATGGTAAGGCCTCCAGAAGGCCTCCCCTGCCCCATAGAGATAGCAGGTTTGAAGAAACAAACATAACCCGATTTATATAGAGGAGAAAAGCTCCATGTTTCTTGAAACATACAAATATGAAATTTCTCAATCAGGGTGTTCCAATCAGGTAAAAGGGTTTTCTTGTAAAGACCTGCAATGTTCCAAGAAAGTACCTTAATCTGTGTTGATGAAATTCCATTGTGGGGAAGATTGGAACATTTCGGGTGAGATAAGATCGATGACTGGTCGTGAGTATTATTAGCTGACACCTCCCTCACAGTTGTTGAGCCAATAGACAAGTGATTTTTGATATGGGCAGGTGATGTTTGGGAAACTTGGGCTTCGCCAATAATGATGTTTAGTCCAATGTTATCAGAGATGGTAGATATATTGGGTGAAAAAGCATGATCAGACTCCCTAAGGGCAGTCAACCCTAGTCAGTCTACAGCTTCAAGTAGAGAGCTGTTAGGGGTAGGTAGCAACTGGACTTTATCGTGAGCCCTGGCCATAGCGGTTGTAGGGAAACGCTTGACCTGTATTGCGGAGGAGACAGGTGAGCAGGATCTATATTCTAGTGCCAGGAGATTTTCTGCCAGCCTGAGATTGACCAGGGTAAGCTCGATGCAGTCCCAAGATTGACTGATCGACGTGCATCTTCTCACCGTGGCCAAATCTTCCCTGATCAGCGAACGACAGCCCCTAACATGACGCAACCAGTGGATGGACTTATTTAATAATGATTCAGTATTTTCAAACTTAGTGCCTATTTTGGGTACATTAACCATGTAAACTGTCTGGGCTTGGGGGTTGGAGGGTGTCGGTTCCAATTTTGGTCGAAAGAGTGTATGGCCACCGTTGGAGGAAGTGGGTAAGATATTCGTTGGGCTTCTATGTTTTGCTACCACTTGAGAATAAGAGGGTTTGTGTAAAGTATTAGTAGGGTGTTGCCCAAGAGAGTTTGCAGATGAATTACGTAGAGCCTTGTTAGGGTGTGGGCGGGGGGGGAGAGGATTTTGAGGCGTAAAGCTTTCTGGGTGGTTTCCTAGCGGTGCAATGCAGTGTGAATTATGAAGTGTAGGAGTGGTACTTTGGTGCAGGGTACTGTTAGTGACTAGAAGTTTGACAGTAGTCACCAGCTCCTCTATAGTTGATTTCAAAGAGCCAACCTCCTCCCTGAGTGATTTGACCATGTTGGAAAGGGACTGTATGGATAGTGGATCTTTATTGTTTGCCTCATTTTGTTTCTGATTCAGGGTGACAATAGGATATATTGTTTGAACATCGTCTGTATTATCAGATGTGTAATCGGATCCTCCTGCTAGTTCTGCAAAACGATGTGTGCATGTAATTGGAGAGACTATATCAGATACTCCACCCTGAGAGGGAGCAGGAGCCGATTGGGGTGAGGAGCCAGGTGGATTGGAAACTGGCTCTGGTTGGGTGGGCTTACTACAGGCAACAGTTTCCTTACATTGCGGTTTTTGGAACATTAACGGCACGACCAGAGAGTGTGGGGCTGGCATATCTTTGTGGGGTGCCAAATTGGGAGAGTCGGTGTTAGCTGACGGACCCGCCCCCACAATCCCCTCACATTCAGAAATGAGGGAGTCAATCCTATCCATGACACAATTATTAGGACTAGTTTTCTTCTTAGCTGGCTTCCTAGCTTTTTTCTCTTTGCCTGCCCTGTTATTGGGGCCACCCGCACCCTCCATTTCCTTTCTTTTGCCCATTGGAGGATCTCAGTAATGACAGGGTGTGCTTTAGGTTAATAACAATTGGCACAAGTCTGCAAGCACGACCCTCACAATGTCCCGATTATTACTTCCGCATACCCTATATAAGGGCATGTATGTTAATCAATCCTTAGTCAATGCGCGTTAGTACGGTACCTGATGTGTCCAACGTTTAGGGTCCGAAATGTTCTGGGTGTTGCCGTAGATCAGGGTACAGGAGCCTGGGGGGGAACTAGACAATAAGGGGGCCCAGCCCGGCCTCCTCTGGCCTCTGACGGAGGCAGACTGTCACGCCCTTGTCCCGGGCTTCTCCCGGCGCGTCCCGCGTGCGTCCTCGCGGGGCGAGGGACCGAGCCGCCGTTTATGCGCCTCCTGGCGCGTGGTGACCTCACGACCTGGCGCCCTAGCACAGGGAATCCTGGGGCATGTAGTTTGAGGCTCCGAAGAAGCGAAGCCCGGCCAGTCCCTTCTTCCACTATCGTTGCGGGCAGACAGGCAGGCAGGGGGAACTATGCCCGATCACAGAGGCTGCAGGATGGCGTGAGGGCTGCAGCGGCGCGATGACAACCAAAGGGTGCAGCAGGGGAACAGGGGGCTCCGCACCGAGCCGCCGTTTATGCGCCTCCTGGCGTGTGGTGACCTCACGACCTGGCGCCCTAGCACAGGGAATCCTGGGGCATGTAGTTTGAGGCTCCGAGGAAGCGAAGCCCGGCCAGTCCCTTCTTCCACTCACGTTGCGGGCAGACAGGCAGGCAGGGGGAACTATGCCCGATCACAGAGGCTGCAGGATGGCGTGAGGGCTGCAGCGGCGAGATGACAACCAAAGGGTGCAGCAGGGGAACTTAATGTAATTTTGTGAAATATAGGTCTGTTAAAGTTGAAGTGTGTCATCGGCAGCAAAACTTGCAGTGCAAATAATGTTGGAAATGAGACCAGTTGAATTTTTATCTTAAAATTTTGAGCAGTTTTATAGATACAATAGTGCACTGTAAAATTAAATGTATGTATGTATGATTTGATTTTATTGTGATGTTTTATGCATTAATGACCCATAATTTTACTGAAATGCAATACATTTGATTTTTAGTGCTTGCCGTTAAAAATGTACTGTCAAAATCGTCTGTTTTAATTCCATGTTCTTTGCTGTAGTTTGACTTTGCTAATACATTGAACCATTGCTGGCTAACACTGCTGGCAGGAAGAGGTTGGGAAGAAACTTGCCTTAGCGTCATGCACTCACCTGGTCCCAGCCGTGGAGACGACACTGGAGCTGATGCTGGGCCACCTATCCCACCCGAGGACAATGCAAGTAAAGGAACCGAAAACCTTACATCTCACACTGTCCTCCTCGGTGGAATGGGTGTTGGGATAAAATAAGAAAAGAGACTTGCAGTACTGGATCTGCTCAGCGACTGTGCGACACTGTGTAATAGGATTTGTCACTTCTGAGACCTTCTACATGTGCACTGAACCAGAACCTCTGGCTTTATGGTGACGTAATGCACTAGAAATATCAAGCGGCGGCAGTTACCATCAGTACACTAACAAGTCTTAACATACAATGAACATGCATTAACTTTTGTGACTGAAGCTTACAGGTTTCATCAGCAGCTCATCGTGCGAACAGAATTACCAGAATCACAGATTAGAGTGCGACACTCCGAAGAATAAACTTGAGTTATTGTCATTCCCAGGGATAAACTCGAAATGCTCAAGGGTGTCTAGGCACTGGTCTCAGAGAGGTGAGCTACACAACAGAAAGGGATTGAAATTATTGACTTAATAGCCATGATTTAAGTGCTTTTCAGAAAACTAGCAAATTGGTTCTCTTTTTTTATTGAATTTATGATCAAGCATAGACCAAACAAAAAAGAGCACTGATGAAGTAACATTAAACTTGCAATATTACGTTTGATAAAAATGATATCTATACATTGAGAATTGCAGTATGATGGAAACTAAAATGTAAAAATAAATATGGGAGGGGAAGCAATACCTACTGGTAATAAGTATTACGTAACGGAGACATATATTAAAATCTAACAAACTGAACTTGATGCATAATATAAAGCAATCAATAGTATAATTCCCTATAGTTATTTGGATTCCAAAACAAATGGTAACCCAGAACGCTGCTGCTCGAGCGATCTTTGGCCTGCATCGTCGCACTAGTGCCTCTAACCTTCTTCTATCCCTCCATTGGCTTCCTGTACGGAAGAGGATACTGTTCAAGGCCATGACCCTAGCCCATAAGGCCCTGCATGGTAATGGTGCAAAATATCTCCAGAAGAGGCTGGACTTCTACCGACCTACACGATCCCTCAGGTCGGAAACATTGGCTCTGGCTCGGGTACCACGTATCAAAAGGGCTCGTCTAGGCGGCCGGTCCTTTGGATTCCTTGCCCCCCAGCTATGGAACTCTCTACCGGTGTCCTTGCGGACTACCTTGAACTTGCTTGCCTTCAGGAAGGACTTAAAAACTTGGCTGTTCTCTGGTTAGTCCGCTTCCTCTTTTAGGCTCCTGTCTTTTTACTGTTATGTTTTCCAGTTCTTTCTTTAGGTCTGGAGCACAAAGCGCCGGGACACTCCTTTGGAGTAGCCGTTGCGCTATAAAAGTCCCATTTTAACATAACATAACATAACGGGATGCATTATTAACACCACCCAACATAGTCACATCACCTCTCTTTCTAGTAAAAATTATCCATGACCAGCATGCATGTGCTGATGATAATGAGGCGTCTTTCCAATTGGTAGCAATGGATTTGGCTAGCAGCAAATATTAAGAAGTTAAAGAGCTTATTATCTAAATCTGACAGTTTTGTTGAGAGTAATACCGATTTACAAAGCAACAAATTATATGAAGGTTTACCTGATAAATGACATTCATTTTAAAATTACATCCCACAGCTAATTCCAAAACTTAAAAACAATATTTCATTCAAAAAGCATATGGTTAAGTGAACCTGGAGCCCAATTACGCTGCCAACAAGTGGGAGGATTTAGTAGTTTTGCCCTAAACATTTTTAACAGAGTCCATAAACAAATAATATAAAATAATTAGTTTGATATGAGGATACTGGTAACCATCCAGAAACACTGTTCATCCAAAAATGTTTCCATAACTCTTGAGAAAAAGAAAGATTGAATTAATTATTCCAAAATGAAGAGATAAAATGAATGTTATTTTTATCAAAATGATACAATGTTTTATAAAACACTGACACCGCATGAGATGAAGAAGCAATTGATTGAATATATGTTTTCTAAATCAGATACACTTCCATTGGAAAATTGCTAGGAAATGAATCCAGGACAGAATTACATAAAAACTCGTATTTTGAAATATCTGAGTTGGGCAAAAGAAACTTCTTTTGCAGTTTTTCAAAAGATAAGAGAGTTATTTTGATATATATCTTTCAAGTAAAAGATACCCACATGTATCCAAGACTGCCAAAATTGTATGTTTCGTTTAAGCTTTATAATATGACTATACCATAAGGATTTATTTAAGTTGCGAGAAATGGGTGTTTGAAATGGAGAATCTATATCCTGTAATAATCATTTTGTAGATTTCAATACTGCAGTTCTTCGCAATGAAGAACTAGAAGTTGGATTAGAATGTAAAGTAAGTAACGGAAAAGGTGATACCAAACTTTTTTTATTGTGAAGCCTTGAAGGAGCATTATTAAAATCTGTGTTGGTGAACCAAAAGGCGCTTTGTTTTAAAATAAACGCTTTATGATCATTTAAAAAAAATCTAGCAAACCAAAAGCACCATTTCATTTTGAAATTTTCAATTTTTTGTAACTTGTATGCAGTGCTTTGTTATTCAAATAAATTTGGAGATTAGCGTGTCTAAAGATTTACAAAGCTTATGTGGAAGTTGGGTAGGTATCATGGATAATAGGTAGAATATTTTTGAAGCAATAACCATTTTAACAGAATCAACTTTTCCCCACAAGGATAAGTGTAAAACAGACCACTTAGGAATTTTGTTTTTAATAGTATTAAGAATAGAGTCACAATTCTAAGTAATCGATTGTTTAATGGTATGAGAGATTTGTTTTTCTTTTTGCCATATTATTTCATCATTAGGAAGCATATCCGGGGTACAGTGCATATTTAAGGGAATACATTCTGTCTTATTGGTGTTTAAAGTGAATCCTGAAATTTGAGAATGTAGCTGAACCCTCTTTAATAGCAGTAGAATAGAGGTATCAGGATTACAAATATATAATGCATCATCCGCATAAGCCGAAGTCTTTATAGTAATCTCTTGAATAGTAATACCTTTTATTTCTGTGGATTATCTGATAGAAATGAGTAAGGGTTCAATGGCTGGGGGGAAAAAGTAAAGGAAATAAGGGAGAACCTTGACATGTGCCTCTAAAAAGGCAACATTTATTTGAGAGTTGACCATTCAGAAAAAGTCTAGCCGATGGGCCAGAATAGAGGGCTGAAATCATACGAATAAAGGATTTGCTAAAATTAAAAGCAGACAAATTGCTAAATAGATACTGCCAATGTACTTTGTCAAATGCTGAAAAAGCATCTAATACCTGAACACCGGCAGGAAGGGATAGGGATGACGCAGCTTTAATATCTTGAAACAATACCTACTATTTTTCACTGAATCCCTATTTTTCAAGAAACCAATTTGATCAATATGAACAATAGTGTCAAGTACAGCAGTCAATCTGGTCGCAATATTTTTCGCATAAAGTTTACAGTCCTGATTAAGAAAATAGGGAGATAATTTGATGCAATAGTGGGATCTTTATTAGGTTTTGGAAGAACAATTATCAAAGCTTCAGTAAAGGATCCTGAAGTTGATCCTGATTAAACTAAAGTGTGTAAATAATTTAAGTAAATGAGGCATGAGATAAGGAGAGTATTCTTTATAAAATTCAGCAGGTCAACCGTCTGGACTTGGTGATTTACCCGGCTGAAGTGTTTTAATAGCAGAATTAAGTTCTTCTAATGAAATCGGTAAATCCAATTTTTCCCTCTCTGATGGAACAGTTTTGGGTAGGCCACAGGATTCTAAGAAATTATTAATACTAAACATATCTACAGCTGAGGGATTACTGTATAGATTTGAATAGTAGACCAAAAATTCATTAAGAATTACTTTGTGTGATAGTGCAAGTTTACCATTTAAGCCGTGTATTGCATTATTTGGATTTTTTCTTTTTTAATACATAATAATTTGCCAAATAGCCTCATTATTATAAATTTGTTTACCAGCTCTACTACTTATCAAAACGTTCAACTCCTATCTGAGTTTCTTTAATTGCAATTTGTATTTATTATCATTAGATAAAATAAAGAGCTGTTAAAGAATTTGATAAACAAAGAGCAAAATATTAAGTTTAGTGTTGAAAGCTTTGTTATCGTGTGCCATAAATTATATTGTTGCTCCTCTGATACAAGTCTTAAATGCATCCCATCAATTGATGAGTGAAGTAGATCCTTCTGGATTAAACGAGAAATAGTCATGTAATGCTGACGAGTTTAGATTTATTATTGTCATTAAGAGCAATATTGGTGTTCATATGCCATCGAGAGTGGGATTGTTGAGTTGCGTTAAGTTGCAAAACACCTGAAATAAGTGCATGGTCAGAAATATCAATAATATGAATTGTAGCATCAGAAAATGAATGAATTAATGAACGGGAAAATAACAAGTAATCAATGCGAGAATAAGAATTGTGAGGGATAGAGAAAAATGTAAACTGCTTCTCTTTTGGGTGATGTAAACCAATATGCTTGATTAAAAAAAATATTTTAAGATAAAATAATCCTGGGGGTGGCGATATTTGGTTTAAGAATATCTATCCAACAATTGGTCACAGATTAAGTTAAAGTCACCACCAACACTAAGAGGATCAATACCTAATTTAATCACTTCAGAGGTAAAAAGAGATCAAAATTTGGGATTATTTGTTGGACCATAAACATTAATTATATGAAAAATATTAGAATCAACTTCAACTTTCACTATATAGTATAACGACCATCTGCATCTGAAAATTTGGATAATATTTGAAAATTTAACTTTTTTGTAAAAAGGATAGCGTCGCCATTCTTTTTACTAACTGCAAAAGAGGAAATAATGTGACCAATCAAACGTTTATTCATGTATGATAAAACTGTATCATCTATATAAGTTTCCTGAAGTAAACAAATGTCTGCTTTATGTCTGGCTAAATAATCTATAACTTTGGTTTGTTAAACAGGATGTCTTAAACCTTTGACAGTGAACGAAACAACTTTAATTCTATTAATATTATCCATAATCAGCAGAAAAAAGAGAAAGAACAAAGAGAAAAAATGTGGCCTAAGGAAGTAGAAAACTGGAGTGTCATTTGTATCCATGGCTAGCAGAAAATGTGGACCAAAAAAACGCACGAAGATCCTCAGGACGATGAGAAGATTTTGAGATACCATCCTTTCAAATTGTCATAACAGAAGGATCAAAAAGGCCATATTTAAAACCGCAACTTCTTAGTCGAGGTCGAAGTCAGTGAATTCTTAGCGAATTTTAACAGTCTCCTTGGTAAAATCTTGAGATATAAAATGTTTATTTCCATTCACCATTAAAGTTGGGATCTCTCTTGCTGCTTTCCGGATCAATACCAAATAATAGTGACACAAGACTTTAAAAATCACCTGACGTGGCTTAACATGGCTTTGATTACAATGAGAAGGAATTCTGTGCGCCTTATCAATTTCAAATTTTTCTGCAAATGTTAGCTGTAAAAGACTAGGTATCAAGGATTCCACTCCTTCCGGCAAATTAAAAATGCTCAGGTCATACTGCCGATTGCGGTTTTCTAACTCTAGTAATAAGGCATTCATTGGCACAATTTTCGCTCTGAGGGGCAATACACTGTCAATTTTAGCCTTATTATCTTGGATTTTTATTGCATTGTCAGTGACTTTCATTGAAGGGTCAGCCATATCTCGCGAATATTTTTAATTTCTAAAACAATGTTATCAGTATTCGAATGTACTGCTTGTAACTCTTCTAATAAAGTTGTTAATAAAGGCTCATTAGAATCCACAATTTTGGATTTTTTAGGTGGAGAAGAAATATGCTTGCTTGTGCTGGTTAGATGCTGCATTTAAATTCTTACCTTCCATTTCAAATTTTGCAGGCAAGATATAAAAATAGCATCAAAAGCAGAAAATGAAAACGTAGAGAATCTCACCAGAGTAAGCGACTGTGCAGCAGCTATACCCAACCAGCTGTGGGTGTGGTTAGGCCTCAGCCACATCTTTTCCTGAAAAAGTCTCCGCCCTCCTGACAGGACATTTCAGTAGCTCCACACAAGTCAGCTCGATGTAGGGAGACTGCTTGACAAAGTCCTGAAAATGGGACTAGAGCCTCAAAAAACACTTTCCCGAAAGCGCTTGCCACAAGGAGGAAAAAGGGACTCTCAAGCACTGTGCGGGTAACCTAAAAGCTTGTCAATATTGTGGGCTTTGTAGGAACATTAATGAGCAGCGGCCATCTTGTAAATCGCTTTCGCTCGAGTTGCTGGTTATCTTTTTCAAGTCCTAAGGAAGAGAGTTTTATAATCTGGTTGTGCCCACAACAAAGCCTCTGCCACTGCAATTGGCTTTTCTGAATTTTGGCACTATAAGATTGTGTACTGATGCAGACAGGCGCGATCAAGAAGGGAATTACCATTGAAAGCATTTCCTAAAATATTCAGGGCCATTGCCGCAAACAGATTTGAAAGCAATACATAAGGCTTTAAAATCAATACGCTTCTTGACTGGAAGTCAGTGTAAATGTCAAAGTACAGATTCAGTGACTCTAAAGTGCTTTCTTGTGGCACTACTGTTCAACAAAGAAACACAGGACTGAAGTCTTTAATCCTTGAATAGTAAAGTTCTAGCTCCGAGGTTGTAGAAGGGGCTGGAGTATAAACACACAAGAAGCGCTGAAGTAAATCACAGAGGACATGGAGGAAAAGTTTATAGACTCCCTCTACTACCTTTTTATGTTGGTAGTAGGACTTTACTTTACACCTAATCATAGAATTGTCATTCTCCCAGAAAGTCGAACTGAGGAGATAGAGCCAATATTTAGCTTAAAGTTTGCAACGATCTCTATTCTCTCATAAAGTCCTTATCTGTCAGTCAACATGCATTTAAGCAGTAGATTCTGTGCTCTTGCACTGCCTATACGCAACTCTATATGGGAGTGGTTCAACAAACCCCTGGAATCTAGACTCACGCCATGTCTGTTGCCAGCAAAAGGAAATAAGTCTAGAAAAGGAATGATTAGTGGCTGTTAATTAATTGTGTAACCTTTCACCAACATGTCATGGATGTCAGACTTTACAGAACACCAATGAAAGTGCCCATTCTGAGATCACGATGTCTGAGTCCCACCTGTTCCTGTCCCATGGGTGTCCAGTGCAAGGTCTGTCATGGCATTAATGTCACCCCTTACTCTTGTCACTCCCTGCGGAAGTTTAGCCTGGAAAAGTTTGAGGTTCCAGGACCTTACGAACCCACGGTGGAGGGGTTTATATGCTTTCAAGGGACCAAGGGTGACTCTGCAATGGGCTTGTTACAACACACAGCCCTCAATATCTGTCTTCACTTGTGTGACCACCATTGGTAAGTATTTTTTTTTATTTGAAATTGCCATTCCAAGGTAGTACCTATGTAATGAAGTACAATGTAGTAAATGTCATTAGAAAGAAGTACTTCAAGATGTGTATTTATTAGCCACAGCTGCAGCAGTCCAAGAGTAACTGTATAACATGGAATCCCTGAGCTACAAGCTCACACAGGACATTCTACATTCCAATGACACAATACTTATGATACAGTGGATCAAAGATCACCACAATATCTCTCTTTACAACAAATGAAAACAGAACAAACAGTCAATAAAATAACATAGCATAAATGCATCAATACATAAGTATGCAGTAGATAATAACAATGAAACATCAATCGCGAAAGCTTAGAGGTTTGATAATATTTTGTCTACTAATCCTACGCTCGGGTTCAGGGTGAAAAGAACACCTTGGTTCAGAAACATCAATGTCAGAAAAGGAAGATGAAGGAGGAACACAAGAATGCAAAGACGGTTTGGATGAAAGACAAGGATCATGGGGAGGAATATCATGAATATGCACCTTCTCCACTCTTCCCTTATTCCACCATTCATTTCTGCTAGTTCTCACTGCATTCCTGGTCACAACCTCAATTCTGACAGGAGGTTTAAATTTCGACATTCCCTTGGGAACATGATTGGGATCCTTGACACAAACCCAGTCTCCTACACACACTTTATTTTCTACATGTTTAACTCTGTGGATAGTGTCGTAATGGCTTTTCATTTTACCTTGAAAGTTTTCAACTTTTGGTCTCACAAATTTGTCCATATTTAACATGTGATCACTTTTATGCTGACACTCTCTTAACCAGGCAGGACACAACCTAGAAGCAGGTGGGAGTCCTCGTAACATTTCGACTTGTGTAAGACCTGAGACAGCATTTCGACAACATCTATGTGACCACAGCATTTCTTCAACAGATTTACAAAGATCAAACTTGTTCTGAATGGCCCATTGTATGCACTCAACTAGTGTGCGATTCATTTATTCTACCAGACCATTGGCCTGTGGGTGGTATAAAGCAACACACTTGTGTTTGATAGCATTGTTGTCAAGAAAACTCTTCATTTCTTTAGAAACAAATGGGACACCATTGTCCGAGACAATTTCTTTAGGAAAACCTTCTCTTAAAAACAGATTTTTCAAAAACTTGATGACACTAACAGTGTTGGGTTCTTCTACAAATTTTACCTCCCACAATTTGCCGTAGTAATTTACAACTACGATAGCAAATCTTAACTTCCATGGAAGAGTGCCAAAAGGACCTATGAAGTCCATGGCAAGCTTGGACCAAACTGTGTTAGGTAATTCAACGGGCTGTAGAGGAACTGCTTCAGTTTTAAGACCTTTATCACTAGAGGCACAGAGGCACCGGAGTTCGAATCGCGGCGTACCTCAAGTGATTCGTTACAGGTTTTGCGGTTTGCCAAGACGCCAGGTGCTGTGTTGTGCTGAGCTGTGCAAGCGACCGAGTGGGAGCGAGGCGCTCCGCTCCCCGCAGCCGCTTTCAGCCGCTTTTCAGCTTTCAACTCCCTTCTGCTCACAGCCTCGCTGCTCAGCCGTCGCTCGTCAGGGATCCACCGAGCGCCGCTTGGGCCGGGGCTTTCCGATTTTCTGCAGGCTTCCCGTGACCCCACTCTAGCGGTGTCCGCCGCCCTAGCCGAGTCGGCCTTGGGTTTGGACTTTGTTGACAGGGTGAGAGCCTGGTGGCGGGAAGCGGGAGCAGGAGCTGCCGAGTTTTCCTGTTCGAGTATTTCCAGCAGCGGCAGGAACCCGCAGCGGCAGGAGAGGGAGCCATGATTCCTCCCGCAGTGAGAGAGAGCCACAAGAGCTGGATCCGGAACCGGAGCTTTGCCCCGATCTCCTGCGCCCCCTGGCACTGTTACCAGCAGCACCAGTGGTACTAGCGGAGGTGTGCATTGAGGAGAACAGAGGAAAAGAGAGGTGAGCAGAGAGAGGCAGAGTTCACTTCTAGCTCCGAAAACAACTGTAATAACTGCACCCTACCTTACCTTGCCTTTTCATCACCCAGAACCCAGTGTTAGCAGAAGCTGTCGGAGTACGATATAGCTGAAAACTTCCGGCAGGCTCTCACCTCATTCGAAGTGATTGAGTGGCTCTAGTCCAGGCCAGGTTTTGCGGTTCGCCGGAGGCCAGACGTCAGACGCCGTGCGAGAGTCCGACCGAGTAGGTTCATCCCCCTTACGGCCTCTCTTACGACTCCACCGCTGAGTTGTTGTTGCTGTGGAAACCAGGGACCCACCGCCCCACCGACCCTGCACTGCAGTAAATTGGTGAGTGCAGTGCCTAGGAGAGTGCAGGCGTTTTCGAGTACCGGCAGCCGGCACCAAACTTAAAGTCAACAACCAGTCAAAAGTGGGCAATAAGGCAACAAGGAAATGAGATCAGGAACAAACAGGCAAGAGCCACCGAGTAAAGCTTCACGGGGTAAAAAGGCAAAAAAAAAAAAACCTAACTCTGACATAACCCTCCACGAAACCACACTTTAGTAACAGTACAAACGGGAGGGCCAGCTGTCTTGAGGACAACGATGGCGGGAACTGCTGTGACACCTGTCAAAACTTGTCATAACCCAGGAAAACAGCAGAAGACAAACAAATTTTTCTTTTTAAAAGACCCAGTTTCCACACTCTTTGCGACAACAAAGGAGGCGCAAAACATACCGAGCCCCATTTAGCCAGACAAGCCTAAGCCTTCTAAACCTATGGCAAGTTTAATTCTGGGCAACCGGCCAATCGAACTAACACCTAACGAAATGGTACGAGCTCTTCCACTTTTATCCTTCGAACACTCGGGTAACCAACCTCCAGGATATTGCCCGGTAACTGTGCAGGCCCAGGTCCACAAACCAAATCAACTTGCGCCTGAAACCAAGTAGACACCTTTGTGACAAAAGGATCAGACTCAACCTAACTCCCAAACAAGCAAAAGAGATACGAAGAGTGACCAACAACTATCACTGATTTTTTTTTTTTTTTTTTCTTTTTTTTTTTGACAAGTATAGGAAACAAATCCCTAGAGAACATCTTTAATAGTTCTGAAAAAACGAACACAAATGGTCGCAGAAATAATGGTGACTTGTCCAAAGAGTTACACCAGGGAGAAATCAACGAACCACTAAAACGGAGGACAGGAGGAGAGGACGTCCGGTTACAGTCCCTCCAAGTATTAAATGGTTCAAAACGACAAAAAACAACAAGAACAAGTATATTAAAAACATCGGCGCAAGGGTCTATTCTATCACAGGACCCACCCTTCAAGGAGCCTATGTTGGGCCCCGTTGCCTCCACACCATTCAATTAGGCGGAAAACGCCGACAACCAAAGAATCTGGATAGAAGACCGCACCAGTTATGGAGGAATAAGTAGCAAAGAAAACACGCAGCAGCCTATTTTTCCATTTCATCAGCAAGCAAGATCTCACTTTCAGACAAACTGGACGGGCGCACAGGTAACCAAGAGCCCAATGTACACTGGGGGAATGCACTAATAAGTAAGCTTGATCAGGCTATAAAGGCGCTCAACTACCAGTCTGATAAAATGGAGGTCCAAATTGACCTCATAAATGTAATCGCAGAGCATATTGCACTCATTAGCTCCAAGACCGACACAATAATATCTATATTGGTAAATAGACCAAGTGTGGAGGGCCCCTCAAACAACACTCCAAATAAACTTTTACCCAATAAAGGAAACACTGACCCTTCACCAACTAATTGTGAATGTGGGAGTATCATTGAGAAACTAGCATCTCTCCCAGAAATCCTAAAAGAAATACTAGGAGGAGTAAAATCAACAGACAGTTGCAAACCCAACCAAGACTTACTAGACAATGAAAAAAAACAACTTAGAAAAGAAAAAAGTATCGTCTCAAGTACTCAAAGCAAAAAGTCCAGTAAAGGGGAGGACAGGTTACTCAACCAAATAGTCTTTACAGAGAAACAGTCAAAGGAATCTGTTATTCTTGAATTTCACCCAATTAAATCCCCGGTTATTCTCCACCCTCAATCCCAAGTCAAACTGACTAAAAGGCAAAGGAAACGAGTTAGGAAGGGAAGGTCAAAAGCAAATAGTAAGCAACCAACTGCCTCAGACCTCCTCTTTCCGATATTCAGGAACAACTCAAGAACAGAACCAGTAAAGTCACACAATCCTCCGAACACTTTGACTAACAGAACGGAGGATCCAGAGCTGGAACGGTTAAGCATTCCGAATAACAAATTGACGACACTTGAGTCATCTCACGAACCAGACTTAACATCAACCGAGAGTTTAAACCAGGGTTTGTCACCATCAACATCCAGAATTAATACAGAAAGGTCTGGTAAACAAGGAATGACAACTGCCACACTAGTTGAGGATGCACGAAACAAGCACTTAGTTAACCACCACTCACTCTCAATTGATTCAACTACTTCCACCGATGCCAGTCCGCCTCTAAAGGATCGGAGCATAGAGACCATACAAAAAAGGGGTGGCGGACTACATGATAAAATCTCCAAGCAGTCAAGACACGAAACTAGGCTTTCTAATCAAGAGCTTGATCTGACCCCATTGAAGATTACGAGGAAGGGTAATACTAGGCATTGTTCGGTTCAAAGTACAACCCGAGCGCAAGTGGAAACCAAGACAAATCAAACAGGAGCGAGGGGATTCATTAGGGACAAGACCCCAATTAAGATCATAAAAATTGAACACGAACGCCAATGTATAAATACATAGCAAAAACCAAGATCAAGTTAAAAATACTTATAACACAAATGGAGAACAGGCTCTCTCCAGGGACAAGAAAAAGGTGGGAAGTTTAGGACAGGCTCTAACTAGGCCAACAAGCAAAGGTGAACCTCTTAAGTCGGATTCCCGAGGAAGACAAACTGCAAGGAAGACATAGAACCAATTTTATCATTTATACCAGAATACGTAACAAAAGGCAGGCATGACACACTCAACAGAGGGAACATAATAAAATGAATCAATACAATTCCTGAGCTAAGGGGAATAGTTTCTCAAGACATGGTGTCAGTGGAGTTTTGACAAAATAAACACTCTCCAGACTTAGAAGACTCAGTGACCACCTGGGCCTCAAAGGACACAGCAGCTAAAATCTTTGCCAATAAAAGATCATTTGAGCACTGGGGAATAACTTTGATTCAACATAGACGCCCCAGATATCCATATCCCCTAACCGGAGGCACTTTTTCACCAAAAGGGAATTAATCAATTGCCCGCAAGTATAAATCATGTCTCCGTGGTGTCCATTCTATTACCAAGGAGAAAACCCCTGGAACAACGCACACTTACCCAACCCAGCCTCGCAAAAAAGGACCTCTTAGTTTAGACCAGGATTGGTCGTGGATCCCTTCGACACTAAACCAACAGAGTTCCTAAAACAGACACAACACCATTTTTTAATGAAAACATACAAAACCAACATACCGAAAAAGCTTATTCTGAAACAATTCATTTGTGCTCATGGAACACACATGGTTTTAGTAGTATGGATCAGGACCACGAGACCCAATCCTTTCTACAAAAACATGATATACTCCTCCTACAAGAGACCTGGAACCTGACACATCTTGCAATTCCAGGCTTTGCCGAACACCACATTCTGGCAAAGAAGCTGTCCAAGTTTGGACATCCACGTGGAGGGCTATCGACATACGTATCTCAGAATTTCAACTGGGAAACTGAGAGGTTGGATGTGGGGCTAAGCTGGGTTCAAGTAGTAAAAATTACCAGAAAGTTGCTACAACACTTTTTAATAATAAACGTCTATATTCACCCTGAACGGTCAACTAAGGAAGAAAAAAGGAAACACTAGCCAAACTTATTAAAGTCCTACAGAAATCAAACGAGCAATGTCCACTGATAATTTCAGGGGATTTTAATTCTAACCTAACGAGAGACTAGGATACATAGCAACTTTTTTGAAAAAATTAGAAACACAGGGCTTGACAATCCTCAGAAGGGAAAAAAGGGGAAACTCAACAACAGGACCAACTTACATGAGTGGGAAAGTCAAGTCCACCATAGACTTTACAATAATAAGTAAGAGCACAATAGATAGTATTGTAGACTATGACATTGTCCAGCGTACAGAAAGTGATCACTTTCCCCAAATCATCAGGTTGAAAACAGCAGTCACCAGGTTTTTATAAGATAATCTCCCTGTCTCACTTACCGGAGAAATTTAATTTGCGAAAAATCAGATGAAGAGGTGGAAAATCCGAAGAAATTCAGGCAACAGCAAGCAAATTTATGTCAGAATGCGAACAACAAGAAGACGGAGACCATGTAAAACACTGGGAAAACCTGGTTGAGGTTTTAATTCAAAAGCATTCTGATCTCCCAGCCACACAAAAAAACTAAAATCTTAAAAGAACCTTGGTTCACCGAAGAACTAAGACTGGAAAAAAAAAATATCTAGGGAGCAACGGAACAATCACACGTCCAAAAAACATGGAATTAAATCAAACCATACTCTGTTAAGGAGTTTGAGAAAGAATTATCGTTAAAACCTGTGGGCGGCAAAGGCCAAATACAAAGAATCAATATGGCTAAAACTTTTATCAGCCAGCAAAAAGCAAAACTCTCGGGATTTCTGGGGGATCATTAATAATTTGAACAAAGGTGAAGAGATGTCTCAAGACCCCGGTATCACTGCCGACGGCTGGGAAGCCCATGTAAGGAACCTCTATGCAACCAAGGACTTAAGCTCATTTAACAAAACGCAACGGGCAATAAACGAAATGGATTCAGGTAACCAAGTGGGCTCCCAGGAAAGTTTAAAAAAGCTTAACGACCTGGATAAGAAAAAATGGGATTGCGATCAGCCAGTACTGACATCCTGTCGAAGTGTAACAAATCTTATACAGAAACTAAAACCGGAGGGTGCACCTGGTCCAAATGGACTACCGACTGCCGTATTTAAATTAACCGAGGACTTTTGGTCCAACCACCTAACAGCTTTGTTCAACCAAATCTTTATCCTTGGCCGTATGCCAACATCTTGGAAAGGAAACATCATCCACCCCATCTATAAAAAGGGCAACAGAAGAAACCCAGGGAACTACAGGCTGATCTCTCTTATAGACGTAGAAGGAAAACTGTATGCCTCATGTCTTTTAGAGCAGGTCCATGAATGGGTAGAAAATAACAACTTACTTCCCGTTTTCCAAATCTGCTTTAGACAGGGGATGGGGACAACAACAAACCTGATGACATTGGCTCTGCTAATGGAGAGAGCTGAGAAAAAGAATCAACGACTGTATGGGTGTTTTTATAGATATAAGAGCAGCCTTCGAACCAGTGAGCAGGTCAAGACTATGGGAAAATCTCAAAGACTGGGGGATGCCCAGGACGCTACTAAACGCAATTTATCCGCCTATATACCGACACATGGGCAAGGGTTAAATTAGGCCAGGGACTGAGTTTAACATCTAAAATCAAAACTCAGGATGGCTTAAAAGAAGGCTGTGTTCTGGCCCCGTGCCTATTTAACCTGTTTTTGGCAGATTTAGGTAGCAACCTAGGACAAATAAACAGCCACGCACCTAAACTTGGGAATGATTATATTCCAATTCTGCAGTTTGCAGACGACATTGTTTTATTAAGTAAAACGCCAATAGGCTTACAACGTTTAATAAACAACCTTCAATCCTATTTAGAACAAGAAAAATTGGAATTAAACAGGGCAAAAAACAAAAATACTGCGACTAGTTGAGCACAAGAAGATCAATTTTACATGGATGATTGATAAGTCAGTACTGGAAGAACAGAACCATTACCGGTACCTAGGCGTGACGATTGGGAAAGGCAATTCAAAAAAAGAACATACTTTGGCTATAAAAGCAAAGTCCCAAACACTGATTTATGCATATACACAGCTCCTACAAAAAATGGGGGTCCCAATTACACGCACCTCCTTGGGGTAATGTCTGCCCAAATTCAACCTACATTATCATATGGACTAGTAACTTGGCTCGGAGGCGAGGCCAAAATCTTAAATGAATTACAGAACAAAATCTATAAATCTGTGTTCAAATTGCCTAAATCAGCATCTGCGGCACAAATCCATCTCGAATTTGGTTTACAAAACCAAAACTTACGTTCAATGTCAAGGTTTGTAAAATGATGTCATAAACTTCGGCTAGCCCAACCCAAGTCCATGGACCACGTTTGTTGGCAAGAGATAAGCACCCAAGACAGAGAGTCTACTCTTGGGCAACCTAATTCCTGCTTGTATGAACTTGATCTCCTAGAAACTTGAACAAAGAAATAGACCACGTTTCCTTCTGTAAAATAGCCAACAGAGTGGCAAAAAGCAAATCTTTATTAGAGGATAAAACAATATTGGCTACTCGACCCCATGCTTGGAGCGTAATTTCTTCCTACTCTTATCAGAAACCGCAGACCTACTTAGCAACCCACTTTAGCCAATATTTTAAAAAATTCTTCATCGACTACAGACTGGGTCTGCACTATTCAAAAGACCTAAGACAGTCTTGCAAACACCAGAAAGAAAGTCTCCAATGTAGACTATGCGGATACCACAACAAAACTTTAACTCACCTGTTTTGTGTGTGTCCAGCCTTAATGACATTAAGAAGGAAATATTTACGTGCTATTTTTCTCAATCTGAACATAAAAACATGCCGGCAAGCGATAATATCTTGGTTGAGTGGTTCTTCACCCATTCTTGCATGTCGGGGACTTAAATTTATGACAGAAGCAAAAAAGTTATTCCCGGACAAATGAGTAGTCCTACACTATAATTAAAGAGGAATATAGTGATTAAGGCCGGATGTTCAACCACGTGACTTCAACTTAAAACGTGCTAGACTAAGAACTTAGAAATTAAAAGACTAACCTTTCGGGGACTTTGTGATATGGTTTAAAAAAAAAAAAAAGATACAAAATAAGTTATTTACGAACGCAAGTTTTATAATTGCTTTTATATTAAATCTGGATTGTAATAATTTTTTATTAATTATGCAATAAATTTGAATTGAATTGAATTAGAGGCACAGGCAACACATCCCGAACACTGGCTACAATGGCAGAATCCATCCCTGGCCACCAATAACTATCTCTGATTTTCCTTTTAGTTATAGTTTGGCCCAGAGGCCCAGATGTCCCTCATGACCATACATAATAATCTTTTCCCTCAATGAAACAGATGGAATACATTAAGCTGTACTAACCGGAACCTGCAACGGATTGCAATCTCCCGTGGGCTCTGTAGGGCGTCCTGCCAGTCTTCGTCTTCCAGTTCTCCTATGTCCCCCACCCATCTCTCCCGCAATGTTGCCAGGGGGTCCATCATGTTATTTATGAGTGTGCGGTATATTGTGGAGGTGGGCTTTTCCGCTATCGGGTCCAGGAGTAACCTATCCTCCATAGGGGAGTACTCTGGGACAGTCGTGCCGCGCATTATGTGAGCCCGCAAGGCGTGGGTGAGGCGTAGGTAGTGGTAATATTGGGAGTCATGTAAATCATATTATTTTTGAGGTAGGCAAAAGACCGCAGAGCATCTCCCTTCCAGACATCCCCCAGGTATTAAATGCCTAGGAGTTTCCCGCCCTGGAACCCTGTCAAACGAGTCACATCCGTCAGCTGCTCCCCGTGCCATAAGGGGGTTCTACCCGGCGGGGAGCCCGACCACCCCAAATATTTATTGGCCTCCCTCCAACATTGAATCACCACCCCGGTGTGTGACGACCAATCCCTACCCTGTTTACGGGCATACAACAGGGGTTCGCAATTACCGCTCGGCATTACCCATCGGTCTACTCTATAGGCCGGTTCAGACCGATCCGCGTAAGCCCAGTTGTTTACCACCTGCAACTGGGAGGCCCAGTAATACAGCTTGGAAGGGCCAGCCCCCCATCAAAGACCCCCCCCCCCCCTCGTCAGTTTGGGCAACGATATCCTGGCGTTGCCACCATCCCTGAGCAAGACACGTAGATCTTGCGCTATCTTCTTGAACACCCCCGTTGGTATCCGGTATGGCGTGTTTTGCAGGATGTAGAGTAAGCGTGGCAATGCGAGCATTTTGAACATTGCTGCCCGACCCATAAGGGAGAGAGAAAACGACCTCCAGTGGTTCACATCGGTTTTAAGACGCAATAGTTGGGTTTCAGGTTCCTAGTGAAGAACTCCGCCCTGTCCAGTGTAATGTATAGTCCCAGATATTTAAATCCGTCTACAGCGATAGAAGCGGGACACCGGGTCGGGATTCTCGGTGGAGGGCCTGAGAGCGGGAAAATCACTGACTTTCCCCAATTGATCATGTAGCCCGAATAGCTACCGAACAATTCAAAGAGGTGTAGAGCCTGTACGATCGAATGGTAAGGCCTGGCCATGTATAACACAATGTCATCTGCTCAATGCCAGGCCCCAGAACGACTTGTCCCTCCTAATCCAGTGCGCCAGCGGTTTCAAGGCTAATGCGAAGAGGAGGGGCGACAGAGGACACCCCTGCCTGGTGCCCCTTCTTAGAGGAAAGGCTCTGGACACTGCCCCGTTCACTCTCACCCTCGCCATTGGTTGTTGATACAGGAGCTGAATCCAACTGCGGAATACGAGACCAAACTCCAGTCTCCGGAGCACCGTAAACAAATAGGGCCATTGAATACTATCAAAAGCCATTGAGGCGTCCAGCGCCATCAATGCTGTCTGGGTGGCTCCCATATCCTCTGTCATGTATAGCACTCCATAGAGGCGACGTAAGTTGTGTCGGGTGCTCCTACGTGGCATGAACCCGGACTGGTCCACGTGCACCAAATCCGGCAGGACCAATAGCAGCCTATCCGCCAGGGCCTTAGCTAATACCTTAGGTTCTACATTTATGAGTGAGATCGGGCAGTAGGACGAGCAAAGATCAGCCGATTTGCCCGTTTCATGGATTATGACGATAGTGGCCTCTCTTTGATCAGGCGAAAGCCTACCCACCTCTCGCGTCTCCTGGTACAACCGGAGGAGCGGGTCAGTGATGATACTGGTCTGTCACTTGAAAAGCTCCACCGGGAGGCCATTAAGCCCCTGCACCTTTGCCTACCGGAGGGAATTGAGGGCCTTCCCTATCTCCTCCACCGTGAAGTCTGCCTCCAGTCGATCTATTTGTTCGGGCAAAAAGGTGGGGAGCGCAAAGTCCTGCAAGAATTCCGCGCACTCCTGCTCAGTGCGGGTGCAGACCGGGGTATATACCCCTTCATAATAGGATGCAAATGCCTCCGCTATTCCTGCACTATTGTAGACCAGTGAGCCTGCATGGTTGCGCACCTCAGTCACCCATGAGCGCTCCCTGTCTCTTAGTTCGAGCCACGCCAGCAGCTTGAGAGCCTTGTCACCCACATCGTAAATTCTATGCTAGGTGGCGATAAAGTAGGCTCGCGCCTCACCCTTCGCTAGAGCCCTGAGCTCCTTCTGTTTGAGAGCCAATTGGTGACTGGTATCCACCGTAGTTGATCATCGGCCCTTTAATCGTAACCCCCCCACCGGTGAATGGTTGGAGATTCCCCGGGCTAGGATGTGGGGCTCCGCAAAGTTGCCCAGCTGGTCGGCGCTCGTGAAAAAGTAGTCTAACCCGGAAAGGGACCCATGTCCAGCCGAGAAGAATGTGTATTGTTGTGTGGGGTGATGCGTACGCCATACATCTCGAAGCCCCAGCACAGAAATGAAGTCCCGCAGCCCATAGTCCTTAACTAACCAGTCCGTGGATTGCCCCTCCATTCCTTCCGGAACCCCCACTATGCGGATGTTGTTACGCCGCGCCCGACCTTCCTGGTCCTCCAGCCGGGCCTGAATGTCGGACTGGTTTCTCGTTAAGGTGGCCACTTGTTCTTCCAGTCTCTTTGCTTTGGAGTGGAGACTGCCTATCCCCGTCTCAGCCACTGCAACCTTTTCAGACATCTTGCGGAAGTCGGCCGCAGGAGGTTGACCTCCTCCGTCGGAGTCAAGCTTGGGTTCCAAGGTGCCCCGCAGGTCCCTGATTGCGCCCATGATGTCCCTGAGCGACGGGTCTGGGTCACTATCTACTGGTTCCCCTTGATGACTGCCACCGCTGCTTTCTCACATCGGAGTCTCACCAGACGTACTCCATCTCGCCCGGGCCTCTGCCCTCAGTCCATGCCCAGGATCCAGGTGACTTGGGGAAGCTGCGTGGTCCGCCACCCCAGCCGCCGCTCGCCGTCCGTCCTGCACTGATGCGCTCCCAGCCCTCGTATGCTGTCTCCCCAGGGCCCTTGCTCCTATGTAGCGCCCAGGGCTATGCTCCACAGCAGCCACGGGGGAAGCCACTGCCAGCGGGTCTGGTGTGTAGGCAGTGGCCCTTTCTGCCGCCTTTCTGTAGGGAGGGTGCACACTCACCTGTGGGGGGGGCTGTCTCGCAACTCGGCGCTCCGTGCTCTGCTGGGCACCGATGGATATCGCGCTGCAGGGATCACGCGTCCCTCGCTGTCTTCCGCCGCCGCTGTCAGCCCCGCGGGAAACCCAGGGGACATCCACCACGCAGCCCGCAGTTCGGCCCCGCTACCGCCGGAGTTCTAGCTGGCGGGCGCCATTTTGTTGCAGCATCGGGCTGGCCGGGTCGCACAGAACAAGCGCCGAGGAGCTCCCATGGGTCGCTTTGGAACTGCTGAGGGTCCGGCCGCCTCCCGACGGCTTCCGATGCCGCTGGTCACAGCTTACGGTCAGGATAATGCCGGAATTCGGGTGTAGAGAAGCTGGCTGATAGCGCAGCTCCGTCAGTGCGCGACAATCTTCGTGGCTGCAAGCCACGCCCCCTAGGGTTGTAATTTTGAGGCAGATTTTTTTCTTTAGGCCAACCACTCATAACCTAGTTCCTAACACTTTCCAATTATTTATCTTTCAAAGATTCATCAAACCATTCATGTTCATTAAAAGTAGTGTCATGGCAAATAGCAATACTTGCAATTAAACATTCTTCATCGTTTTCTTCACAGTTTTCAGAGTAATCAGTAAAACTTAAAGGTGAACGAGATAAGTAATCTGCTCTTATGTTTTTACCACCTGGGATGTATTCAATGGTGAAATTGTACTGTAGGAGTTTAGAACTCAATCTTGCTATTCTTGGAGTGTGGTCTTTGATAGTTGTCCCACTTAAAATACTAACTAAAGGTTTGTGGTCCGTATTGAGCACAAATTTTCTTCCCCCAAATAAAACATTCAAATCTTTCAACTGCCCAGCAACAACTCAAAAGTTTCTTTTCGAAGTCCGAGAGAATTTTTTCATTAGACCTCAAGGACCTTGAAGCAAACCCAATTGTTACTTCAATTTTGTCTTTCATCTGTGCAATGGTAGCACCCAGACCGTCATTGCTTCCATCCATGGTAATGATACATTCTTGTGAGGGATCAAACGGTGCAAGAACTCCAGCTGAAATGATTTCTTTTTTCAAACCTTCAAACTCATCTTGACATTTTCTTTCCCAAGAGAATTTTTTCTCTTTTTTCAATAATTCTCTTAGCATAACAATTTTGGCAGAGAAATTATGAACAAACTTTGAATAAAATTCACAAAGTCCTAGGAATGAAGCCACATTCTCCTTAGTTTTTGGGCGTAGGTGCTTTAGTAATAGCATCAACCAACCCAGGTCTAGGTTCAACCTCTTTCTCAGAGATTACATGACCTAGATACTCTATTGAATTCTTTGCAAATTCACATTTCCCTCGATTCGCCACAACCCCAAACTTTTGTAATCTTTCTAAAACAACACACATGTGTTTGTCATGAATAGATTGATTTTCTCCTGCTATTAAAATATCGTCTTGGAAGGTTACTACCCCATCAATTCCTTCCAGCACATTCTCTAGCACACGTTGAAAAATGTCTGCCGCCGATGCGAGTCCGAAAGGCATCTGTTTAAATTGGTAGGAACCCATTGGAGAAACAAAAGCTGTAAGGTGTCGTGATGATTCTTCAAGCACTATCTGATGATAGGCAGATGCTAGGTCAATTTGCGAAAATAACCTAGCACCTGAGAATGTACTTATAATGTCGTCAATCCTGGTTAATGGGTGAGAATCAACTCCAATAAACTTGTTAAGGCGTGACCCCACCATTCGCGCGGAGCTGGTTAAATCCCTTAAGCGCGAGGAGGAGCCTAGCGCGCAACCAAGATGGCCGCGTAGGTGCGAGGCTCCCGAGGACCTCCGCAACCTCCTACGACTATCCTGAATTTATCCTGTCTCGGATGAGGGGACTGTGTTGGTGAGCCTGAGCTGAGGTGGCACCCGTTTCCCGTTGTCAAATCGGACCTCGGACACCGGAGTGAGCACCGATTGAAGTCTACGGCCTTCTCCTCGCCAGACCCCGGATTTGCGCTGAGGGGTGACCCAGTGACAAAGTGAACAACAGCGGCGGGCCGGGCCTGGCGAGTCGCGTACCCCGCACTTTCGCTTTCGCACCCCCTTGCCGTCTCTGCAGGGTTGGGTCGCGGGGCTGTTTGTGTTGGTGTGGTCTCGCTGGGAGACTCGGCCTGCCCGCCGGCTGTGACCCACCCCGCCGATCTGGGGTGGCCCCCCCCCGGAGCTTGTGGCCCTGATTGCCTGCCCTTCACGACGTGGTTGGTGCGACCGGGGGACTGGTGGCCATGGCCACGAAACAAGATGGAGACCGGGCAAAGACCAAGTCGACCCGGCGTGGCACCACCCATCAGGCCAACAGTATGGACCGCTATACCCTCCAGAAGGGATCTCCTGGCGGACCGCACAAATCCCCTGAGGGCCCTCCTGATGCCCCGGACCTGCCCACGGATCTGACTCTGCGGGATGTCATGGGCGCCATTGCCGAGATGAAGGCCTCGGTGGGCCAGCGGTTCGACACACTGGCACAGAAGATCGACTCGGTTCTCGTGGATGTTGGCCTGGTGAGGGCCGATCTTTCCAAGACCAACGACCGAGTTGATTCTTTGGCCCACACCGCATCGGGCCTTACTACTGAGGTGGCGGCACTACAAACAGAGGTGCGCCGGCTTAGTCAGGCGAGCGCGCTTATGGATCGGCGCCTGGAGGACTCCGAGAGTCGGGCCCGGAGGAACAACATCCGCATCATCGGGGTGCCCGAGGGACGGGAGGAAGCGGCGGCGGACCTATTTGTGGAGGACCTGATCGCTACCCATCTCCAGCCACGGGGGCTGAGTAAATTCTTCGCGGTGGAGCGGGCCCACAGGGTTCCCGGGGGAAGGCCGAAGGTCGGAGCCCCTCCGCGACCTCTCATTGCCCGGATTTTCAACTTTCGGGACAGAGACGCTATCCTGCAAGCCTCCAGACTGCATGGGCCGGTTAAGCTTGACAATATGGAGGTGAACTTTTACCCTGATTTCACCCCAGCGGTCCAGAAGCGGAGACTGAGCTTCCTAGGCGTCAAGCGCCGTCTTCGGGACCTGAACCTTAAATACGCTATGCTCTTCCCAGCCAAGCTGCGAGTGGAGGTAGAGGGTCGCACGCACTTTTTTGATCGTCCCGAAGCGGCCGGAGACTGGCTGGACACTCTGTCTGGGGATCGTGATCGAGGGGGCGGGGGGGCGGCGGGGGGAGACGGCACACTGGATCGGGACTGAGGGGGTAATATTGGGCTTCACTCTGGACAAAAATGATGCCACTCTCGATTAAGCGTCTGTCTGTATAATTTCCCCTCCTATGGAGGTTGTGTGGGGTCTACTGGGGGTTCTCCTTCCTCCTCTAGGGGGTTTATCTAGTTTTTATTATATATATGGGGCGACAGGCACACTGCACGTTGGGGGGGCTGTTCGGGCTCATGCAGGGGTGCAGGGAGGGGGGAGTTTTGTTGGGGCGGGTGGGCAGGGATGGGGGGGTGTTGTTCGTTTTTACCACAAGGCAAAAGTATCATTGTGTTAGCTCTATAGTGCTCTCGGGGGGACAAATGGTGGCTTCTGTCTATGATGGGGGGTAGGGAACTAACTCTGTTGTCCTGGAACGTGAATGGACTGGGGTACAGGATTAAACGTGGTGTGGTCCTGCAGTTCTTGAAGCGAATCTCGCCCGATGTAGTTTTTCTGCAGGAGATACACCTCATTGGCAACTCCTTCTGCGCCATGAATCGGCGTGGCTATCGCCTAGTGGCCCATTCGGGCTTCACGTCTGGCTCAAGGGGTGTGGGCATCATGGTTAAGAACTCGCTCCCGTTGGAGATTGATGAGGTGCTCCATGACGACAGGGGACGTTACACGGTCTTGGTGGGAAGGATGGAGGGCAAAGTGGTCGTTTTTGTGTCAGTATACGTCCCGCCGGGGCTGCAGTCGACTACCTTTGCGGACCTGGGGCGCCTCCTCCTTGGCCTTCCGGGGGGGATTCTGGTGGTGGGGGGGGGATTTCAATGCGGTGGTTTCCGGGACTGTGGATCGTCACCCCCTAGGGACCTCCCCCGGGCCCAAGCGTGGCTAACTGGCCTATTGGACACTTTGGGATTGGTGGATTGCTGGCGTTTAAAACATCCCACGCAGCTACAGTATACCTTCCATTCGGGGGCCCATGGTAGTCTCTCACGACTAGATTATGTCCTGGTCCCGGCGGCCTATGTTGGGAGGGTGGGAGAGGTGCGCCATTTGGCACGGGGTATCTCGGACCATTCCCCGCTCCTGTTACACCTGGATCTTTTTCCGAGGGGTGAGGGTAGGGTGGTCCCGATCAATCCCTGGTACCTGGGCGACCCCACCATTCGCGCTGAATTGATTAACTCCCTCCAGCGCTATTTTGACGAGAATGTGGGGTCCGTGCCTTCGGCTGTCTCACTGTGGGAGTTATTCAAGACAGTACTACGAGGAGAGGCCCTGTCCCTTATTTCCCACACCCGGAGGCGCGAGCAGGAGGAGGTGACCCGGGTGGAAGCTGAGATAGCCGAGTTGGAGGGTAATCTAGAATGTGGGGTGACGGATGCCGTATTACATGTTCTCCAACTCAAGCAAGCGGCCTATAGGGCCCTCGTCACGGAGGCGGCCAGGGGCCTCAGTAGAGAGCAACAGGGGAGACTGTATGATGTGGGTGATAAGGCTGGTAAATTGATTGCGTGGCTGGACAAAAAGGAGAGAGCGAGTCGTGTAGTCCCGCTGATTGAGAAAACGGACGGTGTGTGTGTTACTGAGCCGGAAGAAATTGTCTCCTGCTTCGCGGAATATTTCCGTGGGGTGTATTCCCCGGTGTCTTCCCGCTCTGAAGAGGATTCCCGTGCCCTGCTCAGGGATATCGCGCTGCCTTCCCTTTCGGAGGAGGACAGAGTGTCGTTGGACGCCGCTCCAACCTCCGACGAAATCGCCCTCGCCATACGTTCGGTCGCTTCCGGCAAGGCCATGGGTCCTAATGGTCTCCCCATCGAGTTGTACAAGTTGCGACCGGATACGCTGGCACCACATCTCCGATCGATGTTCCTGGAGGCTCACTCGGTGGGCTCCCTCCCGCTGGACCAGCGTCTGGCTACAATCGTGGTTATCCACAAGGAGGGGAGACCTCGGGACCGGGTTACATCCTATCGGCCCATTTCGTTACTGAACGCGGAGCCCAAAATTCTCGCCAAGGTCCTGGCCAATCGGCTGGTCGGCGTGGTGGGCGACCTGGTTCACCAGGATTAGTCCGGCTTTATTCCCCATCGTAACACGGCCCTTAACTTGCGGCGTTTGCATGGGGTGCTCGCTCGTGTTCAGTACATACGGGAGCCGGCCATTTTGGCGTCCTTGGACGCCACCATGGCGTTTGACACGCTTGAATGGCCATACATCTGGGCGATGCTTGCGAAGTTTGGCTTTGGCGCAGGGTTCATCAGTTGGGTCAAATTGCTGTATTCGGGCCCATTGGCGCAGGTGGTGGTGAACGGTAGAGTATCGGCTCCGTTCGAGCTGGGCCGGGGCACGCGGCAGGGCTGCCCCTTATCGCCGCTCCTTTTTGCGCTTGCCTTGGAGCCCCTGGCGGAGTGGCTGCGGTGGGATCCTTCCATCCGTGGTCTCCGTTGGACCCCCGAGTATGAGGACCGCGTATCACTATATGCTGATGACATCCTCTTGTACCTCGCTTCCCCACGTAAATCACTGATAGTACTGGTTGATGTTTTGCATTCATTTGGTCGTAACTCCGGTCTTGTCATCAACTGGGCTAAATCGTGCATGTATGTTCTCTCTGGGGAGGCTCCTATTCTCCCGCGGGGCTGTCCGATCCAGATCGCCCCGCAGGGATTTCGGTACCTGGGTGTCTTCATTACTCTGGACCCGGAGGCCCGGTATGATCGGAACTTGCTTCCCCCCCTCCAGCGCCTGAAGGAAGATGTCACGCGCTGGCGGCGCTTGCCGCTTTCGCCGCTCGGCCGGGCGGCATTGTTTAAGATGATGTCTCTGCCGCGTTTCCTGTACGCTTTGCAGAATACTATGGACCTCGTCCCAGCGCGCTACTTCCGTGAGGTGGAGAGTTTGCAGCGCCGCCTGTTCTGGGACGGGAGGCCGCGTATCGCCCTGGCGAAGCTGACGCTCCCATGGTATGACGGAGGGATTGCCCTCCCGGATATCAAACGGTGCTATTGGGCCTCCCAGCTGGCTGCGATTAATCACGGCCTGTACGGGCCCGCCTTAAACCCGGCATTCGAAATGGATAAGATGCTACTCCCGGGTGGGGACTATAATCGAGCGCTCTACTCCAGCGCGCCCGACGCTCGGCTGACCGGCCCCACGCGTGTCATGGTGCGAGTGTGGCACGCGGCTAATGTGGCGATGGGGTGGAAGGACCGTCTGACCCGGGCATCACCACTATACGCGTCCGAGCAGTTGGGCTCCCTGTGGACCTCGAAGGGCTTCGAGAAGTGGGACATGATAGGCATCAGCAAAGTAGGGGATCTCTGGACGAGGGGAGGATTTAAAACGTTTGAGATGCTGCAGACGGAATTCCAGTTGCATGACAGGGAGTACTTTCGGTATTTGCAGATCCGTCATGCACTGGGCTCCGTCTTCCCGGACGTTGCATCCATCCCGGAGTATTCTCCCCTGGAGGATAGAGTGCTGGATGGACACGTTCCGGACAGCACGATCTCACTGATCTACAAAAAACTGATCAATGACCGCTCGGGATTGCTGACTGCCCTTCGTGAGGCTTGGGTTGCCGATGGACTGGAGCTGGACGACGAGGACTGGACCTCTGCGGTGGCCTCCCCGAAAGAGGTGGCCATACCTGCCCGCCTTCGCTTCGTCCAGCTCAAGATACTCCACAGAGTATACATGACGGGGCCAAGGCTCCTGCGTATGGGCTATGCTGTGGACGGGTTGTGTAAGCGTGGGTGTGGCGCTTTGGGGACCTTTCTGCATATATTGTGGGAATGCCCGGAGGTGGGGCGATTCTGGCGTTGTGTGCATGAGGTCCTGCGTGTGGTTACGCATGTGGTGCTGCTACCCGAAGCGAGGAGATGCCTGTTGAATGTGTGGGAACCTACCGACTACTCGGCGCCACAGACGTGGTGGGTGACTCTGGGATATATGGTGGCCAAGCGTGATATTGCTCAATTGTGGGGATCCCAGAGGTCCCCGACTGTCTCGGCCTGGAAGGAACATATGGATTGGTGCATGTTTCGGGAAAAGGTGGTGTATGTGGCGAGAGGTAAGCCTGGGACATGGGTGAAAGTATGGGGCCCCTGGAACGCCTACCGCGGGGGAATCTGTGCTCCGCCGTTATTGCCCGATCCGTCGCCTGCCCCATCCCCTTAGCCGACCCATCTTCCTTGTTCCGGGCATTGAGTTTACCCAGCCCTAGTCCTGATCTCTTCCCCTTCTTGATACTCCTATGGACTGGTAGGGTCCCCCTCTCAGGGGAGCACATGCTGCTATTTCTGATTGTGGATTGCCTTGTGGGTTTGTTTTTCTGGTTGTTCTTTCAGTTTAAAATGAAACCGTACAGTGGGGTCCGGATGGTGTGGCTATCAACGCTGCTAACTCCTGTGCATCTTCCTCAGCCGCAACACACGCTCTACAATGTGTATCATATGCTCCTTTTGTCTGCTAGCGGCCGGCCGGAAGGTTGTAGGCCCATCTTTGTATATTTTTTTGAGTTTTGTAATAAACGGTTTCAAAAAAAAAAAAAAAAAAAAATCCCTTAAGCGCTACTTTGACGAGAATGTGGGGTCTGTGTCGTCGGCGGTCTCACTGTGGGAGGCGTTCAAAACGGTACTCCGGGGAGAGGACCTGTCCCTTATTTCCCACTCCCGGAGGCGCGAGCAGGAGGAGGTGACCCGTGTTGAAGCTGAGATAACCGAGTTGGAGGGTGATCTAGAATATGGGGTGACGGATGATAAATTACATGTTCTCCGACTCAAGCAAGCGGCCTATAAGGCCCTCGTCACGGAGGCGGCCAGGGGCCTCAGTAGAGAGCAACAGGGGAGACTGTACGATGTGGGTGATAAGGCTGGTAAATTGATTGCGTGGCTGGACAAAAAGGAGAGAGCGAGTCGAGTTGTCCCTTTGATTGAGAAACAGAATGGTGTGTGTGTCACTGAACCGGAAGAAATTGTTTCTTGCTTTGCAGACTATTTCCGTGGGGTGTATTCCCCGGTGTCCTCCCGCTCTGAAGAGGATTCCCATGCCCTGCTCAGAGATATCGCGCTGCCTTCCCTTTCGGAGGAGGACAGAGTGTCGTTGGACGCCGCTCCAACTTCTGAAGAAATTGCCCTCGCCATACGCTCGGTCGCTTCCGGCAAGGCCATGGGTCCTAATGGTCTTCCCATCGAGTTGTATAAACTGCTACCGGATACGCTGGCACCACATCTCCGTGCTATGTTCCTTGCGGCCCACTCGACTGGTTCCCTCCCGCTAGACCAGCGTCTGGCTACAATTGTGGTTATCCACAAGGAGGGGAGGCCGCGGGACCGAGTTACATCCTATCGGCCCATTTCGTTATTGAATGCGGAGCCCAAAATTCTTGCCAAGGTGTTGGCCAATCGGCTGGTCGGCGTAGTGTGTGACTTGATTCACCAGGATCAGTCCGGCTTCATCCCCCATCGCAACACAGCGCTTAACCTGCGGCGTTTGCATGGGGTGCTCGCACGTGTCCCGTACATACGGGAGCCGGCCATCTTGGCGTCCTTGGACGCCACTATGGCGTTTGACACACTGGAATGGCCATATATTTGGGCGACGCTCGCGAAATTTGGGTTTGGCCCTGGGTTTATCAGTTGGGTTAAATTGTTGTACTCTGGCCCGCTGGCACAGGTGGTCGTGAACGGTAGAGTATCGGCTCCGTTCGAGCTGGGCAGAGGCACGCGGCAGGGTTGCCCGTTATCGCCGCTCCTTTTCGCGCTCGCCTTGGAGCCCCTGGCGGAGTGGCTGCGGTGGGAACCTTCTATTCGTGGTCTCCGCTGGACCCCCGAGTATGAGGACCGCGTATCTCTATACGCTGACGATATTCTCCTGTACCTGGCTTCCCCACGTAAATCACTGATAGTACTGGTTGATGTATTGCATTCATTTGGTCTTAACTCCGGCCTTGTCATCAACTGGGCTAAATCGTGCGTCTATGTTCTCTCTGGGGAGGATCCTATCCTTCCGCGGGGCTGTCCTATCCAGATCGCCCCGCGGGGATTTCGGTACCTGGGTGTCTTCATTACCCTGGATGCGGAGGCCCGATATAGTCAGAACTTGCTTCCCCCCCTCCAGCGCCTGAAGGAGGATGTCGCACGTTGGAGGCGCTTGCCGCTCGGCCGGGCGGCATTGTTTAAGATGATGTCGCTGCCGCGTTTCCTGTACGCTCTGCAGAACACAATGGACGTCGTCCCGGCGCGCTACTTCCGCGAAGTGGAGAGTTTGCAGCGCCGCCTGTTCTGGGAGGGGAGACCGCGTATCGCCCTGGCGAAGCTGACGCTCCCGTGGTATGACGGGGGGATTGCCCTCCCGGATATCAAACGGTATTATTGGGCCTCCCAGCTGGCTGCGATTAATCACGGCATGTACGGGCCCGCTCTAAACCCGGCCTTTGAAATGGATAAGATGTTACTGCCGGGTGGTGATTATAACCGAGCGCTTTACTCCAGCTCGCTCGACGCACGTCTGACGGGCCCCACGCGTGTCATGGTACGAGTGTGGCACGCGGCTAATGTAGCGATGGGGTGGAAAGATCGTTTGACCCGGGCGTCGCCACTATACGCATCTGAGCAGTTGGGCACCCTGTGGACTTCGAAGGGCTTCGAGAGGTGGGACATGATAGGCATCAGCAGGGTGGGTGATCTCTGGACTAGGGGGGGATTCAAAACGTTCGAGATGCTGCAGACGGAATTCCAGTTGCAGGACAGGGAGTACTTTCGGTATATGCAGATCCGTCATGCGCTAGGCTCCGTCTTCCCGGATGTTGCCTCCATCCCGGAGTATTCCCCTCTGGAGGACAGAGTGCTAGATGGACATGTACCGGAAAGCACGATTTCACTAATCTATAAAAAACTTATTAATGACCGCGCAGGATTGCTAACTAGCCTTCGTGAGGCATGGGTTGCCGATGGATTGGAGCTGGACGACGAGGACTGGGTCTCTGCGGTGGCCTCCCCGAAAGAGGTGGCCATACCGGCCCGCCTTCGCTTCGTCCAGCTCAAGATACTCCATAGGGTCTACGTCACGGGGCCAAGGCTATTGCGTATGGGCTGTGCTGTGGACGGGCTGTGTAAGCGTGGGTGTGGTTCTTTGGGGACCTTTCTTCATATTTTGTGGGACTGCCCGGAGGTGGAGCGATTCTGGCGTCGTGTGCATGAGGTCCTGCGGGTGGTTACGCGTGTGTCGCTGCTGCCTGAAGCGAGGAGATGCCTTCTGAATGTGTGGGAACCAACCGACTACTCGGCGCCACAGACGTGGTGGGTGACTCTGGGATATATGGTGGCCAAACGCGACATTGCCCAACTGTGGGGTTCCCAGAGGTCGCCGACCGTCTCGGCCTGGAAGGACAACATGGACTGGTGCATGTTTCGGGAAAAGGTGGTGTATGTTGCGAGAGGTAAGCCTGGGACATGGGTGAAAGTATGGGGCCCCTGGAACGCCTACCGCGGGGGAATCTGTACCCCGCCGTTATTGCCCGATCCGTCTCCGGCCCCGTCCCCTTAGCCGGTTTATCGCCCCGGTACCGGGCACTGAGTCCACCTAGTCCCTGTCCTGACCTTTTCCCCCCCTTGATACTCCTATGGATTGGTAGGGTCCCCCTTCTAGGGGAGCACATGTTGCTGTTTCCGATTGTGGGTTGCCTTGTGGATTTGTTTCCTGTTGTTATTTATATCAAAAAGAAACCGTTATATGGGGTCCGGATGGTGTGGCTATCAACGCTGCTAACTCCTGTGCATTTCCCTTTGCCGCAGCATGCGTGCTATTGTTTGTACCATATGCTCCTTCTGTTTGCTAGCGGCCGGCCTGAAGGTTGTAGACCCATCTTTGTATATTTTTTTAATTTTGGAATTAACGGTTTCAAAAAAAAAATAAAATAAAATAAACTTGTTAAGACTTCTTAAGTCTACACACACTCTCAATCAAATCAAATCTTGACGTACACTAAATGGCACAATTCCTCAATTTGTGTTTTACAGGTGTATCAGCCTCTTGGACCTTAATCTTATGTTTCAATCCGTTAATTTTTCCCTAATTTGTCACCAAATGCTGTAGGGAATTTGTCAACCCATTTGGTACTGTTTTCACATTTCTCAAATGACTCCCTGTTTTGCTCACCATCAGTTTCTAAAGAAACTTGTACATCTCTCCCAGGTCTAAGAGTCATCCCAAAAAGACCTTGGTGATACCATCAAAGAATATTTAAACCTTTCTTGGCCACATATACCTTACCAAAAATGGTACGACCCTTGAATTTGAGTTGACACTCAAAATATCCTGACAACTCGATCTTCCTTCCATCATACGTCACTGGATTCCTATCTGGAGGAAATAACGTACGTTTACCCCATACTTCATCAAACAACTCCTCAGTTATCATCGTCATTCTGGCACCAGAATCCATAAGGAGTCTCAGATCGTTTCCATCTACTTCGATGTGTTCATACGGATCTACACAATCAGACTCATCCTGTACAACCACAATCATGTCTCTAATTCCTCTTGAACAATTTTGTTCTTCCTCTGAGCTGTCACATAAATCTCCATCTTCAACAGAATTAATTTTGTCTCTGGGTGCTTGACAAACCTTAGCAAAATGCCCTACTTTGTTACATACTTTGCATTTTTAAAATAAAACTTTTTCAAACTATTATCTTGCTTAGAAACTGTACTTTAATTCACATTTTGCTTTGAAACTGTGCTTTCATTCACCACAGACACACCACTAGTTTCTTTACGGGTGAGTTCTATTAGTGCTTTTCGTGAAATCTCAATCCCCTTTACTATGTCGATTGTTTCAATGAGATTGGGATTTCTCATCGTGAGAAGTTTTTCTTGTACTCTTTTATCCCAACAACGTACTACTATTTGGTCACGTACGAGTTGATCTGTAAAGTTTTCAGTTTCACATTCTGCAGCAAACATACGTAAAACCGCAACATAAGTATCTACAGATTCGTCCTGCAATTGCTCTCTTGTGAAAAAGCTATGTCTGTTAACAATTCAACTTGGTTAAACATCAAATTGTTTTTCTAATTTCTTTATAGGTAATTCAAATTCATCTAATTCTTCTTGATCATGGGGAATGACATACGGTGGGAGATGTTCATATATAGATTCAATCAATAACTGCATTTGTAAAGCGCGCTACATACCTGAGAGGGTCTCAAGGCGCTGGGGAGGGGGGGTGCTTCTGGTCGAAGAGCCAGGTCTTGAGGAGTCTTCTGAAGGCCAGCAGGTCCTGCGTCTGTCATAGGATGGTGGGGAGAGTGTTCCAGGTCTTGGCGGCGAGGTAGGAGAAGGATCTGCCACCGGCGGTGGTTTTTCGGATGCGAGGGACTGTGGCGATGGCGAGGTTGGCTGAGCGGAGGCTTCGGGTGGGGGTGTGGAAGCTGAGTCGGTTGTTGAGGTAGGTGGGTACGGTGTTGTGCAGTGCTTTGTGTGCGTGAATCAGGAGCTTGAAGGTGATCCTTTTGTTGACTGGGAGCCAGTGCAGGCCTCTCGGGTGGAGTGTGATGTGGCTGCGGCGGGGGACGTCGAGGATGAGTCGGGGCCCAGGCGTTCTGGATGCGTTGGAGTCGTCTCAGGAGCTTGTTTGTAGTTCCTGAGTAGAGGGCGTTCCCGTAGTCGAGTCTGTTGGTGATGAGGGCCTGGGTAACGTTTTTTCTCGTGTCGAGGGGGATCCATTTGAAGATCTTGCGGAGCATATGGAGTGTGTTGAAGCAGGACGCGGAGACAGCGTTGACTTGCCTGGTCATGGAGAGAGTGGAGTCCAGGATGACCCCCAGGGTTGCGTGCGTGGTCCGTGGGTTCCGGGGCTGTGCCTAGTGACGTGGGCCACCAAGAGTCGTCCCAGGCTGATGGGGTGGGTCCGAGAATGCGGACCTCTGTCTTGTCTGAGTTCAGCTTCAGTCTGCTGTCCTTCATCTAGTCGGCTACGGCCTTCATTCCTCTGTGGAGGTTAGCTTTGGTGGTGTGGGGGACCTTCGGTGAGGGATATGATCAGCTGGGTGTCGTCGGCGTAGGAGATGATGTTGAGGTTGTGTTGTCGTGCGATGTGGGCGAGGGGGGCCATGTAGATATTGAACAGCGTTGGGCTGAGGGAGGATCCCCGTGGGACGCCGCAGATGATCTCGGTGGTTTTGGAGCGAAAGGGTGGGAGGCGGACGCTCTGGGTTCTGCCGGAGAGGAAGGATGTGGTCCAGGCCAGGGTCTTCTTTTGGATACCGGCGTCATGAAGGTGTGCTGATAGGGTGCGGTGGCAGACCGTGTCAAAGGCTGCTGATAGGTCCAGGAGGATGAGGGCGGCTGTTTCTCCTTTGTCCATCAGGGTCCGGATGTCGTCAGTGGCGGCGATGCGGGCGGTCTCGGTGCTGTGGTTGCTGCGAAAACCAGATTGGGAAGGGTCCAGGATGTTGTTAACTTTGAGGTAGCGGATCAGCTGTTTGTTGACAATCTTCTCGGTCACTTTTGCCGGGAAAGGGAGCAGGGAGCTGGGCCGGAAGTTCTTGAGGTCCTTGGGGTCCGCCTTGGGCTTCTTCAGAAGGGCGTTGATCTCGGCGTGCTTCCAGCTTTCTGGGAATGTTGCTGTCTCGAAGGAACAGTTGATTGTTTTCCGGAGGTGTGGCGCGATGGTTGCGCTGGCTTTGTTGAAGACGTGGTGAGGGCAGGGGTCCGATGGGGATCCGGAGTGGATGGAGTTCATGGTTTTGATGGTGTCTTAATCGCTGACGCTGGACCAGCTGGTCAGGCGACTGGTGCGAGTGGTAGTCGCAGGGGTGGTGGACTCGGTGGTGGGTACGGGGGGGTCGGAGTTGAAGCTGTCGTGGATGTCGGTGATCTTGCGGTGGAAGAAGGTGGCCAGGGAGTCGCACAGGTCTTGAGATGGCGGGATGTCGTTGGTGTTGGAGCTGGGGTTGGAGAGTTCTTTCACGATGCTGAAGAGCTCTTTGGTGTTGTGTGCGTTGTTGTCTAGGCGGTCCTTGAAGGCGGTCTTCTTGGCGGTCCTGATGAGTTGGTGGTGTCTGCGGGGGGCGCGCTTGAGGGCTGTGTGTTTGTCTGGTGTTCGGTCGTGGAGCCATTTCTTCTCCAGCTTCCGACAGGTGTGCTTGGAGATCCGGAGGTCCTCGGTGAACCAGGCGGCTTTCTTGTTGGTGTGGTTGGTGGGAGGTCTTGAGAGGGGCGAGGGTGTTGGTGCAGTCGTTGATCCACTGTGTGAGGTTGGTCGCGGCAGTGTCTGGGTCGGTGGGGTCGGTGGGTGGTCTCAGGGCGAGGGCGGTAATCAGTTGGTCCTCGGTGACCTTGCCCCAGCAGCGGCGTGGTAGCTGTTGGGTGCGGTGGTGTGTGGTGGGTTTTCTGAAGGTGAAGTGGACGCATCTGTGGTCGGTCCAGTGTGGTTCGGTGGTGTGGTTGAAGGAGACGTGGGGGCTTGCGGAGAAGATGGGGTCGAGCGTGTGTCCAGCGGCGTGAGTAGGTGTCGTTCCGAGCTGTTTGAGTCCGAGGTTGTCGATTAGGGCGGTGGAGTTGGCGTTGTTGTTGTTCTTGAGGTGTAAGTTCAGGTCCCCGAGGAGGATGTAGTCCGTGGAAGCGAGGGCGTGGGTGCTGATGAGGTCGGCGATGGTGTCACTGAACTGTGGGCGGGGTCCGGGAGGTCTGTAGATGAGAGTTCCTCTGAGGGTGGTGTTGGGGTCGGTGTGGATCTGGAAGTGCATGTGCTCGGCGGTGGTGAGGGTGTCATCGGTGTTCGTTGAGATTTTGATGGAGTCTTTGTGGATGATGGCGATTCCTCCTCCCAATCCGTTGGTGCGGTCTCTGCGGGAGATCTTGTAGCCCTGTGGGAAGGCTATGGCGATGTCTGGTGCTGAGGTGGCGCTCAGCCAGGTCTCTGTCAGGAAGGCGACGTCGGGGGCGGTGGAGTCTAGGAGGTCCCAGAGTTCTATGGCGTGCTTGCGAGCGGAGCGGGTGTTGAGGAGGATGCAGCGGAGGTGGTTGGGTTCTCTGGCTGGTGGTGTGGAGGGTTGGATGCTGGTGAATCTGCAGTTCCGGCATGTGAAAGGCCCCTGGGTGCGTTTCGGGGTGGCCCGGTAGCAGGGGTCGCGGACTCCATATGAGGGCAGAGGGAGGGAGGGAGGAGCAGCTGGGAGGTGGGAGCGGGGCAGCCAATGGGAGTGAAGGGGCGGGGCCGCAGGGGCTCAGCGGCGGGGGAAAACCCAGGGAAAAAACAGCGGGAAAAAGACGGCGGGAGAGGGACAACAGAGCACAGGGGTACAGAAAGCAAAACACAGGGGCACAGAATGAAAAAACAAAGTGGCACAGAAAGGCAAGCGCAGGGGTACAGAATAAAAAAAGGGAGCGAGCAGTCAGGCTGCAAAAGCGGCAACGGAGGTTCAACCCACAGGGGGCTGCGTGGCGGATGGGGGGAGCGACCTGCCTGGTGACAGGGTCAAAGGGCACTCTCTACCACCGCTTCGCGGCCTCCATATGAGGGCAGAGGGAGGGAGGAGCAGCTGGGAGGTGGGAGCGGGGCGGCCAATGGGAGTGAAGGGGCGGGGCCGCAGGGGCTCAGCTGCGGGGGAAAACCCGGGGAAAAAACGGCGGGAAAAGACGGTGGGAGAGGGACAACAGAGCACAGGGGTACAGAAAGCAAAACACAGGGGCACAGAATGAAAAAGGGAGCGAGCAGTCAGGCGGCAAAAGCGGCAACGGAGGTTCAACCCACAGGGGGCTGCGTGGCGGATGGGGGGAGCGACCTGCCTGGTGACAGGGTCAAAGGTCACTCAATTGACCTTCGAAACCTAAATTGTGTTCTAATAAAAACCTCTTTCGCTCTGGTCGATATCTATTCCCACCAATGGCCCCTAAAAGCTCTGTAACAATTTCTCCAAGGTACAGGGGGATCTCCAGGGGTCTAAAGAAAAGGAGGAGGAGCACCAACATTCTGCATTGTTGCCATGACACTTAAATTAGGAGAAATATTACTTTCTAACTAGTTATTATCTTTTAAATTTTACAGTCTAGATATAGAATGTACAGAACTTATTGAATGAATTCAATTGCCACATCTCTTGAAATGTGAATTCTTCCAAAATGCTTTTTTTATAAAAAAAAATATATATATATATATATATATATATATATATATATATATTTGTGTGACTTCTTTTAATTGATTGTTGCTTCGGACTGCTTGTAAATCTTTTTGTTAAAAATACAGTTTTCCTTATACAAAATAATACTGTGCTGCTAGAAATTCTTTTCAGCTCTCCTTTTTTTTTTTTTTTTTTTTTTAAATATAGATCCTGAATAGTCTCTGAAAATAGTGTTCTAGTTGTTTTTCTCTTTGGTATTTTGTTAATATAATCACAGTTGAAGCTGTATATGTCTTTAAACACCAATAAAAACAACTTCCTGTGAACTTGCTTAAAGTAAAACAGTCGGCTTTCTAGTTGTTTTTTGAGATGTTTTCAGTAGTCTTTTCTCTTTTTATATATTTTTTTTTTTTAATTGTCATTAGACCAGTAACCGGAGATGCACACAATTTATTTCAGACGGATGGCTCACACATAAAGTTGGTAAATACTTCCTTCGATGAACAGAATAATGTTCCTTTAATTATCCTTTCATGCTTCAAAAGACGCAGACATCGCAAGCTTTCTTTCCTTCAATTCAATGTGTGTTAATGGACTCTCGCACTAGACTCTCGCGCACCAGAGCAGACTTTTAAAGTCAATTATATTATTCTGCTTGGAATATGTTTATTTTCAATCTGACACCTGACTCGTATCTGGGAATGATACAGTCTCGCGTCACTTGACCGCAAACGCGCTAACAGCATGTTTTTAGAAAACAAATACGATCTTTCGTTTGACTTGAGACGCGCAGCTTGATTTCACACGCGCTCACAGGTTTGAACAATTACAGTCTTTCGTTTGACTTGAGACGCGCAGCTTGATTTCACACACGCTCACAGCAGGTTTGGACAATAAATGACTTGCATCCTCGCGCTCGACTTGACGTCCACAGTGACAAATGTTTATTTTTAAAATTGTATTTGATGACTGCCTCGCGCTTGGCTGGTTAAGCTAACTTTACTATGGAAATAAAAGCTTAACCTCGATATCTGCCAAATGCTAAATGATTTGACACGGGCATGGTAGATAATACATTTTTATATAGCTGTTCTTTTAATGCCGATCACGGTCTCAACTTGCTTTCAGATACTCAGCGGGTGTTTGATCTTAAACACACATGACACAGCCTTTCTTAATAACGTAAAACACTGCGTGGACCCAGCTTTCATAAACGCGAAGGAAAATTAAATTATCCAATGAAGTTATCTCGCCTATGCTGAAGTTCGCTCAGGAATTTTACTGGACTTTCCTCTTCCCTTTTTTTAAAGCAAGTGTAGCGTGATAAGACGCGATAACTCTGTATATCTTTAAAGAAAATTAAGTCTTCCAATTCCTGTTAGTAGTAATCCTGCGCTTAACTGCAGCATATAAATGAAAATATACAAGCCTGATTTTTCTGTGTCTGTGATGTATTTTCCACGGAGTGTCTTCTTTCCTTTTGATTTTTGAAGAATGTGCTTCTTACTGCGTGGATCCTTTGCTGTGGCTAAATCGTTGCCAAATTGTAATGAAGTACAATGTAGTAAATGTCATCAGACAGAAGTACTTCAAGATGTGTATTTATTAGCCACAGCTGCAGCAGTCCAAGAGTAACTGTTTAACACGGAATCCCTGAGCTACAAGCTCACATAGGACATTCTACATTCCAATAACATAATACTTATGAAGCAGTGGATCAAAGACACGTTTGGGCCCTAGGGGCGTACCAAACCATATACCAAAAAAGTGGTACAAGAACCACGACTGGAATAGCCACTAGGCTGTAGAATCGCTGGGACCCCAAGGAACCACCCAAGGTAGTGACATGGGACCCACGGGGACTTTATGCAGTGTGTAAACACAACCGCGGGTTCCAGTTATCTTCTATGGGCAATGTCGCGGTTGGAAATTTAAAGATTAGGGACACTTCTAATCGAGTCAGGACCAAACCCTTTTGGACTTAAGAAGTTCTAGGGCTAGCACCCACGAGAGCACCGGAGTACTCGAGTTAACCTCACCCAGGGAGGGAAGCTGGGTGCATAGGTGTCTTTTGGTGTCGGGCCGCGTCGTCGATTTCAATGGAAGCCTGCAAAGAACTGCTGCTGCCGTGAAGAGGAGAAGTGTCCAAAGACATCCAAGCCTGGATCTAGGATGGAAGGAACCTGATAGCAGAGGGGACAGAGTCTGGGTCACTTGCCAGTGATCGAGGGCCGGATGGACCAATGCCCACAGATGTCTGGTGCTTCAGGTGAGTTGATGGGTGTCTTGACTCTTCAACCACGAGGTCCAGGAGGCGTCGACGAAGTCCACAAGCCAGATTCGAGCTGTCCCACGAAGTCTGTCGAGTGGTGCGGTGTCGGCGACCAGAATGGACCCAACAAGCCTTGGCAACGGCAAGTCACAGGAATTCAGAGAAAGGACTGCGGTGCAGACCAGCAAGGTCTGAGGGACTCACCCAGCGAGGGTAAGTCAGGGCACGTCTGGAGCAACCAGGTAAGCCCAATTAGAAAAGGAGTTGCCTCCGTGGGGACCTGATAGCCAACGGGCTAGTGATCGCGAAGGAGCCTCAAGCGGTCGCATTTGGAGCTGGCCAGCGGGTCACTTGTGGAGTGGAGGCCAACAATCTTCGGTGCTGGAGGTGCTCAAGGCTGGGGCTACTTGGAGCCCAAAGCACAACTTTGAGGAGGACCAGGAAGATAGTGTTGCTGCAAAAGTTCACGGGGTCCATGTCACCCACGATAGCCACGTGCCTCAGCTTTACTATGGACTCAGGGTAGCCTAGGGGGAGGTCTGGAATTCCACCTCTGGTGATGCAAAGACTTCAGCGTCCGGCGGGAGCTTCAGCGATGCAGACCGGTCAGTTGCTTCTTTGGTGCCTGCCAAGCAGGGGAGTCACTCCTTGACCCCAAGGGAGATTTCTTCAGTCTTCTAGTCAGGATAGAACATCGAAGGTCCAGGATATATGTAGCAGAGTTTCGTCCAGGGTAATCTAAAGTCATAGGGACTGGATTCCTATACTTATAGTTAGTTTAGGGGATGGACTAACTCTAAGGCCCCACCTATGGGTGGGCTTGGAAAGAGGGGTGGTTACACCCATTTCCCTTGTCCAGTTTCACGCCAGAGCAGGGGCAGGTAGCCCCTAAACCGGTTTGAACTGGGCTATGCACAGGGACAGCAAACGTGCCCCCCAGTGCAGGACTTCAAAGCACCAGAGAGTGCTCCCGCCCAGCCCCAATACACATCTGCCTGTCTGGGGAGGTGGTCACACCTCCCTTCGACAGGAAACCTATTGTCCAGGCCTCCCCTGCCGGAGTTTCGGTCAGCAGAAGGAGGCCAGACCCGTGTCTGTGGCAGAGGCATGCATTTTGTGATGCCAGCGCTCAGGAAAGTCCTACCGGGTTTAGCCAGTGTGAACATGTCTCTTCTTCTGGAAGGGTGGAATGCTACCCCCACTGCCAGAATTGCCAGGGGGGGTAGTATTCCAAAGTGTTTGACACCAAACACGACATGTTTTGATACAGCCATTCCAAAGTTAGCATTTACCGCGAGGTTATAATGCACTTAAGAGTATATGGTATGGCTGTATCGCAGAACAGCCATAAGGAAGGATTTCCAAAAGCTGCAGACGGGCTCAGCTCATGCTTGGACACCCTCTCACATAAAACCAAGCACTCTGCCTTCAGGATTGTCAAGGCATGCCATAGGAGTGGCTTATAGGTTTATATGTGTCTGTATAATGGTAGTGATCTAGGTAGCCTATACCACAGTAAGGGGTGCAAGCACACCCTTACCAAGGCTGCAGTAGCAGACCTGTGGTGACATTTTGGAGTGCTTTCCAGGGGTGGCATAATACATGCTGCAGCCCCTCGTAGGCCTCTGAGGTACCTATGCCCTAGGTACATAGTATACTATATACTAGAGGCTTATAAGGCACTCCAGAATCCAATTAGATATGTACCTAATGTACATGCAAACCATTTTAGAGAGGAAGCAGCTAGGCTGTGGTCCCGATTAGCAGGGCCACAGCCAGACTAAGGTCGAAAAACAGTGAAACACCAGCAAAAAGTGGGGGTACCCATGTGAAGCAGATCCTACTCTCCTACAGTTGGCATCCGTAGTAAAGGGAGCTAGGAGTAATTATAGGATTTAAGAGTGACTGTGATAAAGGGAGGTATGGAAATCTTTAGGGTTTAGAAATGGGTAGTGATAAAGAAGGGTTAGGAGCACATTAAAAACCAAAGGAGAGAGGCTTGTGGGTTCTCTCATAAAAGAAAATAATGTAATATTACATTTAAGGTTCAGGGGTGGGTGGTGGTAAATGGAGCTATGGTAAATGTAGGGTTTAGAGGTGGTTAGCGGCAAAGGAAGGTTGGGAATACATTTAAAAATGGGGATTCCCCCCAAAAAGAAAAATATTATATTAAAATTATATGGGTATGGGTCTTATCCTAAATATAATGTAAAGACTGCATGGAAAAGGCATGTGTGGTAAAGGCATGCATTGTAATGTCATACATCCTTTCAAGAGTGATAGAGCATATTGATTTGAATTTGAAGCTGCCCACCCAATGCAATGTTTACCGGCTGGCCATCTTGGAATGGTATTCTGCATAATGAATCATTCTTTTTACCATCCTAACATTGCCAGCCTGTTTGTTTATTGTTAATGTGACGGCTGTGTTATAACTTGAAAGCAACAATACACTATATACAATACAGTTGCAAGGCTACTGCGCTGCTATAATGAATTTTGTATTTGTTTAATGCAAATAACTTTTTTTCTACTTTTATTGTCTTTGAAATGCTTGTTGAGGTTGTATGTCTGTTGTATTGCAAATGAGGTAAGATATGTTCTGCTAAGAAACTGTATAGAAGGAACCGTACCCTGTGTCCATATGGTAAATCTGTGTGTCAGAATGTCTGCCTTCTTAAAATCATAGTCAAAGTACCACTAAATCAGGAAGCACATATTTCTCGATTAACTAGACAGTGGCACTGTTGAATCAATTTTGATATTGGTTTTCTCACTTACTGTGTTTCAGCTCTTCTTCAAGGATTACATAAATTAGAATTCCAACAGCTGAAAGCCGTCCGCCTGTGCCAGTTTTTGTCACGCGTTGCTGAAGGGCGAAATCTTGGTATTCTCCGTTTTTCTATGTATTTTTAGCTTCCTTGATTAGTGTATTTAAAAATTGCTGTGTTTGCCTGGGGGAACTCAGCAGAAACGTGGTGCAGCATTAGGTCTCGATTTCTTTAATGTCTGGTTTTAAATTTGTGTTTATTTTCCTTCTCATAACCACCATGGTACAGCACTGGAATCTATTCCTGAGTTACATTAAAAGTTGCTGATACCAGTAAAGCAAACGTGAGTTAGACTGTTTAGCTGCTTCTCGTCCATGCACCTTGGATGTTGTTGAAGCAAGGAGAAGTAGACTTATTTCATGCTTTTCTTTATAGGTATCTTTGGTCCTTGCAGTGCCAGAGCTTAAATAGAGGGGACACCTTGCATGAAAGCAAAGGCCTAACCATAGGCTTCTGAACATTTGTCACAAATACAAACTAAACCGGGGGTCTCAAAGAAACAGGACCAGACACTCAAGTGAAAAAATAGGAGTACTATAGAATCCCTTAACGCAATTGGAAAGAGAAAAGAGAAATGTAAATGGAGGGACCCTTAGTAAGAGATAAGATTCCCATCAATTACTTTGGTTATCAGTATCATCATCTGGGTGTCCTACCAACCATCCGATATACCTCTTGATCATAGAGGCTATCTCCTTGGAATAAATCTCAAGTGGGTCGAGAAAGGAGAACCAGAGAAAAGAGAAATTCCTAGGTTCTATGAAAAGTGATCAAAGATGGGTTCCCAAGTAACCATGAGAAAAGCGCCGTGTAAAAAAAGTGAGTGCAAAGTTAAAAAAGAATTGATAAGAGAGAAACAGTCTTTATTATAGTTATCTCTTATAATTCTCAATAAAACAGTGCAAAAAGCAGTGTTCACAAATAGCTGCTTTCTATTAAGGTCGACATGTATCAGCCATTTGGGTAGAATCACCCGAGGCTTTCTTCAGGACCTGTCCCCGACTCAGGCATAACCTGGAGGCAACGATGGACAGAGTGGGGCCTCATAGTCCTGAGTGGGTACCAGGCGAGGTGAGATCCATTCCCCGATCAAGACTGGTGCCATCTGCATCCCTTGAAGCGGATGATCTGTATAAAGGTTGTATTCGTTCCAACCAAGATAGTTTACAATTTGGTAAAATAATTTTATTTTAAAGTGGACACAAGTTTGGTCACATTTTTCTTTTTCTTTTGATGCAGTAGCAAACTATTTTATTAGAGACAGGTCCTGAAGAAAGCCTCGGGTGATTCTCTTATCAATTCTTTTTAGGTCTCGCCTGAGCTAGCGCATGCGCTAGCTCAAGCGAGACCTTTAGTAAGGGCTCCAGAAAATGCTTCTACTGTGGCCTACAGCTTGCGCGCGTGTGCGCAGGCGCACGCTTCCGTCATGGCTCCTTAAGTGCATCGCGCGTGGGCACCCTTCCAGCCTGTGATCACGATCACTTTCACTTTCACTTTCACTGCCACGTCACGCACGTGCGCACACAACTCCCGGGCTTGTTCATTCTGCCTTTGAAGACTTTAGTCAGCTCTGTGGCTGTGTTGAAGTAAGCATTTTCTTTTTTTCTTTATTTCTCTTTTATGTGTTTGCACTTCTGTTTCCCTGTCCTGCAGAGCTGGTGGGGTTTGTTTTCAATGCAGCGCAGAACTGTTGGCCTCTCCATTTATGTCCTACAACTGCAGTGGGTGTTACTGTTCGCTCCAAGGCACCAAGGATAATTTGACTTAATAGACCTATCTTGTCCCACACTCTTGACATCCAATCTCATGCTCTGTCCCTCTGTTCTCTCAAGGACTCCCTGCAATAGCTCCTCTGAAAGCTCTCACTTCAGTGCAGCTGTCCTTTCTGCCCATAGTTACAGAGCCTTCTTCCTTGTATGGGAGGAGCGCTCATGTAAGGCTCCATCTTTTATGATGAATCTATGCTGCCCAGTGCATTTGCAGCTGTTTCGTATGTCATGTCTTGATTTTCAGTTTTCGTTTTTTTAAAACTGCCAAACCAATTTCTTCAATTCTAACACATTTGTTGTGTGCTGTCACTTTCCACCATCTTGAAGGATTCAAATGAAGTTGCTGTTGACATGCAAGGAGTCCGCTTATATTGCTTACTTTTTCAGCGCTGAAAATGCATTTGACAGTTCTCAAATTAGAACTTTAGAATGTTTTTAACATGGTTGCCCGTTTTTTAAATTTGTTTTATGCAAGACTGTGACAGCTATTACGTTCTATTAGAACGGAACAAAGCAGACCGGCTGAGAAAGACTTATCTTTTTGTTTGCAAGCATTTCAAAATATATTTCAAGTAATGCATTTTTGTATTTTTATCATAATATGAAAAGCACAAAGGAAACCGGTAATAGAAAGATTAATTCTTTTGTGTCCGCAGCTGGAAATTTTATGGAAATAAATATATTGCAGTAATGCGTTCTTGTCAGAGGCATAACAAAGGGGATTTCTATTCAGACAGTGGACATGTTTGTTTTGCATACCTCCTTCCTCAACCTCTCTACCACTGTACCTCTCTCTTTACCCCTCTCTCCCTCTCTCTACCCCTCTCTCTCTACCCCTCTCTACCTCTACACACCTCTCTCTTTACCCCTCTCTTTACCCCTCTCTCTACACACCTCTCTCTCTACACACCTCTCTCTCTCTACACACCTCTCTCTACACACCTCTCTCTCTCTACAAACCTCTCTCTCTTTACACATGTCTCTCTCTCTACACACATCTCTCTCTCTCTCTACACACCTCTCTCTCTCTCTCTCTCTCTACACACCTCTCTCTCTCTACCTCTAAGTGGCAGCCGGAGCCTGATAGCACTGCTTGTCCACTAAAAAAAAAAAAAGCTTTGGCATAGCCAATAGGTCTCTCCTTTGGGGCCTTATAAATGTTTAACCATGCAACAGTTAATGTTGTTGCCCCAAGGATATTGTGCTGCATAACTAAATACTTCTAAGATCCCAAAAGCAAGACCTATTGGCTATGCCAATGCGTGTTTAACTTTGTACTCACTTTTTTTGCCCTGCACTGCACTTTTCTCATGGTTTCTCTTTCCATTTGCGTTAAGGGATTCTATAGTACTCCTATTTTTTCACTTGGGTGTCTAGTCCTGTTTCTTTGAGACCCCCGGTTTAGTTTATTTTTGTGATTAAGTATTTGGCGAAGGTTACCGTGGCTGGTCGTTAAATATCCCTTAGTCCCTTTAATCTCTGTGTTTTTCAGCTTTGGAAGGTGGATGGATTCACTTTTCTCTAGCATTCACCCAAAATATTTGCAGGATAAAACGCTTAATTAAGCTCCATTTCAGAGGTTGAAATGAAATGAAAGTCTCGCCCTATTTCTTCAGCATAACTAGTCATTGATGACTTTGTATAATTCTGTATTTTGGGCGTCATTTATCATCAACTTTTAGTTGGTGGTAAATAACGAATCCACACACCGACGAGACACTACCCCTACATATCATTTCAGGATTCGGTATTTACCGAATCGGTAATTTTACCGATTCGGTAAATTACCGAATCCTGAAATATGCCCTCTACATAGCAAAAGCCTAAATACCGGTCGGTAACGGGATATTTACAGAAAATCGGCCGTTACCGACCGGTATTTGGCTTCCTACATATGGCCCTAAGTCCTATAATATTTAAGTATGATTATTTACTAAAAAGAATTTCATGTACCTTATTTTTATCTAGACCTAAACTTTGCACAATATTAATAAAACAAATAAAATTCATGTGTAAAATTCTCTGCAGCTTCCTTAACTGGTTTTCTTGTTTTAATATAATGGCCAAGATGGCTGAAAATTTTGCAACCGTTGCCAATGATAATGCTACTTTTGCTTTTCAAGAAGTCTTGCACATTAAGGGTTAGGGGAATTGCAAAAGAAAATATGTTGCAGTATTTGCTGTTTATTATGGTAATAGACAATACAATTGTCGGTGTTAACAGAGCCAACATCCGATCCTCAAAGTTGATCCCATTGTTAGATTCTGGTATGCATTTGTCAGCTCTGGGTGCTTTGTTTGTGTAGACATTGCGCTGGTTCCTCATGACAGAACCTTTGTAAGGAAGTGGGTGTGGTCGTTCCCTGGAGTCAAGCACCAGAAGCTATGTTTTGGCCTGTGTTTCACCTCTAGACTATACCCCACCTAGGAGCTGTGTTCAATGCTCCGGGTGGATCATTAGGCGGGCATTGCAATCTAGGTCAGCAGTCTAGCCGCGATGGCTCCCACGTTCACCACTCCTCATAAGGGGCAGGTCCAGGGGCCAGGACCCCTGGTCCTCCAACAAGAGGTAAGCTCTCCTATACCATTGATTAGTTGTACCACCTTAGAGAATCCGTACTCCTCAAATGCGTTCATACTATGGTGCCAACCAATAGCGGTAACAAATGTCCTCATTGCTCCTTCGAATTAGGCTTATCTATCTCGCCTATTGTTGCTAAGACCCCTTCCTCCCATACGGCTTTTAAAATGTCCCTTTTGAGCTGCCGCTCGCTACCTAAACACACCACTGAACTTCGATTACTGCTGGAAGAACAAGACCTTGATGCCCTGTTCCTCACGGAAACATGGTTTTCCATCACTTCAGATCCAGTGGTAGTTCAAGCTCTGCCCCCTGGATATTTGATTCAGAGACGAGACCGTGAGCTTGGCTATCATCTATAAAGGGGGCTTGGCTATCATCTATAAAGATAAATTTAACTGTCGCATCTCAGCTAGCTTGATCCCTGATTGTGAAAGCGGTTTCTTTGCGCTTGGTTTTTCCTCTACGGGTATCTTTTCTCGTGTCCTTATTTATCGGCCGCCAGGAACCATTGGCACTTCAGTAAAGATCTTCCGGAAATTCTAGCCAATTCGGTTAGCTCTCTCTCTAATTTTTCCGTGTTAGGTGATCTCAACATCCACTTTGACTTGGCATCCTCTTCGGATGCGGAGACTGTAATTGATAATCTGGGTGCTCTGGCACTGAAGCTGAAAGTGTCCGGTCCCACCCACCAAAAAGGCCACCTTCTTGATCCGCTTTTCTCCAACATTGACAGCCTTGTTGTGGAAAAGCACATTCCCCTGCCATGGTCAGACCACTACATGGTCCCTTTTGTTTGGACCCAACAGGAGGGCGGTCAGCCATGAGAAAGGGTAAAAATGTGGAGTCGGTATTGGTCTAAATTGTCTATTGATTCCTGGGAATCAACTCTTGATAATACCAGACCTGTCTTAGGAAATGACCTTGAAATCGCTAACTACGTTAATCAATGGCTGGAATCATCGTTAGATACTCTGATCCCAAAAAAATGGATGTCCAGTAAAAAAGACAGGCACTGTTTAGCCTGATACTCTCCCAAGCTCAGAGAGTTAAAACAACTATGTAAGCGCCTGGAGAGAAGCTGGAGAAAGGAGTTCTCTATTATTGAGAAATCTAAATATAGAGAAGCCATTAAAGCCTATAAGGCAGAAATTAGAAATGCCCAATCGGGGTACTATGAAAATAAGATTATTTCAGCTTTTAACTCGTCCCCCCCCCTCCCCCCCGCAATATGTTTTAAATTGCGAAATCCCTTCTTATGCCTCCTGCGGCCCCTTTGTCATCTGACAACACCTTAAGACGCTGCAATAACTTGGTACATTTCTTTTATAAGAAAATTGAAGATATCTACTCTACTTTACCCCCCTCTATCAGTTTCTGTAAATACTCTTCCTGCAGATTACCTACCTCGATTATTAGATCCTTTCATTGAGACAATCCCTCCCATGGATATGAAATCTTTAAAAATGTACCTCGACCGTCTGATATCCAGCTCCCCGTGTGATGTTGTACCCCTACTCTAAATCAGGTTTTCGATTCTGTTGCTCCAGTTATTCTGGACCTCATCAACATCTCATTTTCCACTGGGCTCGTTCCCTCTTCTTGTAAAGGGGCCATGGTCAAAGCTCTCTTAAAGAAACCCACTCTAGACCCTGAAGTTTTTGCCAACTATCGGTCGATTTCGCTCCTGCCAGGAATTTCTAAAATAGATGAAAAGTACGTCAACTCCGTTCTCTCCGATTTTTTGGGAGGAGAATGAACACCTCCACTCTTCCCAAACTGGTTTTAGACCTTAACAAGGCACGGAGACAGCCTTACTAGCGGTGGTCAAAGAAGCCAGAACAAATGTTGGATGTCAGCGGGTCCGTGGCTATTGTATTGCTCGACCTTAGCGCGGCCTTCGACACGGTCAATCATCAACCTCTGATTGCAAGACTCAGAGAGATAGAAGTCACTAGAACCTTACTCAAATGGCTTGAGTCTTTCTTGGCACATAGGTCATTTCAGGTCTTTGAGGACAATTTAGTCTCTGAAAGGATGCCTTTGAGATGTGGGGTGCCTCAGGTCTCCTCCCTGAGCCCCACGCTCTTCAATGTTTATCTGCACACTGGCCGAGGTGGTCAAGCCTTTTGGTGTTTGGATCATCTCCTATGCTGATGACACTCAGCTGATTGTGTCTCTAGGTCATTTGCACAACACTAAGAGCAATTTGGCCAATTGTCTCGAAAGGGTCTCCGCATGGATGGAGGGCTCATTACTAAAGCTGACTGCAGCTAAAACCCTGTTGATGTTTTTGGGTAAGACCACCAACATTAATGCCAGCATACTCTGCCCAAAATGTATGGGTGTTATGCCCCACCCCCCCCCCCAAAGATCAAATAAAAAGTCTGGGGGTGTGGCTGGATCACAACCTGAATGTTAAGAAGCATATCATCTCTCTGCGCTGGCTGCTGGTCGCCGAAAGAATTCGGTTTAAGGCTCTGTGCATTGCCCATAAGTAGCTCTCGGCTAGGGCCCCACCGATTCTTCGATCAATCATTTCTCCCTACCTCCCAAAAAGATCACTGCGCTCTGAGAAGAAACATCTAACATCCGTCCCCTGAGTTAACCGTGTTCGGAGCGTTGGACGTCTGTTTTCCTTCATTGTGGCAAAATGCTGGATTCCGCTGCCAGACCATATTCAGCTTGAGGCCAATTATCTTTCCTTCCGTAAGCTCCTGAAGACTCTGCTGTTCCCCTGAATTCTCGGCTTCTTCTCGTGGATAACTCTGTCTCTAGCACTGGGAGGCCTTTGGTAGCCATGCGCTCTATGTGCAAATTCACTCATTCATTCAATTTGTCAGGTTGATGATGCAAAGTGCTTTTTAAAATTTATTTTATTAATTTTTTTATTTATTTTTATTACCTTCCAAAAAGTCGACAGTACAAAGCATTTCAAATACGGCCATACATGTTTCGAGTCTTTCGCGCACACATGGGTACAAACATAAAAATCACATGAGTGACAACGGGGAATATGGTGGTGCCCAGTTTTCCCAGCTTCTCCGAATCCCACAGGGGGCCTAGCCAGAGAAAGTTTCCCATCCCAACCCAGGCTCTTGCTCGTCATGTGCATACAGCTACTGAATGTTTGGTCGGTCTCGTGAGGTGATGCCTGTGGGGTCTGGAGTAGAGGGCTCTGTAGTATGTCCCCCCCGGAAGTAGCCATTTGTCCATCCTTTAGGCAGGGTCATCCCCAGGTTTATATACACAGTGATTTATGGCGGTTCTAGGCCCAATAATATCTCTTTGTCGGGTAGACCGATACCCCCATCGTACCAACCCAGGACTAACTTCTGTAGCGCAATCCGAGGCCTTCCCTTCCACAACAGGTTTCTTTGCAGGGCTTCTATCTCCCTAAAGTAGCTGGCAGGAACTAAGTCGAGGGAATTCTGCAAGGCGTATAGAAAGCGCGGCAGTGACATAATTTTGAATAATGCCGCCCTCCCCAGGAGTGAGTGCGGGAGTTGTTTCCAAACGGCAACATCACGTTTGAGCCGCACTAGTGGGGGGGGGGGGGAGTAGGTTACGTTGATATCGGAGCCTGGGGTCAGCCGCGATAAAGATGCCCAAATAGCAGAATCCCTATTTGCATTGGACAGTCGCGGGGCAGGGGGTGGCGGGGGTCCCCATGAAGGACGCATAGCAGAGACTTACTCCAGTTGATTCTGTACCCCGAGCACCTCCCAAAGACAGAAAAAATGTTGGGTACAACTCGTAGGGAGGACTTGGGGGAGGCTAAGAATAGGAGGATGTCATCTGCATGAAGTGAGATATAGTCCTCCCATCCCGCCGCCCATTTGAGCCTCCGAATGGAAGGACTCCAATGGATCCACACCGCCAGGGGCTCCAGGGACAGAGCAAAAAGGAGAGGTGAAAGAGGACACCGCTGACGGGTCCCCCGGCTCAGCCCAAAGATAGCTGACTTCTTGTTGTTGACTACTACTTGTGCCAGGGGCTCAGAATACAAGAGCCGCACCCAGCCAATAAAACCGGGCCCAAAGCCCAGCTTAGTGAGGACCGCCAAGAGATATGACCACTCCAGCGTATTGGACGCCAGCAAGGCATCCAGCGAGACCACCACTGCTGCCTCTTGAATGGTGTCAGTTCTGCCCATGACGCCATGGAGGCGCCGCAGATTTAGCGCCGTTTTACGGTGGGGCATGAATCCCGAATGATCAGGGTGTACGAGATTACAGACTACTTGTGCCAGGCGATTTGCCAGCACCTTAGCCAGGATTTTTGGTTCTGCATTGAGCAGTGAGATGGGCCTGCCCTATAGGAAGAGCAGTGATTCTTGTGCTTATCGTCCTTGTATATCGTCACCAGAGTTGCTACTCGCTGGTCGTAAGGCAGAAGTCCCTCCTCTCGTTGAACATACTGTGCAGGTGGGGAGCGACAGCGTCCGGTTTCAGTTTGTACAGCTCGATCGGCAATCTGTTAGGACCTGATGCCTTGCCGGTATGAAGACTACGGATCGCTTGCGCCAGTTCGTCGTCCGTGAGTGCACCGTCAATCACATCTCTTTCGTCTGCCGTGAGGACCGGCATACGGAGATCCCGGAGAAGCTGTTCTGATTCTGTAACAGAGAAGCTGGAAGTGGACCTATACAAGGAGCTGTAGTGGTCTGCAAACATATTTGCGATTGCTTGTGGATCAGTTACTGCACTTCCCCCTTCGTCCGTCAACTCCGGGACAGCATACTAGCCAGTTCCTTCCTATCCAGCCAGGCCAACAATTTTCTGGCCTTGTCCCCCACGGTCGTAAGGCCTGCCAGCCTTTTCCCTCCGCAGTGTCTTGGCCATGTCCGTGGCAATGTTTCTATACTCATCCCGTTTGAGCTGTAGGGTGTGGAGTGTCTCTGGTGTGGGACCTTCCACCTCCGTGTCCTCAAGATGACGGATCTCGCCCTCCACCTGGACCAGTTCTTTGACCATATCCTTTCGAAGCCCCGCAATTGCGGACAGAGCCTCTCCCCTAAGCATCACCTTGAATGCCTCCCACAGGACCTGTGCAGACCGGACTGTACCCTCATTGTCATGAAAGTAGTTGACGATAGTCTGGAGAAGTGTTTTCTTGACGGCGGGGCTACGGAGGTACCAGGGGATAATGGGCGCAATCCTCCCAACCTGTCCACCCCCAGTGCCAGATGAGCCCAGAGCAGAGAGTGGTCTGAGATGCCCCTTGCCATGTGTCTAATTTCCTGTGTCTCTGCCAGCAGGGCCGCAGGGGCCAACAGGTAGTCGATGCGCGAGAAACTACCATGGGCACTAGAGTAAAACGTGTACTGGGCCGTGTCAGGGTGCATTGTGCGCCACAAGTCCACCAGTCCCACGGCTTCAAGAAACTCATGGAGCCATCTCTGTGACTGTCCAATGTCCCGAGGGGGGTAGCGGTGGAGGTGCCCCAAGACCACTGATTTGAAGTCCCCACCCAGTACCAATCGACCCTCGGGAAGAGAGAGTAAGAGGATGCCTAGGACCTTAAACGTCAGGCTCTGCAGTCCCAGTGGGACGTATACCGTCACTAGGTTAATGGTTGATCCCTCCCATTGGCCAGACAATGCCACATACCTCCTCCTGTCGTCGACCCACATGCTCTGTAAAGAGAACGGGAAGGATTTCTTAATCAGGATACCAACGCCACGGGACCCGGTGGTAAATCCAGAGTGGGCCTCCAGTCTGTAACCCCACCTATCCAACGCCCCACAGGAGTTGCCGACCAGATGTGTCTCCTGGAGGAGAGCCATCTCCAGGGAGTGACGTTCGAAATGTTGTAAGACTATGCTGCGCTTATGTTTGTCCCCCAGGCCATTGAGGTTCCAGCTTAACAATCTAAGCTGCCTGTCTCGGCCGTTCCCCATAGTGAGTGATACATTGCACCCTCTGTTGCGCCAACTCAAAGAATAGTGCAGTGGACATGGAAAAACAAAAAATGAAAAAAGAGAACAAAACTACGTTCCCAAAACCCACCCAACATCCCCCCCTCCCTGCTCCCCTGCACTCTGGGCCTTGAGGGGGGTGGCCACTCCCTCGTGAACTCCCCCCCCCCCCCCTTTAAACGGAATCATTAATGCTCCTAAAAACGAGACTGCAGGCAACAAATCCACTGTTCCCCAACAGATTACCCCACATTAAGTGACTGGCTCCCAATAACAAATCTACAAGATGGGAACGGTCCCACGCCGGCACATCCACCCTCCCCAAATTTCAAGTTTGCATCAGACAGTTCAAGTCAAGTTTGGGGGGTATGGGGCCACACCCTCATGGACTCCCACCCAATCAAGGGAAGTATTGAGGCTCAGAAGTTCCAACCTACAGGTAACAACTCTGCTGATCATTAACACAAACCCCAACATTGGATTGACTAGCACCCAATCTGAGAACAAACCAATATGGCCCAACCACCCCTTCTCAAGTCTTAAGATATGCATCTTACAGTTCAACAGTGGTCAGAGTCCCATGTAGCTCACGGGCGTTCATCTGCGACCGTCCTACTACTCAGCATGTCTCCAGCCCTCAAGCCAGTCCGCGGCGTCTTCAGGGCGATCGAAGAAGCAAGCCCTGCCATCTGCCTCCACCTGGAGGCGCGCTGCGAACAGCATCTCATATTTCACCCCCCTTTCCTGGAGCTTCTTTTTAACTGCCAAGAATGATCGTCTCTGTTTCTGAACAGCCAGGGTAAAATCCGGAAAGCGAAGTGGAGGAGCACCTCTGGCGAACTGGAGGATGATATCCCGATCTCCGTAGTTTAGTAATGTGGCCAGGATCGGCCGGGGCGGCGCTCCAGGTTTCGGTCTCCCACCGGGAACTCTGTGCGCCCTTTCAACCACAAAGAATCTGGACAGTCCCTTAGGCTAGAGGTGAGTAAGGATGAGGTCCTCCACAAAGAGGTCCGTCGACTGTCCTTCCGCTTTCTTGGGGACCCCAATAATGCACACGTTGTTGCAATGGGTGCGCTCTTCATAGTCGTCAAGCTTCTCCGCATGTTTCCGAAAGGTCTGGAGGTCCTCAACCTCACGCTGTAGCTGGGACATGTCGTCGACGAGACTAGAGGTAGTAAGCGCCAGTTGTTTCCCCTTTTCCCTGGGCTTCGTAAGGTCTGCCCTAATAAGAGTCCCCTCCGTTGCGATAGCGTCCATCCTCTGCTCAAGGGACACCCGTACACCAGAGATGGCATCCAAGACGTCCTGGAACGTCAGTTCAGTTGCAGCCCCCTCCGAGTTCTTTGGTGTGGTGCCCGTGCGTTGTGGGTATCCGGAGGCGTTGCCTTCTTAAAGGCATACTTGTCGAGTTTATTGGCCTGCACCAATTTCTGGACCCTGGTCCCCCGACATTGTCACTGCGACGTGCCAGTCCCCGGTGTATCCAGCACGACTATGGGTCCCGGTGCGCCCCTCGTGCAGATATCACACGAGCACCTGGGGACACAAACAACTGCGATCACTAAGTAAGGGGCCACACAGCAGTAGTCCAGACCAAGGGGTCCCCACCCCAGCCGGAGCCGGACACCGGAGGCGATCCAGGCAGGTTGCGGGCAGCTCCGGGGCACCGACACGAGATGCACACCCAGGAATGGGCTTGAAGCACACAGGGTTGAAGTTCCCAACTCTGATAACACCCCCAGGTGCATTAACCAAACCCGGGCTAGGTGGACAGCTGGCAGGGGTCCCGACCAAATCTCAGCTAATGACCAACCCCAAGGGAGCAGGCTCAGTAGACGGTCGCAAGGCGTATCCCTTGGCCACAGACACTCCCCGGGCTTACCATGGCCGAAACGATGCCGGAAGGCCTCTCCCCTCCCTCACAGGGAGGCACACTCCAGGAGGGAGGCGCACGGGTTGCTTCCCCGGTGGGTGAGAATGGAAAGCGGATCAGCGCCGCTCCAGTGGGCCCGCCCAACAGTCAATTGGATGCAGCCACACCGGGCCCGGGTCCCAAAATCACAGGCACAATACTGCCAGGAGCACTCACCCAGTGTCCTAGCAGCGGGCGGGGGGGGGGGGGCCGTGGGACCCTCCGCCGTCCAGGTCCTCTGTCAGGCTGCTAGTTATGCCCCCTGCTGGTCACGGTCCACGCCAGGCGGGCCGCAGGCCACGGCCTCACGTTGACAACAGCCCGCCGGCGTATCTCTCCACGCCCAGCACTCTGTACCACAATCTCCGAACGGGTGGGAGGCCCACCAGGCCTCAGACCTCCTCTGTGTGCTCCTCGATCCCCGCTGCGCCCAAGCCATCGTCGCTGACCCAGGGGCATAACACAGGCCCCCGCGTTGCGGGGGGGCCCCCGCGCTCCAGGGGCCCCCTCACTTCATCATGAATAAAATGGTGCGCAGTGCGCACGCATGCCCGGACTCTTGTTAAATTGAATGGTGACGGCACGGTGACGGCACACACGCCTGGGCCCCGGACGGGCCTCTGAGCCTCTTAATTAATTAAATGGTGCGTGGGCCCGGCCGGGCCTCTGAGGCTCTTTCTATTAAATGGTGGGTCAGGGTGGGTGCGTGCGGCCACGTGGATGGGGCAGGGCTGGTGACTAATGCCCTGATTGTCTTGAAGTTGTCTTGCGCATTGAGCATGCGCAATTTCAAAGTGCGTAGGAGCGTGGCATCCCAGGACCCATTCTAGCTCCTATGCTACAGACTGAGAAGGACTGTCCAACCTGCCATTATTTAAATTCATTTATTACGACCTACCATTATTCAAATTAATGTATTACTAGCCCCCCCTGCCTGCCTAACCTTGCCCTGCCTTCTGCTGCCTGCCCAGCCGCTCGCACCTACCTCCGAAGCTGCAGGCGAGGCCCGCCCAGCCCTCTCCTCCGGTCAGGTGAGTCTGCGTCGGAGCCTAGTAGACAGGAGTGGTCCGTGGATGGTGGTGAGGACTGTCGGTGGGTATCACAGTGGGTGCCGGGGTGGTAATCGGATATTTTGGAATCAGGGAGGGCATCATGGTGGGGCCCTGCCGGCAATAAAAGTAAAACATCCACCTCTCTGTCATGCAACGGATTTTCATCACCTCTGACTTTGTGACGGTTACCCCCTTCACCTCTCAGTTATGCAAGTGCTTTTTTTATCACCTTTGACTTTGTGACGTTCCGTCTTTGTGGAAAGAGAAGGAGGCCATTTAGCTTACGCCCCGGGCCCATCAGCAACTATCCCCGCAGAAACAATAGAAAGCTCGCCTTAACTTGTAGAAAAAACTAATCTTCCTGAAGGGGAAAGTTACAAGCAATAGGACAACTTATCAGGGTGTGTAGGCGTTTATTGTCGAATAGTGTAGTTTGTTGAAAGTTTATTCTAAGAAACATTAAGTCAGTTCAGAGTTCATTAATGAAGCACTGTTCATGACTTACAATAAAGTGGGGCTTCGGCTCCGTGGGAGCACTGCGCTGAATGTGGACTTTTTAAATCTGCAATATCTGTTTGACTGAAATGCATATACATTGTGGGCAACTGCAGCATTTAGAGTGAAGACAGACAGAGATTGAATAAATTGGGGCTCTGGAAGGAGCGCAGCAGGCCAGGCCTAGCAAGCAATTGTAGAAGAGTCCAAGTGAAAAGGAGGGGAAAGAGGCCAATTAAGTTCTAGATGTAAGAGAAGAGTGGAGACATGTGCGCACACAATTGCAAACTCCAAGTTTAAAGTGTGGAGAGATTATTGGAATGAGGCACATGTCAAAGGCGGCAGATAGATGAAGCGGCGCCTGATACAGTACACACTTGCACATATTTGAAGGCTTAAAATCCATAAAATTATCGTTTAAAATTCCACAGGTTTATTTCCGCAACTGCACTTTTCTGTCTTGGTCTTTTCCCGCCCATGTCTCGATTTGTCATCGGCACGTGGGTCGTGAATTCACTACCCTTTTTAATAAAAAAAAAAAAAATACGGAGTTTACTTTAAATTTTTACTCACTCCAACATGTATCATAACAGCTAGTTCTAAAGTCTTCCACTAAAAATCATCCCACTCCAGCTGTCTCATTCTAAGTACAGCAACAAAGCTGAAGGTGAGCAGAATCGGTGTTTGTGGCGCTTGATTCTGTTTTCTGAGGTTAGGCGATATTGTGCTTGTGTTCCTGCAAAAATTCTCCTCAGGTAACACTCTGGGGAATTTGTTTGAGAAAAGCAAAGCATACAGTGGCATACTGTGTGCTTCTATCAGCCAGGAATGCAGAAACGGCATATTATTTCCCATTCTTACAAAGAAAACGGAGGCAGTCGATAAAACCACTCTGGATATTACTGCGCGGTAATGCTGTATCCCCCGGCAGATCTACCGGTCCTAGTAGGTAAGGCTAGGTACGTCATAGCCTCAGTGGCGCATACAAGTCTCTTCGCCACTCTGCTCTCACCTCTTTTACTGATTTGTCTTCCGACTTGAGAAAAAGAAACCTTGTTCCATGAAAGCAGAATTTTCTTATCTCAATGTTTGCTTATGGTGCAGGTGGTTGGTGATTCCTGCGCGGCCCAATGACAGCAGGCAACCTGAATTCAGTCATACTTGGGAAGAAACTTGCATTAGTGCACCCAGAAGAGTTTAGTATAGATTTGCAATGTTTATATAGTGCTAACTACCCTTATGTCGGGTGCTAAAGCACTTGTCTAGAAGAGTAGCATGATACACCATGTGGGGTGTGTGGCTGGAAGTATGTTGTCTTTGCTTTGATCCTATGTAGGAAGTGTTTCAGTGTCGTGCATGAGGTACTGTTATCGTGTATGGAACGCAGCCCTTAACGGTGTGATGGATGAAGAATTGTGAGACAGAGGCGCACAGTTTATGGTTTTCAGTAATCTGGTAGCTCTATAGGTCCCTTTATTGTATATTTTGATGATCATCGTCTGCTTAGCTGGTTACTTTACTTGATTGTCCATTCTGAGGTATGTTGTTTAAACTTTGTGGTACTGAGCAGGCATAGGTATAGAGATTCCCACCCAGATGTGCAGATGAATGTTGATGAGTGGGTCTCACGCTGGGTATACTACGATGAAAGTTGCCTTAGGAGAGCAGAACCACTCCCCTGCCATCATTGTCACTATTCCCTGCTCATCACTCCAACCGCGCCTTCAGCCAGCCTGCCAGGGCTACCTTGCCATCCTGGACCATTCGGGACTTGTTTGCCTAGAGCAGAAATTAGTGAGTGATCAACAAGAAGCACAGTAAAGGCAATATCTAAACAAATATTGGCAAATCCAATAGGTATTGCCTATGAGAACCTTAATCAATGGTTCTAGCCATGATGTACATAATACCTGAAGCTATATAGCATGTCTTTTTAAAAAGAGAAAAAAGCAACACCCAGCCCAGCCATGTTTTTTTGTAGGCACACACCTAGAAAATGTTGCTTTCGCTTTTTTTAGTTTGCCGGACCGAGTTGGATCTGTAAACCAAAAAAAAGTAGCATGGGTAGGGTAAGCTACACAGGGGAAAGGGAATTAATTGGGTGCAGGGAGGAACAAGGACAGAGCAACACTGAGGGGGAGCAACAGGAAGGGGTGTGCAAAGCAACTTCGTTGCGTGAAGCAACACAGAGGGCGTAGAGAAGGAGCACCAATGGCAGGGGAAGCAAATGGAGCGAAAGAGGAACATGTGGGAGCACATGGATGAGAGAGACCACAACAGGGTGGTAAGGCGAGCAGCACAAGGGCATCACAGAGGAGAATGTGGGGGGAGCGTACGGGTAAGGTTTGGGGGCAGGGCTTAGAGCATGGCCAAGATGATGGCATTGAGTGGGATTGAGATTTTCTAGGTGTGCATCCACAGCGCCTGGTGATCTTTGAAAGTGGTAGGGTGTAATACCTGTTAGGAGTCAGTGGCTGAGTCAGGCGCATGTTGGTGGTGAGTAAGTAATCGTAGGGTCACACAAGGAGTCAGTGTTTGAGTCGAGAGTTGGATACTCAGGATGGTGAATGATCTTCAACAGGTAAACACAGTCTCAGTGTCAGAGCCAATAGCTGGACACAGGATAGTGAGCTGTCTTTCCTCAGGTCACCCAGAGTAAGTGACTCAGTTAGGAGTTAAATCACAGCAGTGAATGTGCACTGCTCAGGTCACCCCCAGAGGCAGTGGCTGAGTCAGGCACACACAAGGAGTAGGAGAGCTATGGTCAGGAGGTGGACACATGAGGTTTTGCAGCCTTTGTTAGATCACTCAGTCAGTGGTAGATTTTACCCTCCCCTGGCTCGATGCTCCTTCTGATGTGTCCAGTGTATGAAGCCTGCTTGGATGCTGATGGGCCCCTGAGCAGTTGTTTTTCTTGATCTGCCCAGGGAGTGCACTGCCCGATGGTTTGGAATGACTGTTCTGCTCTCAAACCCCTGCAATTTTGTTACCTACGTTCATCCCCTCTCCCTTCCCTCCACTGCCCCCTTGATATGGTGGTATGGAGTGGAGGAGGCCCTGGAATATTTAACCTGCTCCTTAACACTATGGATGGCTATTAATGGCAAGATCCCGCAGATGAACGCCTTATGCTAACAGCAGACCTTGGTGAGTGTATGCACTCTGACATGCTGTGCTTCTGTATTCTGAGGCTGGTACTGAGTGCTGCGATGTTCTCAACCTTTCTCAGAATATTACCAGGGGTGGAAAGCAGGCACAATACACTTGAATACTTGTACACCAACACTGGCACTCTCACATGCGCACAGACAGACGCACACTCCCACATTCTCACAGCATTCAGCACAGAGGCACAAAAGCTCTCGGCCAGCTAACATTCCTTTGTAGTATATCCTGTGCGCCCAGGAGCAAAGAAGATGGCACACCCTACATCACTTGTATAGGTTGATTAACACCATGGGGTTTGATTGGTCCCTGGGCTGTTAACCACAGTGTGATGCAAGGCCCATCCTTTCACCATATGAAATGAGCCATTGGTAGATAATTCAGCCGGGGCCTAGCTCACTGACACTCAGGCTGTGACAGCCTCATCATCAGAATTGCATCGCAATGTCACTTGAACCTGGCCCGGCCCTTGTTTAAACATCATTGGTACGGGTACTCTCTTTGGCCAAGGAGAAGTTCCTGTACAATAAGGGAGGAAATTGAAAAGGGCCAGTACTCAGTACTGGTGAGTACCAGCGCATTTAAAGCACTGACCATAGCTTGTTACCTTGAATGTAGGGTGTGCAGGACCACAAGGAACACTGCACTCTCCTGTCCTCCTTTTGCCTACATCATCCAAAACCTTTCCCTTATAAACTGTCAAATATATTATTATATTCACAGGCAGACACATTTTCATCTGAGAGTTTGACCTGGTGTAATATGAAATCAGCAGTCCATGATTGGTGCATGAAAAACCCTCTCCCAAATCCTGTTCATGAATGTTTTGTAACAATATGCTTCTTACACTGGTCCATGAAGGTCTCTTCTCTGTATGCTGCTCACCACATTTATGCAAGTGTCTGTCTCTATATACTTGACTCACAGACCTCGTATAGGGTTAGTTAAACGTTCACAACTTGTTAGAGAATTTTACAGTGCAGTCCCAACTCATGTATCTGCTCCTGTTCACAGCCAAATGCAACTACTTTGAATTGGTAGTGCCGACCAACCACCATAAATCGCAGGTACTTTAGATGCCATTCGTGTATGGCCAGGAGAAAATAAGCATCCTGTAGATCTGGTGATGTAAATATTCCAGACGAACGATTGACAGAAGAATGTCCAGGCAAGAGCTCACCCCGAAGCCTTGCTTCTTTAGAACTTGTTTAGTGCCCTCAGATCCAAGAGGAGACACCACTACACATATTTTTCGCTGTCATTCGGAATGTCTGGGGCTGCGCTGTAGAGTCAGCACTACACCTGACCCTCTAAGTGCCTGTTAAAAAAATAATATAGAGGTGGCACCTTCATGTCCACTTGGACCAGCCATCCCAAGAAATCACAAGAAGTCATCTTCACAACTGCTATAGAGGTGACAACCTCCACCCATTCTGATCCACAGACTTTGCAAACTACATGAATAGAACTACTTTTACATTTCACTTGTAGTCAGTCCGCTGTTTATAGTCCAAGTATTAAGTAAATAGTGAGTAAAATGTCTGTACACCCCAAAGCTATTGATGGTATTTGTTTTAAAGTGGTTATGGCACAATATTTGTTTTTCTGCGATATTTGTTAATGGTTGCAAAAATGAGATTGCTGACCCTGTCTCACTTTCGGGTTTCAGATGTTGTGACCCACAGGATTTCAGAACAACTTGATTGTCCAAGAAAATGTTTCAGTAAAGGTTGGAACAATTATACCTTTTATCTAGGCATGATTTACTAGCTGTTCTCAATCACTTCCAAACGATCTTATATATTGGAGAGTTGGCGCAGTAGTTTGAGTGGCCCAGTCCTTGAAGTTTTGGTAATAGAATGTGGCTGAAGAGGCAGAAAGTTAGAGGCCATTCTGTAAATGATGGCATGATAGGTCTAAATACCCAAACAGACATCATCAAACAAAAGTACATTCTGAAATGCCTATTGTTGGTTATTTTTAGACATGCGGGACTGGATAAAGAGAACTGTTTTTTTCTGTACACGCGATGACCCTTTAAGAGCCTGATCACTGTAACCGAACTAGGTAACGACGATGTTCTGCACTGGATCAAGGACAATTTGAGTGTTAGATCTTCAGATTCCAGAAGGAGATGGGCCACCAAAAAGTCTTGTAATTGCTTGTGACACTACGGATTTTTTGAGAGGTCCACAGGGGTGGCAGTTTCCTAACACCAGTGGGCGTAGGTATTCTCTTAGGTGGATTATGAGTGCCAGCTGCTTGAACAGTATGTGTAGATTAAATGTACTAGTGCTCCCCATGCATTGCTCCCACAGCAGTTTTGCGGGCACTTTGCAGTGAACGGTTCTGAGGATGCTTGAACAGGAACCTCTGAGGGTGGGGAAGACAGGAATGCACTGGCAGTACTTATAGATGAACGGTTCAAAGAGAGGAAGCCAGACTGCATTTCAACTGCTATCTCTTGCTGTGAATTTGATAGTTGTATCTTGAGATTAATAACTGCTTTCCCACATTTTGATCATGTTGAGGTCATACAACTCCACAACTGTAGACATTTGCGAGGCAAAATTAGGGGGAACAGACAAAATTGAGCTACATCAGAGGAAGGCTGGACTCTGACAAGCAGGGGCAGAACAGGAGACAGGCAGGGGTGAGAGGCAAGAGCAAGAAGCTTAGAGCAAGGAGCTTAACAGTCAGAGGCAGAACAGGACATTGGGGGAGACATGGGACACAGGCAGGGTTTGGCAGCAAGAGTGGAAGTACTAGACACCATTGAGGGGCAAAGAAGAGAGTAACATTGTACAATGGGTGCTTCTGATGATTCTCCAGCAAACAGCGCCGAGGCAGTGGATTGAAACTTTCTAGTTAATTTGCTGTCATTTTGTAAAAGTGGCAGAGTGACAGCTAGTCCGGTTGGGCCACTCTGATGCAGTTGAACAGTGGCGTAACACAGGCCCCCGCAACCCCTGCGGTGCGTGGGGGGCCTGAGCTCTAGGGGGCCCCCTCAGCACAGTACTCTGGCCGGGAGCTGCTGATTAAATACGGAGCAGGGGCCCCCTCCCAGTGCCTTGCAGGGGGGCCCCCTCAAGTTTCGTTACGCCACTGCGCTGACCAGGGCACGGCAGGAAGCCTGCTGGCACGTTATAAATGCGTGTGGAGCCGGATTTCTGTAGCGGATGGATGGGTAGAGTTCACGGACCGCCGGAGCTCTACAGACTTGCGGCCATGTCGCTTCATGTCTAGGCCATGCCCCCATAGTGCTTTTCTTTATCTCCTCAGGCCACAGTTGATTTCTTTAAAAGTGCAGTCTCCAAAGCCCCCGGAGCCTGAATGCAAAAGAGCAGGGCAGACTTCCTTGTTCCAGGTTGAGATTGCAGATAGAGAGACTCAAATGGGCAGGTCGTGGTGTTCTAACAGCTGCACATGGGTGTCGCTCTGCACACCAATATCATCTCTTTCCTGGGCCAAAGGCATTGTGGGTTTACTGCTTCTCTAGGTGCTCTTGCAAGAGGCATGCAGTTTTCCTTTAGGTACCTATTTCTTGGCTTAATACGGCAATCTTTTGGGTTCCATATGGATCCGATTGGAAAGGGCATGCGGTCCCAGTGAAAAATATAACTAACCCTAGCCAGGGTTGTCTTTCTTCTGAACGTGGTGCTTTGATGGTGTCATACTCAAATGGGCCTAGATACCAAGGGCAGAAGGGTTGTTTTGGGAAAACAGAACTAATTAGGCCAGCCAGCTGCCTTTGGATGTCCTCCACGTCCCCAACCTCCTTAATCACGTGCAGTACCAACCGGAACGTCATTGTTTTCATTGTCAATAGTGGCAACATGGCTTCCTTAAACCTTATGGTGTCTTCCTCAGCATCCTTGGGCACAGTCCTGGTAGTCCTCTATATGGAATTCTTGGTGTCAAATCAGGTTATTAAGAAAACAAAAAAGGTTTGTTTTCCTCCTAATCTCACAGTTCAAGATGATTATTGTAAAGTTCACTTGGATGATTTTTCAAATCTTTGGGACCATATAATAAAGTCCTTACCCTCCAATAGTGATTTTCTTTATATGAGGAATTTGTAGAAGGGGTCGGGAATCTAAAAGGTATAGTAGGCCGGATGTCAAGTAGCAGATTAATATATTTCTTGATGAACTAGACTTCACTCCTCAAAATGGATTGTGTCAAAGACTGGGAGCCAATACAGTCGATATGGTGGAGGGACGTCTGTGGCAAAGTTTGCAGCAGAAATGACTAATATTTCAGCCTGATTATGAATTCACTGCAGACGTTTGAGTTACAATTTTGTAAATCCTAAATAGACCGATTTGAAATAGTCTAAAATAGCTCCAATTGGACGGGATGCCTTTGTTCCCTTTTCTATAGCAGGGGTTGGGAGGGGAGAGGAGGTGCAGGCTTTGCTTAATCTACTGCTTGTTGGGATCTGTGAGGTTGGGTGCTCTGAGGGGTGGCAGGTGGAGAGGTACTATTTTGTTTTTTGTTTACATGTTATATTTACTTGTATGGGTCCAGAGTAAAGTCGCACACTTGTACAACAGGATGCATTTTGAAAAATTCTTGGACGTATAAACTATAAACATCGATTCCATTTGTTAGCTGTACTCTCGAAGTGTCTGCAGTGCTATTGTGAGACCTTATATGCATGGAAAATAATAAACATTGTTTTGGTTAAATTAGCTCTACTCAACACAGACAGCAGTGCATCTTTCTTCCAATAATCGTATGTGGGAGATCTGAGTAAGACTACAGGCTGAAGCACCCGCAGAGGCATGTCTAGTTTGACTCCCAGACCTTTCACAATAGAGGACGTTGCTGGGTGTCGGGTGCAGGCCAAAGTCGATCTGTACAGTGAGGCACTGCCTCCTGCTACCAGAATTTCGTTTTTTTTGCAACCAATTCATTTTTAATTTAGAGGAGGCAGTCTGGCGGCATAGTTAGGAACATTCAGTCTAAAATGAAGCAGTATGTCCTCTACATATGTCTAAGATTTGCGGACCTCCTGACTGAGTCAGTGCAGTGAGCGGCTGTACAAAGATGGCTAAGAAATCTGGGGCTTGGGCAGTCCATGAGGAACCCATGCTTATTAATGAAAATCTTTGATTTTTAGATAGCAAGTGAGATTCTCTGGATGTGATTATGCAATAATGGTCACAATATGCGTTCATATTTTGGCCTCTGCCCAGATCCGTCAGCCTTTCAAGCACAACGATGTCGACCTCTGCTGATGGGTCTTACAAGATCTATTTGTTGCCACTGACGAATTCTTCTGCTTGACGTGGGATATCTATGACAGCAGTCATTCAGGGCAGAAACCGAGCTGAGCTTCATCCAGGGTTTTATACCCGTTAGGTCCTCAGTTTGGAAGACCCTTCTGTCTTTAAAAATGTTACTACGACTGACAGAAACGTTACTAGTCTAGTTGCAGTGCATTCAGCATCTGAAGAAGGCGTCTTTAGAAGAGGTCTGACTAGGCCTTCCTTCGGCTCCATAGGAACCAGGCGGCGACGTAGACATAGAATGACTTCCAATGCCAAAGTGTCAGTTAAAATACGACTTGAAGTAACATTCTCACCTTTAATGGGGTTATTTTGTCTAAAGCAGATCAAATCAAAGAGCAGTAAACCAAATATATATTACTTCGGTTGTTGAAAACCGAAGCCTCTCCAACAGCCATAGAGAGAGCCTGTGGGTACTAACTTCCAACTGCAAACCTTTGACAGACAGTTTTGAATCTCTAGTCGACATAAATACCTGACAAAGTATGGAATGGTATGACCATTTTGGATCAAACTGGGCGTGGCTTACTAGTAAATCCAATTGTAGGGGTTGTGCCAAATTCACAAAGTTTGCTTCTACTTTAGTACTCAAAATATTTGGGAAAGTATACATACTTGTATGTAATATAAAGCCACCATTTAGCTGTCTACTTTAGCGCAAAAAGCATCCGCAAAAAAATTCTTAATCCAAGGATTCGTTTTTTTGCAAAAAAAAGCATGAAAAACGTGATTACTGTGAACAACAGCCGCTTATGTTCTTATTGTTGGTGGTGTTTCTGAACTCTATTTTTTGTGCAAATGGAATCATTTTTACACAACTGGCATAGTGGCATAAATTCATGCAGCAGGTGTAACACGAAATCCCCCAAATTAGGGAGATTACGTTCTTGTAATATAAACTCCCAGGATTACCCAATAAGAGACCAGCCTGGTGTGAGGGTTCTCATAGTAGTTGCTCTATGGCACAACCATTCACGTAGTCTAGGTGTTTGTGAAAAGAGCCCTTCCTCCCATTGTCTAAGTGGAAATTACAATTTCCAAGAATGATGAGGGGTAATTATTAGTTAAATCTAGGTCATTATTCAGTGAGGCTTCACAGTTTGGTGAACAAAACGCCAAAAATAAGGAGCAGGAAAGACCTCCATTGCCAAAAGCTCGAAATGAGATGTGCATCTTCTAAGAGTGTACATGAGTGGTGTTGAACGTGATATTGGTTTTCACTATAATGGCTACCCCGCCTTTAATCTTTTCGCCTTGGCAGTCATTTCCCCGAGGTATGTGACTGATCTTTCAGCCTTGTTTCTTTAACACAGAACAAGTTTAAGTCCCTCTTACATGTCAAATCCCTAATTTCAAGAGCGGGTAATCGTTGCTAGTTTAAAAGTGGCATATGGGTGTTTGTTACTAATGCGCCACTCAAGTGGATGGGTACCAGGGCCGGACTGGGAACAGAAACCAACCCTGGCAAACTGCTCAGCCGCCCCCCCCCCTGTGGTGAGGGGGAGTGCAGCCAAGCAGTTTGCGAGGGCCGGTTTCGGCCGATTTTGTTACCGGGGGCCGATTTTGCCGAACCCCGTAACAAAAACGGCCCCCCAGGGGCCCAAAACCGGCTCCCACCCTAGCGGCTTACCGGGGAAATGCCCGGTGCCTGGTATGGCCAGTCCGGCCCTGATGGGTACTCACATTGGGAAACTTAAGGCAGCTTGCCTTCGAGGCAGGGAGCTTCAGGATGACTGAGTTTAACTCGTTCAGTACTTCAGGATAGTAGGTGCGTCACTGACTCAGGCCATGGCCACCTGCCACTCGGAAATGCGATGGGTACCATCCCCGTGGGCATGGACGGACTTGCCTTTGGTGGCCTGCATCACGGACACAGCATCTTGCGTTCTGAATACCTGCAGAGGTAGACTGGTAGACTCCGTGGGGTCGTGGCTTGCACAGAGGAGTGACCTCACTTGTCTACAACACAGAGGAAAGGTGCAAATGGTACGGAGCATTGTAAAGTGGGAATGCAAAATGAATGCTGTAGAGTCAAATGAGAAAATTAAAATAAATAAACAGAGCTATGCCCCCTCAAACTAAAATAAAGGCGAAAGCCACAATGAAACCGTTGAACATGCATATCGTGCAGCAGGAAGCTATGCTATAGATTTCGGAAAAGATGACAATATTCTGAGTAAGCAAGGGGTAATTGGTATAGAGCCCTCAAGGTTTTCCCAAAGAAACTAACTGCTGACAAAAAAAAATATTGAAAATGAGTAGGAAAAAGCATCAATTTGTGACGACGTTTTAATTTGCAACTTCTTGTCACAATAGGCGACTTAAAAACTCCATATACCATTATGTCTGCTAGGCCATTCTGGTTGGCAGGATATATAGGGTTTGTAGGTTTTTCAAGAACCTGAGGTACCCAGGCACATCTACTGAACTTCACCTTGCAATGGTTTTTCATTGTGTATTTAGTGTAGAGCAATTCATATGGTAAAATATGGAAAGTGAAAAATGGGCATCAAGGAAACCTATGTATTTTTGTAATCGGCACCAAATATGGTGTTTAGGAACAGTGGTTATTTGTACATCTCTGAATTTGTGGGTCCCCATACTAGCATGTGATTCAGAGGGATTTTTTCAAACATTTTTCTTTCTTACACACCAGATTACATTTGGATGGCTCAAATGCAGAGAAATATAATGGATAATAACAAATGTTCTACTACTCTGTATTTTCACGTCTCCCAATAAAAATGGTACCTCACTTGTGGTAACAAACTCCAATCTACCCCTGGGGTGGCAGAAAGACTTTTGCACTTGAGGAGAGCACTAAAGGATGCTTGCCAGTAGAAAGTAAGAACGTTTGTGGCATTTTTTTCACTTAGAAGGGCATGACATTGGTAGTAGCTCTGAGACAATGACCATTTTCTCTGTTGCTTGAACATCCCCTGAAGGCCGTCAATATGTGGGGTTCTAGCTGAAAAAATCAACACCTTTCCCATGGTAGGCAGTTCAATACTTGGGAGTTGCGTAGACATCCGAAACACACAAGTACCTGGAGAAAAGAATACTTTCTGTCCACTAGAATGGTTTGTTTCTTGAATCCAGTCTGTGACTCACAACAGAACAGATCCTTCTCTTTTGCACTTTGACATCCTGTATTTCCATAGTGTTTGATGTTTGACTAAGGATTCCTTAACAAGATCGGAAAGCTGAATAAGACCCAAAGGTAAGCCACTGGGACCACACGCTTGTGTTGACCTCTGCACCTGTTGGAATTCTTCTCTTGCACTCTGAGTGCCCTTCCAAAAACAAAGTACTTTATAATCAGTAGTGACCGATGCGCCTATGACATGAATCGCAGCGCACTGGAACCATTTGTCAGTTCAAGGCATCTATCAACATGTTGTAGCAGGAGTGGTACATCCAGCCCTCCATTTCTTTTCCCCTTCAGTAGCATGCAATAGTCCTCATGCAGCATCATATGTTGTCTTAAGAAGGATGGAACAAGATCTCCAAGCCTCTTTAAGGCGGCTCGAATGGACTCATTGACTCCTGACCTGGGAAAGGCAGTTTACCCCAATTCCCTTAGCAACTGTTGAAAAGGTGAGAGCAAATGCCCTAGGTATGTCACTCTCACAAGATCACAGAATGTCTTTCTACAACAAAGGTCTGTAGTGCACTTTCAGTCTGTTCAGTACTTCCACAAATATACATAGTTGCAGTGCGGAAAATTAAATCAAAGATACACTTGGTGACATTTGACACATGCATGGCCCTTTAACACATAGATGAGTAATTCAAAGTGTACGTTGTTTTGCCAGGACACAGAGTAGTCAATTAATTTTGAATATAGGATGGCAAGATAAAATACAAGCATTATACACATAACCATTAAGTATAAAGGGTACATCTGAATAGATGTCCTGTGACACAAAAGAGGTGTCCGTTTGTTGCTCATTAGTGCCACATTACAGACCAACCTGTTGGAAAGGTTCCTATTTGCCTTTGAACACAGCTAAAAAATAACGTAATTATTTAACAAAACACTGATACAGACACTGAAAAGCAATAGTAGTGGGAATGTCTGGGCAGCGCTCTACTGCCAGTACATTTCCTGGCAGTAAAGGTCATGTACAATATAGAGCCATGTTTAGATGAAATACGACCGGCTCTTGCCAGGAAACTGTACGTGCAATTCCGGCATGGCTCTCCCCTTGCGCTCATTCACTAATAAATGGTCCAGTAGCACTACTTTGGGGTGTCCAGCCTGCAGTAGGGGAGAGGAGACTGAACTCCTTGTATTCTTCTTTTGTCTGAGACACCACAAAATCAGACACAGATGGTTGATCCAATTATGAAGGAACCCAGGTACACAACACTGCAATGAAGCATTCAGGCTCCTAAAATACAGTACTGATCTCCAAATTGTCTATGCTGTAACCCGTTTCTTAATTTCTATGTGGTGGGCACGAAAAGATTTCTTAAGAATTAGTAATGGATCTAATACTGACTGATCTTTTTAACTTAACGGCATTTTTTATCCAATCTTGTTTTATCTGGGTTTTAGCTTTTAAACCTGTTTTTGCAAAGTTTGTGTATATCTGCATATGTTCTTTTATGGTCCACCGACCGAAATAAAGAATGAATGATATTGGGGTGAGCCTTAAGAGTGGCAGGAAAAAACTACATCAATTGCCCTATACTTAGGTACATACTGATCATCAAATTGTATGTTTCGGTTTTTGGTGTCTTTGTATTTTTTGTGTATATTATAATGCTATTTGCATTTTTTTTTTTAACACAGCTGGATCCAATTTGGTATATTAGGCTAGATGTAAACCCCATTGAAAAAAAAATATACATTGAAAAATAGTTGTTATAATTTATGTTTTGTGACTTTAAGACGCCCAGTTTGAAAAAGATGACCAAATAACACCTTTGGAAGCAGCTTCAATGATCTGGGAGTCCATAGAAGGAGAGCCAGAAAGCTTTGGAAATCTGCATGAAGAAATTCAGCTTCTGGTTCAAGTTCAAGTATGTATGTATAACAAAAGCAGCATTTTATTCTTGTGGAATTTGAAACCGGTTTCTCAGTGATCTGTATACCAGTTTTCCGTTGTTCTAGGTACGGGGATTCGACAATTGCAGGAAGTGCAACTGTCACAAATAAAGCTCTTTGCTACAGAATCTCCTGATTTCAATAAATTGTTGTTTTATCCCTTGAACAGCAGGAAGTTGCAAACATTTTCTTGAAGGGTTTAATTTTTAATGTTTGAATATATTCAAATCCCATTTGTGGGGCATGGCAAGCATGAGGTTCAGGTTATTTTCGTCTGATTTCTGAGGGCCCATCCTATTATGACTCCGCAAACTGACAAAGTGAAACTCCTGCTTAAGCACTTGACTGTCACTGTTAGTGATAGCAAAAAGTCACAGGTTTCTCAGACAAGTAGTGGGGGGTGGGGGGAGCTCAGCACTGAACAAATGCATGTTAGTACAATACATGATTGTCCAACCCAGTGCTTGAATTTTAAGAAAAAAAGTACTTCAATGAATCAAATAAAACACATGAAAATGTACACAATGCAATTTAGTGTTTTAGCTTCCTAATATTTTCCCCAGTCCTCACCTTATGTATCAGGCGGTTGCCTCCTTGGATAATACCTTGCATGGTTAGGCTCGGGTGCAGAATACCCCCATACTTCTGTTATTCCGCACCTTTTTTTTCAGTTCAATGTTTCTTACCCACAAGTCTCTTGGTCTGTGCCTGGTCAGCACTGTAAGGTGACTACCTTGCTCCTCCTCTGCTCCTTCTCTTCTAGCTGAGCACAAGTCAGCAGTTCTTCTTGACTTCCTTAGCAGCCAAATCAGTGATAATATGACGGTTCTGGCTATCAGATGGCTACTTAGGAGAGTGGTGGATCTCTCAAGGCGGGTCTGGTGGGTTCTCTGCTGCCACGCTTTAGCTCACCTGGCCTGTATAGGTGTGGCCATGCAAAGGATAGGCTTGAGCCGGAGTTAAGACTTTGCACCGGCCTCACTGGCTGAATGGGGACTACAGGTCATATTGGACCTTTTACATGCCCTGCTAAACAGCTAAGGAAAAACTTACTGCACTACGGATGAATCGAAATTTGCCTAGCTATGTAACGGTAAGTTTCAATTCTATTAAGGACACGGAGGTGAGGATTATGCTTTTCTTTCTTCACCTTATTTTCTATACAAAACTCACAGCAGCCAGAAAAGCAAACAACCGTTTTCCTTTGAAACCAGAAAAGAAAACTTGCAACATCAGTGAAAAACCGAATGCAGTCCGAACACAGAACTACAGGAGCCATGAGTCCATAGGGCGCAGTATGCGAGGAGTCCTTCTACAGTGTCCATGAAGGCTAGGAAGACGCTCCATCTCCACTGTTCCTCCTCTTTCTTCGCGCCAGTCACGCAACATGTTCATTGGTCCTGCTTAGCACCAGTATTTCCTGCAAAAACATAAGACGCATCAGAAACCTAAGCCAACGTTTGCTAGAAACAGTTCCACTGAGAAAAACATGACAGCAAGTCAGTAACTCACAATCCAAAACCTTCAACGAAAAAAGGATTACTTAAAAACATACGGGTGGGTTCGCACTCGCCAGTGCTGCGGCGGGATAATCCTCGCCTCCGTGTCCTTAACAGAATTGAAACTTACAGTTACGTAGCTAGGCAAATTTCGATTCTATGTCAGGACCGGAGGCTCTGATTATGCTAGTTCAAAGCTTACTTCCCACCAAACGAGCCCCATCCACCACCGGTTTAAAATAACTGCTTAAAAGTGGAATCGGAGGAACAATCGGCCGCCCTCATTAAGTCTTCTAAACGTGCCCCTAGCGAGAAAGCTTTTGATGCCATCGCCCCTCTAGCAGAGTGGGTGCCAAATTGCTTTGTATCAATGCCCACCTCTTGCATGACCCACTGCACCCACCTGGCTATAGTAGGTGAGGAGACCGCTTTATGCGTCTTTCTCAGAGCAATAAGAAGTTGACGTTTGCCCGGAGGGCGGAATTCCTGAGTCATATCCTCATAAGCCTTCAGGCAATGCACAACACACAGTTTAGGGGTATCCGAAAAGGCTGGATACGAAATTGTCTGTGACAAAGATTTGATACGGCGACCCACCGTGAAAGTCACCCCCTCCGGAGAGAAAACCCGCGCAGAAATGTCCAATGCGCGAACGTCCGAAACTCTCCGGCAAGAGACCAAACACAGGAGCATAGCTAACTTAGCCGAAAGCTCCTTTAAAGAAAGATACTTATTGGCCTGCCAAGACAGGAAGAGATTCAGTACCAGATTAACGTCCCATAAGACGGAGTAATGCGGTTCCGGTGGCAAAGACAGGCGAATGCCTCTTAAGAGCCTGCAGACAAATGGATGCTCCCCGATCGGGGTCCCCCCCACCGGACAGTGTGCTGCTGAGATTGCAGAGCACGCCGCATTAATGGAACGATATGCCAGGCCGTCTGCCGCCAACTCCGCCAGATAATTTAAGACTGGAACGATGCCTGCGACCATGGGACCCAAACCAACGTATCCATTTAAGCCAGGCGGAGCGATAGCGCTTTGAGGTACTATCCGCCCACGCTTTTGACAAGAGGACATCAGCCGATCGTGAAAGGCCTGGGAGCGACCAGCATCGCCGGAAAGCCACCATGCCATGAGGCGGAGAGACCATTGAAGGATCAATTGATGGTGCACTCCGCTCGGATCCAGGAGGAGATGAGCAAAGTGGGGTGTAGGATTGGAGAATCCCAGGAAAGTTCCAGAAGAACTGGAAACCAAACTTGAGACCTCCAATACGGCGTCACCATTACTACGTCCGCCACATGGCGACGGATCTGGGCTGCCGCCCGCACAATCATCGGGAACGGCGGGAACGCGTACCCCATCTCAGACGTCCAGTTCTGGAGGAAGGCATCCGTTGCCTCCGCCAACGGATCCGGCCTCTAGCTGAAGAACCGCGGTACTTGATGATTCAGACTGGAGGCAAAGAGGTTCACTGAGAAAGGACCCCAAAGGTTGAGTAACCAGTTGAACACTGGCACGTCCAGCTTCAATTGACTGGAGTCCCTTAGGTGACGGGAGTGCCAGTCTGCGACTTGGTTGGCCTGCCCCGGATGATACTCCGCTGTCACGGAGATATGGTGGGAAAGACAATAATCCCAAAACTCTTTCGCCAAGTTCGCCAGAGCGCGAGAGCGCGGGCCTCCCAGGTGGTTGACATAAAGCACTGCTGAGACATTGTCCATCTTGAGCAGGACACACAAACTCACTCGGTCCCTGGTCCTACAACGGACGGCTAAAGACCCCGCCAGAAGTTACAAACAATTGATGTGTAGGGCTTGCTCGTCTAATGACCAAGCGCCGCTGGTGGAGAAGTCCCCACAACGAGCGCCCACCCCGCCCTGCTGGTGTCGGATTCTATGACCAAATCTGGAACGGAATAGAAGATCGCTCGGCCGTTCCAGGCTTCCATGTGTGTCAGCCACCAAGACATTTCCTCTTTTACTTCCGACGAGAGAGGCACCATTTGGTCGTAAGAGAGACCGCGCTGAAGATGGTGAGCTTTCAGGCGCTGCAGCGCTCGGTAGTGCAGGGGCCCAGGAAAGAATGCCTGGATGGACGAAGAGAGCAGACCCACAATCCGGGCAATCTGATGGAGAGAGAGAAGTATGGGTCTTGGAGATGGTCTGTCTCAAATAGTGCCGAATTTTGGCCATCGTCCGCGGCCGGAGTCTTAAGGTAGCTTGAACGGAGTCTATGACAAAACCGAGAAAACCCAGACTTTGTGTTGGGGAAATGGCCGACTTCCCTTCGTTGATAACGAAGCCCAGCCCTTATAAGAGAGATATCGTCTGCTGCAACTGTTGGGTCAACATTCTGGGGCACAGCGCCATGAGCAACACATCGTCTAGGTAGATGATCATCCGGATGCCCTGACTCCGTAGGAATTCCACCGCCGGATGAAGCACCTTCGTAAAACACCAGGGGGCGGATGCGAGCCCGAACGAAGGGCAGTAAACTCGAAGATCTGGTCCCGCCAACGGAACTGCAGGAACCGCCGGTGAGGCGGATGGATAGGAACAACCAGATAGGCATCCTTGAGATCCAGGCGGACTAACCAGTCATTTGGAAGCAGAACATCCCGGAGCAGATGGATCCCCTCCATCTTGAAATGCCGGTAAACCAACCACCCGTTGAACTCTTTGAGGTTGATTACCGGACGACGACCGCCGTCGGGTTTGTCCACCAGGAAGAGATTGCTCAGAAACCCGTTAGGATGCAGAGCTGAGCGACAAATAGCTCCCTTGTGGAGCAGGTCTGAAACCTTTTTGTCGACCAGCTGTGCATCTTCAACGGAAAACACAATGGGATACGGGGCCTGTGCTGTTGAGGGAGATCGTAAAACTCGATGTGAAACCCCCGGATGGCCTGTAAGACCCAAGCGTCTGACATTAAAGCCGCCCAAGCCCCTTGGTACGACGCCAGGTGACCTCCGATACGCAGCTGCGCTGCAGACAAAACACTTACCATTGGAATTGCCACCAGCGTTGTTTTTAAAACCTCCGTGTCCTCTGAAACGCTGTCTTTGTATCTGTATACGTGGCGGTGGAGTTGTATTGCCCCCGCCCAGAGCCTTGACCCCTGTTGGAGTTATGCTGTCCGCCACGGCCGGTTGAGCGGCCCCTACCACGACTGGCCCCTTGGGAAAAACGAGACTGAAAGACCCGTTTGATACTGGACTGGGCCTTGTCCAGCAACATAAAAGTTGCGACGAATTTGCCAAGTTCTTTGATGAAGGGTCTCCACAGCTCCCGCCTCTGAAGAGGCAAAATCCCCCAGTTATGGGTCTAGCTTAATCAGGAGCGAGCGACGACGCTCCGTAGAGATTGCACAATTTGCATTCCCCATGAAGACGACAGCTCGCTGGGCCCAATTGGACAAAACCTCCGGTGATATGGTGGACCCTGACACCTTAGCCTCCTCCGCCATATCTAAGATTTTGGTAAGCGGATCGATGGCATCCAACAACTTGTCTTGGCATGAGCGCCAAGAATGATCTATACCCTTTCTAGGATCTTTAATGTATTTGGCCAGAAATGTTGCCATCTTAGAATCTAAGTCTGGGGTGAGTGCTATTTTATGCTCTAAGGTGGATCTGGGACACTCTGCCCTTAGACACCCCCGAGCCTCCTTCTCGAGTGGCTTGCGAAGGCGGCCGGCCACAAACTTGGCCACCTTGTCCCCCAGTGTCCATGCCGCGGACCGTGGGTGAACTATGTCATCCGGGTCCAGCATGCCTGAACTGTCTTGAGGCAGCACGGTGGACGTACTGGCCGGTCTCAACGTCCGCGAGGACCCGGCGTCATCCTCTGTGTCCCCCGGCGAGTCCCCATCCGGGACTGGCGAGGGGGGGGGGGGGGGGGGGGGGCGGGAGAGCTCACAGGCGCAACAGACGAAGATGGCGCAGGGGGCAGTGTAGCCTTTTGCCAAAAAAGCACTTTGCAGGTGTTCAAAGGTGTCCCTGTCCACACCCTGTGCCTCCTCGAGCCCGCCGTGTACACAGCCCTTTTTAGGGGGTGGGGGTCCCTCACCTGTGGGAGCAGGAACTGGCTCTAGAGGCACCTAGTGAGCTTGCACCTAGTGATGCGGTCCAACAGGCGCTGCTCCATAGGACCTACAACTTCATTGACGCAGCGGTAAATGGAGCTATCGACCGCCTCAAAGAAATCATCATCGAAGGGGAGGCACTCCTGCACCTCCTCCTCCTCATAGTAACCCTCCATGCCTCCTAAATAAACCACCTCAGGGTCAGGAGCAAGCAGCGTGTAAAACACTGCACTACAGGAGTCTAGTCGGAGTAGCACACCCTTCCAGGCCTGGACAGCACCAAGGCATTGTGGGCAGTCCTGAGGGCTGCAAGAAATAACCTGCAGGACACAAGCCAGCAATTGAGGCGACACCGTCCTCAGCCGCGCGCGGCCCTCACAAGCGTGACTGGGCTCAACTGCCATCGAGCGCTTCTGAGCGTGTCATTAACCGCCTAGTGGCGTGAAACGCGGCTGATCCGCAATATGGACCCCCGCCGGGGCGTTAAAAAATAAGCTGGTGTATGAATGCGGAACCCCCCCCCAGGGGCGTTCAGGAGTGGCAGTGGGGGCAAGGCTGAACGCGACAACTCCCGCAGCGCCGCTCATCATCTGAGGCGAGCGCGCCGCGGGAGCAATGAGGCGTGAAGGAGCACCCTAGCGTGCCTCCAAGGCACAGTGCAACTCTGGAAGCGACCGCATAAGGAACGAGATTCGCCGGGAATCTGTGAAATAAACACAATGCCAATCTAAATGCAGGCAACAAACCTAAAAAAAAAACGCACGCGGGCCCAGCACATAAACGGAAAACCTTTAGACATGAGAGGCAAGAAAAACACAACTTAACTGGCTGCGCAGCAGCGAAGAAAGAGGAGGAACAGTAGAGATGGAGCGTCTTCCTAGCCTTCATGGACACTGTAGAAGGACTCCTCGCATACTGCGCCCTATGGACTCATGGCTCCTGTAGTTCTGTGTTCAGACTGCATCCGGTTTCTCACTGATGTTGCAAGGTTTCTTTTCTGGTTTCAAAGGAAAACGGTTGTTTTCTGGCCGCTGTGAGTTTTTTGTATAGAAAATAAAGGTGAAGAAAGAAAAGCATAATCCGAGCCTCCGGTCCCACCTCTAAAGGTTGGCTGTTCTTCAACCCAGAATAAAATCACTTGTTATTAATATAGAGGTAATTAAATGGGTAATTTGAATAGCGCAACAATCTTATTTGACGCTCAGCAAAAAATATAAAAGTATCAATTGAAATGGTTCAAATCCCAAAAACTATTTACTTAAGATATAGAGTCCATCGAAGAGTCTTCAAGTGACATAATGTATCAAAATTCTTCTTCTTTATTTAAATCTTCTCAAAATATTCGGCTAACGCATTTCGCTCTCTGAGCTTCATCAGGGCTCACAATATACTTGGTTCACATATCCATTAGAAATTACCAAAATTGACATAAGGTGGGTGTAAATGTATAGCATACCTGTTGAGGACTGTGAAATAAGTCTTCATTATCTAACAATTGATTTCTGACCTACGTGGATTGACATATGTAGACAATAAGGCTTCTGGTCAAGAGCAGTTTTCCAACAGAGGAATGGATTTGGTATGGATATGTGAACTGAGTTGACTCCCAATCGATTGGAAAAAATAGGTGAAATTCTGAACCTTTGATGAGGTAAGTCACCTGAGATAGTTGTGTGAAAATGAGAACATGGTATGTGGTTGAAGAGCTTTAATGGGGAAGAATTATAAAATGTGTTCAGGTGTTTGCATGATAATAAATAAATGCAATTCACATTTTAATAATTTTACTGCATTTATGTTTTTCTGAATTATTCAGGCTGTTAGTGTTTGTATAGAGAAGGGGCAGTTCAAGCAAGCGACAGAGGTCCTTGAAAGACTGTTTGGGAGAGCAGATTCAAATAAGGTAAGTATGTTTAGTGGATTCATGTGTGCTACATTCTTCAGATTTGCATCTCTGGTCACACTTGGTAGCATAGAATTTGCTTGTCAAGATTTAACAAGCATTTGCAATGCAATAGGTCTCGTATTTGCAAGAGTTTAACCTATTGGCATTGTAAATGACAATGCCTTTTATTTATGTTTTAAAAACCTACACATAAATAAACGGCATTGCCATTTACAATGCCAATAGATCAAACTCTAACAACTGCGAGACCTATTGCATTGCAAATGCTTGTTAAGCAAATCAGAGTGGCTGGCAGTCTAAAAAGACACTAGGTCGGGGTTAGATCTGGTGCAGGGGTACACGTCTCTCCTTTAAAATTAAAAGGAGAGGGTTCATAGTAAAAGCAAGCATTTGTTACGGAGTGGGAAAGCGGTAGAAGACAGCATATGGCTTACACAGAAATGGAAATCACAAAGCGTATATGCTGCAGAAAGGACAGTCACTTTGAGGGCCACTGACAGAGGCCCAGCATTTCCCCAAGGTGCTTGAGGTGGGAACGAGGGGTTGAGAGAACGAGAGCGACCGAAGCTCTTCAGGACGAAAGAGCTCTGGAGATGCTAGACATGACTAGGTGAAAGGGCTGTCAAAAACGTCATGCACTCACCAAACCGGAACCAGCCTATGCAGGAAATCTGTGCATGCAGACAGACATACACAATGTGCAAAGTTATTTCACCCCCAAGTGCGCATATGCTTTTAAATAAAAAAAAGTGTGTTGGCTTGTTTTGTGGTTATAGGATTTAAAGCAAAGAGCACACATTTGTGCATGCGCCTAACAGTATCACACACATTTAAAAGACTAGAGTAAAGAAGGGGTATACTTCTCTGCACAGCCTCGATCGTCGCAAACAGCTCGTACATCTAGGGTGCCTCGCACGCATTATGAGGGTTTGACGCCAACTCAACTTGTCAGCCCAGTGCAAACTACGGACTGCCAAACACAACAAACTAACATCTGTAAGTTAAAACAGTCCATGTGCTAGCTGTAATACTTTTTTTGTGGGCGTGTGTCTGATTGCTGTAACACACAGAACTTTCTCTGGTTCTTTGTCCCGGAGCGCTGTGAGGGGGTGAATTAAAAAGAATTGGCGCCCGCCATGTTAAAAGATGAAGCGCACTGTGTCAACAACAACCAGATGAGAACAAAAGTGAACAAGTATTAGTTAATGCATTTAAACAGCCAGATTCCGTTCCGTATTCATCTGGGAACCGCTGCCTTTTTGATTGATTGCAAAATTGCCCTTCAACTGTGACAAAGTGGTTGCGTGAAAATGGCTTAAGTGGCAACTAAAATTTGAAGGCGTCATACAAAACTGAAATATTCCCAGTATTGTGTTAAGCAGCAGCAGCGGCATCGAAGATTAATAATCACCGTGCAATAATAATAAACTGGGTTACTGCCCAAGAGTTTAACGGAAAGGACTCTCCTCCTATCAGCCATTAATGCTTAATTAACAGCTAAGTGCTGACGGTACATTTTATGTTTGTTCATCGCTTGTATTAACAGTGAGTGATGATTAGGCTGTAAACCCCTGCAGTTCTTCAGTTGTTGTTTCCTGAAATGCCTACCGTTGTGCGAGAGCACAGCATCACGTCCTGTGCATTGCTAAGGAATCGAGTGTGTCCTGATGGGCAGGGGGTGGTCTCCTCTGCGACTTCACGGTTTCTTCTTTCAGCGATGCCGCTAAAAGCTGTTCTTTCTTGTGTAACCAGCACCATCTGCTTTATACAAGATAAAACAAACAAGGTAGGGGTGGGGGGCAGACACGAGCGCGACCGAGCTAGGTTAAGCAGTGATGGGGTGGGTGATTGATTAAAGCTGGGTGCCCGTGTTAAAGTAAAACTGGGCGCCCGTGTTGTTAATGAAAGCCGGTGCCCATGTATTTATTGCCTGCAATGAGAGAAACTCAATAAAGAAAAGATATGCTTACAGATTTAAGAAGACATACCTGTAACAACCAAGACGTTGTGCTCTAATTAACAGAGACCAGGGTTCAGCGAGCAGTTGCGTTTAAAAAGGTCCCGTTTCTTGTAACACAAGATTTTCTTTCTTGGCCTCAGAGTGAAGCTTTGCTTTTCGTGCCAGTGCTTTCAGACGACCCCCAGAGAGCAAGAGAGCACAAGCGGCCGTGAAAGTGAAAGCAAACTGGTGTGAAATAGCAGCAGGGAAGGGGGCGGACAGGGGCTACGAGGGAGAGCGATGTGAAGCCATATGGCTGCTTTGCGCGCGTGCACGCCTCGTGCACTGTAGCTCTATGCCAGGGGAAGCACTTTCAAAAATCCACTTACAAAATGTCTCAAAGAGACAGCTTTCGCTGTCTCAGCGAGACCTAAAAATGAATGCTTCTCCACACACAATCATGTGAGGCATTTCCCCAGCCTGTGACATTTCTCTATCCTTTTTGTCCAGTACCTTTAAATCAGAGATCCAGCACAAAGCATCATATTTATGGTTTCTCGTTATTCACTATGCAAATTTTGAATAAAAAAACGAATTTATTGTTGTGAAAAGTCACCCTCTTTCCTTCCCCTGGTTCATGAGTAAACGCAGGGGTTATAAATTCAATGTCCGTCATGGAAGCTAGGAGTTATGCATCTCTTTCCTCACTTACTGCCCAGCAACCACCATGTTCAAACTTATCATAACTACATTTACCACAAGATATTGGAATCCAAGTTAAGCAATGACCATCCATATTCTCATATTTAATCGTTCCTGCTCAACCTCTCCCTTTTTCCTCACTGCTCCTGCACAAAATGAGTAGTCTTTCCCATTGGAGCCTTTTATATTGTGCTATCTCATGACTATTTGTATTATTCTGGTGATTCCTAATTAAATCTACTGCTATTTGTTGCCAGTCCGCACGTATGGTCTGGTTTTAGCCTAGGTGGCCCTATCTCGTCAATTCTGTGATGATTGATGGGGTGCAGTGAGGACCGCCGACCATTCGGTGGAGAGAGAGTGCTCCTGCAACTTTTCCTCACTGACATAGAGTCCTGCAGACAAGCAAATCAGTACATGTGCACTCCAGAACTCTGTGGAATATTTGTTTGCTCACTTACAGCATTTCAGACCCACTCTTCCACATTTTCCTATAGCCCCTGAGGATCTTAGCCAGCCTGTAGCTTGACATCCCAGATTGGAGTCAGTAATACCCCTGAACTGGGTATTTGTTTAGCTGTGACACTAATCAGGCTTACAGTACTGTTAGTATGTACCCACAGTGGTATTTACCTTGGCAATACTCCGAGGGTACTAGGTACCCATAGATTGGAGGGTGTTTGGGTGTCCCTTTCCTGTTGCACTATACCACTCGCTGTAATTGTCCTTGCCTTAGGTAAGTGGATATATTTTCAAATTTTTTCTCACCAATTCCCCATCTTGAACATGTTGTAAGGAGAGCATAATTGCTATGAGAAGGAAGAACTCCTCACCTGGGTAGACACTACTATACAGAGGTTGGTGAATGTTGTCTTGGTTTCTTTCCAAGACGCCTCACTCGGAGGGACGAGTTGGCTCCACTTTGTGGGATCTTTGATCTCCCTCCTAGTACTTCTGGTGAAAATGTTACAAAGAACTCTGGGCTTGCCCTGATCCTTTTTACCTCTCTGGATTGCGAAGGGGATTTGAACAATGGGCTTCATCCTAGCAGACCTTGACGTCCGTCGTCTGACCCAAAAAGGCAGAAGGAGAAGAACAGGCCCAACTAACAAAAACCCCTACGGATATGTTCGACATTGAGGACATTAACCCATATCCTTGGCAGGGGCTCAAAGATGCACAATATGGGGCAGCTGACTCCGGAACGCCTGGGACAAAGAGTGCAGGCATGGCCTACAAACAGAATGCCCTGCCTAACTCTGAAGGGTAAGATTCCCACAGGCCCAGATCACAGTATGATGGCCATGTTTCAGACAAAGTTTGTCAAGGACCCTAAAAAGGGCATCACTAGGTCCTGTTGGGTCTGCCCGGGTAAACTGCTGGATTTGACAGGCCCACTCACAAAGATTTTGGAACTGAGAGGAGGTGGGAAAAGCAGGTCTCTGCTCATCAAAGTTGACTCTAAACTTGGTGACCGTGCCATGTCAGACGCTGGCGCCTGTTTGGGGAATGGGAATTGTTTTTAAAGGAAGCAGGAAAATCCATGCCCACTTTCACATTCCTTGATAATCCCAAGGCCTCCATTAAGATGATCTTTGGCCATAAGGTTTTTGAACTAGCTGGCAAAGGGCTTCAGAGGACCCTTCCAGGGCAACAACACCACAGGACATGGATACTATAGTAAGTCTATCCTTTCTTCTGAAGTAAGGGTGGGTAGACAAACACGGTTTGCATACAAGTGTCGGGAGTTCATATTGATGCCTGAGTTCTTCAGACGATCAGAGGTTTCCAAGTGAAATTCTACATCTTGCCAGATTAATGTCAGAGGCCCAAACCCTATAATATTCTCACAGGAGAATTCCAGAGTACCAGACCAGGAGGTTGAAGTGCAGAGCAACATTTATAGTCCAGAAAAAGGACAAGGGTCTGGTAATCCGTCTCAGGGAGTTTAAAGAGTGGGGGTCTTCCAACACTTCAAAGCGGAGGGAATTATTCTCTGGGATAGTTCCACTAGGGGACTTAAAAGGTAATGAAATTCCTCTGTGTGAGGGGTATGCGGTTGATTGTCTAGCTTGGATCAATGTCCTCACAGACTGTCGGGCTTCTCCACATGGCAGGCTCACTGTTATAGGATCTGGGATTCATGGTAAATCAGGGGAAATTAGAACTAAACCTGATGCAGTCCATACCATTTCTGATATTTGTGGTTGATGTGATTTGGACCATACTAAAATTGCTGATTGATATTGAGGTAACTGAGGAATGCCTTGAAGAGACTCCAGATATCCACTTGACAACTACCCAAATTGGTAATATAATGTCCAGTGCTCTGACATCCGAAACTGTTAGACATGAAAGTAAATATAATAGGGTAGCCAGTTTGCCTGAGGTCTCTTTTCTTGAGGTACTTAATTGCCATGACAAGAAAAGGTTCAGGACCTTGTTGACATCCAATACTGCCTATTATCAAGGCTCTGGAGGAAGGGATAGTCTAATACCCCACAGACGTTTCCTTACCAGAGGGTGTTCCCCTACCAGATGATTGCCTACTTGGCATGGCCTGCCGATATCACTGACTTGAAGGTGCTGATGGATCTAGAGGTCAATCCCTCAGAGGCCAAGGAAGCAAGAACATTCAAGACATGGATAATCTCTGTCCACACTGGATCCAGGTGTCGGTGACACCAGCCCAATCAGGAGCCCATGCCGATCTATATCTTTTGATGGTACTGTCAGCCCATCATGCCTTGGAGAGGAGGGAACGCATCATGGAACGAAAGTCTCGGGACTTCCCAGCATTCCCTGTAATTCTCCATATTGTAAGAGGCAGAGACCCCTCCAATACTAGATGATGGTGATTCCCCTCTGGATCTTGAAGGAGGTTCTTAAAGAGGGGTAGAGGGATTTGAAAATCTCAAGAAAGTTCCAGTAAAACCAGATACCAGACTTGCGATCTCCAAATCGGGGTCACTAGCACCATTTCCACTTGCTGTCTCTGTACCCGGGCCGAGAGGAGCATTATCTCGAATGGCAGCAAAGCGTACTCCTCCTTCAGATACCAGTTCTGGAAAAAAGCATTTGTGGCTACCGCTTCGGGTCCGGTCGCCAACTGAAGTACCTGGGGAGATTGAGGTCCAGGCGAGATGCAAAGAAGTCCACTGTAAACTGACCCTATTTGGCCTGAAGGGCCTGGAAAACCAACTGGTGCAACTGCCAGAGGCTGGCATCCCTCAGGTAACCAGTGTCGGTCGGCTACTTAGTTGGATTTTCTCGGGAGGTGTTCCGCCATCACCAAGACTTGGTTCTTGAGACAATAGTCCCAGACGCTCCTGGCCAGATCTTTGAGGGCTTTTGATCATGTACTTCCCAGATGGTTTATGTAGCACACTACTAGCACATTGCCCATTTCGAGTAGGACTCAGCATTTCACTTGGTTCTCAGTCCTACACCTGACCTCGAATGAGCCTGCCAACAGTTTGAGACAGTTGATGTGCAGGTTTTTTTTTTTTAGATATGACCATCTTCCTCATGTAGAGAATTCCCTACACTGTGCGCCCCAGCCAGTTTTGTCTGATTCTATGACTAGGTCTGGAAGGGAGCTGAATATCACTCAACCGTTCCATGCTTCCATATGGGCAAGCCACCACTGTATCTCTTCTTCGACTACCTCTGATAACAGGACTATCTGTGAGTACGTGAGCCCTATCTGGAAGTGAAAAGTCTTGAGCCGTTGCAGGGCTCGATATTGAAGGGGGCTGGAAAGATGGCCTGGAACGAGGATGACCCTCGCTATCTGCCTTAGGGAGGTGGATGGTTTGGCCGCTGTGTGCGCAGTTTGTGTCTGGTCTTGCTGATCGTCAGCGAAGAGTGTGGCTCGAACCAAGTCCACCACAAATCCCAGATACACTAGAGACTGAGTAGGAGTGAGGACCGACTTCTGCTGGTTGATTAATGAGGCCTAGTGACTCCAAAAGGGTTACTGCCATCTGAAGATGCACAGGGAGATTCTGGGGACACTGGTCTATCAGGAGGATGTCGCCCAAATGGACGATGAGGCGTATGACCTGGGTGCTGAGGTATTCCACCACTGGACTCATTACCTTGTTAAAGCACCATGGGGCCGATGACTAGCCATAAAGGAGAGTTATGAACTCGAAAGTCCTCTCCTGTCATTGAAACTGGAGGAATCGATGATTGGGTGGAAAAATTGGGATGGTTAGTTATGTGTCCTTGAGATTGAGGCGCACCATCCAGCTGTTGGGTTTAAGGAGGTCTCTCAAGAGGTGAATACCCTCTATCTTGTAGCGGTGGAAAACCAATCCCTCATTGAATTCCTTCAGATTGATGACTGGCCGCCATCCTTCTTCTCCACCAGGAAGAGATTGCTGAGGAAACCAAAATGGTCAGAGAACGTCTGTACGATGGCACCTTTGGTGAGTAACTCTGCCACCTCTGCATCTATCAATGCAGCATACGCGTCTGAAAAGTCCAGCGGGATAGGAGGCTCCCTTTGGGTCGGTTAGCTGCAGAACTCTATACGGAAATTTAGCATTGTCTGAAATACCCAAGAGTCTGAAGTTGTAGCCGGCCAGTTGTGAACAAACATCTGTAACCTGCCCCATCCCCCTGGCGTTGTTGGGGAAAGGGGTGAACACTCAACTGTATTAATGACCCAGCACAATGAAGTTTAATGAGTAACTATGGATGGTTACATTTTTATACTGCAGAATGAAAACTGATTGTCATTACATGATAGCCATAGGATATTCAGTGAATGATTTATAGTGATGTTGACACTTATTGTAACTCGATTTTGAAACTCTTGATTTTTGTAGGTATAGATCAGAAACCAGAATCAGACCAAAATAAATTGGAAGGCTGGGTTTCCAGTGAGCGAGAGGAAGAGGGGCTGATGAGGAAGGATTACCTATATGTTTATGGACTGTCCTTTGTTATTATGTACTATAGGGTGTTTCTTACCTGTGCCTTATTAGAAACGTTTGATCCATATGTCTGCTGGACAATAAACTGAAGAAAGGGAAATCATAATCCTCGTCTCCGTGTCCTTAATAGAATTGTAAACTTTCCTTCACGTAAGCAAGGACATTTTATGCCCTCCATTATCATCTTCAAAAGTTAAACCATTCTTTTACAATGGGGAAGAATTATGCATTCACCTCCTTGATCAGTCAGCTCAAAATCCAACCTCTTTAAATACTAACGTAATTCATTGTAAATATTACAGGCAGAAATAGGAGCAGAACATTGGTATCCAGAAATAATCTATTGGAAGAAATGGGTCTGTTATTATCCATTTGAACAAACATTCATCTTGCTTTTTTCTTTGTGCCCATCTCCCATTCCTCCTCTGATTTAAAACCTATTTTTTGTATCCCAAAATCATATTGATCCCGTAGATGACATGGACTATTAAATCTGCAGTATTTCAAATCAGGCTTCTTTATTGTATTTTTTTTTCTTTTAGCTAAGCTATCTTCCATCTTGTTGTCTCAGTTTCAGTGGCGCTAAGCCCTTCCTTTACATGCCAGTTCGTCACACTAATTTCTTGGGTTGGTACAAAAAATTTTGGTTGGAGTTTGCATGCTGTTTCACCTTATTAGTAACAATCTCGTTTCTGCTTCTCACTAAGCCTTACAGGGCTTTGCCTGCTTCTTCAAAGATTTTTGTGCCTCCTGCACACATCTATCTACTTCAACTCTCATATATATCTGTTATCATGTACATAAGTCAGTTTCACACACAGAAAATCTTGTATATCACTCTTTGGGTATTACGAGAAAAAGATTAAAACTTACCTTTAGGGACATAACATTTCTAAAGTAAGAATACTGGACATAATGATCCTTCAATCTTCATTGGGGAAAATATTGACTTAAGGCATTATCTAAAATTCAGTGTTGTGGAACTCGGAAGGAGGGGGGGGAATAATGCTGCACTAAAAAATAAGAAAGACAATTGTTTGTTATTTACCAGGTTCAGTGTGCCCTCGCAAAATACCCTGCAACTTGGACTGAGTCCCCAATTCCTCAATGTCCTGAGTCTTACTGGTTTCCTTTTATGTCAAAGGCCATTCAAAATTAAGCTCTTTCAAAATTTGGAGCTCCCATTTTTTTTGTTTTTAATTTCTTTTAATTGAATTTGACCATAATTAAAGCAAAACAGCGTAGCACTGCAGTGCAGAGATCCAAAACATCAGAAACAGAGCAATATCTACACGGCCAAGACATCCAAGTGCATACATACAAAGCCTATATAGCAATAGTTACATAAACCGTACAGTGAGAGAGGAACAGAGTAACCAGTTAGGTACACAACAATTTTGTTGCATGTACATTCTCTATATCTCTGTTACAGTACTGACATGTGCAGGCTGTTCCTGTGATGGGGTATCACCACCAGGTAAGTCTGAAATGGTAACCAAATATCCACTGGTCTAGAGGCAGGTGGCTGCAACTGTGCATAGGTGTCACTGGTGGTGTTGCAGTATGTCATGCTGCGTAGCCAGGTTTGGAGTGTGGGGGTGAGTGCGCACACCCATCTGATGGCAATCTCACACTTGGCAATTAGAAGCGCATGGCAACAAAGCAACGCCTAGACTTTGGCAGGTCATGTATGTACCCCGGTAGGGCCATCAAAGGTGAGGGTGAGATCTCCATCTCAACCATCCTGGTTAGCTCCCCAAAGACCGACCTCCAATAGCGCTCTAGTCTGGTACAGGTCCATGTCATTTGTGCAAAGTAGGCCCCCGGGTAACGACAACTCGGGCATGCATCTGACCGAGTGGGGTCAATGCGATGCAGTTTGCTGGGTGTCAGATACGCCCTCCATAAAATGTAGCAACTTGTGCCGATGGTTAGAGGACACTCTACGTATCTGCACGCAGCACCGACTCCACTGCCCGTCCGTAAGCGGGTGACCAGGATCGTGCTCCCACGCCGCACGCACGTCCACATCGTGCCACGGAAGTAGCACCACCGCCGCCTTATACATACGGGCCATCTCCATCCCTAATCACTCCCGTAAGGATAGGAAACTCAGGAGGTTCCAAGGGGCTACTGCTCAGGCATGCGCGCAGTCTAAGCAATACAAACTGGTCCATTATGGTGGCGTTTCTGAAACGGGGGTCTTCTGTGCGTGGGCCAGTGTTGAATTGTAGCCCACGATGGCTATGCTTCTCCAACAGATGTCTCAGTAGGGGGTCAAGCGCAAGTACAAACAGCAGGGGGGATAGCAGGCAGCCCTGACGCGTGCCACGTGAGAGCTGGAATGCGCTAGTTAGGGTACCGTTGAGACGGATACGTGCTGTCGGGGCAGTATATAACAATCTAACTACCGCCAAGAATCGTTCCAGCCTCCCCAGAGTGGCATACAAAAAAGACCACTCAAGCGAGTCAAATGCTTTCTCGTCATCTAGGTGAACGGCGGCTGCCGGGACCAGTGGCGAGATCCGATGTAGTGTAGAAAACAGCGTACGGAGATTGAGAACCGTCGATTTATGGGGGATGAAACCCGATTGCGCTGGGGAAATCAACTTTTCAACGATTAAGGCCAACCTGATGGCCAGCATCTTAGCTAAGATTTTGTTGTCAAAATTTAGGAGGGAAAGAGGTCGATATGAGCTGCAGTTCTGTACGTCCTTACCCGGTTTGGGCAATAAGATTATAACTGCCTCCCGCAACGTGGATGGAAGCTCTCCTGTCTCTGTTGCCTCCTGGTACAAGTCAATAAAATGGGGCGTGAGTAGGCTTTTGTACTTCTTATAGAAGCAGCCCGTGAACCCGTCAAGCCCTGGCGCCTTGGTAACGTCCAGTGCATTAATGGCCTCAGTCACCTCATCTTCCGCGAAGGGTTGAGCCAGAAACTCCTGGTGAGCCTTTTCCATCCAAACCAGTGTTACCGCATCGAGATGATCACTGTGGTTCAGGGGGGGGGGTTGGTACTTTTGGAGGTGTATAATGCTTTGTAGTATCGGAGTACCTCTGCTAAAATCCCAACAGTGCCAGTTGTTCGCTCCTGATCCTGTCCAATGAGTTCAGTTATATTGGTGGGATTACGGGATTGCTGCATCATTCTGGCTAGCGTCCTGCCAGGTCTCTCACCCTCCCTGTAGCTCCTCGCCACTTCATATTTACCTAAAAAATGTGCCTCCCACTCCGCGGCCTCCCTAAACTCTGTCATTAATGTCACCCGTTTTTGTAAATCAGGGGAGCCAGCGTTATCGTCTGTATTACTATCTATCTCAAGAAGTTGTGTTTCTATCAGTTCGCGTCTACGACGCAGATCTCGGAGCACCCCAGCATTTTTTTAAATATACATCCCCCTAGAATATGCCTTAAAAGCTTCCCACAGCATGGCCTTAGTTTTTACTGATCCTACGTTTATCTCAAAATACTCCACTATGGTTTACCCCAGTTCCGCTGCAACAATAGCCTACCTAAGGGCCATGTCAGGAAATGGCCATGGTCGCTCCACTCCCCCTGCTCTGGGGATCTTCATTTGAACCAACACAGGAGAATGATCTGACAACGTGCGTGGCAGGTGAGCAACCGTGTCTACCCACAGCACCGCACCGGCATATAGGCACCAATAAACCAGACGTGTCCAGGTGTTGTGGGGCGCTGAGTAGTGAGTGAACCCTTCGCGGTCTGCACTATATCTCCAGGCATCAACTAGCCCAAATCGTTCTATAGTGTCCAACACGACCCGTCTTGCCCTAGGTTTCATGGCCATTGCTTGCGCCGGGCTATCCCTCTCTGGGTCGAGCAGCAGGTCAAGGTCCCCACCCCCCCCATATATATGTGATCTGCTGCCATACGTTCCGTATTTGAGTGACCAATCTTGAAAAAATCGGGGGCATCAACATTAGGGGCGTTTATGTTAACAAGCAGGACAGAGTGCTCTAGCAGACAGCCCTTCACCAATATATAACATCCTCCTGCATCCCGATAGACCACCTCCTCCCGAAATGGCACCTGCTTATGGATCAACACTGCAGCCCCTCTGGCATATGAGCTGTAGCCTGCAAAGTATTTATGCGCCCCCCCCAACCAGAGACCAACGATGTCTGAACGTGTACTGCAAGAAGAGTCTGCTGTAAAAAGGCAATATCCACCTGATGGCGTTGCATATGGTTAGTCACCTGTTTACATTTGCGAGTGTTCTTTAACCCCCAAACATTCCAGGATATCATAATCACACTGGCCTCTGCGCTTACTTCATTAACTATAATCTGTGTCTGGCATTTTCGTTACCCAGGTACCTGGCCCTGCACAACTGCACTGCAAATGGTAACCGCAAGAAACCAAAGTTACAAACATTAATCTATCTATCCACACCCCACCCTCCCACCACCCATCCCCCTTACCCAACTCTAGGGGGAGATCCTTGTCTATAACCAGATTGAAGGACTGATCTATACAAAAATAAAATATAGCATGTACCCAGAAAAACTTAAACAGGTGCATCTGCACTTAGGGGGTGGCGACACCCCGCCACTGCGCCGTATCCCGGCACATGTGCCTATGATTGGTATGTCAGTGGTCCCTGATGGTGTCCCAATGCTTCCAGGCACCAGTACACAATGGTGCAGCTATCAATCCATTAAACACCTCGTCTCTCGCCCGTTTCGCTGGAGTAGGAGCGCCGCAGGCCTAACTGGTTGTGAAAAGATCAGCACTGGAGCCTGAGCTTGGAGTGTCCTGTGGCGAAGTGGCACCTTGCTTCTTCCCAGCATTGGAGTATTTCTGACAGAATTCTTGGGCCGCATGGGGCGAGTCAAACACTCTGGACCATCCGTCGACCTTCAGTCTCGCTGGATAAAGCATTCCATACCATAGCCCCATCTTTCCTAAGGCTGCCTTCACCCCCGTGTACATCCTGCGTGCTTCCTGCACCATAGCAATGAAGTCTGGATACAGGGAGATGACCGACCCCTGCCACTCAAGGGGGCCCTTCTCCTGTGCCAGCCATAAAGCAGTGTCCCTGTCTCTAAAATTCAGGAAGCGTGCTTTGATTTGCCTCGGTGGGCAGCCGGGGTTAGGACGTGGCCCCAAGATATGATGTGCACGTTCGACCACAAAGGTTGAGGTAAAGGACCCACCCCTAAATATGTCAGCGAACAGCTTTTCAACAAGGTGGTCAAGCCTACTGGTATTGATGGATTCGGGCACACCCATGATGCGAATGTTGTTCCTCCACCCGAGCACTATTAAAATCTTCGTTCTTTATGGCGACAGCCTTGAGGAGTTTTTCCAGCCGTTCACATCTCTTGGTGGTCTGGGCCGCGCCATCTTCCAGATCGGAGATTCTGACCTCTGCCGTTGCCAATCGCCCTTCTTGCTGGTCCACTAAGCCCCCATAGATTCTAGCCTCTTATCCAGGGCGTTTAAGCGCGTGTCCAGCACCCTGAAACCTGCTCTCAGTTCCCACGAGCAGGTTGTCGGGCCCAGAGACCTCCGCAGTATGTGTCTCACTTTCTTCCACCATGTTGGCCTGTGGTGGCGCAGTGCCGGCAGCCGGCGGTTTGAAAGGCAGAGCGCTTTGTTTGGTTCTTTACGCCCCATGTCCCACTCCGTTAATGTGATGGGTAGCTATGGGGAAGCCCAGTTCACTGGAGAGGCGCGATCCACAGCACAGGCGACCCACAATACTCCGGTCAAGAGTGCCTCAATGGAGACCCCAACAGGCGTGATCCAGCTGCGCAGCCACTATCAGGCGTGTCCTGTGGGATATCTCTGTTTCTGCACTACCTCGCTGTGCTTACCATGAATGCTTTGGGCAAGAGTTAGGCGGCACCCAGCCCCTAAAGGAGCACCCTCACTGTCACGCACTTTTGACATTCAGGAGGAATGAACCGGTGCTCCTGGAGGTGCCCACAGGCGTCCCACATGCCCAGCCAGTTGTAGGTGCACCCGTGTGACACAGCAATCTTCCACCCAGTCGGGTCATGCAGCGCACCTCTGGCCTGCAACCGTACATTGGGTGAGACGGGGGGGGGAAGAATCCCGCCTCCCGGGTCTTTTCTAGGCTTGTTGCCACACTGGGGGTAATCCTGGTTAGAGCCACAGTTCCCGGCCGAGCACCCGGTCCCTAAGCCCGCCCGCGGCCCCTAACACTTCGGGGCTTCTGGGAGATGCCTGTGCCCCACAACACGTCTGGCCGAAACAAACCCCCACCGCAGCCACTTACCTTCCGTTTGCTGCCGCACAGTCACTCCTCAGGGTGGCCTCTGCATCTACACTCTAGGTCCGGCTGAAGCAAAAATCGAGGTCCTGGCTCTACTCGGGACTGCAGGCCGCATCAGTCCCCACCTGCGCAGCATGGCGCCAGTCCGCACCACAGGTCACGAATGGGCAAAGTTCCACACCGGAGGCCTCATCAGCTCCCACATCGCCCACCGCGTTCTAATTAATGGGGCCACCGCCATAAGCGCCAGGATGAGCATTAAATCGGGACCAGTGGCAGAGCTACCAGTCTACACGCCCATCATGGTCGGCAGCTTGGACACGCCCCGGAGCTCCCATGTTGAGACCGGAATCGCCAATGAGTCCCCATCAGCGAACATAGAGAATGTCATCCTTATGGTCAAGAAGCACAGTCTGCCGGAAATTGAGCTGCATGCCACTCAAGACCTAGCCACATAGGGTTTCACTGTACACATTGACAAGCCTCAAGGTCAAGAGCATGTGGTTGAAGGCCACAGGGTCTAACCCACACACCCAATGCAAGCAAATCACACTTCAGAAGGAAATCTGTCAAGTGACAAACCAAAATTCAAACAGAACCATCCCACTTGACATGGTCAACAAGGAGTCCTGCAATATAAACATGACGGTGAGATATAGCTGTGTGTGTGACAGCACAGATGTCACCTTAGACTGATGGAGTATGGTGAGATATCAGGTAATGGAATGTCAGAGGCTGGGATCCAGTTGTTGGTGACAGAACTTGATGGCAGCTGATGTGGCTGGATGAGACCTTTTCATGTAGATATAAAATACTTCTAAATATACATCCTGTGTCCTGCTATCTATTACCTGTCACAAGTCTCTCTATTTGGTTAACAGTGATATTTGTTTTAAGTCTTCAAACTATTCCATCTAAGATTTCACCCATTGATTATGTCCCTACACCCCACAGCGTATTAAGGCAACAAGGAAACTGGGCATTGCTGCTACTTTCCCTTGTGTCTAGACTTCTGTTAGCTTTGTGATGTTTCAACAGACTGCGTTTGCAATTCACAGGCACTTTTAGCTCTTGTCCTGTGGTAACCTCTAATGGGTATTTTTCGCACTTCAGCCTCTATCAAATCATACACAGTAAGGCAAGAGAAGAAATACAAATCTTCCCATCGGCCGTTTGTTTTTCTGAACAGTACTCCTCAACTAATACTTTATGATTTTAACTATTTCAGATGTTTTGTTTATCTGTATTTCCACTTCTCTCCTTTGTTTAGAAAGCAGATCGATCAGATGTTTGAGAAAAAAGTTCTGAAAAATCTGCTATTACTATCAAAGCTGTGTGTACTCTGGGACTAATGATATTTCATTAGATGTCTACGAATAACACTGACCTCTTATCTAGAAATGAATGTCTAAATTGCCATAAACTCCTTAAGGAGTGTGGAAATGTTCACCCTGTATGGATGATGGTGTTTGAGGAGACCTGAGTTTTTGGTCGTAATTTCTCTTCTTGGAAGTTAATTAGAAGGATTGAATGGTGTTGACCAAATCTGGCACTCTTATTCCCCATCCAGATGATCATTTGGGCTAGGGTGGTTTTATTGCTCCAGCTATGTAGGAAAACAAAAATACTTCAAGATCGGATTTATGCCGGAAGCACTGACAAAAGCTTGAAAACTGTGTCACTTTGGCTGGGGTGGGACTATGTCCTCCAGAATTCTTGCTTTTCACTGGGTGCTGGTGAGGAGAAGGCACACTGCACAACACGCTTAAAATCAATTTCAGCTTCTAGCAGCACGGGACAGAAACTTGCCTTTGACTGGGGTGGGACTCCTTTCCCCATCATTCTTGCACTTCTTGCTTCCCCTGGATGCTGGTGAGTAGGGGGCACATCGCATAGCTCGCTTAAAAAGAGCTTTCAGCTTCTTGCAGCTTAGGACGTGCCCGGGAAAATCCTGGGCCAGGTTCAGGCCATTCATTGACCGAAAGAGGCCGGGCTGGGCCACTCTCCCCCCCCCCCCCATGATTTTAATTTTTTATTTTCTAATGTTGGCTTACTTTTAGTCACTTGTAATATTTACTTACTAGCTTTTGTGGTAGCCTCTTTGTTTGCACTGCCACAAATCTACTGGGCTTCGTTCTGAGGCCCAGCGACCTCCTTTGGAGCTATCAATGTTCGTTTTTTTTGTTGTTTTTTTTCTTGCACAGTGGGCTAGTTTTCCCGTATTCTAGTGTTATCATTTTTGCTTCTTTAACTAAGTTGTTGATTACATGCGGCGTTTAGTTTAAATGTTTTGACTTTAGCTGTGTAAAACTTTTGTAGCCTATGTAGTAAATATGGGTAAAAAAAAAAGCAGAGGAGGGTCCCCCGGCCCAACTAAGCTTAAAAAAAAAAAAAAAACTCCTAGACCTGCACGAGAAACATGTGCTTCAAGGAAAAAGTTGAATCACTAATCAATGAGGGCAAACCTCAGTAGGGCAAACCGAATATCGCCCTTTTTTATTAACAAACCTGATAAAAACACTTTACCAGCACCACTTCCACTCCCTGTCCCTTCTTATTCACCCAATCCCACACCAGAGCCAGGACCTTCAACCCTTTCTGAAGTTTTCATTACTAATATGGAAAGTGAATCCTCTAACGACCTGATTTTGTGTAGCAATAGGTTTTCCGTGCTACAAAATCTGGAGGACAGTCAATTGGCTAACCAGGCAGACCCGTCTGATTTTTGTGATATTGTGATATTGGAGACCGCGCTACTCATGATTATTATTTAACAAAAAATATTCCCCTTGCCTTAAGTGTACTAAAAGAGGAGAACGTCCAACTTGAAACCCTAGGTGCAACAATTGACACTGCCGGACCCAAACTGCCCACTGAGGGCTTTGCCAGCTGTGGGCTGCTATTGTACCACAAGAGTATCTGTGAACCAATCAACTGACAGAGGCTCGATTTGATTGGACCCCTCAAACTATTTTTCAAATATTTGATGTCCCTCTGCTGCCCTCCCTCGCGTTTAAATTTCCATCATAGGAGGGAGTAGTTTGTACCCTTTAATGCCGAAAAACGAAGAGAACGTTTAATGAGTGGCCATTCATCTCTCTCCTTGCCCAATGGGGCCTGATCTCAACTAGATTTCCACCTGTAAGCTCTTCCTCCATAGCTCTACAACTGATCGCTTGTATACTAAACCTACACAGTCCCCTGTTCACCACAGTCATAATGGTGATACGAAGAAGGCGACTCTCTTGTCAATAAGGTTATCTACTGGATCAGAACCCAGAGGGATTGAGTTTCAATTATTCACTCCAACATTATTCTCGCCCAAAGGACAACGTTTAGTGCTATTCCTCTTGACTACATTTCCCTAGAGCTTTTTGACTATCACTTGGTAAAGGGTCTAGTGAACATGGATGTGAGGTATATTGCACCTTCTGGGGCCCCAATCCTATTCAAGCTGAAAATCTTTCAAAAGATCAGGCCTGACCCTAAAAGTCGTTCTTCCTTATCTGGTAACTTAAATTACATCATCGGTGAAAGATGGGCCTCTCGCCCCTTGTGCTCTACCCAGCAGCCAACCCACCGCATCTCAACCCCACAGTCCACAGGCTGCCAAGGAACTCTCCAATGTGTGCAATCCGTTGATCACACCTACGCTTTCTTCTATGCCTGTCCCCAGTGAGTCTCTTAACGAGCTAGATTGAGACTCTCCACCTGAGTGTACTACTAACTTAAGTAATGATCATTCTCTTTGCTTTTCAGCAGTTTTTGAATGTTTATCCTAATCTATCTGAACCCAATTTACTGTTGCAGACCCTTCGGCAGGTTGCCGTAAGATTGATATCCTCTCATGGAATGTTGCATAATTATCCAGCAAGGCTCCGAATCCCGCCTAGAACGGCTTCATGGATTCCTTCCATATAGTTCTAATTCAGGAAACATGGACAGTTTCCCCGCTCTACAGTGGAGTACATTTCCTTCTGTGATAATGCAATTCCATCTACTAGTGGCAGGCCCTCTGGCGGTCTGATAGTCTGGCTCAAGATAGCTCTCCAATGCCAAAAAAAATAGATATTTATTCCCCCCAATATTTTGGGGGTTAAATAAGCCCCAGGACCTGATGCTGTCCATGGTGATCTTTATAAATCAGAGATGGACATCGGAGCCCCCTTCATCAATCGCCTTGCTAATGAATTATCAGGCACTGTTTTACCTGCCACCTGGGCAGGGGCTCACATTAACCCCATTTATAAGAAAGGTGATAGGAGCGATCCTAAGAATTACAGACCTATAAGTCTACTCGATAACTTGCAAAAAAGCTTTGGTTCTCAGCTACTTACAAAACTCAAGGAGTGGGTGGATGACTCCAAAATTCTCTCTCCTTTCCAGGCAAGTTTTTGCTGCATGATTAGCACTATCGATCAAGCTTTATGGTTCTCCCTTATCACCTGGAAATATGTTACCCTTTTGAAAGACCACTTGTAAGTGGCCTTTGTTGACCTCAGGCCGCCGCCTTCGATCCTAGATTCATCCTCTGGGAAGCCCTTGATTACATGGTTGTCCCTCATCATATATTAGATCCCATTATCAGGCTATATCAATCAAATTGCACTCAAATTAGATGGGACAGGAGAATTTACAAGGCCCATTCATGTACGTAGGGGTGTTCGCCAAGGGTGTGTTTTGGCACCATCATTGTTCTCCCTATATGTCAATGGGTTGAGGACCATCTTAACACAAGGGGTCCTTACGCCCCAAAGTTGAGTGCGAACAAGATACCTACGCTCCTCTTCACGGACAATACCCTCCTTATGTCCAGTACCCCATCGGGTCTTCAAAATAGTTTACCAAAATTCAAGGAATTTTGTAACGCTAAGAGCAAACTTATGGTATTTAAACCGCATAAGAATTGCAAGAATTAATTCAGCCTATGCAATATCTCACTAGTGCCTGTTAAGACCTTCGACTACCTAGGGATAACGGTTGCCAATGCCCTCTCTTGGTCACCTCGGATTCTTAAAAGCAGCTTGATCATTCTACATTTTCTACATTTTAAGAATGCATAGCTCTTCTTACTAAATTCGTGTTTTCTCCAGCATTGAAGGTCTACAGGTCCAAAACCCAGACAGCAGCACTCTAGAAGCAGAGTTATGGGTATCTCCAACTCTAGGCCTCTGATGACTAAAGAACTCCGGTTCATCAAAACATTACTTAATCTCCTGTTGAGTACACTGACCCCGCACCTGTAATCCTTGATACCGCTTTTAAGGGAGTTAAACATCTTACTCCCCTTAAATCTCTTATATCAGGTAAGGCTATGGTTTCACCAAGAACTAGACCAGTACAGAATGGATCTCCTGGAAGTTGAAACCTTTAATACTGGTAATACAATTAAGTGGGTCTTGCACTTAAAGGTATGGTTTTCCAAACTGTGATGTCAGACAATATACACATCCCCGTAGACTATAAGATCTAACTCAAAAGTTCTCATAATAAAAACTTACTGGGACTTTGTAGTGATTCAGTGGTATCTTTCCAATAATTTGGGATCCCTTTCTGTTTTTTTTTTTTTATTTTTTTTTTATTTTTGCTTGTGATTACAACAGAGAATAAAAACGAAGGAAAGAGCAAATGAAAAAGTACAAGATAATTGTAGGCATGTATAATCCTGACACAGACACTTAATAAACAATAGAACAGAAAGAAAAGAACAGGTTAATAAGAATGCTTCCATCATTTATCATAACAATGTAATTCGACGTTAGTGGGCGTTTATATTACATCTTACAATAGTACTAGGTGCCTGACTGCTTAGCCTAAGTAGGATAGGTATTAACCTATCCATGCCTCAAGTGGAGCCCAAATCTTTCTACCAAACTCACGCCTGGCTCTACCCCACCTAGCCCAGACACCGGACTCCAGGTTATATAGTGCTAGAATCCTCCTTCTCCAATCAAAGAAGGTAGGTGACCCAGGACTTATCCACTCTGAGGTGATACAAAGACGGACCATTGCCATAGCTATTAACAGGAAGGCTGACGAGTAACGGGGCCGTATGTGCTCACTATTGCTTTGATACCCACAGATAACTAACTCGGGTGAGAGAACAGCTGGGATGCCTAGATTGACTTTGAGGAACTGCTCTACGTCCTTCAAAAAAGGCTTCAGCTTATGACATCCGAAGAACATATGGACATCGTCGGCCGCCATTAACCCACACCTTGGGCAACTATGCCCCACACAGCCCGCCCACTTAGATATCTTGACTGGCGTATAATACAAGTCAAATAGAGCCATGTAGCACTGAGATTGTAGACTGCCAGAAATGAGGACCCTACCGGCCAATTCCAAAGAGGTGGCTATATCTATTCCTGTTACACCAAATTTGGCTTCTAATTTTAACGTGGACGCAGAAATATCGTCAGGAAGCTTTGTTAGTAAATGGCGATAGATTATCCCTTTCTGATCTAATTTTATCCCACAAACTGCTCCCCAAATTGAAAGCATTTTTTGATCCGATATCTCATCTCCTTGCGGAAAGTCTGTTTTATTAAATTCTGATTTGGTGTCTCACCTCTAACTGCTTTTACTAATAAATGGTCCTTGGGTTCTTCAACCTCCACTAAGTGCTGCAAGTGTTGGTATAAAACTGAGGACAGCGACCATTTTTGTTTGGTTTTTTGCCCCTGTTTTGCTGGATCTAGGCACAGATTGATACAGCCTTTGTGACTTAACTTGAGCTTAAAAGGGTATTTAAATGCCCATAGGATCCTTATTTCAGCCACTTCAAGGAGTGTTGTGTTCCCAGTTAGCAAACTCTTGTTTTCAGCATGGATTATACTTTCCAGATCCTCTTAAACTTGTTGTTGATGGACCTTGTGCACTTTATCTGTGATTATTTGACATTGTCTCTTCCCATTGCACTTATGATAACGATTGCATGTTATAGGTGCTTACTGAGCGAGTGAAGTCATTCTCTAGAAGCCCTGGTATATTAACAGTAATTAATTACTCCCAGTAAGATTCATATGTCTCAGATACTCCCAAATCTATTATGTCATATTAGTATGTACCTTACGTCTTTATGAACTTGTTGATGCTGCACCTTATGCACTTTACCTGTATCTTATGGGCCATTGACCTTTTCCACTGCAAGTTGTTTACAATTCTATGTAGCAGTTGGTTATCAAGAGAGCAAGTTTTCTTTTGGGAAGCACAGGTTTTCGAATAGTAAACAAAAGCATTTAGCAAGATTTGCATTCTACAGAATTCCTAAATTTTCAGTGTTACTCTATCTTGTATCATACTCCCTTTTATTTGGTTATCTGTTTTTATCTGGTATTAGAGATTATGGTTGTTTCAACCAGCCTTTTGCCAATTGTCACTTTCTAAGGCTCTAACTGTTGAAAATTGTTTAATTGTCAAATTCCCCATATGTTGCTTTTGCATGTTTCGGTTGTGTCCGAGATTGATCGGGTTCTAGAGACCCGGAAACTTGCTTTTAAATAGGACAACAATATTTTGCTGCTATCGCATTTCTCTGTAATGTATTTTTAACGTCCAGATATGGAATGTACTTTTATTATAGGCTTTAAAAACTGAAGATCCTATATTTCAGTTATGCACTTTTATGGTTGAAATAGTTTATTATTACTATTCATTGGCTTTTGATAGTTTAATTTACACTCGGTAATGTATATCTTTGCAAGCCAATTAGTCTGTTACGACTTAATCCCAATCAGAACAAGGCAAATCTATCCTTTGTAGGTCTGATCTTTGAGACGGCTAGATTTGGATCAACTGACTTTTATTTTTTTTTAAAGGAATCCATGATATACATCCTTACAAGGGCTTTGGTCAGAGGGCTTCATCATTGCTATCTTGAATTGTTATTCACTTTTGCTTCGACCCACCACAGCATACAGCACTGGGGCAGTGGGACCATCTGCTTTACCCATTCTCTTCCTTCACTTTGAGTAACTGCAAAAGTGTGTGCACATTGTTCACATCTGCCTAAAAGTTTTCCTTTCTCTTTACTGGCAAAGTTGGCTTAAAGTGTGCTTTTTATTTAATTTATTTTGTTTTATTATCTATATAACCTATTTTTTTTCCGTCCCTTTTTGGTTTCCAGGTAGATGGTGATTAATTTACCATCTCTTTTTTTTGTTTTTTTGTTAGAAGAATATTTTTATTGATTTTAACACAGCAAACATTGCTCTTACCAAACTGACACAAATATTACAATGTTTTTCCAATGTGCCCACCTCCCAAATTTGACCCCCTGGTGCCACACCTGGCGTGGTGACTGCCTATTCAGCCCTGTCCTTCCAGACTGTAATGGGCCCACCATTTGCCCCAAACTTGCCGGAGCATCCACATGCAGTATACATTTTCTCCTCCCAACTTTGTAGACCAATCCATACCCTTCCTCCAAGTTTGCATAGGGGGTGTGGTAGAGGGCCTCCTGTGCTTAGCAATGTCTCTTTTAACCAACATTGTCCCTGTCCCCACCAGTATCCTGCCCCACGGGGTCCTCTCGTATCCCCAAGGATGCCCAGTATTGCAAGCCTAGGGCCAGTCTCAATTTACTGTCCCACCACCCTTGACTGTATGGAGATGACCTATGTCCAGTAGTGCTGTATAACTAGGCATTCCCATACCACATGGTAGAAGGCACGCTGGTGAGGGGCTCACCCTGGCCTTCCAGAGGTGATGGGGTGTGAGATAAGCCAGGTGTAAGTATTTAAACTGGACGAGGCGTAGTTGTGCCGAAATCGCCGAGGTGCGAGGAGCCATGCAGGCGTCCCTCCAGTCCGCTTAATCCAATGTGCCTTTCTACTTCTCCCAGCCCCCCTTTAGGACATCCAATTGGACCGGTAAGTGTGTGGTCAGGGTATAGTATTTTTGTGAGATCCTTCCTTTCCTCAACAGAACCATCTGGACCCGAAAGGGCTATTCTCCCGGACCTCCCCAAGGCGATCCCGAAACTAAAAGGAGGCGTGCCTGAGCTGTAGGTACGGAAAAACTGATATTTGTGCACGTGCAACTCAGTCTGCAGCTCTTGGAAGGAGTGATTATGGTCCTTGGCCCACACATCTCACCAATGCGAGATGCTAACCGGTCCTAATCCTACAACCTCTCGAGATTTGCCACCTTTGCCAGCCAACAGCCCACCAACAGGTGTGTCTCCAATGAAAGTCTGCTGTCCCAGCCCGTCCAGCGCTGTGCTGCCCTCCAAACCCGGTAGATCACTCTGGTTAGTTTGTGAAGGTGTGTGGGGATTGGCGCGCCATATAAAATGTGTGTTATGTTCTCCAACCCAATTAGTGCAGTTTTCCCGGTTTCCACTGTATGCCGTGTCCTCCTAGCCCCCTTGTAACCAGTCATTTACAATCTGGAGTAGCAACGCTGCACATTTTCTTACATTGTCCTCTTTTATGCACAATGACATTGTTGCTGTGACCTTTTGAACATATTCACATGCGTGACAATGTTGGATCAGTTTCTCTGAAACTGCTTTGCTTCTACATCTGGCTTCGCACAACATTATCATGACGCCTCGAACACTGAGTACAAGGCCTTTACACATGACGTACAAATGTCTTTCTATCTTCATCCATGCGGCGTCAGAGCTATCTATATATCCACAACAAATGCTAATCTGGGTGTACATCACAAGAATGCTTTTTATTATAAATAAGGAATCATTTCTGAGGAGACCCTTCCGTTGACATTAAAAGGTCCTGCATGCTGAGGCTTCGCAGAGCAGATGCCTGACATCTCAGTGAGAGGTGTCCAATTCGTGACCAAGGGAGTGTCCGACATTCTTTCTCACCAGGTAATGGGGTTAAATCATCCCATGAGGTGATCCTTGGCTCTAAACCTACTAGTCATACAAAGCGTAGGGACTGCTTAGAAGGAGTACACCTGATTACTACCTTGTCTTATATGCCTGCATATATACACTGTTTTAGCACTATGGTGGAACTGTATCTTCTATTTACTTTTTTTCTGCTTTTAATCACTTTTATCTGCTTCTGTCTAATGATTATCACAGCATATGTATTCTATACAAGAGTAACGTTTGTTCAATAAATATATTGAAAACGTCCCAATGTATATTCTCTGTACATTTCTCTGAGAACAAGAGAGCATGAGTGACTGAGCGGAAGGGTTCTGATCTGTTACCACGATCCCTGCGGGTCAGGGTTGTCATGTTCAGTGGTTGCCAGAAACCATTCGCTCCCTGCTTGGGTTAGGGGGACTTATGGTGACACTGTGAGCTAGCTGGTCTCTACCCCAACATATCCTGCTGGGGTGTTTGGAATCAGTCCAGGCACCTCACCCAAAGTTTGTTGTCCACAAACGTGCAGCTCCTACGTATTGGTGGAGGAAATTTTGAAGCGCATAAATGAACTGAGGGGATGACATTTTCTAAAATGGGGCAGTCCTGACAATGAGGCTCCAAGTGAGCTCCGGCACCCACAGTATATGAACTGCCAGGTACAGGAAGCTAAGGCGGTGTATCGGTATCCCCAGGTACCAGATCTCATCTTGTCTATCCCCCTTAGGAGCACCAGAAGGGATTTGTCCCAATTAACCCTCAGCCCGCAAGCAGAGCTAAACATAGTTGAGATGCTAATCAACAGGGGCAACATATCTGCGCGCCGCAAGAGAAACGGAAGGATGTTGTCTGCTTACAAAGCAATCCTATTCTCCGTCTTCACTCCCCAGTAGAAGCACCACACCTGTACGTCACAGCGGACCCAGACCGCCAGTGGTTTTACGGCTGGCTCAAACAGAAGGGGGACAGGGAACGATCCTGCTTCCTACAACTCAGATGGAAAATGTGGGGGTGGACCACTCCATTTATCCTCACCGGAGTCTGAGGAGCTGCATACAGCACCTTGAGGTAGGCCCATAACTGCGGTCCACACCCTATCTTTATGCGAGTTTACTCCAAGAACGACCAGTGTAGGGTATCAAATGCTTTCGTAAAGCTGAGAAGCAGCAGCATTACCGACCCTCTCAAGGAACGGATGCAGGTTAGAGCCAGGTGGACACTTCGAATACATTGTCTTGTGCATTGGTGTGGAATAAAACCACGTTGGTCTGGATGGACTAGGTAGGACAGCACTCTCAAGAGTCTGTTAGCCAGTAGTTTAGCATAGAGCTTGACCTCTGTGTTAATGAAGCAAACACAAGGAGATGATGGATGGAGCGCAGAAACTTTTCAGACACTCACCCCCAGTCCCAGATCCGGGTTAAATCCATCATCGTTCTTTAGCTCACTTTGCCACCCCAGATACCCAGCTATATGCAAATCAGTCTTGACCCTGTGCCTCATGGGAACAGTCCAGCCCGAACTGCCAAGCCACGTCTTCCCTGGACCGGATGCTTGTTTAGGGCAATTCGGCTGGACTGTTCCCATGAAGCACAGGGTCAAGACTGATTTGAATATAGCTGGGTCTAAACTGGGGTGGCATGATAGTGCGCCGAGTATTCCCCGACGTGGGGCCCGGGCTCACTCTGCCACTGGATTCAACCTAGCGTGGCTGATGAGGGGTGATGCCCCGAAACTGGTCCCGGGATGCTTGTTTTCGGTCCAAGGAGGACCTGGCTTGGCAGTTCGGGCTGGACTGTTCCCATGAGACACAGGGTCAAGACTGATTTGCATATAGCTGGGTCTAAACTGGGGTGGCATGGTGAGCAAAAGAACAATGGATTTAACCCCGATCTCTTGACTGCATTCTGTCCATCATCTGTATGTCTTTTGCTCTGTGTTAATGAGGCAGATGGGACGGTACAATGCACACGGGTCTGGAGGGTAGCCTGGTTTAGGCAAGACCACCAGTGTAGTCTGATCAATCTCTGATGGGATGCGTCCCCTGTCAACTGCCTATGTAAACATGCCAAGGATGGGTGGGCGATTTGGGGGGTAGTAGCTCAGTGCGGAGTTTCCAGTAGTACTGCATCGGAAAGCTGTCTGCCCTGGGCTCCTGCCCACGATCAGATCAAAAAGCACTTTCCCCACCTCCTCAAGAGTGAAGAGTTGATTGAAGTCATCCCTGTTCCCCACGTTAGACAGGGCATCGGGATATCGGCTACTCGAGGGGTATCGGTCTGACATGCCCTGAAAGGCCATTATGTGTATAGGTTACTGTAAAAATGAGCAGAGGCAATTGCAGTAGCCGTCTCCACCACCACCCTGTTCTCATCCCGAGTTTTAGCAGCTATCCTGGTCTCCGCGTCCTTGGTGGCCAGTTAGTAAAGTAACTTGCCTGATTTGTCATTCCATTTGTATACTCCTCGGGCAGAGGCCATCCAACAATTGCAGGCCACGTTGTGGGAGAGCTTGCGCAGGGAGGCCCTATCCAATGGCAAGCAACATCTGTGCTCCATCTCTTGGTCCAGTGCCCACTGCTTCAGGGCCAATATAGAAGTCTCGATTTCAGCAATCTTAGCAAGTCGTTCGAGCTCCAACCCTGAACATTAGAGCAGGCGAGCACCCGCATAGATGCCTTGCAAGTCCCCCTCAACACACTTGAAGAGGCCACGGTACCCTTGTTTATATCTAGGAATGCCTTAAGTTCATCCGATAGATAGGAGGAGAAGGCCTCTTCTGTTAGAAACCAAACGCTCAGGTGCCATATAGGCCGGTTTCCTTCTGCGGAGACCCCCGAATGTAATGTCACTGGGGTGAGATCGGAGATCCCCAGTCGGAGTATCTATGAACCATTTGTGTGTATTAGGTCAGCTGCCGAGAGCTATAGGTAGTCAATTGAACCATGTTCTGCCTAGATTTGTGTATATTCCCTTTTCACAGGGTGCTTAAATCTCCAAACGTCATTAAGTCCCAGCCCCATGTCTCAATTGGACATGCCTCTCCCCATCCACTCCGAAGCATCGATGGGCCCTTGCCAGTCGTGGTTGGTCACAATATTGTATCATCGGTTTAGCTGAAGTTAAACTTGTTCTTAAGAGTTACCGTCATTGATGATCTCACACGTCACATTACCATTGTCCTCATCAATGAGATCACTAAAGTGGGTTAACTTCCCTTCACCCTAGAGTTCTCAAGGCTGAGCCTTTTTTCCCTGCTTCGTTGGCTCTGCACACTCAGTGTGGTTAATACCCATTCCTATAGAGTTCCAAAGACTCTACGTTTCGATAAACTCTTGTCACACAGCTCTTTCCTTTGTCAATTTCTTATCTTCAGCTGTGCTCCAACTGAGTTCATTGGGCTTGACTGTTGTGTATGCTTCCCTCTTTTTGGTGATACATCTTATTGCATTTCCCCTCCAGACATTTTTGGGCTGTATCCTTGCAAAGAAATATAAAATGGACAGGTTCCTCATACTCATAATAGAACATTAATGACAATCCTATCTTACATTTGTCTTCTGATTTGCAGAGTAATGTAAATGGCTCTTCATACCTTGGAAAGACCCTTATGACTGGACCCCACTGGCTTATCTGTGGGATTGTCCTTGAAGCAGGACCTGCCCTCCATCACTGCCCCTGCTGTGCTTAACCTTTGGCCCTGATAAATAGGCTCTCGGTGCAGCACTGGCCCTGGGCCCTTTCTTGATCTCACAACCACATCTCCATAGGTAATGAATGTAACCGTTCATGATACAGAACTAAGTTGGTTCCAGGGAATGCAAAAATTCAGTCCTTTTTTATGTGTTTTTAATCTGTATACCCAACGTTCTTCTTTCATAAGGAGGGTGCTGCTGCCCCCAATATGGAGTATAACTTTCTCTGTTATTGACCAGTATGTATCAGTATCACTATGTTTATTTGTGAGGAAGTGGGCTGTGAGTTTAGTTGTCACTCTCTGACATCTGATGGTACTCCTATGTTTGCTAATGCGTGTTTTAATTTTCCTCGTCGTCATGCCCAAGTATTTGAGGTGACAGGGGCAGGAGATAATGTATATTACATTACTACTTTTGCGATTTGTGTGTATTCTCTTTTCTCAGGTAGTGGTGATTCCGAGGTCAATAGTCTTAGTATGGGACATGAAGGGGCATGCTGAGCAATTGCCACATGGGAAATGTCCAGTGACGGGGTAAATCCCATAGTGTGGTTTGGCAATTCTTGCTGCCGTGTGTACTGTTACTATGTACCAGTCTGTCTTGAATGCTTCTGTTTCTTTTGAAAGAGAAGAGTGGTTTTGCAAACGTCAATTAGTTGGATGTTAAGATGCACCAGATTTTTTGTTTATGGTGCGTTTAATCATGTTGGATGATGAATTGAATGTGCTTACACAGATCAGTGAATTTGGCTCTGACTTAGTTGTGGTCTCTAGCAGTGCTTCTCTCGGGATGTTGCGTGCTCTCTTTTGTGCTTTGGCGACATTTCTTTCCGGGTATTCACCTTCTTTCAGATTTTTTTTTAAAGGTTATTTGCTTCTTTCTTGTAGGCTTGTACATTAGAGCAGTTGCGTCGGATATGTAAGAATTGGCCTAAAGGTAATTTTTATCTTCGTGCTCATGGATGAGCACTGTTAAAGTGCAATAGGTTATTCTGGTCTGTGGGTTTTGTCTAGAGGGAAGTTGTCATTTTTACCGTCTTCTGCTATAATGTTAATATCTAGGAAGGCCACCTGTCTTTTGTTCGAGGTCATGGTAAACCTTAGGTATGGATTTCTTTCGTTGAGCCATGTATTGAACATTTCACGAGTAATATTGTTATCGCACCAGATCACCAAAATGTTGTCAGTGTATCGCCCCAGAGGCGTATTTGGTCTTTAAATGGGTTGTTGGTCCATATGTTCTGTTTTTCAAACCAGCTTGTATACAGGCAGGGTATACTTAGGGCAAAAATACTGCCCATTGATGTCCAGTGTCGTAAGTAGATTAGGTTTTCATAGTTAAAAAAGTTTTCTGTTAGTGCCAGTTTTGCTAGCTCCATGACCCAGCTGATGAGAGCTGCACATCTCCAGTCTTGTTCCTGTAGGAGGTCCTTAATGACTCGAATACTTTCTTCCTGTGGAATGCTTGTGTATAGAGGCTCTACATCGAGGCATAGTAATGTTTTATGTGTAGGGTCATGCTCTATTTCTTTTAGTGTTGTCAGTTGATGTATGGTATCTTTTATGTAAGATCTGGCCTGTTACCAGAGGTCTCAGGACCAATCCGTATTATCCGAAGAACGCCTATCCCATGCCTTACTTATCAAAATTAAGAAAAGTGAAGACGCACTTAATAGCCAGTTCGAGATCATCATTTACAAAAAGAAATTGGAAGATATCAACAAAGAAATAACAGAATATAAAAATTTCCTATTGCAGAGCGAAATCCCAAACCTCCAAATGGACCTAAAAGATTCTCACATGAACGGGTCTATCCCTACTTCAAAGATGACTACAACAAGAAAAATGAGTCTGATATTGACTCAACAGGAAGGAGTGACCCTGGATCTACATCCCCCGAAACAGATGACTGGTTAAGCTCCAACTCCAACAGAAACAGGAGAGGAAGACTTGGGCACCAAAGAGGAAGTCTTCCCTATGACACCTACCACCAACCACAATTCATGTTTTGGCCAGGTAATTACGGCCCCTAACCATATCCAGGCCATCCACCACTGCAAAAATACCCTTCTTCCACCCTAACCAACATTTTTTAGAGAGGTGGCTGTAGAGGGAGAAGAATACGAAGTGGAGTAAGACGTGTCCAATGGAACAACGAAGGCCTGGAAGGAGCCAACACACTGAGCCGGACTGGGAACCTGCAACAACCAGGCCCGAGCAATCAATGAATATGGTTGTCAACCTCTCGAATGAAGTACTGACAGAAGACGATATAACGGTTCTGAATAAAGGTCTAGGATATGTCCCTACTACAGACCTGGACAAATTCAAGATAAGATGTGAACTGGCGGAATGTTTCAGAAAAATCTGTATTAAAGTATTCTTTTAAAACAACCCCCCTATGGATACGACTGAAGGTCACACCACCTTGAAAAAGAAATCTAGCTTTAATCCTCCGCCTTAAACAATACACCCGGAAGTGTGGGCTTTTGAAGCGGTAGTAATTAAAGATATAGAGACATATCAACCCAATAAAATGACGTACCGGAATCTATCCAGATATGAGACCAGAGCACTAGAGATGCCTTTAGCAAAAAGGATCACATTGTGATAAAACCAGCTGATAAGGGCATAGCAGCTGTCTTACAGAATAAAGAAGACTACAGACAAGCTAGCCTAACCTTACTGCAGGAGAACAGGCACTATTCTATTCTCCCTGCTGACCCCAACAAAAAAGAATTGGCAATCTTGTGGAGGAAGCAAGTGAAAAAGGCTGGATAACAAAGAAAGAAAAGGACTTTCTCATCGCAACCGAACCTAGAACAACACGGTTCTATACCACCCTTAAAATCCATAAATAAAGGGTGCCCCCACCTGCAAGACCTATCGTGTCTGGTACCGGTTCAGTACTAGAGCCACTATCTCAATATACCCGGAAACAGGTCCCAGGATGCATGTTTCCAGTCCAGGAAAGACCTGGTTTGGCAGTTCGGGCTGGACGGTTCCCATGAACGACAGGGTCAAGACTGATTTGCATATGGCTGGGTCTGAACTGGGGTGGCGAAGTGAGCTAAAGAATGATGATGGATTCAACCCAGATCTCTGACTGGGGTGAGTGTCTGAAAAGTTTCAGCGCTCAGTCCATCATCTCCTTGTGTTTGCTTTAATATAAACACTACTATTTCTTGAACACCTGCTTGAAAAAATGGTCTCCTTTTTCTCTAAATCACACATCTTGAGCAACTTTATTTAGAACACCAGACTATAGCACAGAGTCAACCCCCCTAAAAGTAATCAAGTACTTCTTTCAAGGTTTAAAATGTGGTGATGCTTGTCTGCTGGTACTGCTGGCTGTATTAGCAGAATTTGACATCCTTGACCATGGTATAGTGCTGGGCGCGCTCTTTACCAGAATAGGAATGAAAGGCACATTCCTAATTCATTCAAATGCGTTATCACTTGTAGATTTCAATTTGTGAAAATAGATCTATTCAGATCACAGAATTCACTGAGGATACAGGACATGTTCTTACTTGTAAGGCATTGAATACCTAAAAATATTTCTGGAACATGCCTCAATCTGGATGAATCCTTTCTCCTTAAACTAAAGCTTGTTGAAACTAAATTTCTACTTCTTCACTCATTAACCAGCCCATCTCCCGTCCAAGTCTAGTTCTCAAATATTAATGAGTTGGGTTTCACCACATGCCTAGTCTCTTCATCAAGATCTCTAGCCTTCACATTGTTTCTAAATATTACCATGGTGGTACATAGCAGTAAACTGGCCAAAACCCTCTAAAACCTTTCAGAGCCACCCTGCATGCAGCTGCTTATCTTGTCAAATGAGGAAAGAAGTCCGACAACATCACCTTCATACTGAAACAAAACCATTTTCTGCCTATTGGGGGGCAAATATATTTCAAGATTGCTTAACATACAATGCTTTTTATTCAGACAGATTTTCCTACCTAAATGATAAACTGCTACTCATTGGATGAGAAAGAAACATCAGGAATGAATCTTAACCTCTGGTAGAGATTTCAAAAGTGAATAAAAAATAACTCTGAACCAAGCCTTTCCCTGCTTGGCCCTGTTTGTCCCATAAACTCTGGAACAATCTCCTTGGAAATCTTAACTTGAAAGAGTCCCTACTCTCTCTCAAGACATTTGAGAAAACATATTTAAAACCTGAAAGACTCTGTTGATGACCTTGTACTCCTCGCTTAGATTTCTCGGTCTTCCTCAACCTTCTCCATCTCTTTCCCCTTTATTGCTCACTGGACCTAAATGATTAAGTTCTTATCTGCTTATTATATTGTCACGTTGTATTTTTGTTAGTAGCATATTGATTTTCTATCTAAATATTTAATAAATAGAAAATAAGAAAAGAAAAAGACACTAATGTAACCATAAGTACAGAAGAGCTGCACAGCAAAATGTCACAAATTGCACACATTCGTTATAGATCATTCTGTTAATTAAAATTGTAATCATTCATGTTTGCTTTATTTCTTTTTCTTCTATCTTTAGTCTGTACAGATGAAGTTGTCCATGATCATCAGCAAAAAAGATCCATACCATCGGATTCTTCAGGGATTCACTTACGAGCAGATGTTGAATAAAATCAAGTCTTTTATTGATGTTTTCCTATGTGAAAGACCCCAAAACTTTTTGTTAAAGGTATGTATTTCATCCATATAATATGATTACGCAACACTTTGCACCTTACAGTTGCACGATCTGCTATGAACATTTCACAAATTATTTTGTGAACATTTTGGTTGGAGAGGTAAAACTGTCATTATTTCATATTTTGTACTTCATTAGAGTTGGAAAGCCTTAACATCCGAGTTTTACATAGTGAGTGTGCTAGTTTCTTAATTGACGTTTTTAAATCGGAATGTAGAAAGATTTTTTAAAAAGCAGAGATTTCAGTCCCCCCTCTGCCATTTGTTGAAAATTGCTTTTTAGAGATCAACAAATACATACACATGAACTCATCCTTATTAAAGTACAGTCACAAAACTTTTAAAATTCATTATAAAAATAGAACAATAAAAATGCTTTAAAATCCACTCGTGCAACATTCTATTGAATAAAAATGTTATGATTATGTGCTCTACTTTAGAGCAATTTCAAAAAACTTTTAAAGAATTTAAACAAGTTATGACAAACTAATTCATTGGCTGGAGAGTTGCACAGCATAAATAAGTCATGAGCTAGTCGCTTTATGCTTTAATTGGATAGGTTTTATAAATCGTCATCGAGCCTCTACCATTCTCGGGTTTGGACAAATTAGTAAAACATGAAATAAATCTTGTCGTCCTCCTTTACACAATTCACATATGCCTTTATTGTTATTTATACAGTCCCAACTGGCTAGGTATGTTGCTAATGGAAGTATTCCCATACGTAAAAGAAGAATACAACTTCTTACCCCGTGTTCTAATTGAAATTGTAAATGGGACGCATGGGTTTTAAAATCTATGCCTTCAGCGAACGCTTTATACTGCTGTAGCTGAATGCAATATTCTTTGTCATTTTCGTAACTGATTCTAGGAGTCAGTCGTTTTAAAAAGAGCTTCAAATGTGCTGGGGACCATGCCTGTGAAAGTGCTACAGTGCATTGAGAAACCTCAACAGCCTTTGACAGATTCCTATTAAAAGTATACCGAGATGTTTCCTCTCTGAAAGTCTCCAATTTTAAGAGATACCTTAAAGTTTCTGGTGCTGCGTGTAATAGATTATACGCCAACCTTATGATGTTAGAAATTATTCAAGCAAAGATCCCAGTTAGAGATAATTCCAGACGAAGAGCTTGAACTGGTACCGACTGAGACACCTTTACTAATTTTCAAAGTATGATTCCCTCATTTACCTTTATAGATTGCCATGTTTTAATTTGTGAGAATTCCATAGCATATGATCGAATCGGTGGGATTTTCATACTATAAACCTCCAACATAGCTTTAAAGTGTCTATTACCCGTAGTGTGATACAGTCTCTGTAGAGCCCCTACATGAGATTCTGCCTTATGACTTCAATGTTGAAGGTGGACTGTATCTTGTAGGTTATTCGTGAAAATACGGCCCACTTACACTTACTCTTTTACTGTCTCAATTGGTTTACCTCCTAATGACCATGTAAAAGATAAAGGTTTCCTTCTACCACTGAAAGGAAGAGCTTTTGTTTTAGTAATATTAGGCAGCAGAAAATTTTCATTTGCGTATTGGTTTAGTTCGTTCAGGTTTCTTTGCAGTCCTATTGGGGTACGATCAAATATAACTATATCATCGGCATACATTTAACAATGTAAGTCAACTTGTGCCAATTTCGGAGGGTGATTTTTGATTCAGGAGAAACGCCCTGGTAGAACACTAATGTAGATAGAGAATAATAAGGGGGCTAGTAAGCATCCCTGTTTCAACCGATTCTTCGTGGGGAATGATTCAGTTAGGCCCTTTTCATCCCCCATTTGGACTCTACACCATGTTGCCATATGAAAGGAGATTATAATTGTTAAGAGATAGGTAGGAATCCCCAAATTCTCCAATTTTCTCCATAAAATCGGTCTATCTACACTGTCAAAAGCAGTTGAAAAATCATTAAAAGCACAATATAAAATTTGAGCATTTGACGTAACATATTTGTCAAGGACTGTTTGAAACACAGTAATGTTATCCAGTGTAGAGTGCTTTGATCGAAACCCAGCCTGTAACATAGGAATCACTTTATTCGAAAAATCCCAGTCTTTTAAATGTTCCAAGACACAAGCTGCGAAAATTTTGCCGGTGGCATCAAGAAGGGCTATTTGTCTATAGTTGGCTGGATTCGTTCTTGAGCCTTTTTTCAAAAGAGGAACCACTACACTTCCCCGCCATGATTCCGGTATTTCCACGCTTTGCAGACAGTATTGGAAGAGTGGGGATAAAAATGTGCTCCAATCATCGGCGTTTTTTTTGTATGACTTTAATTGGAATTCTATCCGGGCCTATCGCCTCTGATGCTCTGGCTGAGGTTATAAAAGCTAATATGTGTGCTGCTGAAATTGGTGAGATACACAAGACTAAGAGGAGCACCGATACCCTGACAGAGATACAAGTTAAGAGGAAGAAAGAAGGCATATTCTTGACTCTGCTACAGGACTTCTGAATGCTACTGTTCTGTCCAGTGTATTTTTTTACTGCAGCTGGCAGGGGAAATCACAGCAGCCGCAATAGAAGACTTAGTTGTTCCAATAGGGAAGATCATAGATCAGGCATGGCTAGTGTCTAGTAGCAGGAACGCTGCTGCAATATCGAAGCAAGCAATCTTCTCTCCACCCCCACTGGTACCTAAGTTGGCAGACATTGACAATTACTTGAAAGAGTGGCAAAAATTAACCTTGCAAATGGCTATTGTCAATTGTGGCTACGCTATAGGTTTCAAAACATCACATCCGAAAAATAACACTCACAAGTTTCATCATCATCAACTGCTGGAAGAAGTCCTCTCACTTCAGCACATTGATTAATAATATGGTCTCTCAAGAAAAAAATGCATTTACTTGAGATACCTCCCTAGTGCAAATAAAATCGCCCACACAAGGGACAAGCGAACCATTTTGCAAAAAAAAAAAAAAGTAAGCTGAATGTGCTCTATTCACCAGATTGTTCTGGGGTCTCCAGGCAAGTACTGTAATTGTGCTATAAATTTACTAGACCTATACTTTCACTTCCCAATTACTTGAAGGCCCTGAAAGTTTCCTGAGATTTGCATAACTGCACCTCACACTCCTATGGCATAGCGCTTCATGTGGAATGCTCTAATACATACCACTGCACCAAGTATGGAGTATATTTCGAGGCATATTTACACGAAAAAACACTACTGGCCTTTGGCACCACAGTCCACATTTTCTTGCAACATTAGTAAGTAAACTGAATACCTGCCTTCTTCACCAACCAAAAAACTATTTGAGGCTTGTCAAGAGATAGGAAAGCACTGTAAAAGTAGTACAATACAATACAATAGAATGCAAAATCTGTAGCCCCACATCAAATCGGCAAGTCTACTGTTCCTTCAGTTATGAATCCGCCTCTCAGGAGTTGTTAAAGACTTGTGTTTAGCAAAAATGTATATTTCAGAGGAGAGGTGGTATTTCAGAAATATCATGCACAGTACAGGAAGCTTCAGTTATATTATTATTATTATTATTATAGGATTTATACAGCGCATAGCTGCCCCAGTGACGGGGCGTCCCAGCGCTACCCAGAAGAACAAGTGCAGAGACTACTCCAACTAACAAACCAGAATTACGCAGGAAAAAGCCAGGTCTTCAAGGCCTTGCGAAATAGCATATGATTCTGCAAACCTCTAATAGAGGCCGGGAGGGAATTTCACAAAAGGGCTGCCTGGACTTTAAAAGAACGTCCACCAGCTCTGACTCTTTGAAAACGAGGAGTGCAGACAAGGCCTGAGTTAGCGGAGCGAAGGGGGCGATTCGGGATATACTGAACAAGTATGTCATCCAGGATAGGGGGGGGGGCCTTGTTTCACCAAAATTTTATGAGCCATACACAAGGACTTAAACTAAATTCTTTTAGCTATAGGCAACCAGTGCAGTTTGGGTAAGAGATTAGAAACCAAGCAAGATTTAGGAAGCGCTAACAACGCCCGAGCAGCCGCATTTTGAAGGCGAGAGAGACACGATTTATTGGCCCCCAGATAAAGGGAATTGTCATAATCCAACCTGGACAGAATTGTGGCCTGGAGAATAGTTTGGCGGATCTCTGGATCAAAGTATCCAAGCAGGGGCTTCAACCCCCTCAGGAGTCCAAAACAGACCCCTGCAAGGACTTTGGACTGTGTATCGAAGGAAAGATCCCTGTCTATCCAGAAGCCTAGATTCTTGACCGCCTCTTTAGGCAGTGGCGCTGGCTTAAGTTGGTCCGGCCACCACTGTTCTGACCATAACGCACTGTCTTTCCCTAGCACAAGAATTTCTGATTTAGCGGCATCTGAGATAGCTAATAAATCCTCTTTGAATTTGAGACTGTTGTTTCTACAATTTTTTGAAAAAGCAATGACTAACTGGGTGTCATCGGCATAAGATACCAACAACAACCCTCTACTTTTGGTAGAGAAAGAACAAGCATTTGCCATGCAGTAGGTCTCGCATTTGCGCGAGTTTAAGCTATTGGCATTGTAAATAACAATGCCTTTTATTTATGTTTTAAAAACGAAAACAAAAATAAAAGGAATGGTCATTTGCAATGTCAATAGTTCAAACTTGCGTAAATGCGAGACCTATTGCATTGCGAATGCTAGTTTAGGTAAAAGTGCCTGCCTTTCACCTCAACAGAACCAAGCCTTGCATGACGTGCCTGGTTCTAACCCCGCCTGTGCCCCTTATCTGAACTTTGAGACTGGGGGGTTGGACCGTGGAACCTGCTGTGGCGGAGCCTGTGAAGTGTTGCTGTTCAGGACACCGAGTGATCTCAATTCATGCACATCCGGTCCCTGGCCTTTCTCCAGACCACAGACCGATGGTCACTTATGTGCGGGTTGTAATTGGGATTTTATAGGAGTATGTTTCTCTGTGGCAGAGAGCGAGTAAGACAGAAAAACATAAAAGAGGCCATTTTAAAGTGAAGGAGTCAGAATGAAGTGCACGCAGAATAAAACAGAAAATTAATTAAATAACCAATCACGGCCGCTAAAGTGAAAGCGGATTGCGCTGCAAATTAATTTAATAAAAAAGCACAGCCGCTAAAGTAAAAGAGGACCGCGCTGCAAATAAAAAATAAATAAAACAAAATAGTGCTCTTAGCCACGATAAAGCAGACCGTGTAGCATGACCAGTAAAAGGTCCAGTCCTTATGGGCAGTAACAAGTGGAGACAAGGTGGTACCAAGGAGAGACTATAAAGCCTATTTTCCAATCAGAAGCCAGCATTTAAGAAGGACAATGACACAAAGCCAATGACAAATATGAGCGGAGAGTGGACGAGGCTTCCACAGCATACTCTACTACAGCCTGCCTTGCAGAGCAAGCAGCGCATGCGCGCTACCACTAGGCTCGACCTAAAAATGATCTTGTATCTCCTTGGATCGAAGGTCTCCTGAATTTTCACAGTGCCAAATAAAAGGCTGCATATGGGACCACCACATGAAGGACCAGCCATCGCTCAGACTGCGGACAATGCAAATTACAACCATATTCAAACTTCTTGTCTTGAGTGGGGAGAATACTTTGAGCCGCAGACACAGAACATTACATCCCAAAACAAATTTGCATCAGTTACAGTCTATGAAGCTGAGCTGCAAACCACATCCTAAAACATAGCGGCACTGAACAGTAGTAGTGTTTTATATAGACACATGAATCCGTGTACTACCAGATCAAGGAAGAATAACCCAAGCTAAGAACCCTCTTAAGGGTGGCTTATGCTACTGTGCAGAGACTCTTCTGAAATTCCCAAATGCTGCGACATTCTAGAACAAATCTTCCTGCACTCATGTAGAGCACAGTAGACATTTCCAAAAGTGCAAAAATTGCGAATTACTAAAACTTTGCATCGAGGGACGTGAACCAGAATCTAAGTAAAATGCATGTTAAACTAACTGGTCTAATATATTTGTCTGCGCTTTTCTCACAAGTTCCCTGATCATGAAACCAACAATCCAGTTCATTCAGGCAAATACCAGGATGAGTTATCCTACCCGTGGTTCACAGATTTAGTTTGCTCATATGACAATTCTCATAGGATATTCCAGTGTAGATCGAACCTCCTTTTAAGAGCGTAAAGCAGGGTCATGCACTACAGTGTTTTGCATTTTACATTGAGCTCAGTGACCTGGCTTCTGAATTTCTAAAACATAGACCCCCTAATATTGCATGAGCATTCTTAAAGAATCAGGTTTTGTTTTTTAACCAGATTATCTTGCATATTGAAGTAGAAAAGGTTATGCATCTGATGTGTATAGAGAACAGTCAATCATATGTTGTGTATAAGACAGAAACTATATGATTCTATGTTTGTGTTTGGCAAAATCCAGTTTATAATTTTCCCCCACAGAGAGGCTGGTCCCGACAACAGTTAAATGCCTTCACAAACCTCTCTTTAACTGCTCTTTGATTAGGACTTTTTACTTAGGAAAATATTTTCTTGAATTAGAATAACCACTTCCCATTAGAATTTCGCTTTTGTGTTCCTCTTGTGACACTAGGCAAAGACCACCCTCAAAGTCTCTTGAAAAGTAACTTTATCAGAGGCCATCACTTCTACATGCAGGATTAGTGAAATCCAGGAACTGTGCTCTCATAAATGCTTCACGGTTTTCAAAAGGAGCAAAGTAGCTTGAAGAATGCACCTTACATTTCTCCCTAAAGATATCTCATATTTCCACATAAATCAAAGCATATCACGGCCTATATTTGTTTCCAAACCTGTCCTCTCCAGCAGAAGTAGCCTTAGTTCTCCGATATCTGGAGAGCTGTCAAGTTATTGCATTGCCAAGGTTAAATAAAACAAACTGTTATCAGTTGTTCATTATTTATGGTTCCATCAATACAAGGATGGCAGCATGGCAGCATCCATACTATCCATAGGCTGTTTTTGTTTCTAGTATAATGTACAACTATCAAGAGACAATCAAAAATCTCTCAGGAAGGAAGCTTTACAACTTTCTTAGACACAATGCCATTGCTAAACAGTGAAGATCTGTTTGCATGATGGTGGCACATTACTGCTTAGATTTTTATTCCAGAACATACGACAACATGGGCAAAGCCTGTGTGTGTAACCTGTTAGGTTAATTAGCAATGATCTATTGGCTGTTCATCTCATGTCCACTCTCACAAATCCATGTTTCCACATCTTGAGTATCCGATAAGAATACTATTCTATTCATTGCTCACGAATAAGAGTGAATATTCCATGATGGAAAAGGAAAAGTTACTAACTTGTAATCCTACTTCAAAATGAGCAGCACCCTAAGGGAGTTTGAGCTGCACCCCAACAAAAATGATTCTGAGTAGCCTGCAGAGAGGAGGAATTCCCCCAAATAAATCTGCTCGTATGACCTACAGAAAATGATGTTCTTAAACATGCTTATTCATCATATGTGATAAATATTTTTATATCATTTGCCAAATGATCTCATCTCCTATAGTAAGACTATAACACCTATGTCATCTTTCGGGGAACTGTTGAATAGCCTTTCTTAATTGGTAACCACTCCATTTGCACAAATGTACCAATTAACCCTACATATTTTTCTTAGTTGCCACACACCACCCAGAGGATTATCAAGTTTTAGGTTCTGTGTAAGTAACATTTCTTTCCCTCCTGACATGCATATCTACTGCAGCTCATAGGGTAACCAATACATTGAAATTATTGGAGGTTTTAGACGGGTCTCACAGATTCTATATTCTCAAATGGCAACCTCAAATTCTACCTATATATCTCCTTCAAAACAGTGCAATGAACAGGGACAATCTTGCTGCTGTTGAGGCATCTTTAGTCTATTTGGTTTCTTTTCTCGCTTGCCCAGTGCTTCCTTTTTACTCTTTCTGCTTGTTTATATGTACCGTCAGTATTTATGAAGAGAAAGGTTTGAAGGTATGGGAAGATGAAGAATTTGTCAAGAGGTGGGGAAAGGAAATTTGGCCCAAGCATTGACGAACCATTCATGCACCTGGCATCCAAATGCCTTTTTACTGTACAAAATATGGTGCAGTCCTGTACCATGCCAACAGGAACAACTCATGAGTCTGATGGAAGAGGGGATTGTTATTTATACAGGTGCCACTATGACAACTACATTTTACTTGATACTAATATTCAGCTTTTTTACTCTTTCATCAAGTCACCCCCACACAGGTGTTCTTTGTTAGTATGTTATTAGCGAACATTTTTATGAATTTGCTAAAATGTCAATGAAAGTTTTTGGTATGCATTCTAAGATTAGAGATCTTAATTAAATGTGTTTTATTTATGACTGCTTCAGTCTAAAATATTTACTAACTCTATGGGGTTGTTTCAGATCAGCAGATGATTGGAATGGTTGAATGAAATGATGCAGTTTTTCATTTTCCAAGCACTACTTGAAAGTGCTTATGTGATGATCAGTTTGTGTTATATAACCATACAAATCACCTCCTTGTGCATGAATTTAATCACATGACCTACCAAATGTATTTCGAGTTAATGTGGTGTCTGTTTGAAATAAAACTTTTTTTTTTTAATCGAGGTTGCTACGAGAGTTGTTGAAGCATCAAGAGTGCCACCAGTGGCACAATGTGATGAAAATAAAAATGACATTGCTGCGGAAAGCAAAATTAATTGTGAGAAAAAGAAAAGGTTTGTGTTAAATTATATTTAAGTTGTATTAGCCATCTTGGTGCATAACAGAATTTTAATTGAACCTAAAGCTGCATAGTTGTATGTATTCTGTATTTAAATGAAGCTTTTCTTAGAGGAATCCGTGCTGTGACGTAAATTGACTTTTTCTGAGATGACTAATTCCTATAACTTGTGTGTACTTAAACGACAATTGAAAAACTTGTTCACATGTTTCTTCACCGAAATATAATTTTGTTTCTATATGATAACTAAAAAACCGAGCTAAATTGAGAGTTGCCAATTATTGTGAATGTTGGGCAGCCGACAGATTTTAGACCTATAGAGATGCAAGTGTGATTTCTTCTATGGAACCTAAGGTGCCCCTTAGTCTCAGGAGCTAGCTAAACAATCCTTGTTCTGCTTCATCCCCCTCATAACACTGAAAAATATATTGAAATTTAATTTTTAAGAGTCTATTCTTTAATGTATTTTGGAATACAGCAAGTTGTGGATATCCCACTAGAGGGATGCAAAGAGTTCCACTGTCATAGTACTCTTGAATATCAACTCTTTGTACTGCCTCCATTTTGTTAATTTAAATAAAGAGAAATTGACACATTTAAAAATAACTGTATAATTGTACAATGTTTTGCTATGAGTTTTTTTGTGTACTATCACAGGGATTTTGGATTATTCTTTAATTATTAGATTTTGTCACACAGCCTAATGCAGTGTATCAAAGCGTTCTTTATCTTTTATACAGACCAGATTTAAAGGGTAACAAGTAGTCAAATTTAGCTCCATTATAAATCTCAATCATAGTCTGGAATTCCTCATATAAGAACACTTTCTCCATTGCTAATCCAAAACCATAATCAAAAGTAGCATGCACTTAGGCACTTAGGCATGCATTGCGAATACAGCTGATAAAGACCGCAACAAATACTCTTAACTTTGGTCAACATGAGAACCCTATGTACTAATCTGGTCTATTTTGCAGTTTTGGAAAAAAAGGTCTGGGCATGGAATAACCTACTACTCCAGCATTTTATCTTTAGTGCATTCAAGTAATGTATATGTGATAGTTAGTTTCCCAAAAATTAGCAAAAATTACCTGAAATGTTGTGTAGCAAAATATTCTGTTTTGTCCTTGAAAATTGAACGCAATGGCATGCCTTGTGTTCAAAAGTTACTTGATACACTGTCAGGAGACTGGTATTAGGAGACAATGTCAGCCTTAGTGAAACATTTTCTTCTCAGACAAGTCTCTTGCAAAATATTGTGAAACTTTGGATGCTCTCAAAATTCATGGCATTTCACATAGAGCAAAATGCATTAAGATTTGCAAATAAGGGAATTTCACAAGCATAATAAAAATTTCACACAAACCTTGGTTGCCTGCAAACTTTGATTTGTGATTAAGTTGTCATAAACTCTCTTGAGTTGTACATCAGCCTAATCTTAGAGAATATATATGATCTACCCTGAGAGACTCTTAATGCCATAGAACTGGATTTATATATGCTTTAAACATTAATAGCGATAAAGCAGATTTCTGCATCAGTCTACAAATTAGAGTTAGGCTGGCTGTAGAGACATCTTACATTAACTAATTAAAGTATCTAGTTTCTGTAATGTGTAATGAAATGGTCAGATTGTATTGGGTTTGGGTCTGTCATCACAGTTAACAAATGCATTTTTTTACAGACACTGTCTTCTTTAATGTTATTCCGAAACTCCCAGAAAGATCATTCGTACTGCCGTGTTAGAAATGTTAGTATGTGTTGGGGCACAAAAAAATGCCCTTAGATTTTTTTTTAATCTAGTGTCATGCTCGGTTTTGAACATATTAAATGGCCTATTTCATTGTTCTGTTGTGAGCTGAGATTTACAGTCTTTATACTCTGAAGATTTATTTTGTGCTTTACTTTTACTGTAGGTGTGGCAGTGAATATGTCTCGACCTCCAATTTAAAAAAAGAAAGAGATTTGATTGAAAAGAAAGATACAAGTGATAACGAAAGCAAAGATGTTCAATATTTGATGAACAACAAAAAAAGGCTGCATACTGCTCAGTAAGTGCCGTTTTTTTTTGTCAACTTGTGTTATATTGTTGTCACAATTTCAACACTAAATTTTCTTTTGTGGTCAGTATTATTTCTACTGTATGCAAAGCTATATTTAGGGTAAACCTCACCACTGTAATAAGTTAGCATATTTATCTGAGTTTTGTAAGTAGACTATGACAAATTTTGACTACTTTTATAAGTTTTGAGACAGATTTACCTGTAGAAGGTAATAGAAAGCAAGGTGGTAAAAGTGTGAGAGCAGATGTAGAGTAAAGAGAATAAAGATGGAAAGAGCACGAGAAGGGGGTGCGGAGTGGTAGCTATGGTAGCAAAGATTGGAAGAAGAGGAAGGTGACTCTGCATTGGAAAGTTAGTGATTATGTGGAATTTGTATTGCCTCCCTTCAATTATGAAACCTATAGCAATAAAAACAGGGTAATATCTTATTTATATTTCTCTCCTGTCTTTTTGAACATATGTTAGTTATAATTACATTCATAAACCATGTCGAAATTGGACACTCCTTTATGTGGCGGATACTTCTGTAAAATATTCTCAGACACCACACTGGAACTGCAGATTTTTTTCAGTAATACTCCTTCTTGTGCTCCAGTAGGTGGCACCATATGCCTCTGTGGTGATTTCATACCACCGCAGAAGTGATGCAGTGGAGCCACATATTAGCTCCACTCCTGAATGCTGATGTCCGTTCCTCTTTCCGCACCTTTCAACATGGATCTGACCTCTACTTCTACCTTGGTCGGTTTTCTGATGACTCCAAACATTACCACAGACAGTGTGCCAGGGAAGATGTCACACTTGTAACTGGGGTGCTCGATTTGACAAGCTCGGTGTGCATCAAGTCCCTTTCCAGCTTGAAGTCTTCTGTTGAGTCAGCGTCCAAAATGTGTCATAAGGAAAGAAAGCAAAGCTGGACTTGTCTTCATCCAGCCACTCGAAATCTGTTGAGAAATCACAAGAGGGCTACTCAAAGTGATCAGCATCTTCTGACTCCGAGCCTGTTCTGAGTTTTGTCCTGGTACACCCTATATTTCCCCTTGCCATTGTCGACCCCGCAACTAACTGCAGCCTTCAAGAAAGCAGTGCTGGAAATTTTCTAGATGCTACTGACTTACTCTGGCATGCATTAAGGACCACTGAGCTGCAGGGCCCCCATTTGAACATCGACAGGTAGGACTCTTCGGCGCAGACTGCCATCTCTGGACCCGTACAGATGCCTTTCCAGACTTACACTCCAGCCGCATTGTCCACTTTAGTTCCTGGCATGCTGATGCTGGTGCTGCTGCTGCTGGTACTGGATCAATCGCAGTGTCTGTTTCTCACCCCAAGCTTATGTTGAGCGCCCAGGCCTATCTCGCGATATGAAAAAGCTAAGGAGCACTTGGTGGTTGTGCAGCCAGACCTTTAGCCTCAATGCTAATACTATCAGAGGATCAAGACCTTCTTCTCCGAGTAATGTGGACCAGGGCATTCCTAGTGTTCCTTTCAACCATGATGATAAGGAGGGTGACAGTCTGCTCCCCCTCATGACATTGATGAAGAGCTGGACTTAGACTTGCAAAATACCATTGGGATAGATACCTCACCAGAGGCAGAGCTAGACTCACCACCTCGCCCACCAATTGAAGAAAGTGCCTCTGTTGCTGTAGTAGTGTGAAGAGCAACAGACATGCTGGACTTGCTGTTGCATATTTTGGAAACCATAGCCATGTTGGACTGAAATTCATCAACTAAGTCCAACTTCATCGGAGGGACTGTTACCATTAGGGACTCTCTCCCCACTCCTGCCACTTGGATAAGTTATGCTCAGCCCCTCTGGTCAGTCAGCTTGTTGTCAGAAGGTACAAGACCGCCCCTGGCATCCCTAATTTTATTAATTAGACACACAACAGCTGAAAATCTCTTAGTGCAAGCATCTACACATAAAGTCAATGCAAATGCTTTTCCTTTGAACCCCCCTGGATAGGCAGTTGAAACATATTGATCTGATGGCAAGATCATGCTTTGCTCAGTTAACCTGGTTTTACACTCTTTGAATGGTGGCATTCCGTATGGGCTGGTACACCTATCCCTTATGGGACATGGCCAGCGAGACTTTGCTGTCCATTCCATAGGATCTCATGATGCAAGTTGCCCAAACAATACAGGATGGGCACAATGCAGCAAAGTATGTGTTGCATACAGGACACCACAGACCACAATAGCCGTGTCATTGGCACCTATGTAGTGCATCAAAGGCACTCCCAGACACGAATAACCAGCTTTCCAGGGGATGTTCAATCATCCCTTTTGGACATACCCTTCAGTGGATCTAAACTGTTCAAAGAGAAGTCTGACAATGCACAATTCAAAACTATTTGCACCACTGCTCGATACCTAGAGTTATTGTCCCCAGCCAAACATTTCCACGCTAGTCTCGAAAGCTTAGTGGCTACTCCAGAGGCCTGTCTTTCCGGCAGCTTTAACCTTCAAACAGCAAACTCAGCGATTTTGGGACATGGGGTTTGGTGGCAGTCAAGGCAATTCACTCTAGCAAACACAGAAGTTTTCTAACTCCTAATCTTCTGTGGCAGGGGCTCCCAGGATCGTGTGATTTGCCCTTTCAGGCCCACCATCAAACACTGGGGGGGGCAGATTTCAGTATTTCCTCCCAGCTGGAAATCCATCACCTCAGACTAAACCGTTCTGCAAGTTGTTCCCACCGCTTCTTCCCCACACCTGAGTGTTTTTCCTGTCAACCACTCCTCTTGACACTGACACAGGTCCTCTCTGCTGTTGATCCAGGGGAACAGTATCCCTGGACTTGTAGGACGCATATTTTCATATACCAGTCATCCTGTCCTACCTGTCGATCTCCTTGGGGTTTTTCAGCAAAGAGTCAAAGTCTCACTTGAGCCCTATGTTCAGGACTCCCTTCATAGAGGCTGTACCAGACACGGGAGCATTCAAGGCCTTTCCACTGCAGAAATGAGTCTAGAATATTCAGGATATGATCCCCTTCTTTCAGGCTCTGTTCTTGATTTCAAGGATGGCCCTTGGGATTCTTGGGCTCCCGGCCTTGTGCATCCTTCTCTTCCTGCACAAATGATGGCACATGCAGGCCCTGCAAAGGACCTTAGGGTTTCAGTGGGCCCAGCACAGGGTTGCCTCTCCAACTTTGTGCACATTTTGCAGTAGACGGCTTGAGAGCTGATGTGGTGGCAGACGAGTGCCAACCTGCCAATTGGTATGCTTCTCTCCCTTTCCCCACGTGAATGTCAGTTATATCAGGTGTATCGTAACTGGGTTGTAGAGGCCTTCTCAAGGGAGTGGTGATCCGAAGCTTCTGATATCCAGTCAAGAGCCATCTCCATATCAACCTTTTGGAGCTTCAAAAAATCCGACAATGAAAGTAAGGCTAGTATAGGTCCTAACGGACAAAACAACTGCCATATACTACAACAAGCATGGCAGTGTAGTGTCCTGTATCCTTATGCACTACAAGTTAATACTCAAGGCTTGACCTGGTCACCTGATGCGGCATCAACGAACCCCACCTTCCACATCTTCCATCCTAGGCATCTAGATACAGGGCAACAAGTTCAGAGTGTCTTCCTGCTGTCTCTTCCCTGTTCAGGCCTCTAAAGGGACTAGGGCCAGAAATTCTGGCTCTGTAACCTCAGACCACGATATAAGTTTTTCCCACAACAGGGATAGCTTCTCCTGCGCTTTACAGCACTACCACTCCTAGGTACTGTCCACCACAGAGTTCCTGGATGGAGATCATTTCTTCTAGGACTAGAGGAGTACATCCCTGGGTGCGGCCCACTACGTTCTCACAGGGTAGCGGTAGTTGCACCTGGTGTTTTAAGAATCTTTACTTCTGATCACAAGATACCTTTTAAGAGTTGCTGGGTAGATAGCCACTTCCAGGTGCAGCGCACCTCCAGTTCAATTTCAAGAAGACTGTCAATCCTGGTACATCACCTCAACTCTCAAGTGCCAGCTTCTTGAGCAACTTGCCTCCAGTCCCACAGGCTAAGAATACTCGTCTGTGAATCTCCTAACCAGAATCTCACTAGAACCTGACGGCCACACATGGACACCTCAGGCCACTGTTCCAAACAAAATTATTATATAGCTAATTTATCTACATAACGCAAGTTGGTTCCTTTTTTTTTTTTTCGCCTTCCAATTCTGATCCAAAGATCTGCACCCTTTTCGTCTGTCTTCGGACGACTTCCAAACTAAATCTTGTGTGGAAGGGAACTATGTTCCCTTCTGAAATTACTCAACTCCATCTTGACAAACTGTATTCGGAGAGAAGGCGCAAGGGGGTTACGATGTCAGTCGGTCTGATCCTAGGACCCCGCTCACAAAGTCAATTTGCCAAGTGATTCTGGTTCTCCCTGAATTTCGTGGGCAATTGGCGATGCTGCGGCAGATTGTAGCCTTTAAGGAAGCCATGCTACAGATTTTTGGCACACTTCTGGCTCCCTCAGGGGCACCTTTGGTCCCCAAGGCAATGCAGGGGCCTTGAGTCGGGTTTCCCCCATAAGATTCTTTGTACTGGGGTCGGTCATGGGCCCGAGATCAGTACCAAGGTCCACTACAGTTCCAAGATCAATGCTCTGGCTTTCCTGGTCAACCTGCATCAGAAGAGAATCTTGTTCTGATTCCTATATCTGACACAGAAGAGACTTCAGCCCAATCTTCCCCCATGTCTCACTACAAAATTACAAAAGCTCTACTGGTAGTCATTCAACCTGACTCTGAACCTTTGCCTCTACCAGGCAGATGTACCAGCAGAGTCACATTATCTTTTTGGCTCCGAACAGTGTGCCCCCCCATATGTGGACAATGGCAGGGAGGAGGAGCGTATTCTCCCCCCTCACTATACAAATGACAGCTTTTACATGGACTTACAAGAAGCTAGTGGGGTTTGGAACCTCCAGTGAAATGGAGTGTGACTCGCCACATGCCCCACCAGTGGAAGAGAGTGCGGCATTTGCCATAGTGGTCCAGTGGGAGGTTAGGTCCAGGATTTGCGGCTAGCTTTAGTTGAGACCAGAATAAAAGCCCTACTTACATTTTGCAGACTGGGAGACCCACTTCTCATCCCTTGCTCCCCTTTAAAGAAGCTCTCACTGATTCCTTGATGAGCACTTAGTCATAGCCATTGTTTGCCCACTGGGGTACGCATCACAGGCTGTCTCCTTTTGAGCCTCATTTTCTCGTTAAATATCCTACTTGAAAGAACCTGTTGGTTCAGGCTTCAGTCTGCAAGTTGAACCTCAGTTCATTCCCCACGACTCCGAGTAGGGAATTCAAGAGGATTGAGGCTCTTGGAATATATGTTTTCCTCTGCTAGCCTAGGATTGAGATTAGTGAAGGACAAATTCAAAATGCTCCTGCCGTAAGGAGTTTCTCCCTACCTTATGGTCAGGCTTTGGCCCTGTTATGGCGACTGCCTTCCTCCTCCTGTGCTGCGTGTCTTCTATCCTGGCATTTTCTGTTAGTGCCAACTCTTCCAACTGCGAAGACGTGATGGAGTCCTCTCTAGCAGCCATATTGAAGTTTGGCATCTCCTAGATGTGGTAAAGCAGGGGAGGAAAATGCAGAACTTTTACCACTACATGATAATTCAGACGGCCCTGTAAATAAGACAATTTTAGGTTATTATTTATGGGAAATATTATATGTATATGAATCAGTAGTGGTAGACTGCACAGTGTGTACTCATTATTCTTTTCTGCTCGTACTTCAGAGCCATGAAGGCGTGCAGGCTTGGACAGCGCTCCGCCAATTGCGCTTTAAGAAAGTATATACCAACAAAAAGGAACCGCGTCTGGTCCCAATTCAAGCTGCACAGCCACGTCCATAAATGAATTAATCAAACTCACATTTTATCCTTCTTGTTTATCTGTATTTTACTTCATTTCTTTAGCACCTTTATTCCACAATTCTTTAATTGGGACCAGACGCGGTTCCTTTTTGTTGGTATATTCTTTCTTAAAGCGCAATTGCCGAAGCGGTGTCCAAGCCTGCACACCTTCATGGCTCTGAAGTACGAGCAGAAAAGAATAATGAGCACACGGTGTGCAGTCTGCCACTACCGATTCATATTCATTGATTTTCCGTCCACTGGTGTGAATGCACCCGCGAACAAACGATGAGTCGCGTATAGTAAAAACGAGAATGGGAGAACTGATGATGAGAACAATGATTAACAGCACAGGAGAAGCGTTTCCGGGCAAGAGTAACAACCATCAGCATGGCAACATAACCAGATTCAAATTCATTGTCATTTTGAAATTCCACTTGTGAACCTGGACTTTTGGAATAACTGACACAGTAATAGAGAACATGTCAAGTTCTGATCATTTGTTTTAAATATGCACTGCATGTCTTTCGTTATTTGGTACTGGTGATGTTTGATTATTTCATTGGTTGTCGGGGGGGGGGGGCGAGGGGGACAAATAATAATGCACACTGGGAAATGTAGTACCAATGGAGAGTCAGTGGGAAAGAGGACTTGTGTGGAGAAACACGAAGTCCGTTGTTTGTTGTTCATAAACACACGTGGTAGATCACCTGTGGGAAGTTTGGATGGGTGATAAACAACCGAGCCGATTTAAATCAGTTGATGCAGTTACTATCGAGAACGGAATTGTTTGCCTCGGCACTCTATGGATGGGTTAACGCAATGATTTGGAATTTAATAACCTTTTTAGGTCTCGCCTGAGCCAGCGCATGCGCTGCTCTGGCGAGACATTTAGTAAGTGGGTTTTCAAAGTGCTACCCAGGCTTTTGCTGGCCTCAAGCTTGCGGTTACGCGCACAATTGCGCGCAGAGCCGCCATCTGCCTTTCCTTTGTTGTCATGGGTAATTAAGCGCCGCGCGCGCACCACTCTCGTGCTTTTTAAAAAATGTTCTTTTAGCGCGCGCACACAACTCCCGGGCTTTGCTCCTCCCTATCCGGCCTTCTATGCTTTTTTTTTTTTCTTCACGGCCGCGTTACTTTCACGGCCGCGCGGCCATGGGCGTGTCTGTAGCAAACCTCCCTTTTGCCTTCAACCGGGCCTCAAAATAAATCACACTTCGCATTGGGGCCATGCGCAAATGCACCAAACCCCTACACTTCTGTCTCTCTCCTCCCTCCCATCAAGAAACAACGGTGGCAACGCAGCAGCCTGTCTGACCCAAGGTTATCACCGCCTCGAGTGCAGTTAGGTGAAAGTACTCCCAGTCCCCAGAGTCTGCCTCGGCCGCGTCTTTTTCACGGCCGCGTGGCCATGGGCGTGTCTGTAGCAAACCTCCCTTGTTTATTTTGAGAGGGGGAGTAAACCTGTATATGGAAAAGAGGATTCAACATTTTTTTCTGTGTTATTTTACACGGAAAGGGCTAGCCGGCGTCCAGCCTATTCAGACTGCAGCAGTGATGAATGAACTGAAATTGGTTTCTATGTTTGGAATGCTGGCAACATATTTAATTAAACTGATTTAAAAATAAACTGTACGTAGCAGAGTTGGATGGCCCTGCTGGGTGTTTGAAGAATAGCAAGCATGACTCTGTTTTTCGTTTGTGGTTTTGTCACGTTTCTATGGTGTGCGAGCTGGGACTTGCCCTGACCTGTAGCTCGCTGTCTCTCATGTTTGGGCATGCAGGCAGCAGCGTGACTCACGCGCGTCGCCTGCCAATACACTGTTAGAAAGGATGCGCGCGAGGGGGCAGGGCTGCGCTGGCCCTATTTATAAACGCTGCTATCACTTACTTCCCTGCAGATGACAACAGGTTCTCTTTAGAAAAGAAAGCTTGAGACGCTTACAAGAAATATTGGCACCCTCTCCGAGTGCGAAAGCGAAACAAACCGGCCTATACGCCCAACTGTCACCATGTTTTTCATTTTAATGCATCCTTTTTTGGTCTCGCCTGACCCAGCGCATGCGCTGGTCTGGCGAGACTTAATGAGAGGGCTCCAAAAAGTGCTACCAGGCCAGCCTAGAGCTACAGTGCATGTGCGCGGCGCGCTTTACCGCGATTACTTTCACTTTCGCGGCCGCACGGCCGCTTTGATGTTTGATCGCGATCACTTTCACGGCCGCACGGCCGGTTTGCATAGCCAATAGGTCTTGCTTTTGGGACCTTATAAGTATTTAGTTATGCAACTGTTGCATGGCTAAACACTTATAAGGTCCCAAAGGCGAGACCTATTGGCTATGCCAATGCTTGTTTTTCTCTGTTGCTCGCAAAAATCTATTCTCCTCAATGCGTTCCAACGTGTCTCTCTTTGTCACCTAACGCTCTAGGCGTAGTAGGTCTCATGCGATGCGCGCTTTTACTTCCATTCTTAGCGCGGGGTGCATTTAAGGTGTGTCTTAACTGCGCAGTCGTCCCTGACCTATTGTTTCCAGTTCCTTAAAATATAAAAATAGTGGGCCGAGCTTTACCGGATCCTTCTTAGCTCTTTCTCTCACTTGATGCTATTGGCTGTTTAATGTACCACCTCCTGTTGGATGCTTGCATTGCAATGTATAAAGGACTATTTTACATCTCAAAAGCGTGCCAATTCATCACACGTTAAATTCGTTATTCTGAGTCTCATAGTTGCTTTTTGTTAAACTTTCTATTACTGTAAAAAGTTTTTTTTTTTAAATATTTGTCAGGACTCTCGAAATTCAAGCCTGACTTATTAGATTTGCCAGTGCTTGTTCTTGGAAAAACGTGCAATAAAAACATGGTGACATTAGGGCGTATAGACCAGTTTTGTTTTGGAACGCATTGAGGAGAATTGGGGCTGGTGGCTCCACTCCTTCACATGTTGATGTTCAGGTGTGTATTTGCCTAGAAGGAAAGCAACCAGTCACATCTCAGGCTTTACAGGCCGGTGAATTTGAAAGGCGGAAGTGTTGCGGCAGAGTCACTCTAATGTAAGGGCTCATGGAGAGGCTGACAATACTAGATGCAGTACACACAGGCAAGGTGAGTGAAATAAGGGAAGAGGAAGATGTTCACCCCTGCCCACTCCCCCCACCCGTCCCCACTCCCCCCCCCGTCCCCACTCCCCCCCCGTCCCCACTCCCCCCTCTCCCTCTCTCTCTATCCCTCTCTCTCTATCCCTCTCTCTATCCATCTCTCTACCCACCTCTCTACACACCTCGCTCTACCCACCTCTCTACACACCTCGCTCTCTCTCTCTCTCTCTCTCTCTCTCTCTCTCTCTCTCTCTCTCTCTCTCTCTCTCTCTCTCTCTCTCTCTCTCTCTCTCTCTCTCTCTCTCTGTCTCTCTCTCTCTGTCTCTCTCTCTCTCTCTGTCTCTCTCTCTCTGTCTCTCTCTCTCTCTCTCTCTCTCTCTCTCTCTCTCCACACCTCTCTCTCTCTCTCTCTCTCTCTCTCTCTCTCTCTCTCTCTCTCTCTCTCCACATCTCTCTCTCTCTCTCCACATCTCTCTCTCTCTCTCTCTCTCTCTCTCTCTCTCTCTCTCTCTCTCTCTCTCTCCACACCTCTCTCTCTCTCTCTCTCTCTCTCTCTCTCTCTCTCTCTCTCTGCACACCTCTCTCTCTCTCTCTCTGCACACCTCTCTCTCTCTCTCTCTCTCTGCACACCTCTCTCTCTCTCTCTCTCTCTGCACACCTCTCTCTCTCTCTACCTCTAAGTGGCAGCCGGAGCCTGATAGCACTGCTTGTCTTTTAAAAAACAAGCAAGCATTGGCATAGCCAATAGGTCTTGCCTTTGGGGCCTTATAAGTGTTTAACCATGCAACAGTTAATGTTGTTGCACCAAGGATATTGTGATGCATAACTTTATACTTATAAGGTCCCAAAAGCGAGACCTATTGGCTATGCCAATGCTTGTTGTTAAATGCTTGAAAGTAGCGCAATCTGGGTACACGACATGAACACAGCTAAACCATGTCACGGTAAGCACATTCCTTGATCATTGCTTTGAAGGGGGATACAAAAAGGGACTTGCATGGTTAATATGGGGTCAAAAGGTGCCATTCACGAATTGGAGGTTAGCATTTAGTTTTAGAGATACGCGGTGGTTCAGAGGGACCAAATATTATATGTGATTTTGCTTCTTTTTTTTTTTTTTTTTTTTTTATACTTCTTCACAATCCCAGATAGCCAAATCCTTCCCTTTAGAGTGCTATCCTGTTCTCTTCTATATAAGGGCTCCATTTTTTTCTAGCTCCCATTTTTTCCTAGTCCAGTTGTGTTGCAATTGTTTCTGCTCCATTGCTCGCTCACTGGACCTCGTGGCGCAGGTATGACTGGATAGCCATGATTTCTTACTCATTAGAGCCAACCTTAATTTCCTTATTGTTTGGGTGGGGTCATATCCTTAGGTTGCACTTTATCACCATTTCAGACCCATATACATGAATATTTCAATTCCCGGCAGCATTTGGCTCATTTTGATCCCACTTTCTTCCCATGATTATTGCTTTCACTTCTTCTGGGGACTTCCACAGTACCATAATTAATGACTCAAACTACCCCATTATAATTCCAGACCCAGGTGTACTTCCTGTTCGCATATTTATCCTACATTTCAGGTGTTCCCTATCGATCATCTCTTAAGGGTCTATCCTGATCCTCACCCTGTGAGTGTCTTTACAGTTTTTGTCTGAACCTCACACTTCATTTGTATCATTATTCTATTTGAATTATGTTTGTTTTATGTGTTAGTCTTGTTTAGTCTATTTCCTCCTTTTCTCTGACTCAATTAGAATGATAGTCCTGATGGTCCCTATATTCATCGAGGGGATCGAAACCTCAGCCCCTATCAGGAACCCTTTTGCAACTGTTTATATAGGAAATGGACCGTGTTGTTTTTGTCTTTTGATACATGTTCTTGATCACTATTTGTCACACATGTGTAATGTTTATAAGAGCACCGAGCATGTTTCTCAGTAACCGCTCACCAGGACGTCACTGATGATTTTAGCAAAAATATTTATTTAAATTTAACTAATAGAAGTAACCATTTGGTTTATTGAAACTGACTTTGATATTATCAGTCCATGGAGCGCTATATATTTTGGCAGAAATTATTTTCTTGAGCATTGCTAGACATTGTGTTCCAACCTGGAGTCTGGCACTGCCTCTGAGGGTAAGCGGCCCTTTCTTCGAACCAACAAGTCACTACAAGTGTTGCCCAGAAGACCAACACTTGACACCTGCTGCCCCAGATCTTGTCTACCGTGAACTCTGGGGACTGCAAAGTGTCCTTCGACTGTAGTATGGTTATTTTCATGTGCTGGTCCTGCAGTCCCACAGACATTACCTGCAGTTCAAGGCTTTGTTTGTCGTGATCCCCTTAGGCCTCACCAGTGCCCTACGAGTGTTCATGAAAGTGATGGTGGCGGTCACTGCCCACCTTAGAGATCGAAGATACTAGTTTCCCCCTTCCTCAATGACTAGCTGTTGAAGGCAGGCTCACCAGTCAGTTGTAGACAACCTCTAGACGATGGCGAGCCTACTGCCATCGTTGATATTCACAAGCAGCGAACCAAAGTCCTTCCTGACTCCTTCACCGAGGCTGCCATACTTTGAAGGTATCCTGGATACAGTGCAGTTAAAGGCTTTTCCTATGCCACAACGAGTCCAGGACATTCAAGCTATATTTCAGTCTTGGACTCCTGTCTCAGTGAGAGCAGCTTTGATGTTTCTTTGCCACTTAGCCTCCTATATACTCCTTGTCTACTCCAGGTTGCACATGTTACCTCTACTACAAAATCTGAAGTTCCAGTGGGCACAGCATCAAAGAAATCAAACCAACATCATCTGGATTTCAGAGGAAACTTCTATCTGCAGTGGTGGCTGTATGAACGCAATTACCCAACTGCAGGCCCCTTTCGCTTCCCCGTGCAGAGCAGACGGTGGTGATGGAAGTGTCACTACTGGTTTGGGGAGGTTATCTAGGGGAGCTGGAGATTAGTCTCGGCCCAGCCAAGTACCATGCATCAGACTTTAGACTAACGCATTTAAGTGTGGTGGTCCGCATCACCGCACTGAAATGCGAAGTCTCTCATTGTAAGCGTCGATGCCTGTCTAGTGCTGTGCCCTAAGCGCTGCTGGCTGTTATTATTAGAACATTAGTGGCACAGGCAGGCAGCGCACGGTGCGCGCTGCTTGGCAGACTTCTTGAGCTGTCCCGTCAACTATAAATTTATGACGCTCAGAAAAGGCTGCACAGCAGTGAATGGTCATTTATGTTGTGGATGTTTTCATTGTGCAGGATAAACTTTATCTTCTGCGGGGATCTTCATTTCCCCCAAGGGGACAGTATTTCCTAGCAACGAAAGTGTTTTTTTCAATCATTTACTTATTTAGTTGGTTCTTGTCTTGACAAGTTGCCAGTGGAACACATTGCATAGTACGCCACACGATAACGAAAAGGCATTTGCATGAAAACTGATTTCCATATTGTATTTACACCTTATCCTTGTAAAATAGTGTTGTATTATAACTCCCGTAATGCTGAATAAATAAGGTCTTAGTCTGGAATGTGTTCTGGCGCCTTACAGCAGTTTATTGTGTGACATTAATTCATTTGTTTGGAAAGTTAAGCCATTTAAAAGATGGCTAAAAATGAATTTTCAGTTTCTAATGTGTTATAGTAGAAATTAACCAATGACACGCATGCCAAGAATCAAATTTACAAAGATAAGTACTATGTTGTGTTGCATTTTATGTCATTAATACAATGAGTGATCGTAGAGTATTAAATCTATATAAAGGCTTACGATGGATGAACAGGAAGTGATCCAGGAGTATTTAGGTTAATCAGGAAAGCAGCAGAAGGTGGATTGAGATGGTGACTGGAAGGCATCCAGTATAGCAATACAGGTTGGAAGTTGTTTTTATTATGTTTGTGAAATTTGCATTTGATCACTTCTGTCGATGTGTATGATCCAGCACAAACCAAATAATTTGGACAGGAACAAACATTCAAATACTTCATTTATTGTGGCACATACACATACACCCAATGTCCCTGTTGTACTGGTGTCAAGTTTGCGATTTCCTTACCAGATCATATATCCTTAATTCAATAGTTAAGAATTTCCACTAAATTCACATATAATCACCAAGGATCAATTCTTCATCTACTTGATCGATGGATCAATTAGTTGAATAATGGAACGTAAATAGTCATTTCAAATTATTGACAGACGCAAATAACCACAGACTTTTTGTAAGTTGTTCAATTTTATGTAACTCAATGCATTAATTCAGGAAAAACACCTCATGAGAGAGAATACAATCTAATAATCATCTAGCAAATAGTCAATCTCAACAAATACATTTGTCCCATAGAGGGGATAGATGAAGAGATACCAGACAATAGGCATCAAATCAAATTCTAATTTCAGAAAAAATAGATGAAGAAACAAAGCACAAAATAAATTCTCGAGTTATCAAAGATACCAACCCAAGGACATAAGAACGAGGAAAACCACCACCCTGACCTAGGTAGCGGCAGAGGACCCCCGAACAGAGTGTCGGGGATCAAAGGATCAGGATAGGACTGGATCCACTAGGCCTATCAGCAACGCACCCTCACTCCCTCAGTCTCCCTCAAAGGTCTTGCAGCCGCCGCCTCCACCCCTAAATCACCTATTCTTTATATCCTTTTTGTACATGTCCATCCCACTAAAGTTGCTAATGTCACCTATTCTAGCTACTGGATTGGTTTAAAACAAGGGGCGGATGGTCATCCTACATTAGATCATGCTTTCTTTGACTACCCCATTGTTTGTCTTCTTTCCCACCTAGTTTGTATACATCCCTACTCTCTCATGAGGGAAAAATACCATGTTAAGGACAAAGTTTATACAATTTATAATTTTGCAGACTTTCACACAGAAGCACAGAAGTTGGCCGCTCGTCAAGTGTTGTGTCCTTCACCGCGTCACACTCTTTCAGCTGGCTCAGAAAATTTATCCACAGTATCACATGGTTTGTGCGTGCTGCAAGTTTCACTCATCACAGTTTGGTCAATTTTAAGAACATAGCGACTTGTTCATTTACTAAAAGAACTGAAAGCAGACATTTAATAATACTATGATGATGAAACGTTCACGGTTAAACACCCTCCTCTACTCCGATCCAAGTTAGCAGTTATTCTAGCATAGCATAAGTAAAAAGCAGTATTAATTAGCATTTCTTAAGCATCACACGACATGCCTTTTAATACACTATGCGCACAATTTGCAGTGCAACCAATTCACAACACATTCTACTCACCATATTATTACATCTTCGGTTATTTACGTTTTGTTAAGATTAATTTCGTGCATTTTGTGAAGCGTTTTACCCGCATGTAATGTATTGGTGCACATTAGTATTCTGTCTACTTAACATTAGTACGTATTATGGGGATACTCAAATGAGCGTTTTTTTTTTGTTTAATCCCGCTCCATCACGTACATATATAAAACGGTTATAAAAAACACAAATAAAGAAGAAAGATACATCAGAAGTAAATCACATCACTTACTAATATGCTTATCCTTTGTTTCCAGACTTCAGTAGAACTCTTCGTTGCTTGATTTTACTCCAGAGAAAGTGTCATTCATAGTTGTTGAAATGTCACTCATGATTAAACTAAAGTTATGAAAATGTCACTCATGGCAATCTGAAACCTTGGCAGCTATGTAAAGTACTCTTGTCTTCGAGAAAAATCTAGCTTCTTATCAATCTGTTAGGGTTGCAGACTATTAGCTAAGTTCTGAAAACCTTCGTGCCATCCATAGAGGGGAGGGTGCGCAGGTTCCCATGGACAAAACCATTGCCACATAGTACTGCAATAAGCAGGGCAGAGTGGGGTCCTCGGTTCTGTGCCAGGAGGCTCTGCACCTTTGCAGATGGATGGAACATCTGGGCATTTACCTAATCGCGAACCAGGATCATTCAATGCCAGAGTGGATGAGCTAAGGAGGCAGCGTCTGACGGCCCACAAATGGTATCTACATCCAGCAGTGGTGCAGGTCATCTTCCAGCAATTCGGCGAACCCTGGCTAGATCTTTTTGCCACTGTCAATAAGATGCAGTTTTAAAGGTTTTGTACATCAGAGTTGCTTAAAGAACTCCCTCTAGGAGATGCATTCTGGTTGGAATGGAGCACAGGACTCCTGTACATCTTCCCTCCTCCTCTCCTCTTTTCCAGACTCCCAGTGCCCACTGATTGGGCCAATAGAGTGTTGTCCTAGCATGACCATCAGTTATCTGATCAGGATACCACTTTGTGAGGGTCTTCTTTCGCAGCAGCAGGCAAGAGTCCTTCACCTGAACTTGTGCGATCTACACTTCCATGCATGGAGATCGATTATCAGCAGTTGACTATTTTGTGATCTGCCATCTGAAGTGGTGGATGGGATCCCCACAACCAGGCATCATTCACCTTTGTGTCCATTTATACCAGGTGCTGGGAGACATTTATGGCCCCATGTATTATCTGAAAGATTGACCTTTTACTAGCCAATCTGTTGGATGTTTGATATGCAAACCAGTCTGTTTCCCACAATGGTATGGAAGAAAGTGGTGTGAAGTGAGTCACTCACGTCTGCCCAGTAGTGAAAAGCAGTACAGGATAGCTAGATGCAATCAGGAATGGCAAATACCTCGGTGGCCTTTTGGTTTACGCCGGTATTTAAGCCACGCCCCTTGATTGCGTCTTCACTTGCCAAACATCCTGGTTGCTGAACGCTAGCCACTCCAGCCGCTTCTGGCTTGGCTCATTCCCTATGTGGAAGAACTCTGAGCTCCTGTCGTATCCGGACCCTGCTGGTGCCATAGGAGAAGCTCTTGGGAGATTAGCTAGCTGTCGCTTAATGTCAGCTGCCTTTGCCCACCTGTTGGGTTGGTGTGCCGGGTCCCGTCACCCAGCTGCGTTCTAGTCTTTCAGCTGCCGCTGGCGACCCGCTGCTATTGGACTCACGCAGCGCTACCGTGCTGCATCCTGGTAACCTATTTATGATTGGCACACTATACTAAAGCTGTCTGGATTGAAAGGTAAGTGATCCGTCCGTTTGTGTGTGCGTACCTATGCGGTATTGTATTGGTTAACTGTGACATTCTGTGTTAACGGATATAACTAATTTGTGATGAGTATTCTGGTTGCTGTACTTTTCTGGAATTACCAGAAAACCTGCATTTATTACTATTATTATGATGAGACGTACTGACAACCATCATGTGTAGAGCGGACTTATACATTTATGAAAGCGGGTTTATTGGGGCTATACATATGCAGAAAGGTGAGAAGCACCACTAACCAATTCATAGACCTAGCATTACTCATAGCTAGAAGACCCATTGCAATGAACTGTAAAGATGCACACCTCCCTGGACTACCTTATTGGTATGCGGTCACCCTAAAATTGGGTAATGCTGTGTCCCCCTTCCTTGACCTGTCTCCTCCCCTGTTGTTTCTTGGTTCGCACATAATGTCTGCAGTCGGATTATCCTACTGTTTAAGTATTGCTTAATTACTTAACTCTTATTTGGATAGTAGCCCTACGGATCTCACCAGCAAGTGCCGCTATGCTCATATATTAGTTGTGCAGTAATCTTGATTGTTTGTTGCTGTTATGACCTGCCAGTTGTAATAGTTTTACAAGTTTGTTGATTTATGTAAGGTTTTGAACCAATGCCATCATCCAGGGTATCAGGACTCTCTGGGAACCTGCAATGTGATGTAGATTGTCACCAACTACTGTAATTGATGTAATACTCTTCTGCATTGATCAAAATCAATAACATTGGTTAAACTATTATGATGAGACGTATCATCCCTTCGTTGGCCATATAAAGGAGTGATTTTCATTAACTCCTTTTGCGATCAACTCTGCATTTACAGTAAACCGCCTATCTAGTGCATGCGAGTGATTCTTAGAAGTTCATGATTGTGGGTTTATGGAAGGAGTATTTAGTTAAGAGCCCCTGTATCTCCTTTGTCACACTGCAGATAACACCGGTGAGACTGATTCATTTTATCTGTGGAAAAGCATGCTGAATCTAAGACGAGACTGTACGGGAGGCACTTCCTGTCCTCCGAATCTCCACAGGCTGACGTTTGTTTTATCCACTCCCCCATTCCCTTGTGTGCACTTGATATGGGGAACAGTCCCTATCGTACTTCTGATAGAGCGCCACGGGGAGTGGTTGGACTACTACAGGTCATCGCTCCTGCTGGCTTGAGTTGTAAGGTTAGTGTTGTAGATAGTACATATCTGTTGGTACTAACCGATATGATACCTTCACCTTTTTCCTGAAAAACTGGTGCTGAGTACTCAAGGGATCTTCTTGCCTGAAGCTGTTACTCCTTTGCACTTCATGCAATCCATCACCCTGCCAGTGTTCTTCACCTTGATCCCCATCTTCCACCCTTTGAAAGAGAGGTAGAGGCTCCATCAGTCTCTCGCCAGAAGGGTTTTTAGCTTTCATGTTGATTGTACCAAGGACCATTGTGTGGACAATGAGTTTATTTTGTGTTTTTTTGGGCAGAAAATGTGAAGGTTTTTCTGAAGGGGACCCCGTCGAGGTGTATTTACCTCTACATTAAGATTGGCTTTAGCTAAGAAGCAGCTGGTGGAATGTTTGAGAGCCCATCCACCAGGGATGAGAATACTACCACCGCGTTAGCACATGGAAGTCAATCATAGACGTCTACATCGCAGCCTGGCAGATAGCGGTGCATATGTGCACAAAGCACCAATTGTTTGACAGCCAGGTCTAGCAGAAATGACATTTCGCCCGCTCTGTACTGCAGGACGTTTTGGTCAGTGTTCACACCCCAGACCCTCCATCTTGGTAGATACTGTTTTTGTATCTATTCTAAGGGTGAGTAATCTGTAATTAGGGGTATTCTTCAGAGGTATAAGTTGCTTACTTCTAGTAAAGTTTTATCTTGTGGATACTCTAACTTCAGATTCCTCCCTGTTCTGTGGAAGGGTCTATTTTTTTATCCTCTAGCTGCACACTTGTACCAAAATTGTTTTGTGCTCTGCGTCCAAGGGTGCGTAAAGAGTAGATCAAGAAACTGGTGTTCGGGCACAGCAATGGGGCCTATATGCAGCTCCCCTCTGTCACCTAAGGGGCGGAATGAGGTCCATGCGGTGCCACACAACACCATCTAGTAGCATTCAAGAGGACTGTTACAGAAATGTGCGGATCCAATCTAGCGCCTGAGAAATATTCTAAAGGTGAGGAATTGTGTTAGAGCATTCACCAGAAAGAACTTTTAGCCAAAGATAAATAATTTGTTCTTTAGGTTTTTTGTGTGCAAGGCCATCTCACTCAGCTCGATGAACCAGATTTGTGATGGGGCTGGTGCTGTTTACCCTATTATATCCTTTTGTGATTTCAACTTTAATATTGTGCAGTGTGCACCTAGTAGATATGGAGCCTTTTCCTACTTAGTTAAAACATTGCCATTCTTTTCCCTGACTCTGTTAGTGTTAGCAATGCTTGTCCTTTCACCAAACTGTAAATAAGGCCTTAAATCTAAATGCAGACTGTTTTCTTAGTCAAGGTCTGTGAAATCTCATACTTCTAAGACAGAGGAAGACCCGTTTTTAGTCTTAACAGCTTGCCAGTTTATTGCCTCATATGTCACTTCAGTCTGTAAAGACCATTTTCTTCACCACCATATGCATTTTTCATGCCCTAATTTATTTAACGACTTCTCTCTTAAAGTCTTTTTCCCAATCATGAATCACACAGTCCCTCTTTATATTGCTACTTGTTTACAAAACCAGTATCTCAGCACCAGGCTAGATACTGCCGCTTTCTTAGGCTAACTTCCCATTCATCCTGACAGAATGAGGTAGCAGTCACCACTGCATCCTCTCACTAGATCAGCTTCCACCTCTCCATCTGGTACAATACCAGTTGTTCCCAACTTGCCTAAAATAAAGTAGTAGTCAACACTACATCCTCTATCTGCTTCTCCTCGACGGAGGTGGTTAGGCTCTGTCTATAAGGGAAAGTCCAGACCCTACCTCTGCTGTAATTCATCTATGTGTTCTGAAAGACTCAGGTGGTTAAGCTCCTTCTTTGTTTGAGGTTTTGTGAGCCAAGATTGGAATGAGGACATATTGGGGCTGGGACGATTCACCCTTTCTTAAAACCAGGCTCTGTCCCTTTCTGCTTGGTCCTGAGCCGGGATAGGGAAGGGAAAATGCCATTCTCGCCTCTTTTATGCCGAAGACTAGAAAGAGGTTATGAGTGTTAACTGAATTGCTTCTGATTCCTGTAGTGGAGAATCTAGTGGGGGCCTTAGAGTCATGAGTAAATTGCAATTGCGTGCATGGCTGTAGGGTTGTCTGTCTTTCAGGTAGCTTCTTCCTTTCCTTCTATCTTTCACCACTGTCCTGCCTGTGGGAGTCTGTAACTGTGAAGCTGTGTTCTCTTTGGTGTTTGGAGCTTGTGTAGGACTGGCATAAATCTAGAGGCGAAACCTAGTTTCCCTGCTAAGTGTACCATTTGAAGGTAGCATGAGGCTGCACAAGGCTTTAAAACATTAAACTGAGAATGTTAACAAGTTTAATGCCTATGAAGAAAAAAATGTAAGACCTTAGTTTTCTTATCCTTAGTGTGCTCTTGTTTTGTCAAAAGGAATATGATGGAAGAATCCAGTTTTGAAACTGAGATACTGAAGAACGAGGACCAGATAAGGTAAAATAGAGTATAATTGAACTTGTTTTGATGTAGATGGTCATAATTACTAAAAAAAAAAAGTTGATTACGATTATGGGGCTGCTGTTGATTTTTTTTATTTCTTTTCTTTGCTCAGAGATCACAAACGTCTGATTTCTACTGAAGTTAAAAAAGAGTCCAGTCCAGAGCAACAATGTTCTTTCAAGAATCTATCTGCCAAAAGTAAAAAACATGATTATAGAAGTAAGGATTATCTTTTAAAAAACATATTTTTGGGGTATCCATTTTTCACATGTAATGTTTTTGCAGGGTTGAATAATTATTTAAAAGTGTTTAGGGAATGGGGACTGTGGAAACTTGGAACAGGCAACATTAGATAATGCATCACCTCCAGAAAGCAATTGTGTTTGATAGCAAACCAATCTCTGCTTTCTGATTATTTGAAAGGTACAAAATGAAAAATGTGTAAAATTACTTGCTGATTACCTTTATCGCTCCAGAGCCGAAACTTCTCAGCTCTGGAGTGTGCCAGCATCCAGACACCAGTTGAAACTTCTGTTGGAACAAGCCTGAGGACAGAGCAGTATTGAAAATGAGCCTTGAAGGAATGAAGATTATCATTGGGTAATCTACGTATGAACCCTTTCGCATTCTGCACCACGCTGTTTGACGATGTACCCCAATAGTACCTGCTTTGACTTCAACTAGGGCTGCCTCTCAAATTTAAAGTACACCGCACCTGAAATGCAGTATCCTATGTTATTATCTAGCAGTCGCGAACATCATTTAATTTGTGTTACTCCATTGACCAAATGTTTCATCCAAAGTGTAGTTGCCTCTTTTCTCCCGCCTGCAGTCTATAAAGTTACAAGAACATCAGCTGAACTACTTAAGCTGCTACTTGACAGCTTTGCGAGATTGATATACCTTAGACCTCCATCCAGGATATGGGCATGTTACCTGCTGTCCTACCGTAGCCTTTTATGGGTAGGTTTTTTCCCACTTTTAATAAACTGTTGTAATCACTGTTTAGCAGCAGTAGTATACTGGTAGAAACATCCAGGAGCAATATCTTTTTTTCTAGCTAACATAATGTTAAGGAGGAAGACTATAAAACTCTTGTGCCATTGAGAAAAGCCCCGTGAGGATCATATACACACCAATGTTTTAAATACAGTAGTTGCTCTTGGGGAAAAACATTAATGGAATCGGATTCAAACAGTACTTTCTCCAATGGTTTGAAGAATGCAACCTCCGGCACCTATTAAGCCAATTTTAGTTATGAAGAAAGCCAGAACTGACAGTTTTAGACCTGCTTGGACATTTTCTGCTTTGTAAGAGTTCTAACCTTAGAACTTAAGGGGTAGAAATGGCTAACCCTATTCCTCAAGCGACCCTGCAGAAATTGTAGAACGATGACATGCTGGCAGCCCCAGGACCGTTTGGGCCTGATGAAAGCCACCAACTCCTTATGAGACTCTAGGAACACTGGTAATATATATAGACCTGTGGATGAGAGTGACAGTTGCTTACCTTAACTTCCCAATTTTTTAGTTTAAACTTATCGCAAGGAACAATTACAAATTGAATAGATGTTTCCACTTTACAATGTTCATTTGAGTACTTACAAAAGATCTCCTATATGCCTATATTGGAGCCTACCTGGCCAGAAGCCACTTACGTCGACCACTTGAGGAGTACACCTGATGATGAAACCTGCCACCTAAGTGGTCGAAGGGCTCGCTTCTTGTTTGTTAAATGATGCTCCTCACATTTGGTACCTTCAATAAAAACATTGTCTGAACCAAAATAGCTCTAAGCATTGCTCCATTGCTGAAAGAATGCTGACTGATGCTTTTATATATAAATTTAGGGTGGGCTCTGATTTGTATTCTGGTGACCCATTATTTCCTCACCTATCCTTTTGCACAATATTAGCGGAGTATTTTTGCACAAAATGTTTAGCGGTGAAGTGGTCCAACATGGCGGACACACTTTAGATCAGCTCTGCCAGCCCGACAAGAAATCCAGCCGAAACCGAGTCAGTTGCTGCCTAACTACCACAAATCGCTCTCGCAGACGCAGAAATAACGAAGACGTGCCAAACGGTGTTCCACATGGCAAAGCCCCAGAGCCCAATCCTGCAGTGGAGTCGGTGCCTATGATCGGTGGCCTGGGCGCGGCTGCAAGGTCCGTGCAAGGCGGGAGACAGAAGTGTCTGACCGGGAAGCCAAGGATCTGCAATTCGTTCCGGTTTAGGATCGGAAGTGAGAGAGACCCCGAGGGATGAACTATCGCGGCCATACATGGGGCCTTGGACAGGCTGGGACACCCGTTCATGGCCGTGGGCGGGCTGAGACTGGACCCGGCACCGCGCAGTGTGTAAGGCTTATTGGCTGTGGCAGGTGGTAACGCAGAGTACACAATACCGGGCTAGGCTGGCCAGAAATACTAGACTGCCTAGAATTGAAGTGACGAGCTGCAGGATCACAGTGCAGGAGCATAGGCTGCCGGGTCCGGCCGGGCGCGCTCATGCAATGGCACTGGCTGGCCCAAGGAAGAGTAGGGTCCACAGGAAGCCTGCAGTGAAATTACTCCTGGCCTACCAAGGTGCCGATCCATTAATAGCATCCCCCGCCTAACCGTATATAATTCATCAGGGTGCGGGCGCAGCAGAGGTGAGGTGCCCAATGGGAGGGTGTAGTCTTGCCGTCACACAAGCGGCCGGATTATATTCAGGTGCAGCTTGTGGTGTGATAGGGCCTCCCCCGGCCTATAGTGATTCATCAGGAAAAGACAGATCCTACCATCTAGTATCCGGGCAGGATTGTTGGCAGCGTTTTAAATACGCAGGAGCATACAAATCCACGGATATACCATGACCAAAGACAAGACGGCCAGTGGAGCCGCCATACAAAGCACCATGGACTGCTACAAAGGGGCTGGGGCCAAGGCTACAGACGCTGAGGGTGGCCCTAATACCCTGCCATATAATGCTGCATTACTAGCAGCGATTATCCAAACAAGAGTGGCATTAGAGTCCCTGATCGGCGCAGTGGGCTCGGAGGTGTTGCTGCTGCGCCAAGATCTTCGGGGAGCGATCGAGCGCCTGGCGGAGGCAGAGACTGTGGCCTCAGGAGTGTAAGACAGTCTCTGTACTGCAGACTAAAGTTTCTTCCCTGGAAAAACTAACAAAGGACCTGGCATCGCGGGTGGAGGACGTGGTAGGGCGGGCCCACAGAAATAACCTCTGCTTGGTGGGCTTCTCTGAACACTGCTAAGGCAGCGACATGGAAAAATTCATATCGCAATGGCTCACCTCATGGATCCCGGTAGAAGCTCTTTCCCCTTATTTCATCATAGAAACGCATGCATAGAGCCCTGATGCAACGCCCGCCACCAAGGGCAAGGCCACGACCTATAATTGCACGCATCTTAAATTACCGCGACCGAGACCTTGTCCTTAAACATGCTAGGATGAAAGGGAACCTCTTCTACGACTCACATAGAATCATGATATTCCCAGACTACACTACAATGGTCCTGCAGCAGTGACAATCTTTTCAAGCACCCAAGACACGCCTGCGGGCACTTAATCACGTACTCATTCCCTGCTGGTTTACGAGTCGTATACAATACTTGTACTCTGTTTTTCAATACACCTGAAGCAGTTTTTAACTGGACAGATGAACAGATCAGAACTAATCCACACACCCAGCCACGCCGTGACTCAGACTCGTCATCTGGAGAATCCCATCACATGCGAATGTAACTGAAGGGTAAACAGCGACACCGTTCCAGATCTACATGGCGCTCCAAGATCCGGGATGACGAACAAGGAAACACATCCACAGTGAAAGCCTTGATGCAGCATAAATGAACCGAAACGTTGACCTAGGGAACTGAAACTGAAGTACTAACATTATGATTTAGTGCAGTTAATTGCTATTCATCAGCGGGCTGGAACGCCGGAACCCGTTCCTTTTATTTTAAGTTGCCATAATGGCTTTAGGGTGTTAAGGGATCCATTGGATGGATATGCTATCAAATCCCCGTTTGGGTTGATATGGTTTTCCATCCAACAGATTCTTCAATTGTTCTGAGGTATTGGGCTGGGAGAGAGAGGGGTTATGGTTTGTGGGGTTCTTTGTTTCAACTCAATGACTAGACACTGATATGCTAGATAGGCGTTCCATTATGCAACTGCAAGTTTATGACCACTCATCACATGTCAATGTCATCACCAGCAGATGAAACCTCACCGGGTCAAATGCAAATAATGAGTTGGAATGTACGGGGTCTGCTGGACAAAATCAAGCAGGGTGCGATACTCTGTCAGGCAAAACTGTCTAAAGCAGACATACTGCTAATGCAAGAGACACATCTTATGGGCACCAAGACACACTGCCTAGCCCGCTATGGTTACAACCAAGTATTCCTTGCAGGGTTTACATGGGGCTTCAGGGGGGTGGCCATACTAATACATCGCTGAATTCCATTCATAATCTCACGCCGCTGGGTAGATCCAGTCGGGAGATATAGCATCGTCCAAGGGACTCTACATGGGGAACATATTTTAATTGGTAGTGTTTACGCTCCGCCCCCACTTACTCAGACCTTTATTGATTGCTTGGTAGATGTATGGGGGACTGCTCCTGAAGGGTCTCGCAGCCATGGGAGGTGCCGGGAACGATGTGATGAATATATTCGTTGATCAGGGCGGCCCTCAAGGGTTATGGAGAGGCCAAGGGAGTCAAAACTTCATTCCCTCACGAACATGGTTGGTTGGGTTGCAGCCGGAGATGTACAGGCTTACTACACAGGCTCACACCTTCAGGTGCTGAATGATTGGTAATATGGCCGCAATGATGGTCCACCATATGCAGTAGAATGATTGATAATGAATGACCCAGCCCTCACATCATATTTGTACAGCAGATCGAATATCCAATCATTACCATCCGCCGCCAGGGATGTAATTCTTTCCTGGTGGCAATCTCTCCATAAAAGGGACTGGTAGGGGCCCATCACACGTGAAACATCGTTATGGCACAACAAACTGTTACCCCAGTTGGCGGCTCTCCAGGGTTTTCGAGGTTGGAGCAATATAGGGATTTCTACCATTGGAGATGTCATGCATGGCACTGTACTCAAATCATTTCAGGACCTAAAAGTCGAATTGTCTATGCACAACTCCCAATTTTATAAGTATTTACAACTCCGTTGCACTATTGGGCCCCACATAGACAAGCTGGAGTCGCTTCTGGACTTCAATCCACTAGAAGGCTAGCTCTTAATGGAAGACCTAGGTGAGCATAAGATATCCAAAATCTACCAATCTCTCATTACACATAGCGCTACAACACTCAAGACACTATATAATGCTTGTCAAACCGACGTAGGCCCCCTAGACTCGGATGATTGGACAGAGGCTTTGGCGTTCCCCGGGGGGCTGCCATCTCCTCACAGTTATGACTCCTCCAATTCAAGTTCCTCCTTAGTTCATACTATACATGCTATAGATTATGGAGAGCCGGTCTGATTGACTCCCGGGTATGCCTACGATGCCAGAGCGATGAAGGTACATTCTTACATAGTCTGGTCATGCATAGCCTTAGATAGGTTCTGGTCCAGCGTACTTGCATGCTTAACGTAAATCTTTGGGTGGGAACCCTTCCAAATCCCCTAGACTCACAATGCTTCATATAACAGATGAGATTGGTGGTAACAGGTATAAACGCCATCTCTTATGGCTCATCCTTACCCTCGCTAAATGAGACATAGCTAGACTATGGAAATCTGAAATATCTCCTCCTGCCAGGGCATGGAAAAGCTGAATGGTGTCTGTAGGGGGCTAGAAATAAAGGTTTTTCTAGCACGCGGCTACCCACAGAAATACCCCCAAATCTGGCAAAGATGGACGGTTTACCGGGGTCTCGTCCTATCACAGCAGACAACAATGTCAGACGCAGTTGACTCTGAAATTCGGACAACTGATGCAAGGATGTGATACGCATTGTGAGATATATTCACTAGACTATATGGTCTAATCTAGTTATATGATACTGATATGGAATTAATGCATTGGGGTTGACTTGTAAAGTTGCATTGTTATGCTATATGATGTAACACTATGCATGTATACCAGTAAGTAATGATATGGTCCTTTGGACAACAGGATTGCAGAAATTAAATAAAATTTGTTTTGGAAACAAAAATGTTTAGGGGCAGTACTGTCAGTCATCCTCCTGCAGTGGTGGATGGAGTTAGAGAGGCATGACAGTCCCAAAAAGGAAAATTAGAAAATATCCTTGCAGTACTGGGAGAGAACTCACTGCACACTAAGGATATTTATTTTGGGCTTTTCAGCAGCTGCAGAAAGAAACCGAGGAGAGCTGGCCAAAATCCGTCCAGCTCTGCTTTCAAGTTTAATGAAAGAGAAGCCGCCACATCAGCTGATGCACTTTCATCGCAGAGATTCTCACTATATCTGACAGGCGAGGCTCCTCCAGTAAAGGCCAAGGCTTCAGTGAACCTAGCAGACCACAGGACAGGACAATGCCTTTATTCCATCATGGTTGACATTTCTGTGAAGGTGAAAAAAATCGACTGTAGGCCAACGTCCACCAGCGATTTAAAGCTTAGCTATGCCGATGAGCTACATTTAGTATGCCTATTTGTCTGTTTCCAAGATATATTCTCGGCTCTTTAAAAACTGACAAACTTCCAGCCCATACTTTTGAAAAGAGAAAAGTGCTAGTTCTTTGCACTTAGTCAGGCCTCGCTAGAGACGCTCCTTCTTAAGAGTCTGATACAGTACAAAGTGTTCCTAATATCTGCTTCCACTAACCAGTGTTTGGTTAGGCCTCGTGAACTGAACAAATGGAGATCAATAGGAGTCCCTTCGCAAGGGCCCCATTGGCCTTGGTTTGATCCAATTCTGTTGCAGGCTATGGGCCCTGCCACAGATGTGGACCAAAATCCGAAGCCACCCACATTGGAAGAAAAGGATCAGTTTTGAGTAGAAAAATGTGAAGTATCTGTGTTGGGTTTTGGGCTGTTTCCTGTCGCGGGCACTAGGCCTACCCACAGAAGTGAGGTACCATCTTTATCAGAAGACTTGGAGGAATGCTCAGTGGAAGGATGTATTTGGCTTACCGCAGGTTCCAGAACTTTTAATCACAGAAATATGAGGAAAATGTGTGTTTTTCTTTTTCGTCAAAGTTTGATGTTTTCAAGGGTTCCTGGATAAAAACCTGGTGTGAACCATGCAAGTCACAACACCCTGGATTCTCCCAGGAGTCTAGTTTTAAAAAATGTGCACATTTGCTAGGTTTCCCTAGGTGCCAGCTGAGCTTGGGCCCAAAATCCTAAGATAACAGTTTGCAAAAAAGGGTCAGTTTTGAGTGGAAAGATTTGATGTATTCATGTTGTGTTTGGGCTGTTCCCTATCGCTGGCACTTGGCCTACCTACTCCAGAGAGGCACCATTTGTATTGGGAGACTTGGGGTAATGCTGGATAAAAGGAATTTTGTGGCTCCCCTCAGATTCCAAAAGTGTTGATCACAGAAATGTGAAGAAAATGTTGTTATTTTTGTCAAAGTTTAAGGCCTGCCAGGTTTCTGGGTAACCTGGGGAGAGCCATACAAGTCACCCCACCCTGGAGTCCCCTAGGTGTCTAGTTTTCAAAAATGTACAGGTTTACTAGGTTTCCCTAAGTGCTGGCTGGGCTGGTGCCCAAAATCCACGGCTACCCACTTTGAACAACAGTACGTTTTCAGTGGAAAATGTGATGCGTTCATGTTGTATTTTGGCTTTTTTCCTGTACCCGGCACTAGGCCAACCCGCACAAGTGAGGCACCATTTTTATCAGATGATATGTGGGAGCATAAAATAGTGGAACATTTGTTATTACTAATTGGATTTCGCTGCATTTGTGCCTTCCAATGTAAGCCAGTGAGTAAGAAAGAAGATATTTTGAAAAATACCCTCTAAATCTTATGCTATTACAGGTACCCACAAATTCAGAGGTGTACAAATAGCCACTGCTCCTAAACTCCCTATCATATGCTTATTTCAGAAATACATAGGTTTCCTTGATTCTCATTTTTCACTCTACATATTTCACCATATGAATTGGTGTATACTCTGTACACAAAGAAAAACAATTGTATTGTGAGGCTCTATTGTTGGCTGTGGGTACCTTAGTGTCATGGAGAACCTATAGACCCTATATATCCCCGATACCACAAGTGTCTAACTTCTGTGTAAAGGACCCAGTCCTCAATAGGTTTTAGCAACGGACACGTCAATGAAAGGGTGTGGAAACCCTCTCCAAGAACTACCAATCAAAGGGCCATGATTGGTGACATAAATTTGTACATAAAACTTTTTAAATTAAAGACAATTTGCTTGGGCCTCCAAGCCTTCCTTTAAAAGATCCAAGGCTAATTAGTGTTAATAACTATAGCACACACCACCTCGGGCTGGGGTGATTAGTAAAATAGTCACTTTTTGTGCAGAGCACCTCCCAAGGTTGAGCTACAATTGGGCAGTGGCTCTTAGCCGATCACATTCAGATTGTCACAAGTGAGGCATGCCCCCTGAACTGATTCAGGCCATATTTCGACAACTGGGCTAACCTTAACTGGACTGCTTTGCCACATAACAGAGCCCAAAATGTCTCTTTTGTAACTCATGCTGGTAACTGTGAGGGACTAGGGAAGCTTTTTTATGAGATTGTGGAAAATCTTTGCCTCCATTTCACCCTGGTCTCAAGGTCATCAGCAAGGTGAAGAAAGAACCATGCATCCTAATAGCTCTAATGTGACCAAGACAGTAGTAGTTCACTGATCTTCAAAAGTTGTGTTGTTTTCTGTCCAGCCTCAAGATTTATCCAGCAGTCTGCAAAAGGGATAAAGTAACATTTTTACTTCATTTCTTTACTAGCATTTCAATGAGCATGACAGTTTATATCTTATAGCAATATTTATTACTCACATAGAAAAGTAGGGTTTGGCTCCTCCCTCTACAGTGGTAGTAAGTTACCGTATATCAACTGTCAATAACATAATGGTATTACATACAGCAATATCAGAAGTAACAGTTTACTAACTTACGGTAGTTAAACAGTTCCCCATCCCGCTCCCTCCCTCTAGCTTCCATTCATCTACTGGTTGGTACATTAAAATAAGGTGAGATCTTACATTACGAACTGAAGTCCTTCATCCTCACAGGTTGACTCCTGACTGTAGAATTCGATCACCTTGTCATCCTACTGAAATGCAGGTTGGTTTCGTCCACAAAGACATACAAACCCAAATACAAACACTTCTACAACTGGTGCACGTACACAAGATTTGTATTCTTTATCCTTCAGTATTGTCAAACTTTTACCGACTGAAAGCAGATTTGAAAAGATTACTGACTCACAATTTGGAAGGGGCGTTGTTGTTGTAGGCCTCCCTTCCAAATTACCAATTGCTATTATTTCTATCAATGGTTTGCTACCGGAATCCTGGTTGAAAACCATTGAAAAGTTGCCAACCTTCGACAGGGTGTCGTTGGATTACCTGTAGCAGGTTATGGAAGCAAACGGCCTGGGGGTGGGGGGTGTTTATAAATGCAATCCGGGCAATGTATCTTAAACCTACAACACACTTACAAATTATGGGAGGTTTTTTTTTACGGAGTTTTATATAGCGCGAACTTGACCCAAAGGCATTTGGTATCGGAATACTTTACAGGAGCACCAGTTGCGTTACATGAGGACACATTCATTTTTTATTAGGCATGGGGAGATAAAGTGATTTGCCCAGAATCACAGGATGTTGTGCGTCCCTTCCGAGACTTGTACCTGGTTCCTCAGCTCCGAGGTCGACCGCCCTATCCGTTAGGACAACTCCTCTCCCTGAGTTGAGTCAGAGCCCTTCTCAATAGAGAGGGGAACGAGGCAGGGCTGCCCCATCTCCCCCTTGTTATTTGCATTGTACATAGACCCCTTCCTCAGGCGGCTGGAGGCCTTTCTGAGCATCTTGCCCATCAGTCTGCAGGGTTAGGATAATAAAAAACCCTGGCCTATGCCGATGACGTGGCAATAATCACTAGTGACCCAGACAGGACTATCTGCTTTGTGAAAGGGATAGCAGAGGAATTTAGGAGACAGGGTGTTTGTTAAATAGAGCTAAAACTCAGGTTTTGAATAATCGACAGATTGCAGCATTGTAGAGGAAGCTACATATCTGAGATTCTGGATCACGTCAAAAGTGGAACATATTATAGATTTAAATTTAACCCCTATCATTGATCAGACTAAAGGATTTTAACGGCTGGGAAAATTTGAAACTTTCTGTAATGGGGAGATGTAATCTGGTTAAAATGGTGTTTCTGCCGAAGTTGTTTTTCGCACCATTCCTTTGGAGGTTAGTAATGAATGGTAATTGATAGACTGGTGGCTAGATTCATCTGGGCCTATGGGAAGACCAGGAGGGCTAATGCATTTATGTCCCTACCCAGAGATAGGGGGGGTCCTGGGGGCTCCCCAACTTTAGATTATATTATTTAGCTGCAGCTCTGCAATACTATGGCCCGTTACTTAGTCATAAGGTAACTGATGGAGGTCCAGCGGGCTATGTGCCCTCAATGTACTAGCTTTTGATCGGAACAGCCGCCAACGGGTGTCTGCTGAAGTTTTTTTGAGCCAAGCTACTTTAAAAGAGCTCGATTCAAGACACTGATTGCTGTATTTCAAAACTGGGCGAGGGTTCAGAAAAAAATGGGGTTGGGCAGATATAGCAGACATACTCTCCTGCTTAGGAATGATCAACTTCCTGGAATATTTCAAGATGATTGCTTAACCAGATGTGAACAAGGGTGTTTTGGCAGGTTTGGAGATCTACTTGCGGGGAACCAGATTGAGTCTTTTGAGGTGGTCTGGGGTAGATTTAATGTCTGGCCTTGGGATTTAAAAAAAATATTTACAGTTGAGGGATTTCCTTTTGAGAAAGGCGGGGGGGGGGTGGGTAAAGCTGGATTCGTGTGGATTCTCCGCATGGAAATTTTAACAAAAAGCACAGGCTGCTGCTAATATTTTTTTTAAAAACTAAAAGTGAAAGAAGTTACCAACCTCAAGTTGTAATGGCGTGGCCCCCCTCCCAAGGTCTTAATCGGCCCCGGGGACCCCAACCCCCGGGACATGGGCTTCTTTTTTTTTTATTCTTGAGGAGGGGGGCTGCGTTGCCCCCGGGCAGGCCTTTGTTTTTTGTTATTTAAAAAAATATATATATTTATAGAAACACCTAGGACATGCTGGACAAACCGTATGTACCTATCACCATGACGATTTGCGTGATATTCATTAAAAGGCGACTATGCATACAATGAATCCACGTGGAATGTATTTACACCGCTAGTAAAGCTCTGACGTGTCTGACGCCCTACCGTGCCTTATCCCGGCGCCCCCGCCGGTGGGTACTCTCCAAGTAGACACCCTTGTTGTTTATTTATACACACATGGGTAGCTATTGACGGGCACATTTAATACACGCGCACACCAAGCCATTCAAAGGGGATTCGACAAAAATTCGACCAAACTATGGAAGAAACCCCCCTCACGGTTAATAAAACACACATCCACCACCGGATGTGTAATGCTTTTTATTTTACTCTCTGGAAAGGAGACAAACCTCACTTGAGTCACAGCGTGCTCCTGGCTGAGCCCAATGCTGTGTCACACCCACCAGTGCTCGCCGAGTGCCACACACCTCTGTGTTGTATTCCACCAGCTAGTGCATATGCTATGACACTCTCTAGCCCATATGCATCTAACGTGCCTTCCTCGATGCCTATGTTATATCGCATAGCGCTATGCCATACATATTGCAATCTGGGATCCATATCTTTGTCACAGTGCATATGCAACGTTACACTCCCCAGCACATATTTTATATTACAACTTTAGAGACTAGTTAGGTTACACAACACTGCCCTGTGCATATTACACTCCAAGGCGCATATCGCATAGCACGCGCTAGTGCCTGTGCTATCTCGCGCTCTCCAATGAATCTGTCATTGCGCACAATGTATTGCATATTATATTTCACGCCCAGGTTCATCTTGTATCACACTTTTTGGTGCATAGTTTATACCATATACTAAATCTAGTAGTTTACATTTTCAATCGTGCTCTCAGGACTATGTTCTATATCACACTGCGTCCACCTACCCTTTTCACGGGCATTACATTTTGCGATGGGGGGTGGAGGGTCAGGGGGTGTTTCTGCCAAGTGAGCCCAGAGTCACAGACACAAACGTCCTCTTCTTCCTGAATAAAAGTGAGATTATGCTGCATACTTGTTCATGTTTTAAGTAGTTCGCACAGACACACATTTTAAAAACAATAAAGTTCCTAATACCCACCTTCTTTGAACAGTTAGCTTGCTGCCCCATCCACCTCCTCCCTATCCTCTATTGTCTGAATCCATGGACTAGCCTCCTCCCGCCCTGCCATGCATGGTCTGATGAGCTGCCACTGCCCTCCATTTAGCATGATGTACCAGTCCACTCCTCCTGCCCTCCATTGCCCAATTCTATGGCCCATCATTGACCTCCTGCTTAGCCTCTGTGCTTAGCTTGCTGCCCCTATTCTCCTTCCCCCTGCTCTCCGATGTCTTTGTGCATCCCCCTGCTCCATCCTTTTTGCCCACCATGTTCCATGGACCTGCCACTCCTATCTACTCTGAGTGTTCTGTTGAGCTGCCACTCCCCTCCCACCTGCCTAGCATTGTCAGATGACTGTAACCTGTCCCTGCCACCTCCACCCTGCCTGTCCACATGCCATGCCCCTATCCCCTTCCTCCCGTCCTCCATGGTCCATTTTACTGCCACACCCTTCTGCCCTCCCTGGTCTGTTGTGCTGCAACTGCTCCTCCTGCCTGCCCCGTGCGGTCTGTTGTGAGGCCCCTTCCCCTGGACTCTCTTGTCTGTGCCCAGGTCCTGACCCTCCCTTCTATCCTCCATGGCCCTTTGTGCATGCCCTTACACCCTCCTTCTTGCCCATCATAGTGTAACATTTCATAAAAATAAAAGATGAATCCTTGGTTGCTGCGTCCAGATGTAGGTTTATTCTTAGCAATCAAGAATTAATGTACAGGATACAAGCAAGAATGTAATTCAGTAAAGGCCCCAGTTAAGGCCCCACTGGGAGCAACTGCCCTGCTGCTCAGCCTCAGATATAACTGACCATAGAATCAAACATATACAATGGAACTCTAAATGACATCATAGATACAGGCTGAGCAGCTTAGAACAAACACTAAAGAAGGACAGAGAAGGAGGAGAAGCAGGATGTAACACATCTCCCTCCTTGACAGAAATAAGAGACAGAGACAGAAATAAGAGACAACTGTGAAATAGAACATACAGCACAAACGAATGTAACACAGGTAACGAAAGTAACACATCTCCCCCTTTGACAGAAATAAGAGACGTACGGAAACGACGGAAAGAAGGAAAGTAGGTGATAGAACATGCAGCACATACAAAGTAAACCCTCTTCGCAAAGTAAGTGGAAGAGGATGAAAGATCAAATGGTGAAAGTACGAAAGACAGTACCGTCACCTGAAAATGATGGAAATGGAAAATAAATAAATATGGTAAAGGCCAACACATAACAAAATCCACAAGAATGGAAGTGGATGGATTCATCATAAGCAACCAAGTAAACTGAACACTCCAAAAGTTATAGGGCAATAAAGGTTCAGATACAAGAATTAATAAATGAAATATGAACTCCTCTAAAACAGAGCACTTACGCGGTTCATATCAATGAATAATCTGCGGCTCATAACTCCACAATAAATTTGAACACCTCTAAGCGATAGAGTACCTAAGTAGTTAATCATAAATAAGCTTCAACCACACAGAGCACAATGAGCACTTACACGGCTCTTCATAAAACCAAAAACCACCAAGAAATCAAAAAAATTGAGAAGCACTAAGACTCCTCACATAAAACTGAGCACGAATATAACTGAGCACACTACGGCTCTTTATCATTAAACCTGAAAAGAATGGAGCGCCTCAAAAATGAGCACCGATGTGGCTCCGCAACAATACACATCTAAAAGTCCAAGCACTGGAGCAACTAATCTCCAGAAAATTCAAAATGGAAATGAACACCTCAAAAAAAATTGGAGCACGAATGTGGTTCAATACTAATAAGAAAATATAGCCCCTGAATGACTCCTCACAGTAAGAATGTGAACACCTCTAATAGAATAGAGCACTAAGAAATGTGGTTCATCAAAAATAAAGAATAAACTGAGCATCAACATATCTCATCACCTTTAAGTATAATCAGTGGAAATAAATAAAATTTGAGCACCCCAACAAAAGTTGAGCACATAAGTGGCTCAATCCAATAAATGCAAACTAATCCAGCACATCACTGAAGTCTAAAAACTGACTAAAATGCGATAACCACCACAGAATGACAATACCATACATATGTAACATGTAGAAAAACAGAAAAGTAGCATAAACAGCACATAGATGTAAATTATGTCATCAACAATACAATAAGCATGTTGGTCAATCTGAATAGCAAAGCAGATTACAAAGTTTTCAAAATAAGAAATTAAAACAACAAAAGTAGTCACCGTAGTCAGAATGTTGAAATGTCACCGTCACAGTCATCGTAGATTAGCAATGAGATTGAATGACCAAATATCCACACAGCTGTTCTCATCCGATGCAGTGTAGAACAGTGATCTTCACCTGGTAACGTCTCGTGAATAGTGTGCCAAGTGATAAGAGTTGTGGTGTGTTTCCAACACCAAATTGTAGGCAAAGTCTTCATCCAAAACTCCAAAAGCTTTACTAATGCGTAATGACTTAGTACCGGAAGTCCGCAGGAAGAAAAGACATAGTGGTTGGCAATGCTAGTGAAAAGCATATTGAAATTTCAGAAAACAAAGTCTTCAGAAATGCCAAACTTAAAATGGCGGCACGCAGCGTACGTTACACCGGGTGGCTCTCGGCACGTTACTGCTGGAAGCCGTCTATAGGCAGCAAATGAAGACTGGAACAGTGAAACGTCACTCAAGACTCCCCAGCTGTCCTGCATGAAAAGGTGAGAAGCGCGTGGTAGTGCTCGCTGCGCACATTCAAATATTCCAATGTAGCTCGAAGGATTGTAAACGACCACTAACACTTATTTAATAGCCAAAAAGAGTCACTCACCAAAGCTTCAGACGTAGCCCACAACACATATCCACTCTGTGCTCGTCGCTAACAAAAGGCTGAGAGTGCGCTCCCATGAAACAAAGCATCTCAGGACCCAATGCCTCCACAAAACTGCACAAATGTCGATCCTGACTTCCCTCACAGGACAAACGGCGCCAGTAAGCTTGAAAACAACGTTGCCATCTTCCTCCTGTTAATGTCATTGAAAATAATGCCACCGGTTTTCCCTACCGACTGCGGTCTTGCACACATCCTGTTCCTCATAAGTAAACGCTTCTTCTTAACATCCAATGTGGCTCTAATATCAAATAAAACGATTGTACTCCATGAAGTATTGGTGACTTCCAGCTTCACGTAGACTTCAGTACTGGACAAATCTTCCCAAGTAGTATATTGACAACAGGATTCCTTTAAAGTACACTAAGTAATCTCAGCAGGTGAAAGACCAACGACATGTCCCAAACCCAACTTACTTCAGGCTGTCTGTTGTTGTAGACACCGGTGGGGCAATCAAGCGGTTGGGCATGAGGTTCAGTTAATTTCTTCTAGTTTCTCTTGCAAAATGTCTTTGATCACGCGTGGTTTCTTTCCTTCCCATCCTCGTCGCCAGTGTAACATTTCATAAAAATAAAAGATGAATCCTTGGTTGCTGCGTCCAGATGTAGGTTTATTCTTAGCAATCAAGAATTAATGTACAGGATACAAGCAAGAATGTAATTCAGTAAAGGCCCCAGTTAAGGCCCCACTGGGAGCAACTGCCCTGCTGCTCAGCCTCAGATATAACTGACCATAGAATCAAACATATACAATGGAACTCTAAATGACATCATAGATACAGGCTGAGCAGCTTAGAACAAACACTAAAGAAGGACAGAGAAGGAGGAGAAGCAGGATGTAACACATAGCCATTGTTGTGCCACTAACCCTCCCGCTTGCCATGCATGGTCTTCTGTGCTGCCATGGCCCCGCCCACCTTCCCTGTGTGGTCAGCTACCTGCCCCTGACCCCCTCCCACCTTCCCTCCATGGTCTGTGTGTATGCCATCATAGTCTCACTGTTGCTCTCCATGGTGCGTCTTGTTTCTAGTGCCCATCCTGCCTGACCTCCATGGTCATCTTGCTGCTCCTGCCCTGCCCCCTTGCCCCCAGCCCTCTGTTTCCATGTGCAGACCCCTATTCCCTCCCTCCTGGCTTGTCTGTTCCATTGTAATGCCCCTGATCCGTCCCTCCTGCCCTTTATGGACTGTTATGCTGCAGCTTTCTCTCCTGTCTATCCAATATGGTCAGCTAGCTACCATTGCCTCTTTCCCCTCTGTTCTCTGTTGTCCATGTGCATGGTCCTGTCCCCTCCCTATTGCTTTCTATGGATTGTTGTGCTGCACTCCCGTCCCGCATGCCCTGTGTGGTGTATTGTTCTGCTGCAAACCCTGATGCCTGCCCTGTAGGGTCAGTTTGGTGCACCTCTCCATGTCCCTCCTGTCCTCTGTTATCCGAGTCCATGTCCCTACTCCAATTCCTCCTGCCTACCATGATCCAATGTACCATACTTGCGAACATTTTGAACTTGGTAAGAGGGAGATTTTGAAAAAAAACTGGGGTATTGATTTTCCCCTTTGAGTTACATTGAAAAAGAGGAGATTGTAGACAGGAGACAGATCAAATAAAGCCCATTTGAGCTTAAAAACATTGGACGTTTCCTGGCTGAAACGGGTCTGTTGGCATGTATGGTTGTACTACCACTTCCTCTTCCTTCTGCCCACAATGGTCTATTATATTGCTACAGCCTCTCTTGCCAGTCCTGTATTGTTGGTTTGTTGCCCCTGCCCCCCTTTCCACTGCCCTCCATAGTCTGTTGTGCTGCCACTGCCCTTCCTGCCTGCCCAGTGTGGTCAAATTGTTGCCTCTGCACTCTCCTACCTGCCTTCAATTTTCAGAGTCCGTGCCCCTGGCCTCTGCCTCTCAACAGTATCCCAATGAACAACTAGATTGCTAACATTCTATATTTATTACAAAAGTGTGGAACGCCTGACGTCATCTTGATGTAATCAAAACTGTAATACCTAGAGCATTTCATTTAGAAATTACATATATGAGAGCGTCCTATTTGCATCAAAATTATTGTTAGTGCTCTAAAAAACTAAAATGAGGACATATTTTCTGAGTTTTCAAATAGCGACAAAGAACTTTTAAATTATTTGTAATCTTTGTTTTTTTTATCCAGTTGACCACTTGATTAAATGTTGCACTTAGGGGAGAGGATGTGGTGTTACTTCCAGAGCTGCAGACTTTGCAACTGGGGAACTAGGTTGGAGTTTCTACTTCAGCTCAACATTCTGTGATTCTGGTCAAATCACTTAATCTCCCCATGTCTACAACCAAAATGAATTTGATCTTGTGTGATGTAACCAATGCTCATGTAAAGCACTCCAATACCGGACAAGTCTGCACTATATAAAACTGCAAATACACAAAAAATAAGTGTTTTGCACACTTCTGTCATTGGGCTACATGTGGGCTACATCTGGGTGATATTTGTGCTGCATTTGGGCTCTTTTGTCTCTGGTGGCTATCTTGGGAGATTTATTTGTTATGAAGTTTCCTAATTTCCTCATTTACTGCAGTCCCCTCAGTAGGAAATGCTTTCAGTTTTTTACTTTGATTCCATCAAGAAGGTATTCAGATATGTCACACATTTGCCATAAATTCTGAATGTTATCACTCTAGTTGCTCATTAGATCACTGTAGTAAAGCTACTGCTCACCATGGAAGTCTGCTGCTGGTATTGAAAGTGCATGTCAGAATTTTTTAATGAAATAGAAGAGGATTTGAGAAGTCACTCAAAATGTGCCCTAATTTTTCTTTCTGCAGCACTAATCATACTTTCTATGGCAAAATGAACCCCCTCATTTGGTTCCTTTTTAAATTAGATGTTTTAAGAATTACCACTTTATTTCAAGTTTCAAAGCTTTATTCGACAGCATGTCATAAAAGCAGTAAACATCCTAACAATACTATAAATACTATGTTAAAATACAATATATATATATTTTTTTTTTAAAACACATTAAATCATGATGCTGGCGAATATTTTTTTTAAAAAAAACAAAAAACATCACCGTTACAATAAGATCAATTAAAAGGATAAAATCTTAGTGATTTAAAATTGATCATGCATCTTTTGGTGTCAGAAATTCATTGGACACCTTCTAAAGATCTTAAGGTGCGGGAGCGTATTATCCAGGCCCATCCTAAAAACTTTGCGACAGCAACAGCCAAGCAGGGAGTGCAATCGGATTAAAGTATTCTTAGGCCCTCCTTATACCTACGCGTTCCCAAATTTGTGCACACTGGTTTTAACCATTTATGACGTGGAATAGTATACAAGGGGCATACAAACAACAAATGTCCTATGTCCTCAATCAGATCTTTGCAGTGTGGGCACTTATTGTCCTGGGTAGATGACCATCTATGGGTAAATGCTTTTACTGGGAGGGACCCGATTCTAAACTGAAAATACAGTTTTCTATCAGTTGTCCTTTCTATAATGTCCCAATATGCCTCACAAGATGGTATGGATTTAATGTCAAGAAAACGACCCATTAGGTTGGCATTTTGGCCACAACTAAAGGCAGATGTTAAGGTCATATCCCAGTACAGTTTTTTAAGAATTGACTTTGATGGGAAACTTGAACCATTAGAGTCATTCCATAAATGTCCTAATTCCAGTTTTATTAGCAGATCTCTAATTTCCTTGAGCCATAAGATGGAATGGAAACGGTCGGCCCTAATTATATCCTTCAAGGCGATGGCATAATGGGCAAGTTCAGGAGTTACCATGATCCGTCGCCAATAAAGGAGTGGGCGTAAGCGTGCCAAATCCTCAACTTTTTTCCTGCCTAGGTCATATGTGAGCGGAACCATAGGGGTACTTTGAGGAACTCCAGTTAGGCAGCGTAAGAACTTATTTTCTGCCAGTCTTAATTGGTTCAGATTAGCAAAGCCCCGCAGTTCCGAACCATACAAAGAAGCACTGACAACTTTCATATTATAAATTTCCAAGGCAGGAGTGATGGGCTTGGTCAGAGAGAATTTGAATTTAGAAACAATTGCACCCGCTAACTGATGAAATTTTAAGGCGGCCATGTCGATGTGGTTTGTCCATTTCATGTTGCACTGGAGGGATATTCCTAGGTATGTGAATGCCTCAACCTGTTCCAGCGGGGTGCCATTAAAATTAATAACACCTCTAAAGTTTTTCCGCTGGTTTAGACACATAAACTTAGTTTTGGAGGTATTTATCTCAAGTCCACGTTCTTGACAAAAGTCACCGAACATGTTTAATGCCTTCTGGAGCCCGCTTGGTGTCCGTGAAACTATCAGCGTGTCATCCGCGAACATGAGGACTGGCACGCGTGACCCTGCCAATACGGGGGCATCCGTGGGGGAGCATCCAAGATGGTCAACAATGCCATTGATATACAGGGAGAACAACGTAGGTGCCAAGACACACCCTGTCGAACACCAAGCTCGACAGGAAATGGGTCAGTCACCTCCCCCTGGGTTCCCCACCTGATACGTGCATAGTTGTTCTCATGCAAGCGCATAAGTAATGTTAACAGTTCTGGCGCCATCCCTGCATCATCGAGGACCCTCCAAAGTTTAGACCGAGGCACTAGGTCAAAAGCTGATTTCAGGTCTATAAAGACCGCATAAAGAGTCCCATTAGTCAACTTCACATACCTCCAATAAAGTGCTAAAAAATAGAAAACCTGATCAACAGAGCTTGTGCAGGGACGATCCCCAGCTTGATACGGGGATAAAATATTATTTTCTTCTACCCAAGATTGCAATTTATTTTGCACTAATCGACCTATGAGTTTTTGCGCTGAATCTATAAGACTGATAGGTCTATAGTTACTTGGTAGTGATTTATCACCTTTTTTAAAAACCGGGATGATTTCCGCACCATTCCATGAGGGGGGAATGGGTGCACCCATAGCTACGGAGTTGGCTAGCCATTGAAAATATTGACACCAAGATACCACTTTATTTCAATCAAGATGGCTTCTAGTGTGCAATACGTTTGTCATAAGTAGGACTGTTAGCGTTAGCGCTCTAGTTGTTCTTTAGAACACTCTGGGAAGCTGCAGTAGAACACAAAGGAATCAACTGACAGTCTCTGCCCTTGTTGGATGTACATGTTTTACTGAGAATGCCAGACTTCATTCTCACATGACTGAGAAAGATAATGTGAATTTACAGAAAATATGCTCTCAGTTTAGCTTGTAGATCACCTTCCAAACCTCTGTGGGAAAAGCATGAGAAAATAGTTTTCTCTCAAACATTATTCATGATATCACAGCAGAAGGCTTTTTCACAGGGTAAAATCACCTTCGAACACACCACAATTCCTAAAATGAGTATGGTACCATCAACAAATGATTTATAATGTAACTAAAGTCTTAAAACCTTCTATTGACCGCAAAGCTTTTTAATGAGGTGCTATCCTGTATATTGGTCCCAAGATGGCTGCCAACACTTCTTGGATGAAGTACTGACAGCCAATCAGATCTCACGATGAGATGTGTGGTTAGGCTCCGCCCAGATATATCTATCTTTTTAACTCTAATTTTCTCAGGAACTTCTGAACGGATTTACACCATTTAAGCAAAAGGCACGAGTCTGAACTGAGGACTACCTCTTTGCCCAATTTGATGTAATTCCGTTCAGCAGTTCGGGCTGTAGCTGCGTCAACAGGTCCTATGGGAACATGCATGGGGAAAACGCGTTTTGAGACACCCCTTTTTTCTCGGCCCCCGCTTGACGAATCACCGTGAAATTTTCAGGATAGGAGGGGACCAGAGCTGGCCAAAAGTTTAGAAAAGTTCGCGAAGATTCGTCAATCGGCGCCAACGTTATTCCAAATAGAATGTTGCGGATTTCCTATGGAAAATAGGTCCGAACTATAACTACCTACTGGCGACTGCCAGTAGGTAATATATGTATGTATGTATGTATATGTTTATACTTACCTGAATACTTATATTTTCAATCGCAACCTTGAACATGCATATGCCTTTACCAGTCATGCTATGCTATTACAACAAAATTTGTTTCGTTGTAATGGCAATATGTGTGGTAAACTTTTGCATTGTAATGGTAATGCGTTGTAACAGCACTTGAGTTGTTACAACCGCATTGTAATGGCATGCGTTGTACCGTCATGCATTTGTTACAAACACACCTAGCAGATTTCTGAATAGACAATGAAGGATCAGCAACAAAACCCGGGTATGGGGTAAGGCACACTGTTTGCCATTCATTTTGTTTGTGAGTCACTGGAACGGGGTGTTTCTATTGGCATTTTGTCCGTGTGAGGTTGGAGTGATAAAGACCTGTAGTCCTCACCTATAACGGAGGACCACACATTATTTGCAAATATTATATGACTGTATGCTTCTATGGAGAATTCTCTCTCATTTTTAGGCCATGCAAGATGGTGTGTCTGACCCGATCGAGGAATAAACCAGCTTTGTATTGGTGCTATTTATTAGTTTTCTCTCTCAAATTTTTATTAGTTAATGAACACCATACAGAGAGGGTCAGGGCCTCAGAAATGCCTATTCATTTTTCCTTTTAGGGCTGAATAAAGGGCAGAAACATGTTGGCCTTTGCACAGGGTTGAACCATTCCCCTCTATTTAATTCTTCTCACTGAGACAGGAATAAAAAGTTAGGTCCACCAGTAGATCGTTTTAGATCCCACACTTCTGTCCCCTCTGTTCATATCTAGACGACACCCACACCTGCAACATCATTAGGGCCCCCACTCTTTGACCCGTCGAATGCACCTGTTTTTCAGTTTCATAGCTCACATTGATAAACTATTTTATCAATGTGATGTGGCGCATTATGATAAAGCATGCCACCCGCTGGGTGGGAGACAGCTACTGCCCTATATACGTGATGTACATTCTATTCAGCTAGTTGAATTGGATTCTGAAAGACATTCAGAGGTTACCTTAGCTTCTCCTTCGGTACTTAGTTATGGTAACCTCGGACATGAGGTTATCGGTGGCAAGTAAAACATGTGATAGAGGACTCATGCTGATGAACTGTACAACTTTAACAGGACTTTTGAAAAGCCAGGTTTGAGCTTAACTGTTTTCTCAACAGAGGCAGAAAAAGCATAGCCGTATCTGAAGGGTAGGCATCATCATGAATTAGCGTAAGAAGCTGATTGGTTACTAGCACTACAATTAAAGGAAAAAGAGGCAGTTTCAACAATACCGGAGATACATGGCACAAGTAACGCCTGTTAAACCACCATACAGAGATTCTAGAGGAAGTCGCCACTTTTTACAGAAACCTGCATGACTTGCCTCATATTGACTTATTTGCCTTTGAGGATAGTTTCCTGCAAGACATTGTTTACCAATATTACCAAAACAGCAAAAAGCAACACTTGTGGGTTTCATAATAGGAGAAGAAATTCAGATTGCTATGGAAGATGTGTGCCATAAAGACCACCGGCCAAGATGGGTTCTTATAAGAGTATTAAAACAAAAAATAACAAAGTCTAAATCTCAGAGATGTTGTGCAGAGTAGTTGGAGACCGAGTAAGTGGGATGCTTGCACCCAAAGTTTAACAAAGCACTGGTTACACTGATACCCAAGCTGAGGGGGTGAAGGCAGAGGTTTGAATCGCCTACTGACCCAAATGGCTTATAAATAGTGAAATTATGATACCTGCATAAATCCTTGCCTGTAGACTTGCCCCCTAGTCCTAGGCGATAATCTTCAGGCACTTCTACATTTGCTGTGGCAAGTAAAAGACGATCTGGTTGCTGGTAAAGCATTTGATAGATTGGAGCTGTGTTACTTTTCAGGACAATTGAAAGAGCAGTACTGCTAGCTTTATAAATTAAGTTAAATGGCTTTAAGCGAACCCTTCAACACAGGACACATGCAGTCGTTATATCTCCCAACAGTCTGCTTTCCACCTCCACAGGGGGTGAATGGAGGTACACTCCTCTAGTGTGCCCACTCGGATGGGTTAGAAAGACACCTGGGGCCATTATCAGTTGAGGGGGGGCGGCGGCAGCAGGAAGGGACGATTGAGAGTAAGCCTCCCCGTTGGCACCCAGCCGGCTGAAAGACTTACCTTTGCCTTTAGGGCCACTGTCACCCTCCTCGCCCACCCCCCAGCATCTAGTGGGAGGATCCCTGCTTGGGATCACAGACCTGCAGCAAGCAGGGATCCACTACATAGACATACCTCAGGAAACTGGCCAATGTCCACTTAGATAGGTGCGTGACATGCAGAGATATGCTCCCAGGCACTGATCAAGGTGAAACCAGTTAGGGCTAATGTTGTTGTCTGGTTTCAAATTCACTCAATGTGATGTGAGTCATAACTGGCCTAACACTTTTTTATACATTACTCAGGTAGGTTGTCGCACGGGGGTGGTGATGGGGTTAGGAATGAGCAGTGGCAAGCTAGGTATCTGCTAGTGCCCCACCCAGTAATGGCCCCAGCAGTATTTTTGCCCCCAAGGAGGCAGAAAGCCCATTATATACCAGGGATAATTTGGAAAAAATGGGTGGGGTGCCCCTCCACATAACATGCCAAAAATCATTTAAACCCTCCTGGTGGCTGATTGGGGTGGGGTCACCCCAGTCTCAACCAGCCCAAGCTCCACACCCCAGCCTTCAGGAGGAAGGGGCACAAAGACCATAAGACAGCAGTGAAAATAATCAAAAACAGTACTGGTGGGCATGAAGGCAGCCCACCCAGGCATCTGGTTTTTCCCTAACCCATAATGACCCCATGCTGTATTTGTCCTCCCCTCACTCCCTAGATGGGCAGAAAGCATATGACACGAGGAATATTTTTTTTTTAAAGGGGGTGGGGTAGCCCATAATGGGCCTAGCCTACAAAGGGCCCAGCAGTCTTTCTACCCCTCCCCTCTGGGGGCAGAAAGCCCACTATACTCATGGATGTTTAAAAAAAGAGAATGAGGTTGGGGCCTTCATGTGTCAAGCAATTTCCCCCAACCGTTAAGCTTCAGTAGTCTTTCTGCCCTCCTTTAGGGGGAAGATTGGAGCATTTACCCCCAGTTTGCTCCCAAAGTAGGCAGACCGTCCAATGGATGCCAGTAGGTGGCACTGTGTGAATCTGGGGTGATTCCAATTGCTTAGCCATATACAGGCACTATCCCTGTGGGCCGACGGCATTTCCTTCATTTCTATGCTCTCTTCGATGCAGATCCAAAACTGAGACCCTAACTTTGTCGAATGTGGATTTTTTGCCAAAACTTCAAAATGTAGCTCAAACAGTGTGCCAGGGATGATTCAAGTGGTGCCGTGACTGTGGGAAGCAGGTGTCAATCACAGACCCACTTGTCATGTGTCTTTGGTGTTAAAGCTCTTGTCATGACTCAGTCATGCGATAAATGTGCCCTTATATACCTGAAGGCGGAAGTCTGGTCCCAGCTCAAATTCATCTGGTAAGACAAAGATGCACCATAAGTACAAGAAAGCTGAATGGGCCTCCACCCCATCCTTCCACTTGAAATCAGGTGAGAAGGCTCAAGGTCATTAAACAGAACATCATACTGTCATGCTTTGTGCATCCTAGTTCCGGGATGCGGCAGAGGTGAAGCGCTTCAGGCATAAAGCCGTCCGCACTCTGCAGGAGATTACTTAGGGCCATATGTAGGTAGGGTCACATTTACCGACTCATAAATACCGAATTTTACCGATTCGGTATTTATGAATCGGTAAATGTGATGTAGGTAATCAATCGGTAATATTTACCGATTCGGAAAGGGTCGGTAATTTAGAATCGGTATTTACCGATTCGGTAATGATGCATGCCTTCCCATTGATTCCTATGGGCCAGGAGGCCCATAGGAATCAATGGGAAGCCAGTTACCATTACCGAATCGGTAAATACCGATTCGGTAATGGGGGGAGCACATTCAAGGGTGGCAGGGTGTCACATTGACACCCTGTTGCACCCCTGATTCCTGCATGTGTGCACATGTGGCGGACATACATGCCCTAAGGGCATGTATGTCTGCCACATGGCACTCTTATTTCAGCAAAATATTGCTTTTTGCAATGTATTCGGTATTTAGCACCAACCTATATTTGGTGCTAAATACCGAATTCTTTTTCCTAGACATCACTCATTTGAGTGTTACCTACATATCATTTCAGGATTCGGTATTTACCGAATCGGTAAAATTACCGATTCGGTAAATTACCGAATCCTGAAATATGCCCCCTACATAGCAAAAGCCTAAATACCGGTCGGTAACTGGATATTTACCGAAAATCGGCCGTTACCGACCGGTATTTGGCTTCCTACATATGGCCCTAAGTATTTAGCTTACGTGTCTGCAATCTCCTGCTGTCGAAGCACTAACCTTCCGTATTCGGGTCACAGTACGTCGTGTTCGTCTTTCGGCGGCGTGGATGTTCGGCGACTTTCTCTATGATCTCCACGGCGTTCGTTGCTTCCGGCTCTCTGCTCCGGCTTCGCTTTCAAGGATCCTACAATAATAAAACGAAATAAAGAAAAAAAAGGCATGTAAAGAATCCACGTTTTCCCAAGTGCTCTGGTGGTAATGCGCGCTGCGATAACGTGCTCATTTGCATAAGAACTCACACTTATCTGATATGCTCATTTGCCTTCCAGAATACGATTTTGTGCCACAGAGGTTTCTTTCTGAAAGATACTATTTCAGCAAAGAACATGCGTGTAATGTGTTTTCACTTTTAAGAAATATTACTAAGACTTGTATAAGGTTCTACACATTTTGTTTTGCAATCTTTTTATTTTTACTTAGTAAAATAACAAAAATATACAAGAGGAGATTGTATATTAACCTATTAATATCTAGGCTTTGGATACCCTGATATTTGTCTAGTCTGCATTACTTAGCCTTTCCTTATCTGTTACAGAAGTAAATTAGGTATGCTAGAAAAGCACACAGAGAGGCAACTCAAATTTTACAAAAATGCTCAAAAACACAGTAGGTAATACAGTCCAGTCTCTTCAATGTTGTGAGATATATTCTTTTTAATGAATTCTTGAATCATTCATGGCATGAGATGATCAAACAGAACAGCCAAAATACAGCCAAAGCGTTTCACCCCAATGGGGCTTCCTCAGGGCACTAATCTGAATCCTCCAACCTTATAGTAATCACTGACGTAACATGTCACTATATTTTAAACTTTGCAGTGATAAATGATCTCTCATCTACACCAGTAGTTATCACGGAAATATCTCAGTTTATCACACACTTTAAGTTGATAGTCCTATTGCTTCAAACACATGGAGTCCTCAAACCGTGTAACGTACTCCCAGTTCAGTTCTCTCATGTTCACTTCAATAGGTTACACTCCATGTGTTGAAAAGTTACTTCTCCTTTGCTCAGGTAGGACGCCGCGTCTCTCGACCCGCCGACAGCCTTACGATTTTTTTTTCTCCCTTACTGCCTATGTCTCTGTTTTTGTATAAATTATGTATGCATATAGACCATCTCATCATTTGAGCTATGGTGTTCTAGACATTTTGCCTTTACTTATATCTATGGTCTCTTTGTTTTCTTAGATTGTGTACTACTCCTGTGTATGCAGTTTTGTTACTATTTCGTGAAGAGGGAATTTACTCGTGTGTGTGTGTGTGTGTGTGTGTGTATGTATATATGTGTGTGTGTATGTGTATATATCTCTAAAAGGGTATATCATATCAGATGTGTGGTGTATACACATATAGGTGTATGCAGGGTTTTGAGGAAATGTCCATGTGTTCTTGATGAACATGCCCTTTGATGGCTCCATGTTGTTTGGAGAGCAGGCTGATTTGCACTTGAATGATTGAGGACAGTCGAGCCTGTGCTGAGGGCTGGGAGAATTGTGTTGCCTTGTGTGCTGCTCCTCATACTGACCCTTTGCAAGCTAACTCTTCAGATGTGTTATTATTTGTTCTATCATTGGTCCAGCAAGGGCTTACAGTGGCCAGAGGTAAGGGTTATCTTTCAAGCATTTTTTCAATCTATCTATTGATCCTTCTCTATTTACATCACCAGGTATGATGAGCTTTTTGAAGTTCTCGTTCATATGTTTACTCAGAAGCAGTTTGTCATGCCACAATGGGATTTGAACTTAGTGTTGACGTTTCTTATGCACACACCTTTTGAGCTGATGCACAGCTGCTCACTGTGACGGATCCTCCCAGCAGTTTTCCTGATTTTTATCACCTGTGCGTGCAGTATAACTGAACTGCAGGTGCTTTCAGTGCAACTTTTCCCAAAGTTGTGACTACTTATCACATCAGCTAATCTATCAATCTGACAGTGTTTGCTACATTGTCTGCACAAAAGACCATTGTGTAGATGAGCTACTTGAGGGTCTCGGGTGCAAAGGAGGAGGTGCAGAAAAGGACTCTGGCTGGATAGTTCTATACATCAAGATCTGCTACGTACTGGTCAAGAAACATCCCCCTGAAGACCCATTCCACCAAGGCTGCTACAATGCATTGGTGACGAGGATGCTGGCTGTAGTTATGTGCTAGGCTGTGTCGTGTATCAGAGACCCATTCACAAAACACTTCTGGCTTGACAGTTTGGTCTGACAGGATGGACATTTTGCTCCTTCAGTCTTCTAAGACTTTGTATTCTCAGTCCTCCCATCTTTGGGAGTTATTACTGTGATATCCATTATAAAGATGAGGAATCTACAGTTGAAAGTGTCCATCAGAAGAACAAGTTTCTATGTTTGCCAAACATTAAAAGTGTAAAAGTAATAAAAGTGAGGCATACCAACTGTCTGCGTTCCGATGACCATGGCGGCACAATTCTGGGACTGCCCATGCATAGTAGTTTATTGGCAGCTGATTCATAAAGAGATAGTTGCGTAGAGGGCCATCAGGTGACAGTAGGCCCCAAGGCTGTGATTCTCGGGATCATGGATCAATGGGATGGTAACAATAATACCAAGACCTTGGTGAGCATCGGTTTTATGTTCGCCAAACACAATATTGCTAGGTATTGGAAGAGTAGTAACCACCCACCCTCCTCCCCCCAGAATGGCGTAATAACAATGGGGGTATGGATACTTGCGAGTTGGCAGAGAAAGCAGTCCATGGAGCATGGGGGTGTCTGCAGAAATAATATAAAATATGAGACACATGATCCAGACTAAACGTTTGCCTTACAGGCCGAGATTAGTGCGGAGTCCTTTTCAACTCTACATTGTTATTAATGAAACTGAGGATTTTGCTCCTTATTCTGTACGACTCAGAAGTAATGCCTGAATGTTTTGCTGGTGTTGCTGCTGGTAATTGCTTTGAAAACAGAATAAAAGTTTATTATTTTTTAAAAAGGAGACGTTTCATTGGCTAAAGGTGCTATGCTTAGGTTTGAAAGAAAAAAAACTGGATAAAACAACCCATCTCTAAAATAAAGTAAATATAAAATGAATGTATAAATTAAAAACCTTCGATTGGCCTACTAGCCCTGACACTGAAGTGGACTACTTCTTAAGCAGATGTGCACATGTACAAGGGCAAAATGCTACCACTCACATTGACATTGAAGAGAGTGGGTTTTTGAAGTAGGCTGATCCGTTACTCTTGGCTTTATGGTGTAGCGGGTGGAAGCTAAACATAAGCGACACAACGGACCAATGGTTGAAGAGGGATGGTGGAAAGATGCTATCAGTAAGTACATAAAAAATATAGTTTAAATAAAATGAGAAGATCATGGCTTAGGCCAGACCTAAATATGGCCAATGTTCAAGCCTGTTTCCAGACCCCCAACCCTTAGGGAATGTGTTGTGGATAAACTTGCCTGAGATATTTGCATGAGCTATCACATCTCTTCAGTTGACTGACATGGAAAGAGTTTTTTGGGGGTATTTTTGCTGTCACCTCTTCGATGTTATATAGTGTTGTTGCTTTTGGAGACCATCAAATTGGGCTTTGGAGTCAATGAGGCTGAGTAGATCACTTTCTTATTGCTATACTCCACATGTCCTCCATTTAATGCCTGTACACCCTCTCACAGAGATAAGTACCTTAAGTGACATTCTCAAGATGTGTTCCTGTTAGATAATGATAGTGGCTACGTGGGCATACCTACATAGCCTCCATGCTCTAGAAGCTTTCTTGTATAGCTTGGCCAGGAGTTTCTATGAAACCTGTTTTGCCAGGGCCTAAGCTGGCAAGTGCTGCTTTCCTCTCCTCCCTCTTTACTCTGTGGTCTAGAATCTACCCACAGGCTAGGAATGAGAGAGATGGGTTATAGGAGTTGGCTAAAGTTCGTTTTATAGCGATTGCGCCTTCCACCAACAACTCTGAACTAAGTAATATATGACTGGCTAACTAGTGAGGTTGTGCAGGGTGAAGGGTGTCTTCTCACCTTTGACACGCACCGGAGCCTAGTACTGGGCATACAACGTTCTACTTAGCATTTAAAGTAGCATCTTCTTCTCCGACTCCTAGGTGGTAGCTGTCCATTTGTTGATAATGAGAGAGTGAGAACCTGTGGCCATCACCAACAGTCAGCAAGAAGGGTTGAGTTGGCCCTGCAGGAATACACATGTGTAACCTTTGTATTCAAAACTCATCTCATGGGATTCATTAAACCACAGAGAGAGCCTTCTGTAATAAAAGAATTGGGATTAAGCTTCATTTAGAAGACTTCCAAAATGTGGCAAAGAAACATTAGGGGCCATATCATACATATGAACCATTTTCATTGTTTGCGACGTGCACACCTTTTAAAAGGTGTGCCTGGCGCAAACCAGGAAAATGCCCCGTATTAGGATGAATGCTCTGCCCCCAGGGCAGCCGCGAACTCGTGCTGTCCTGGGGGCAACGCACGCATGTGAAAAACGGAGCAGCTGCTTGAAGCCGCTCAATGTTTTAACAGTGCAGGCAGCAAACCTGCTTATACTTTTAAGGGGGATTAGAGATCCCCTTGCAGGGGGACGCTGTGAGTGACTGCACCCGCCTGCACGGAGATGTCTGGGGGTCCATGGTACCCCCTTTCCTCCCTTCAGTGGGCTGCCATCAGGGGGCACACTGACAGTGCCACGCCTCTTAGGTGGCGCATTGTCAGTTCACCTCATGACAGCATCTTTGCCTCTGCACTCTCATCTGCAATACGGCGCGTGCACAGAGGCAGAGGGATTACCTCATTTGCATTGAGCCACACCCTCTTGTAAATGAGGGAACGCCCTCTGATGTTACCGCTGGCTTTATGTGCACCAGCACTATCTGTATTACAGAAGGGGACGCACAAGCATCTGAGGCCCCTTCTGTAATACCAAAGTGCCCCAGGGGCACTAAAGCAGGCACCAACTTCTGTTGTGCCCCTGGGGTGCTTCTGTGATATGGCCCCTGTACTACTCTTAATTAAAACAATATATGCAAATCTTTCATATTCTGAACAGCTGTCGTGTCACTTTTATCTATCCAATGCAGTATGTAAGGGGTACTTTTTTAATTATACAGTGGTAGTTTATCCCTAAGCAAATGTATACATATCACAGTTTATACCATCCTTATGTTTTACAACTTTGTTTTACTTTAGGTAGAAAAAGCTGGCACGAATTAAAGAAAGAGTCATCTCCTCCTGAAATCAAAAGGAGACAGGTATGTAATTTTTCAAGAAAAGAAGAAATGTACAGTGAATATAAAATAATATACCACTTTACCTATTTTGCATTGAGTTTCTTTGCTCACTATTGTAATGTCCAAACCCTCCACGTTTTAATATCATAACTGAAATTTAAACATGGGTGTTACACATCGTAGGCTTTAAACGGCCATATCTCTTTCAGAGTGTACCACTGTCATCTGAAAGTGTCTGTTGAACTTCAACAGCTTAAAAATCCGTGCATCTTTGCGTTTTCAATTCCTTTTTTCTCTTAAAAGGTCTCAAAACCGAGACTGATGCAGCATGTAGAATGAACAGGCTTTGTGCATAACTTTTCTTTCAAGGCCACATACTTGCTTTTTCTAAGCGATAAAAAGCTTAAGTGTTGAAACAATATTTCAATCCATGTTTTTGCATTGAAATATTCGAGCATAACCAGTTACACAGCTGTGCTCAATTGTCCCTCCCCTGTGATACTATAATCTTAAATACTTTTTGCCCATATCACACTTATTATTGCATGCGCAAAGCATTTTCAAAGCCAGAGTGGCTATTGTGTATATATATGTTATTTATTTGCTTGATTAATTAAAACCATTTCAATGCATAGATAAAACAGAAATCAAATCATAGTAATCATGTTCTAAAACTATTCTAAAATGCAAGGGGTATAAGAGGCATATAAAGTGAGCCATAATGCCACGATTGGCATGACAGTGCATGTCCTCGGCCCAAAAAAGTATAAGGTGCAGTTGTGCCTTAATTCTTCATGATGCTGTCGACACAGTGCAAAACAACCGCAAAAGATTCAGTGGCAACATATTCTGAAACAAATCGAGGGTGCTGACCATAAAGTGGCTTGAGCACAAATTGACCCTACAGTGCAAGAATTATTCCCAGTAGGATAAAAGTGCTTGTGTGCCTTGCATCTTCCTAACTCAATCGTGCCAGCCATTCTAAGAGTTTGCCTTGCCAGTCCTTTAGTTAGTCATTTTGACTTCAGCTTATTGTCAATTTATATGTGACAGAATCCAAGCATATCGTGAAGTACACGTTTCATAATTTTTAGGATAGAGTGTGAGGATATTTTAGTTTAACAGGTTGGTGTTATTATTAAGCCTCGTCTCACCTTGTCTTGTATCTTGGCTTTAGCTTCTGTTTCAATATGCAAAACCTTCTTCGCTACCCTCTGGAGATATTTTACCGCAAAGTAGTTCAGCCAGGATCACTCGGGTTGAAACTGGCTACAATGGCCTCTCTGCAAAACCTTATGCCTCTTTCGTTGAATTTCCTGCATAGGATTAATTGGCAATCCTCTAAGGTGGCCTTAAACAGGCACAAAACATGGGACATGTCACCGATCCCCTGTCCGCACAGCCTGTAGTTGCCCTTGCCTTCATTCCTAAGCCGTGGTGGAGCATGCATCAGTGCAGGCAGGTCTCCCAGCCAGATTCTTTGGAACTTTTCCTTTATTGAGTTGTTGTAAAGTTCGCCATGATAACACTGGGGCCTCAACTTTGTGTAATTATTGGGAGTTAGCCATCCGTCTTCTCCTGGCTAAGTCAGATTTGTTTTTTTCAGAGTAGCAGTTTTGATGTTTGATTTTTTTTTTTTTTTATGCTTGTCCTTGCCCAGTGGTTGGTCCCAGGCTGAGGAGAGGTCCAAATAAGTTATGGATGAATTTAGATAGGCTCGCTCTTGCTGGTGATCGAGTCCTATCTTGTATTTCAAGCCAGAGATGATGATTTCAAGAGCCCACTCTTGTATATTTGAAGTTCACACGCCTGCCTAGCCAGGGATTGCCAGATACGGTCAAATTCTAGTCTCATCTGGGCAGGAGACCTATACGGTGGCAGTTTGAAGATATTCCTTTATATACTTGTTATTAATTTGTCCAGAGTGGAAGCTTCCCGCCCTCTCAGGGCCTCGCTCCCATATGTCAGAGTGGAGGAGAATTTTCTTGGGCAGCCTGAAGTAGCGGTGTTAAAGTTAGACCCCTCAGGTTTCTGTACATGGCTGCCAGACCTGCTGTGAAAGCATTACCCTTCCTTTTGGTATATTCCAGTTGAGTGAAGACCTTACGGTTGAAGTTAACAATTACCCCTAGTTATTTACAGTCGTTGACAGCCTTCAGCTTTTCTGAGCCTAGATGTCAAGTGTGATGTTTCTCCCCTCTTTTATTTATATATAGGGTTTTGGTCTTTTTCATGTTAATTATTATCCCGTTACCCTGAGTAAGCTAGGGTTGCATTCAGAAGCCGTTGTATGCCCACCTTCATTCTGCTGGCTAGCACATGGTCATTAGCGCAAAGTAAGTTTGATAGTAGGACGTCACCAACGTTTGGGGATTGGCTGCTGAGCTTGTTTAGCTCTTGGGAGAAATCCGAAAGGAGTACATTTAAAAGGATGAACACAAGCACACAGCCCTGCTTTAGATATTGCATTTTTGTAAGGCTCTCGACAGGTAGGATCCTTCCACAGTTTTACCCGAACCCGTGTGTTTTTATTTTTTATTAAGCATCTGTGTCGCCATGAGCAGGCCAGGTGGATTATTCCTTTTTGCAAATTTGTGCCATAATTTCTTCCGGTCAACCCTGTTAAATTTAGCTTTATCATCAATGAAGTATTGATGTATCGATTGACTGTGGGTTATTGCAAAATCTTTCAGCAGTGAGAGGGCTTTGATATTGGTAGATGTTCCTGTGCTTTTAGAGAAACCTGTATGATTCTGTGGGATTATAGCATTGTCTCCGGCCCACAACTGGTTCCTCCAGTGTGGGCCAGCAAAATATTTAGCCTCATTTTGATTAAAAATACCAAGTGGTATTTTCCAGGATTTTTTGTCTCCATTATGTATTGGTGAAAATATGGAACCGTTCCATGAGGGGGTATATTATTACTGCGGGTGATGTAATTAAAAAGTGGAGATAGTTGGTCTGCCCCAAAAATGGGCTTCTCCTTATAGATTGCAGGGGGTATCCCCTTTCGGACAGGAGCTCCTTCTTGTCATCCCTTGGATATTTGTCTTTTCATAGCTCCCGGACTGAGGAAAAGTTTGATACTGACCATACATTGAATCGTGGGGGGTCTTCAGCAGAGTAATTGAGGCTCTGTTTACTCCACTTGACCTGGTTGCCTGTAGGGAGTTCTTTATCTATATTAAAATGAGAGCTGGACTAGGAGCACTATAAAGGTCCAATACCCATTCTCCTAAAGGGGGTCAGTGAGTCTAATAACATTGGTGGGGTACTTGTTCGTATTAAGAAGAGAGGAAAAAAGAATTGCTAGTACGAAGATGGTTGGATAGGGAATAATGTGGAGGTGATCTTCCTAATTAGGAAGTGATGCCCTCACACACCCATGTGGGTGTCATGCCTCATCATCTGGCTTTTTGCTCCTAGTGGGGCCGGCGCAGCAATGCCCCACGTGCCCCGCGAGAGGGCTCTTTGGCGGAGATCTTTTCAAAGCAGAAGCCGTGATTGTGGGTGTGGGGAGCCATGGAGTGAAAGTGCGAGTTTAAAATTACCTGAAGGGTACCCTATAGTGAGTTTATTTGGGGTTCCTTGGGTAGATTAAAAGAAGGACAATAAAAACGTAGCTGTCGGTGCGGGATTAGGGAGCATGACTGTCTTGTGAGTGGAGCATAAACGCAATGTGGTTGATGCTCGATCAGGTCGACATGTTTCACGCCCTGGTGGTCCGAATGGATCGGAGGCGTTTCTTCAGGACCACTGAGTGTATTAAGTACCCTAGTATGAGTCCTAAATAAACGGTGTAGGGACTTTGTTTATTCTAGTGGGACAATTTTTGCATCTCTTTTGGACTGATGATGCTTGGTTTTCAACTCTGAAGTACACAGGGCTCTGCTAACTAGCCCCCAGTGCATGTGCTCGGACCCCTCAAAATGTATGTGCAGTTGTCTAATACCAGATTGGCATACTTAAATTATCAACAAGTTCCTTGTATATGGTATAGTGTACCCAGGGCTGGTAATGTAAATGTCATTAGTGTACCTCAGCAATTTTGCCACTACTGCAGTGAAAGTAAAAACATGGCTCTAGGTCTGTCATGGAAGTCTGGTCGGGCACTTTTTAAACTGACAACCCGATGTGGCAAAATACATTATTTTGCCAAGGTTTAATATTTACAAGTCACTCCAAAGGCAGGTTGCTAAACATTAAAAAGCATTAGTAAATGCATTGGGTTTGGTCTATGTGATGAATAATAAGCTGTTTTTTGTTGCAAGTTCTAGCTTGCTGAATAGTTATACAGTATAAGTTACAGAAAGTCGATTAAAGCGTAATGACTTGTTTATGTACAAAAAGGCAATCTATTGTACTGTTACGAGTGGTATTATAAAGTGGGGAGATTAGTGGTGCAGCTATGGGGAGAATAGGTAAAAGGTGGCTGAAAAACCATACAAGTACAGCGTAAGTGCTGTTTTTGCAAATCCCAAAAAATAAGATTATGAAAACTAGATGAAAAGGTGTTGTTTGGTCATTGTTTATTGTTAAGATAAACAAATGAAAATTCACTTTATATTTTTCAAATGCCCATTTAAGCAGTTGTGCAATATAAGTGAAAGAAACACACTGAAAGGGAGATTGTTTTTTTGAGACTGGCACATTTTTTTTTTTTTGTAATTGCAGATTTCGCTTACTAAGTTTTTTCCTTTTATTTGGCACTGTGCATTTTTTTTCAATACTTAAACTTAAATATGAACATAAACTCTGAAACGTTAATGAGCGTATAGTCATTATTTGCACTTGCATTGTCACTGGCATTGTGTTACTTATGGTTTACAATTTGTCTTTATTTAAACAGTACACTGACATTTTCAATTATTCTGCTATATACTTTGAGGTTTGTATGTTGTAACACATACTATATATTTTTTCAAGGCATTTGTTATAAGTCCCAATGCCACTGCACCTGCTGCACCACTGAAATAATGACCCTAGTGCCTGATGGATAGCAGCACTTTGCCTGTTTTAACAATGTGCAGTTAATGTTCTTTATATTCTATAACCACAAAAATACTGGGGGCTGTTTAAATTACTTTGGAGAACTCAAACCCTTTTTAGAGATTATTAAGCGAAAACGGGCATAAAGCAAGCTAAATAAGACAAATTGTTTGCTTATTTTAAGAATGTGCTGTTGATGTTCTTTATATTATATAACAACGAAAATACAGGAGGCTGTTCAAATTATTTTGGAGAACTCAAACTCTTTTTAGCAAATTTCTAAGCAAAAACACCATGCATTAAAAGTATGCAAATAAATATGAATGCATTTTACATCCACGGAAAGATGAACAGCAAAATTCTCACTATTAAAAAACAACTTCTGCTTCAGTTTACCGAGTGTCACTCAGTTACCACGTTGCTTATTCAAATGGCCAACGGAAAATACAGCAAACTATATAACATGTTTTTGGTGCTAGAACAATACAATCTGCACAGTAAAGACCAGTCTGAAAAAAAGCCAGTCTTGCCACCTACCTGCTTGAAAACAAAAGTTGAGAACTCGCACCAAAGAAGGAAAAAAACAGTATTTTTTTTTAAATCTAAAAGTGTTCCAAACCAATAGATACCTTCCGAAAAAAGAACAGCAGCACAAATCCCATAAAGTCACAAAACACACTTTCGCACAAAGACAGGCTTCAACGTAATGCGACAATAATGCCCATCAGCTGGAATTTTCAAATTTACTGCTCTTGAAACTATACAACCTCCTGCAATCACAAAACCCGAGGAGTACCTTTAGAACAATCCAAGACATTGCGGCAGTTGTCTGACACTGTAATGTTATATGGAAACTCTCTTAGCGGGTAAAGGAGGTTAAAGCATTCCATCAGAGCACCACGGAGCGTGCTCACGTAAAGCACTGCAATCACTTCATTCAGGTTTTCGCTACATAATGCTCCAACAACAAACACGTGGCAGATTTTTTTAATTCATTTTTTTATTTATTAACTTTTATTGATGACAAAAAGCAGAGAAATATCATTCTCGCAGCAGTGTACATAGCAAACAACACATCCTACAGCGTAATGACATTAGTGCAACGTATTATATATCTGTTACCAACACAATGCAATTCACGTCGGATTTATTTGTGAAACTATCCAATACGATGCTAAACCCAAAGCACAGAGCATCCCTTTTAATGCCATCTTTAGCACTTTGATCTATCACAACACCCTGTCCAGGGGCAGAAACCCAAAGTGCCATTTAAGCAGTCCTCCCCTTTTGCTCCTGCTGCTACTGTGGTGTTCTCTTTGGAACTACTAATCGGGGCCCTCCTCCCCTTTAGTCCCAACATCTTTGGAAGCTAGGTAAGTCTGGAGTCTTTACCAGAAGTTGTTAGGTCAATTACGAGGGGGATGGAGGTCATTATAATTTTCTATTTGTGTGCAGCAGTACATCATATAATTCGACCAGCTCCTCATTGGGGGGGGGTCGAGCCCCGGGACTAGCAGATCGCTACTCTTTGCTTAGCCATCAGGAGACCCATGTCTACCAAACATCTAATCGCTTTAGGTAGATGTCTGGAAAACCCCAATAGTGCAATCATAGGGTCTGGCTCGAGTAAGGTATCTGTAATGTCTCCCAGAGTCTTAAATATTGAGGCCCAGAAGGTCGCGATCCCAGGACATACCCAGGCCAGGTAGAAAAAGTCCGCCGAGTTAGCACCGCAGCGGTCACACAGCACATTGTCACGTAAACCATACATGCTGAGCCTCTCAGGAGTGTAATAGACCCTATTTAGGAATTTAAAATGTATCAGCCTGTGTTGCCCATTTAAAGAAATACGCTTCGTGCTTTTGCAATAGTATCTCCATGCTGTATCCTCATTAACCCGGCCAGATCTGCCTGCCGCTATAGTCTAGCCTTAGTGTAGTGGTTTTCCCGGTATCCCTGAGCCATGTTGTAGATCTTGGAGACAAGTTGCACTGGTGGATCAGTCCTAATAACCTGTGTGAGTGGAGCTATTTCAGGTTGCTCATCTAGTTCGCTGCCCAGGAGTTCCTTCAATGCCTGTCTTATCCTGTGGAAGTGGAATCGTGTCAGTGGTGTGGCATGCTGTCCCCCCTGCTCAGTCTCGCCCCATGTTCTCGCTTTACCCTCGACAAACATGTCTCCTATTGTGTGAATGTTTGAGTTCAAGGCCCTAATCACTCCTATTTCCTTACATGGTGGCAACAAGAGGCACCATTCCAACGGTGTCCGGGGGAAATATAGGATAGCACCAGTTTGTAATTTCAGAAGGTGATGCCATGCATGAATGGTAGCATTGATGTAGTCTAGGATTCCAGTCCTACAATCCAGAGGCCTAAACAGGAGTGCTGGCAGTGGGGATGGTGCCGCTACGGCCTTCTCGATCTGTATATGCGGGGTGTCTGCAGGGCCGTGCAACCAGTGATGCACATGTGCCACCTGCGCTGCTCTATAGTACAAGTCAAGATCCGGGGCTCCCAGTCCACCCTTGCTGTAAGGCAGTGTGAGGATTTTCCACTTAACCCGGGCCTGTTTCCCAACCCAGGCTAGCTGTCCGAAAGAAAAGCTTTGGAAGGACCATGGGAATATTAGTAAATACAAACAGAAAACGTGGGAGGACTACCATTTTCATGATTGACACTCTGCCCGCCAATGACAATGACAGAAAAAAAATTACATTTTATTGCCGAAACAATATCATAACGCATGGGAAAATTAGTTAAACGTTCCACCCACTAAAGCAGAGTTAAGCAAGCATGTTTTAAATATGTGCAACGAGGAGAAGATAAGTATTGGTAAACAGTAAACACTTTGCAGTCTTAACATAAGAAAAAACATTCCACAGCATTTGGACCCGGTGCCACTGCACCTGCTGCACCATTCAAATCATGACCCTAGTAACTGCAAGATAACTGAACTTGTAACTGTATGTTTAGTTATAAAATATAGCAGCAATCTGTGTTTAGTGGGGTGGCTAGAGCTTTTGGTCCCGGTGCCGCTGCACTATTGAAATCATGACCCTAGTACCTGCTAGATAACTGCATTTGTTACTGCCTGTTTAGTAGTAAAATATTGCAGTATTAGGTGTTTGGATGGAAAGGTAGAAAAATGTAAACAGTAAACGGTATGCAGCGTTAACCAAAAGAAAAAAATGTTCGACCCACCATCGTGGATGGGAATGAGTAGTTAGACCACAGGAAGCTGATAAGAGACACAGAAGGGAGAACCGGCTACAACCAATAGAAACGGTGGAAAGTAAACAGACCAATAAAAGGTGAAGGCGGGATGTAAGTTATATTAAAACCAATAGATTTCACAAGCACAGTGCAAGTGATGTACTCCTAAGAAGGAGTACTCATGTTTCTTACATTTTACATGTCCTGATACTAAAAACTCGCCATTGTTGTTTTTTAACTGTAGGAAGGCTGGTAGTTCGGTTGGTTAACATGGGTTACACTAGCCCAACCTCTAAATGCTAACTTCCATTTGGGACCACCAAACATCGTTTTTCAAGGTATCAAAATAATTTTTGTGTTAAACCCTCCTTATTGCTGAAGTTGAATGTAAGGTAACTTGTAATATATAATGGGACTTTAGAAAGTCACCCCTAAATGTTCTAAAATCCATTTCTGATTAACTACTGGCGTTGTAACCCGGGGTAGCCTGCTGCTCTCCTACAGGTGTAAAGTGCTCCCAAGAACAGGAAACAAAAGGCCTGCTGGTGGGAGGAGGTGCAACCTCCTCCTAACCGGATGGCCAGAGGGCTGTGGCCACAGATGGCCCAGATTCAAAGAGGCAGCTACCTCTGATAGGAAAATAAGAATCCCTGTGGCTGTGTGAGAGTAGACAGGCTGGCATCTCTTCCAGAGAGGGAAAAGTAGAACCGATTGTCCAGGGGGAGTTGCTAATTATTCTGGACACACCTCAGGGGAGTGCCCATATCTGTGACCCAGGGAAAAAGGGTGCTGACATCTTGGGTTTGGGCAGAGAGGCACTGTGGAATTGTTCGTGCCAACCCTACAGGGAGTAATGTAAAAGTCCATAGGGTTACCCTGTGGGAATGGTGTCCCCATTGATTAGGGAGTCCGCCACACCTGCAAAACTTGAAATTGACATTAAAGTAGCACCCCAGGCTTCAAGCCTGGGAACACTGCTGGACTCAAAGAACAGAAGAAGTACTGCACCTTGTGAACCTGTAGACCTCAGAAGTAAAGGCTGAACCAAGAAAAACTGCATCTGCTGAACCAAGACTGGACTCTAGAAAGGAAGTGTTCCTCCTGCTGTTAACTTCGTGGCAAGAGACACAAGGGCTGGACCTGCTCCCACTTCTTTCATGGATGAGTGATAGAACTCCAAGAGCTGTTGGCCAGCCTCCTGTTAATCTTCAGTGACACAAAAGCTAAAGAAGCACTGCACCTGCAAAGGGCCCAGCAGGCCAGTTGCCACCGGCCTTGCTTTGGACTCTGCTGGTGTATTCCAGTAGATAGTCCTACCTCCGAGGGGTTCCCCGCGGGTTCTGGAGCCATGGCTGGTGCTTGAGTGTACTCTTTCTCCCTTCATGAACCTCAACTTGTCAAGATAGCGGTTTGGGGGTAAAACTCTGAGGCTCACATACTACCACTTCTTGCTGGTTTGCAGGATTGTCTTATCCTCTAATGCGGATTATACCCAAATCATCTTCTCTCTATCATCTGCCCAGGACCACAGCCACATGTCCTTGAGCTTATTGTTTGGTTCAGGCTTCCTCATGGATGAATAGCAACTCACTACAACTGAATGGGGAAAAAACTGAGGTGCTGATTCATGGGAGGAACCCTTGTCTCTGGGAGCCAGAGCACTGGCCGACCGTCTTGAGTGGCACCCCCATCTCTGTTCCTAAAGTAAAGAATTTAGGTTTCTTGGTGGACTCCAAGCTCTTCATGAAGCCGCAGGAGGCTAATGTCTCTGGGACCTGTTTTGCTACTTTGAAATGGGTACGCAAATTCATCTGGATGCTCCTTGTACCCACCCGAAGGTCATCAAGGCCCTTATTTCCTCTTGTTTGGATTATGGTAACATTCTTTACTTGGGGGCTGATAAAGCCTCCATGAGACGCTTGCAGGCGGTGCAGAATGCAGCTGTCAGGCTCATTTATAGACTGACAAAATATGCCTCTGTTACGTCTCTTTGTCGTTAGCTCCATAGGCTGGATGTAGAAAAACGTTTTCGATTTAAGGCCTTGTGCTATATTTTCAAGGTATGAGCTGGAACTGCCCCTCACCACATCAATGGCTTGATAAAACTGTCAGCCCACTCGCCATCTGCGGTCTGGCAATCTCTCTGTGCGCCGTTTCCAAGATTAAACTCAACCGGATGGGAGCCAACTCCTTTATGTTCCTGGGTCCAAGGCTTCGGAACAAACCGCCAGATAATTTGAGATTTTGTTCTTCCCTACTTTACTGTCATAGACAACTTAAGACGTGGCTGGTCTGAATCCTTCTGAGCTGGGATAAACTGTCTGTTGCTAAAAGTGCTGGGAAACCCAGCGTGGGTACCTCTTCACGGTTTATACGTATTTTAACATGTAGCTTCAAATGTTGTTGAGAACCAAGGCTTCACCGTTCTCCTGGATTTCACATGTCCCCAGACATTGAACCCAACCCTGGACTCAAGCTGCAGAGGACTCCGCCAATGAACCATCAACAAGAAAAAGAACCTTAAAAATTTCAAAATTTGAAGATAATAGTTTGACCGGGACCAACCCACCGCCTGCTTCCAACCAGTGCTGCCTTGGGGTTATCCTGAAACTTTGACTTTGGCAAGTACCCTCGCATTCGAGGCTCATAAATTACTGATACGAATAAAAAGCAGTGATTTATAAAACGTTTTGGAGTGATTTGCAGTGATTTATGCAAACCTTTAATTAGTCATAACTCTGGTTAGCTCGGGTTCCCTTCATCAGATTTTTGAGGTTTTGGTGTCTATTTACAGATGCAAATATATACTTTAAAATATATATATATATATATCTTAACGTAGGGTTTTTATTGTGTGGTGTTTGTTATTGACTGTTTTGGTACTGCTAAATGCTTTGCACTGGGTTCCTTTACTAGTAAACTTGACTGCTCTGTGCCACAGCTACCCAGGACTTAGTTATGGTTTGATTAAAAAAAAAAAAAAAAACCTAACTGGACCTGATACGGAATGGTGACATTATTACTTGGTGAGGTCTCAATACCACCCCAGCTAATAACCCACTTTTCCCACAAAGCCCATACTTCAAATGTTTTCACCTAATTGGAGACTTGTGGCTAAGTGAAAATACAGAATGTTATTGCTACACCTCATGTCAAAGCTTCTTGGTCCATTGCACAACTCTGGTCTCAAACTTACTGTATGAAAGATGGCTTCCCTTGTGAATATTTCCTCGGCCAGGAGGATAGGGGAAAGTGAGAGCATTCTCACCATACCTTTACATCATGTTTAACTCTCTCAAAGTCACGCTACAAGTACATTTGAAGATTTGGCCATGGAAGTGTCACTTTCCTCTCAACCAGGGAATGTCTTTGCTTCATTGATTCCTAAGGTGTACCGACCACTGTGACACTGAACTTCAAAGGTGCTCATCTACTATATGGAGATGACCAGGCATTCCGGCGAATAATGCCATTGTTTTTGGCCTTTGGACTGCTCTGGCGAGGGCAGGTGGTGCCTGAAACCACCACAAGCAGGTACCATGTTGACTGCACCAAGTTTGTGTGCCATACTTCAGACGGGTTACATCCATTACAACGCATGCGTTAGGTCGCATGCATTTACGTCGCAAGCGTTACAACACAAGCGACGTTAGGACACAGACCATTACGCCGTGCACCATTACATCGCATGCACATTCACCATGCATACGCTTTTAGATCGTATGTGGTGTAATGGACGCGAGGCGGGCGGCACGGACAAGTACCGGGGAAGAGGCGGAGGAGCACCGGGTCGACGCGAGGAGAAAAAGGTAAGGGGGCTTAAAGTTTAGGGTTTAGGGCAGTGTGTGGACATTAGGGTTTAGGGCAGTGTCTGAACATTAGGGTTTAGGGCAGTGTCTGGAGATTGTGCGGACAGTGTAGGGTTTAGGGTAGTGGCTGGGGATTGTGCGGACAGTGTAGTGTTTAGGGCAGTGTCTGGAGATTAGTGTTTAGGGTTTAGGGCAGTGGCTGGGGATTGTGCTGACAGTGTAGTGTTTAGGGTTTAGGGCAGTGTGTTTTGCGTAGTGTATTAGGGGTTAGGGCTTAGGGTTTAGGGAAGTGTAGGGTACTTTTTTAGGCTTTAGGCGAGTGTGTGTTATGTAGGGGGGTATTTGGGGGAAAATGGCGATGTTAAACCATGCGGGGTGTTTGTGTGCGTTGTAAATGTGTTTTGCATGTCTTTGAATGCGTACGCTAAGTAATGGTTTGCGTGGTGAAAGATTGCGTTGTGCATGTGCATGCGATGTGAAGACGCCGATGTAAAGGGATGCGATGTAAACGTTTGCGATGTCCCATCATACATCCCTTCAGACAGGACATCTGCATGAAGATTCTGCTCACTGCACAACATTTAGAGTTCGCCAGTGCATTTCTCGTGGGCATATGCAAGTCGCATATGCCAGGCAACAGCCTCAAAATTGTAATTGGACCGTCTAGAGCTGTTACTGCCTGGATACTGGCAAGAAGTCCAATATTGCCTTTTGGGTAGGTGCAGTGGAAACGTCTGGATTATAGCTTTAGGGCTCTGCACCTCTGATTTGATTTTCAGGCCTGTAAAATGCTTCCCTCAATCTTACATGTTATTGGAGCCTGCCTGCCTCACCTTTCCCCTGAGCATCATTGGGCTGTAGGCAGTATTGGAATAACCATTGTGCATGTGTGGGAATCCTCTCTTAGGGATTACATTTTTACAGCCCTTGATTGTCAGGAGAAAGGTGCCACAGGTGTGATACCTTCACACCAATGGAATTGGGTCTCACAGAGCTTTCATTGTACAATGAAGCGCAATGTCTTGCAGTCGTGTTCCGTGTCACTTATTCAGTGAAAGAGATCCTTTTTGTAGCAGTCCCTCTTCAGTCTTTAATAGACAACAGGCTGCATTCTTTCATTGTGTTGAGACAAACATAACTTTCAGGGTGATCAGAAGCCATCACTTGCTTCCGCCATATTATTGTATTTACAGATTAACGGGTTAGAAAGTGGCACAGAAAATAGGCTTAGGCACCAAAATAAAAGCAACCCCCATTAGTGAATTAAATAGCTAAAAAGTGGCCCATGCTTGCGAATTGGGGTAGTTTTGAACGTGCAAGGACATGCTGTATAAGTGTTTTGCAAGATATGGAAGAATGCGTGGATTCGACCTTGCTGCATGCAATGGTGGTTTAATAACCGGGAAAATCAACAGAAAAACCAGCCCAACAGACCATAAAACAGGCCCACAAACGACCGGCTCGCACACACTGGCATATGAGTCCGTCCCTGCCTGATTGACCTGTTGGCCAGTCCATCCCCACAGATTAACAAAGATCTGTAATGGTGCTTCATGCATTTTAGACAAATACATGAGTGATCCCTTTTCACAGTAAGCGAAGTTACTAGTGCTTTGAATGACTAGATTCTAGAGAGCCGGTGAAAGCTGTGAAACGTATTTTAATTTTGTTACTGTATTTTAAATTTCAATATTTCTCTTGCCAATTACATGAAAACATGTTGTTCTGAAGTAGTATAATCCAACACCACCACCTCAACTGATGTTTAGTTGTACCAAAATATGAAGAAGTAAATGCATGTTTGAAATCGACTCTCCCTGCAAGTATTTTTATAGTATGAGCTAAAGTGCTGTTTTTCCTTGCATTTTCAGGAAAATACGAGCATAAGCAACCCTGTTCATTGCTTGCTTATGTCCTATGTTGGGCTAGAAATAGACTCCTTTCTGGATACATAGTCTCACATCAGTATTTTTTGTGGAAGAAACTATTCCCTGCTTCCCCTATCCCCAGCTAGCTTTTGTTTTTGTTTGAGTGATTTACCTGCTCGCTCAGTGCATTTCAGCTTTGGTCTTTTGGCCCTAGTTTCAAATTTCATCAGCCCAATTTGGACAAGTATAGTTCTAAATAACCTTCCCTTTAACACTTACCCTAGCCTTGGCTGGTACTGCTGCAGTCATAATGCTCTGTACACAGATTAACTGCAACTAAATACCAACTCCTTGGAAGGGACAATTTGGTGGTACACAAATGTTTAGTTTTTATTTCTTAATCTACCTTTCAGCATTGCGAATATATTATGCCAAAACATAATGCAAGTCCATTTTGGAAATTGCAATCAAAAACTGTAAATACAAAATAAAAAAATTGTTAATATATTTTCAGTCCTTTATTTTATTTTCACAGCTCTAGGTCTTTCATTTTCATATGTTTTCGCTCTGTATCTCTTTAGCACAATCGGTTTTCTAGTTCTCTTATCTCTCATTTCCTATTTTTTTTGTTCTCACTCTTGAATTTACATTGTCCATGCTTCCTCTCTCCTTTCATCCTTCTTTCTCTCTTCTTTCCACTCAGCCCCCATTAGGTCTTCTTTTCTCGTCTTGTTGCTCTCTCTCCTCGTTCCATCCCTCCTTTCATCATTTAGATGTTTGATAGTAGCCTTTGCTGCCAGGGTTCTGAGGCATATTCAAACTACTTTTCTATAGTGTGTGCAGGTGAATCGCCACTTTCCTGCATTTAGTTAGGCCATTTTTTAGGTTGAGCATTCAAGACCTCTTGTATATAATTGGGTATATACTTCTCTTGTGGACTTAAAGCCATCCGCCTGCTTTTCATTTGTTTGTTTCTGTGTCCTTTAAAAATCCTTGCTTGATAGTGGTCAGTCCTGCCTCTTTGTCCCTCCTTTTTAGGTCTCGCCTGAGCCAGCGCTTTAGCGCTGCTCTCGCGAGAGCTTTTGTAAAAGGGGGATCTGGAAGTGCAAACTAGTGCTTTTCAGGCCTCCAAATACAGTGCATGTGCGCCGGGCGCGCGCACCATTTGGCAGCCTGAAAGCACTAGTTTGCACTTTCAAATCCCCCGTTTACAAAAGATCATTTCGCGTCCGCTTTGATGAGAACATCAAAGCGGCCGCGAAATGATCTCACCATTTGCCACCCCCTCCCTTATCCCACTTCCCTCACAATGGCGACAGCTTGGTATTTCTCGCTCCTGAATTGAACATGTTGCTGCAGCACGGGTTTCTCTCTTCTGCAGTTCATTCTTTTTTATTTTTTTGCAGTTTTTATATGGCACGAACTCGACCCGAAAGGACTGGAATGCTTTACGTGAGAACCCGTTACATTACACAAGGACGCATTCATTTGGTGGGGGGTGGGGCACGGCACGGAGAGATACAGTGATTTGTTCAGAACCACACGCTCTCGAGCTGACGCCGAGACTCGAACCCGGTTCTAAACTCGGCATCTCTAGCCGTTACGCCACACCATCACCATCCAAATTCTCATCTTCCCTTTTAAAATCGCCTGAAAGGGCCACTGCTCTTTCCTGCAAAGTGCCCTTCTCCCTCTCTCTGCATTTCCCTACTCCTCTTTCCTGCAGTGACTGGTACCCGAGCCACGGTCTTCATAAGCGGCAGTAGTTAGGACCCAGAAGAAAGCGTTCTGCCCTCTGTCGGCTTCTCCCTTGGCATCATATTATCCAGGCAGATTCGCTCTGAAGCATATACATTGGTTTCGCGCGGCCAATCAGAATACTTCATGCTAAAAAAAAAAAAAGCTCAGAATTATAAAATGCGATAGCTGAGCCCTTCTCCTCTCCCTTGTGTGCAATGCACCGGCATAGATGCAGCGCAAGAGAGCTGTGGTGCCCGTACCCTGGGGCACAGCTCCCAGTATGTCACTCGGGTTTTAGACAAGGCCAGTGGCATGAAAGTCGCATTCATGTAGGGCTAGCTACAGTACGTCGCAGTAACTTAGTAGAGACGTCACGTGCCATGGTTGAGTGTTCTGGGGCGGTGTAACCAGAACAACTGCTTTGGTCTGTTCGACATCTCCAGTGTGTAATTGCGTTAGTAACCCCAAATCTCTTTTGGAGAAGAGTTGGGAGTCACAGAATATAGCAGGTGGCACGTTTCTAAGGTGTGTGAGAATGCGTTGCACGTGTGAAAAACAAAGTCCATCACTGGAATTATGACTAAGGGCCCATTAAAAGGAACTATTTTATGACATTTCAACACGGTCATTAGAAGCAATATTGTGGATGGTTTTAATACAGAAGTCTGAAACCATCGTGCTGAGAGGTAAATTGGACACGGTTCATCGAAGGGTATAAATAGGGCTTGAGGGTTATAAATGATGGAGTAAGGTAAAATGCCCAGTTCTTTAGTTAGCCATGAATAACTGCAGTCTGTTGACTATAAAACACAGCGTGTCACTGCTGATTTACCAACAATCTTAAAAAGTAGCAGCAAACATACAGCAGCAAGCAAATGTGCCCATCAACACATTTCCATAAGAGTTGCAAAATGTAATATAGGTCCCATCTTTGTTTTGCCCAAGGCAGCTTTTTTCAATGTTCATTGTGAGCGGGACTTTCCGAAATTCTGTTTCTTAGTTGGCCCTCTGTCTTGCCCACTGGTACAAACAGTGCAATATTCCTCCTTCCATCTGCATTTTTCCTACAGAACCCTAATCCAACCAAGCACGAAAATAAATTGACAAGAGGCCATGCCTTAGTTTCATGGAGCAGAATTATACACTATTTGGCTGATGGAGATGTGCGGCCTCGACAACTTACCCTGCTTCCAGCCGCTCAGCTGGAGATAGCAGTCGAGGGGGAAGAGTGGCTTTTCCCGTTTTCAAGGGTTCGTGTAAGTAATTAGATGTCCTTGGAATTCGATGAGTTGCCGCTTTCCCTCCAAAACCTGCACATTACACTACAAGCTGAATAACGCATAAAAACGTTGAGGTCTACGTAGTATTTATTAACTTCTAGGAGGGAGCAAGCACAGTTGGAACTGTTCGGGTTGTCACACCGACGTGGAACTAACTGTGGCCAGTACGGCGGTGACGTGGAAGGGTGGGAATGCTAATTGAAATGTTTCGACAAGATGTAGAAAGAAAACAAGACAAGCCCGGCGAAATGTGGCGCGCGCGCGCTTGGGGGCGGGGAAGCGCATTCCAGGCGGGGGAGCGGACCCTTTGAAGTGCTCCCAAAAAGCGGATTGCATGGCTAGCACGCACACAATCACGCACATCGTGCCGCCATGCAATCTGTTTGGCATCGCACTTCAAAGGGTCCGCTCCCCCACCTGGAATGCGCTCCCCGCCCCCATGCGCGTGCACGCCACGCTCCGCCGGGCTTGTCTTGTTGATAAGCAAGGAGAGATTAGTGATTTGCCCACAATCACAGGGTGTTGAGCCGCCGCCGAGACTCGAACCTGGTTCCCAAGTTCCAAAGTCGGCAGTCCTTTGCATATTGGATTAGGTGTCTCCTCCGGGCACTTTAATGTTGGGTGTTTCCGCCTCACAGCGGCGCTATAAAGCCCAGAGCACAATTCTGCACTTAATAAGAAAAAAACTAGAACTTCTTTCCGTAGTTTAAGCAATTTGCAATGCAATAGGTCTCGCATTTACGCGCGTTTGAGCTATTGACATTGCAAATGACAATGCATTTATCTGTTTTTAAAACTTAAATAAAAGGCAGTCATTTGCAATGTCAATAGCTCAAACTCGCCTAAATGCGAGACCTATTGCATTGCAAATGCTTGTTCTCTTTTGTTCCTCTCACGAAGCTGGGACCAAGTACTGTATCTTTAGGCTTTGGTTATTTATCTGTGGCTCTGGGGGACTCATTTTATTATTTATTACCTGCTGGTGTTACATTGTGGGTGCCTGTTCAGCTTCAGGCCCGTAGCTGCTTGCATTTTATTGCAGCATTCCTCACTCCCGCCTCCTCCCATGACATTCTTTTGCATTCATCCTGCCCTTGTCCTCTGCTACTCGAACATCTGCTCTGCCATTGAACCCCAGGCTTGGCTTGGAAAGCAGAGCAATTTGCAGTAATTGTGGCTTTAACTCTGCCCCCTTTAACTTCCTTGTTTTTCTTTTAATAGTGAATGAAACGCTGGCGAGGTGGCAGGCTCGATGGGCATCTGCCGCTCTGCTGCCATCTGGAACGGCAGAGGCGATCTCAATGCAAGATAGGGACCAAAATGACATTTAGTGAGGCTGTGTTCCCGGCTCCCCAGGTGTTGCAGGATGGAGGAAGGCCGAAGTGGCGGCATTTGTGGTATAGGCGACAGAAGCAAAATACGCAGTGGCCTATCGCCCCTTTTCACACACTCCAGCCTGCAATGTTTGCAATAGCATCGCTCCTTTGCCTCCCTGGAAACGCCCCTACTGTAAGCCTCCAAGCTGGTTTGTGTGTCTTCTTTGGCATAGACCAATAAATGCCATTCAGATTTGCTGTGAAAATAGCAAGTGAATGAAGGCAGCTACCTCTTGACACTGTATGAACCAACGTGATGCACTAATCCCCCAGACATAGTTCCCTTTAAGCGGCCGCACACAATAAGTTTTCCCTCCGCGCCTTATGCGTGAAACAGTCCGCACGTCATGTGATCCTCTGGCTGCCATAAAAGTCTTTGGTTAAGCCTTTGAAATGGCTCCACCTTTCTCTCAACTTAGAAATGAGGAAGGCATGCAGAGTCGAACAGACATGATTTTTTTACTGATAGGCTATGGAACACTTTGTTTGCCGTTTTATATAGCGCAAACTCCATCCGAAGGTATTGGAGTGCTTTACACTTTCACCAGTTTTGCTGCAGAAGGTACCATTTCTGTTTTTGTGAGGTACGGGCGAAATAAGTGATTTGACGAGAATCACAGGATGTTGAGCTGACTCCGAGTCTGGAACTCAGTGGAGGTTTGGCCATAACACCATATCCTCTCTCATGTCTGAGGACTGAGCTGATCTTTATCTATATCACCCGCTAGTCAGCAATTTGTGTGTGGGGAGGCTTCTCCATTGATTATGGAATGGGCGTAAAACTATTACCGATGTGAAGCCATGTAAAAACATTTCACTTCTGTTTGCTTTTTTGTTGTTTTTTTTGTTTATGCGCGTCTTGTTCTTCGTGTAAACTTACTACTATGGTTTTTTGCTGGAATCTAATTTTTAGATGTTTTCACTGTAGTTCGGTTGAGCATTAGGTTGGGAAAACCTAAATGTTTGCAGAGCATACATTTCCATAATCATTTTAACTTGGTTGGCATTTCATGCTGTAGTCTCAAGGCTATCCAGTTGCAGGTTAACTAAGTCAATGGTACTCAGTCTATTGATCAAGCGAATGAGATGCTCAGCCATTTACTCCTGCTGGAGTGAAACATATGACACTTTCCTTTCGGCAACAGGTGCATTAACTTCTAGTGATGTCTCAACAAGCTAGAGATAACTGGTAAGTTTAATGCACTATTTATCTATCACCATACCTCATTTCGCAGCAAACATTATGGAAGAAATAGAGTAGTTACAGTTTTCTATATTCATCCACCTGCTCTGTTCTGCAGTCAAGATTGAATAGCTACCAGTTCAGCTGTGTTTGGATACATATTTTTCACAAATGCCTTATTAGGTTTAGCAATTTTACGTATTTTGGTTTCCACAGCAGGTTAAGCCCGCAGACAGAGCACTGTCCTACTGATTAGAATATGTTCAAGAAAGATTGCCAAAATAATCTGCAGTGCCCATCTTTTTTTTCTTTATTATTCTAATCAGTGTTGTCTATCAAATCTCACTGCAGGTCAAAGGGTGCAGACATTGTAGGCCCACTGTGCTAGAGTAAAACATATTTAACTAGGCCGCACGCTACACAATTCCACAACTAACAATTCCAATGCAACCCACTTAACTCCACTCCACACCACATACATCCACTTCACTCCGTAACACATAGGTAAAAGTCATTGTCATTTATAAAGTCAGTAGCTCTAACTTGCAAAAACAAGACCTATTGGCTTTGCTAATGCTTGTTTCAGTTTTCTGTTGCAGAAGCAGCCCCACCCTTTACAGGTGTAAATGTGTTGTCTACATCCAGGGCCGCCCTTTCCTTAGACATCGCCCAGGCGAAACAAAATTTGGTGCCAGTCTTAGTTGTCCTCCTCCACTCTTTATCCATCCGCCCCCTTCCATTGGTCATCCTAGTGTGGACACTTTTGTGCTCACAGGTCACGTCCTGACTGAATACCTAAGCCCAGGGGACCCCTTTGAACACACATTTGCACTTGGCCCCCTCACCTCAATCAGGGACTCTCACTTCCAGTTGCTAAAACTGGAGGTGAGAGTCCCTGGGAGGGGCTGTGGGTGAGAGGTAATGGAAGTAGGCTAAGAAAATGAAAGAAAACATGATATACAGCTTGAAGACACTGAACCGAACTGGTGGTCAGAATAACAGATTTATTCAAAGCAGCCCAAGAGGTCAGCTACCTGTGTGCCCCTCCAAGTGTAGGTGCCCTGGGCCCAGCTCGCCCATGCCAAAAGCCTGCCTTGTCCACTTCACATTTACTCCCGTGTTTAAATGTTGGTACGCCTCTGGATTGTTTGACTTTCACTAGAGACAATGCTGCACTGTGGTCTGGTTTAAAACATGGTTTCTCATGATATTATGGAAATATATGTCGACAAATACATTTTCTGCTAAATGTTCTCTTGATGATGAATCTCTTAAGCGGTCCGAGTAGATTGCTCATTTCTTTTTGCCATGTGGGGCTGCTGTGGCCAAAACTTTTCCAGGGTTGCTTTGGGTCCCCATTGCAGCTCTGTATGTGTGTTTAATTATTGGTCCTGTAGCAGACCGCAACTGCTCTTAAATGGATGCTTCTGAAAGTAAAGATGCATAATGCAAGTACCACTAGAAGCCCTGAGTATAAAATAAATCAGCATATTGTATCAAGCAATTTTATTGTAGGGAAACTCATGTTCCACGTGTAAATCTGAGTAACTTTGAAGAAGTCCTCAGAGCACAACAGCCCTTGAGGACCATAAGAATATATATTCTAACTACAAAATTTAACAAGAAAGGCACATACATTGTACTCAGTCAGAAATTAAAACTGCCCTTTTATGAGGAGTAAATTAACCTAGCCGCAAACTTGCATAAAGAGATTTTTGAATCGCTAACTCTTTCCACCTTGCCCCAGAAACCTCCAATCTTAGAGGGGGCACTTATTCGTTGTAACAACTTAGCAGAGTTTTTTCATCAAAAAATTCAAAATATCTACTTGTCCTTCCCAGCCCCTCGGAATGATCCCTGTGCTTTCCATACTGCAGGATTGCAACCTGAACCCCAATTCTCATTAGGGTAATTCCCTTTCTTGGACTCAGACTCACTTGATCTGATTATGTCCAATGTAATCTCAGGCTTTCCTACTCATCCTGCTCTCCCACAGCCTCTTATCATGTTTGCCAACATCATTCGTCCCGTAATTTTGGACCTCTTAAATTTGTCTATCTCTTCCGGTACGGTCCCTCTTGCCTGACAATGTGCTCTGTTGAAGGCCCTTTCAAAGAAACCCAACCTTGACCAGTCCAATTTAACCAATTATCGTCCCATCTCCGTCCTTCCCTGGCTGAGTAAGCTGCTTGAGAAACATATAAATACCACGCTGGTAGAGTATTTGGAGTCCAACACTCTTCTCCACTACTCCCAAACAGGCTTTCGCCCTCAGTTAGGGACTGAGACTGCCCTTCTGGCAGTAACTGAGGAGGCGAGGAAGATACTGGACCAGGGAGGTACTGCAGCAATCCTCCTCCTCGATCTCAGTGCCGCATTCGACACTGTCAATCATAACTTTTTGACCTGTCGACTCAAGAGTCTTGGAGTGACCGGCACGGCATTAACCTGGTTCCAGTCCTTTCTCAGCGACCGCTTTTTCCAGGTGTTTGAAGGAGATGTTGTGTCCAACCGGTTGCCTCTTAGCTGTGGGGTCCCCCAGGGTTCTTCCCTGAGGCCCACATTATTTAATATCTATATGAGACCCTTGGCGGAGATCGTCCATCCTATCGGCATAAAAATCATCACCCATGCAGATGACACGCAGCTCGTGGTGGCATTAAACCACCCCGAGAGGTCATTTAGCTCCCTTGGTCCTTACCTAGAGGCGGTGGCCGAGTGGATGGAACTCTCCTGCCTAAAGCTCAACGGGGAGAAGACCGAGCTCATTCTCCTCGGCAACTCACCCTCCTTCAACCCTGCTCTCCTCTGGCCGGACCGTCTTGGACCTGCCCCAGACCCAAAAGTCCAGATCAAGAGCCTTGGTATGTGGCTTGATTGTTCTCTTAGCTTTAACCATCAGGCCACCAAGCTCTCAGCTACCTGCTATGGCCTGATGAGGATGTTGCGTAAGATCCTCTCCCTCCTTCCCTTCCAGGCAAGAAGGATCATGGTTCAAGATCTTACTCTTTCTCGCCAGGATCATGGGAATGCCCTATATTTGGGATCTCCCCAATTTACTATTCATAAACTTCAAACGATCCAGAACTGTGCTGCCCGCCTGCTCCTTCAGATTCCTCGTAGGCAATCGGTGAATCCAACCTTCATTGGCTCCCTATTATGGCAAGGATACAATTTAAGAACATGTGCCTGGCTCATAAGGCCTTCTGGTATAATGGCCCGGTCATTACCCATTCCTTCATTACCCCCTACCATCCTCTCAGAAATCTCCGCTCCAGCTCCTCTTATCTTGCCGCCCCGAAAAAATACGAAGAACTAGATGAAGCGGGCGCTCCTTCTTCTTTTTTTTTTTTTTTTTTTTTTTTTTTTTTCTTCAATGCCTCTAACCTTTGGAACACCCTTCCTTTAAATCTGCGGAAGGAGCCAAACCTGTTAGTGTTTCGAAAACTCCTAAAAATCTTCAAGGACTTGCTCTAACTCTCTGCCTTGTGTCCATCTGCGTCTGTCCTCAGCGCTGGGAGGCCTCAGGGTAGCCATGCGCTATACAAATATAAATTTATTCATTCATTCATTCATTCAGTCTAACATTACATAAACTTTGAGTGATCTTCATCAATTTGTTTTAGTGATGAACTACTCATTGAGGATTGTTTAGTGTCTTGTCCCATACAGACCATGTACCTTTTCTATTTTGCATTCTACATTCAGAGTTTGAATTTTCACTGAATGTATCCCGGACTGTCGAATTTTTTATTAGTGTCTTTCACATGAAGGTAGATTTTAATATGCTTGTTTTTTTCTGTTACATGACGTCACTCATGCAATTTTCAAATGTATTTATAAAAGCGCTCTTCCATGTGTGCTACAGGCTGTCATTTCAAATGATTTATTTTTAACCATCTGCAAAGCTTTGTGGTCACGGATCTAATTTATTACTTTTCTGTAGAAATTGGGTTTAAAATAAAGACTTTAAAAATTAAACTTTGTTTGCAGAAAACAGCCAAACCTGCCACTTTATTGATAGAATTACTTCTGTTCCTAAACACACCTACTTATTTATTTGTTTATCATATCGAGAGGACAGAGAGGCAGGAAGGAGAATGCTACACCTCTTTATCTACCCAGCCTACTTAGCCTTCTTGCTCCAGTCCAGCTCCACTTCACTTTTTGGCACTGATGTCATGGTAATCCAACTGCAAGCACTGGTAGTGTGTGATAGATCTGAATGTACATTTCCCATGAGAATTAACATGCAAAACCAACAATTTGGGATCCCCATTTCCCTTGGTCTCTGCTTGACGAATCAATGTGAAACTTTCCGTAAAGGAGCCAAAGTGAATTTACTTTTTAAATTTAATAAAAAAGTTTTATGCAGAATTGTCAAACCGCGTCAACATTGGTTGACAACAGTGCGGGCAGGAAAACGGATCAAAAGTCTGTTACCAGCTGGCGAAAGCATTTTTCAAGCTCCCACCGTCTGGGAGCAGACTTTGTATTTGCTCCGAGTTGGTGGGAGTTTTGAAAATGTTACTGGCAGGTAGGACAAAGCACAAGGTTCCCTGACTGCGCTGGTATGGCCAGGGTGATCACTGTGCCTCGGAATGGGCTACCCATGAAACAGTATGTGAGCCGGGATGGGGTCCTTTGGACCAAAGAAGGCTCAAAGGGGGTGGGGGGACACGCACCCCCCTCCCTTTTACAAAGTTTAGCAGCCCCAGGGCCTTTAGAGGCTTGGGGAGAGGAGCCACCTCAGCCCCCTTGAAATATTAATTGGGCCACGGGTCCCTGGGAGGGGGCCCACCTGCCTCCCCTAAAAAGACATCCGGCCCTGGGGATGGGGTGCTAGGAGGCCGGAAGTGGCCTCAGGAGATTGGCCACATGCCCCCCCCCATCCCCCCCCACCTTGTATACATCTGGTCCAGGGGGATGAAGTCCCTCGGGCCAAAAACGGTCCATGGAAGGGGCAGCGTGCCCCAAACTACATCGGCCCGGGGTGGAAAATGGCCTAGGGAGGGGTCTCACTTGCAACCTCCTCCCCCCAAAAATAAAAAGCATCCCCCCCCCCCCCCGCAGCACTGGCACACCCGCGGTTGGGTGGGGTTTAGAAAAGAAGCGTGGGCGAAGTCCTTCTCTTTTCATTTTATATTTTTTATATTCTGCCGAGGATTTACGGATCGTCTTCAAATTTGTGGCAAAAGTAAAAAATAAAAAAAGTTTTTGACCCCAGGCAGGGTCCCTCTGGAACCCCCACCAACAGGCCTAGGTAGGTTAGGGTATCTGTCCCATGCCCCCTTATGCCTTTTTTTGCATTTCATTTTAGGACTCTGGACCGAGTCTTAAGATGGCTACCACGACTTCCTGGTTGAGGTGGTGGCAACCAATCAGATCTCTTTGAGATCTGTCAGCTCTGCGAATCCTCCGTGGCATGAAATGTGAAATACACACATTTTTTTAACATAATTTTGTAAAAACTACTGATTTGCACCAAAAAACACTTTTTTGGGACCAAGATATAGCTTTTTGCCAAACTGATGTAAATCAGTTCAGCGGTTTGGCCTGTATTAGTGGCTGAGGTTGCTATGAAAAAATGGTTCAGGAAACGCTTTATGATCACCCTCCCCACTTTCTTACACAATCTTAACTAGAAGAGAGAGAGAGAGTGAGTGAGTGTAAAAAGTTTTTTTTTTTCTTTTGCCACCTTGTGTTTCGCGACTTGACTTATCAGGGCAAAAATTTTATTAAACTCCAATCATAATTTTGGAAATGACGACAGACTATTTCTTTAAGGCTTTCGAATATTCAAAAGCAGGTAGTACAGTAATAATCTGTATCTAGTTTGGTAACAGCTAGGTGATTACAATGCTCAAACATGATAGCTCTCATCTCGTGTGACTGAGGTCTAAAAGCCAAAATCGGGAGCGGTTCGCCGATTTTAGGGACATGAAAGAACTATCGGATTGAGCCATAGGGTCATGTTTTTTAATTTTTAGTTCAAGTCAGACCTGCTTTTTGTCAATCTCACAGTCGGAAAGGCATACATAGTAGCAGCATGGGGCAGGGCAGAGTGGCATCTATAGGAGCTGCAGGTAAATAGGGTTCACAAAGAGGTTGAAGGAGCAGGGCATCCCAGATGGGGCAGGGAGCACACCGAGCAGCTGCACGAGGTGCGTGGTGGCATATAGAGGGTTGCATCATCAAGGAAGAATGGCACACAGGTCATCTTGTATGGGGAATGGGGCACTTAGATGTCGAGCAGGGTGGGATACTGAGCTATGAGAAGTACAGGAGCACATGTAAGGAAGGGGCCACGGAGAGAAGGCACAAAGAGATGATGCATGGCAGGTTGGGCACCCAGAGTCTTTAGCGTGGACAAAAGGGCACACAAGCTGCAGTTGCAGGACGGAACATTGGGCTGAATGGGGCAGAGGGACACAGAGGAAGGGCTGCAGGGACCAAAAGCAAATAGAGGTTAGGCCCACTGAGAGGGCTGCATAGGGGGAGCGGCATGTAGAGGGGCTGAAAGAGCAAGGCCAGGGTTGAACATAAAGGGTCGGCAGGGGCTGCAGACAGGTGGAGGAGCCCACAGAGGGCAAATAAGGATTGGGCAAGGCGGTAGGTAGACTGCACTGGGGACTTTATGCACCAAGGGGCTTCAGAGGTGGGGGACACAACAAAGGTAGTTAATGACACACAGGGGTGCAGTCCGTATTGCCACTAAGATTGGTTATACAGGAAAACCAGCAAACACAGTGGGGCTATTTCATGAAGAAGGGTTCTAAGGAGCAAGCACTATTGTGGCACGCTAAGCTTGCAGAGAGTACGGGGGCACAGAGAGGGCTGCTGGGGATGTGGGGGGGAACACGGTGGGGCTGCAGGGTAGTACACAGAGAATGCAGCGGCACGCAGATAGTCGGGGGCACATAGAAGGGCTGCAGGGGGGCAAGGCACATGAAGGAACTGTAGAGCTGAAGTAGGGCAGCAACAGGCTTATTCACATTTGGGGGGGAAGACATGCTGCAGGGCAGGTAAATGGCACATGAACTGCAGCGTGCATGGGGTCACACAGGATGAAGATGGTTGGAGATACAGGATGGGAAGCAGATTCACGCCCATCATCATGTGCCAGGATAAACAACCGACTATTCTACGCCAACATACTTGCCTTTCCAAGTCCACTTAATCAACATCATAGCCAAGATGATCACCTTCATACTTTCATACAAGCAGCAACATATGCCAAAACACACACTCATGCAGCGCTATATGACAAAAGCAAAAACATTCCAAAAAACCATGCAATGCGCAAAAAAATAAGTTCCAAGAGAGTAAGCGTTAAACTATTTGTTAGCAGTGGTTCACCATAAAAAACTAAACTCATGTAATTCTTGAATTGAGGTGCTTTCTTCACCTCATCTCCCAAGCTCACCATTTTAAGTCAATATCCACTCCCACCCTTTTGCTACTTGATAAAATTCCAAATGAGGTGTGAATCATCGATTGTGTTTCTAAGTGTACAAAATGATTTTTAAGTAGGTTTGCACATCCTGTATTTTGACTTGAAAAACCTCCTTCAGTGGCCTCCTGTGTCAATGACATTAATACCTTCGCCACTGCCTAGGGGAGAAACTAAACTCACTCAAGGCGCTGTTAAATCTCATTGCTAGTCCAAGTCTTCCTTTTTCAAAACTTTACACCACAGATCAGCCTCTAATCTAATTCTCCCATTGATTCCTGACCAGGGCCACACACAAATGTTCTGCTTGCTACAGGATCAGCAACGTGCAATAGGTGTCTCCTCCCTGAGAATACAGGACTCCAAGCCAAAATGTTTTTTTCTTAAGGTCTGATCCAAAATAGAGTTCAGTCGACAATCGGCCAGTGACTGTGTGTGCCCTTGTTTGTAAGCCTAGGAGATTCCTCCATTGCAGATGCTGGAGGAAGAGAATGAAGTCTAGAAAAGGTGAAAATACTCTTTACTTCACAGAGGCTTCAGACAGGCAGATAAATCTCTAGGGCAAAAGAAGAATTATGCTGATGAAGGGGAATAGGGCAATGTTTTCCTACAGCACACCTACTGTATGCTACTGCATTATGTACTACTTTCCAGGTTACCCTTTGAGGCATGAGTCTAGGCATCCAGGATGTATAGAGGTTTAGTCCCAAACTCTTTCCAGATGACATTCTTAACAGTTAATGAATAACTTCTATGCAAAATTCTCATTCATCAGTAACCCCTCCAGTCCTTTGTACCCCCTCCATCTGCTATGATGGTTGGAGGGAATCAACTACTACAATCTATAAAACCCACAATAGATAAGGACAAGGAGCCACGGTAAGGCATGTCCTTTGACATGCCAAAGAAAATGGTAAAAGAAGGATGAAACCAAGATGGCGACCAACCACATATCACATGGCCATTTCTTCCAGGTTGATATTAGCCCTGTGTCCCTAAACCAAAAGTTGTTTCCAGCCTTCCCTCGGGCATGACAGATAGATCATCCATCTCCTGAAGAAGCTCAACCTGGATCTCAAACACTTTTCAAATTACTGTGTTGTTTAATCTCCCATTCTTGGGCAAGATCATTGAGGAGGTCACCAGCTGTCACATGTCATACTGTAGGCCGGCCTCCACGTGCATGGTGAGGCATGAGTTATTAGTTTCCCTAACTTTAAAAGGTGAATTTCAGTGGTTTGTAGGGTTTTATTCTTTGTAGCAATAACCTGCGCATCAACTGTGGTTAAAAGACCCGGTTTTAGATCTGCAGACTGCACAAAGAGACCAACATGGGCCCATAAGTCTTGCTGTCGATTCGCAGACCCCAGCCAGGATTCACAGATCTTGAAGGGGAGATGGTGAGGGGGCATTGTGCATCATGGCGAGTACCCTGGAGTCTGCTAATCCGGGAAAAGGAGAGGGAGAGTGCACTTGGGTACTTTAATCTCAAGGGTGAATGTGCACTGAGGTCAGTCGTGAATTCAACATCGAACACTGTTGCAAAATCTCTGCTTCCTATGTGCCCTTTTGACATTTCCAAGCCCCCACATCCTGCAATGGCAGCCACAACATTTTTCTTGAAGTTGTGGCCAGCCAGTCAAATCATTCCAGGTTTAGGACCTGACATTGGAAACAGGAGGAAAAAGCCCCCTCTTATATTGTGGTTTGAATTATATTCATTCAAAATGTCCAAGTCCCTACGTCCTGTAATGGAGGTCACAACATTTTTCTTGAAGTTGCCATCTGCCAGTCAGGTCGTTCCAGGTTTGCAGACCCAATATTGACAACAGGAGAAAAGCTCCCTTGTCCAATGGAATTTGAATATTGTTTTAATTTTGGGGTTTCCAGAGGTTACAATCCCAGGGTGGCTGACTTATGCAAAATAACGGTCCAGACTTCTCTAAAATGAAACCTCTTCAAGCCCAACCCGAGCCAATGTTTAAAAACTAATTTTTCAACAACTGATGAACGGGTTTACACCAGACAAATGGTCTTGAGTGAAGTTCAACCTTTATGCCACATTTGGTATAACTCCATTCAGCTATTTTTTCCTGTATTGAGGAGCAAAAACTCCTGTGGGAATGGCAATGGGAAATGTCACTTTTGGCCCTGCACTTGACTGATATGCTCAAAACTTGCCACGAATAACCCAAAGCGGATTTATTTTGCACAGTATTGTGGAATGACTCCAAAGTAAATGAGAAAACCAAGCCTTTTCAATGGAAGTCTGTCCTAACCATAACTAAAAAGGTGTGATAGGTTGCTGTGCAATAAATAAGGGACTAAGCGCCCCCCTGCTGTACAGTATAAGGATATTGCAAGTCACTGAGGAGTTCAATAACCATGTAGAGGAATGAGGTTGAAGGCAATATCCTTAGCATGTACGTCAGGGGGTACTTTATCCCGTACTTCATGGTCACGCCATCACCTTTCCTACAAGCCACTTAAAAACGTGGTGCATAGTTCTTTCATGTAAAAAACGAGCATGTTAGCCAACCTAAAGAATCAAAAGAAAACCTCTAGTGTGAAATTAAACTCATCAAAAACCTGTTTGATGTTTATTGTAAATAGATATTCGAAACGTTTTAATACGAGTCAAATATTTAACAACAAGGCTACAATAGCTCGGAATGTGTAGAAACACGCTGAAAGGTTGCAAAAAATAAACGTATTCTCTCTCCTTGTCATTGTAAGCTATTGAAATAGAACAGAAGAAAGGAAGCAACGTTCAGTTTTAGTAGCCTTTCACAGCTGGTTCAGTTATGCTCCATGACGTGGCCTACCTTTCCCCTCTGCTGCAGCAGACATTGTGATACCAGTACTCCGCTGTAATAACTTTTAATAGTCCAGTTCTGTCACCTTTTCTTTATAATCCGCGACTAGGTGCATCACAATTCACCGATTTGCAAAGAAATTAGAGACTGCTGTTTGTACAAGGATTACAGAATCGAAGGTATTATATATCTTTAAAAGTCTGGTTTGAGCTAATCATGGAAGTAGTAAACGTTTCTGAATTTTGTTGACATCTAGAAGAACAGAGGGGGCTGAATTACAGCAGATTTTGAGACCTGAAATGAGTATTTTTGTAGCCATCTGATTCCTGTCTTGTTGGGGAATAAAATTGAATGTATGAGGTGGCAGAAAGGTACACTTGTGTCATTGGTGTGGGGCCTTTTCACTCCTGATGATTTGGTGGAATGCATTCTTGCAGCGACAGAGACTTGTGAAGATTGTGGTGCTGTGCTCAGTCGTGGTAATACTGACCCTAATTAACTGTGTACCACTAAGTGACTAGAGGCGATTGCTTACAAACCTGGGTTCCCTCGTAAAAATGAAAAGGCCCCCACATTCTTCTCAACACTAAAGTGTTCCTTCTCAAGGTACCAAATCAGGCTGTGGCCAGTATCCTGCTCCCCAGGGTGCCCAAGGTCCTGCCTTAGGAGGATGAAGATGTTGTGCTGTAATGCCAACCGTTAACTGCCAATGAAGTCGTACCATTCAAGAAGTTGAAAGTGTGAAGATGATCACTGGGGAAAATGCAATGTGTGGGTTCTCTCCCCACAAGTGCGTATCCTTTGCAAGGTAGTACTGTCTAAGTGCATGATGATATTGGCTGTCAATATGTGAATAGTTTAAAGCTTTACTCTATCTCACACGTAGTAATTTATCCATGGACAAACAAAATGAATTAAGAAATCGAATTCTTCCCCATCCTCAGGGTAGCCAGTGTAACCCATCTTGGGTGTTTAATATGCTAGGCACAGGATTGCCTAATTATAGATTATTCATCTCAGTTTGTTGTTCCATAGCTGACTAGATCGTGCAAAAACTGTGCACCACATGTGGGTACCGTTATTTTTGCTACCTTTGAGCTCCATTTTCATGTCGTGCTATTACTGTCAAAAAGAACACTGACTTCTTTTCCCTCTACAGTTTTGGAAGCCACAAGAAGATGATCTACTGAAGCAAGGTGTGAAAGAATTTGGAGTAGGGAACTGGCACCAAATTCGTATTCATTATAACTTCGGTAATCGGACTGGCGTAATGTTAAAAGACCGATGGCGGACTTTGGAAAGGCAAACCATAACTGGCCGCAAGCGCAAAATATATTAAAACAAATGTATTTCACTAGAATTAAAGGTTGTATTTTGGAATTGTTTTTTTTCTCTTTTTTTGGTAAAAGTACTTGCTAAAAATGTTTTATATCTTTTTTTTATTTTCCGGGAAATTACATGAGAAACCCATTTGCATAGATCTGTTCCAGGCTGATTTTGTTTCTAAAGAAGTTTCTTAATTTATAAACATTATACATTGCCACAATTGCAATTTGTGAAGGGTTTATTAAGTAATTGTATTGAAGAAAGAGCATGAAATAAATAAAATATTTCATAATGAAGTCTTTTAAGTCATGCTATTTTTACTTGTAATTTATACAAAGATCCTTAATGCAAAGAACAATTAAACACATTTCAGCAAATGTTACCTTTTCATCTTTAATTTTGGATTTAATTTGTTTTTAATGTAGTCTACTTACCTCTTGTCGTTCTCATTCTTCCTAACCCAACGGGTAGCACCTAAGACAGTCCAAAAGATAGGACTGAGCGCAGAACCCTTTCCCTTAACAAAGCCACTCTACACTCCTACCTACCTATTCTGGCTTGCCCTTGAGAGAGAATTTATTAAAACACAAAATAATATAGTTAAAGAGACACATGCAATGTTAATGTGCAAATTGATATTGAACTGATACAACATTTAAATATGGAAAACAGCAGTATATATAGGTGTGTGTGTGTGTGTGTGTGTGTGTGTGTGTATATATATATATATATATATATATATATATTAGTACTAGGCCTCAAGATGTTTAGAGCCAGCTTTACTTTTGTTGCAGCAAAGTGAAATGTGCTAAGACGTGCACAAAATGCTTAGAATTGACCTTACCCTGACATGCCTTTAGTAAAGACTTGCTAGTGCTTTGTGTTCCTGCCTGCGGATTGTTGGTCCCTTTCACCGCCCTTGCAGTGCCGAGTTTGTGCCCGTCTCCCGCCGCCGCGTTACCAGCCATCGCGGCCACGGAGGGGAGACAGGAACTACACACCCCAGCAGCCTTAGCGGTTGGAGATCCGCTGACGCTGATTTTCGCGCCAGGAGGCGCATAAAAGATCGTTGCAGACCCGGCAGAGCGGGCTCCCCTCTTACCTGCTAGTGCTTTGTGTTCCTACCTGCGGATGGTTGGTCCCTTTCACCGCCCTTGCAGTGCCGAGTTTGTGCCCGTCTCCCGCCGCCGCGTTACCAGCCATCGCGGCCGTGGAGGGGAGACGGGAACTACACACCCCAGCAGCCTTAGCGGTTGGAGACCCGCTGACGCTGATTTTCGCGCCAGGAGGCGCCAGGAGGCGCATAAAAGATCGTTGCAGACCCGGCAGAGCGGGCTCCCCTCTTACCTGCTAGTGCTTTGTGTTCCTGCCTGCGGATTGTTGGTCCCTTTCACCGCCCTTGCAGTGCCGAGTTTGTGCCAGTCTCCCGCCGCCGCGTTACCAGCCATCGCGGCCGCGGAGGGGAGACGGGAACTACACACCCCAGCAGCCTTAGCGGTTGGAGACCCGCTGACGCTGATTTTCACGCCAGGAGGCGCATAAAAGATCGTTGCAGATCGGGCTCCCCTCTTACCTGCTAGTGCTTTGTGTTCCTGCCTGTGGATTGTTGGTCCCTTTCACCGCCCTTGCAGTGCCGAGTTTGTGCCCGTCTCCCGCCGCCGCGTTACCAGCCATCGCGGCCGCGGAGGGGAGACGGGAACTACACACCCCAGCAGCCTTAGCGGTTGGAGACCCGCTGACCCGCTGACGCTGATTTTTGCGCCAGGAGGCGCATAAAAGATCGTTGCAGACCCGGCAGAGCGGACTCCCCTCTTACCTGCTAGTGCTTTGTGTTCCTGCCTGCGGATTGTTGGTCCCTTTCACCGCCCTTGCAGTGCCGAGTTTGTGCCCGTCTCCCGCCGCCGCGTTACCAGCCATCACGGCCGCGGAGGGGAGACGGGAACTACACACCCCAGCAGCCTTAGCGGTTGGAGACCCGCTGACGCTGATTTTCACGCCAGGAGGCGCCAGGAGGCGCATAAAAGATCGTTGCAGACCCCGCGACGCGGGATCGCGCGCGGGTGGCGCCGGGTTAAGCCCGGGACAAGGGCGGGGCCGTCAGGGGCCGAAAGAGGCCGGGCTGGGCCCCATCTCTTTGGTACAAGTTATCTCAAATTCATATTTTTATTACTACATTGTTCATGCACGGGATCGTGTGCATTGTAAATGTCATCCGTGTAGACGTCGTTCTCTTGTCCTATATTATACAAGGTGTCAACTAAGTCTGTTATTGTTGCACCATATTTGATTACGGTCATGGGGAAGCACAAGGCCCCACATCCCCATATCGACACGAGGCAAAACAACACATCATTGCCAACCTTGACTGCTATTGATCGTATGCTTCAAAAAACAATTGGGGCGGTCGCATCGGCTATTGAGAGTACTGAAAGGCGTCTTTCGCTTCCTGCTGGCCTGCCCCCTTCTCTACCTGTAATTAATGCATCGATCTACACTACTATGTCACAGGACTCTCTAATAGTACCATCATTCATCGATCTTCCATTATCGAGAGCACGACAAGAATCAGGGAATGTAGCAATTTCTCAACAGCAGACAACTGAAGATTTGCTGCCTATTCATTCTAGGCTCTCCTTGTCCCCGGCTATTTTCTCTATTCATGAATCGCCTGAGATTTCATCTATGCACGATGACCCTTCAGTACAGCTGGGTTTAGAACCACCCTTAAGCCCAACCTCTACTATCGGCTCAGAGCAAAGCATTTCTATTGATATGCCGCAAATGAGAACCAGAGGCCAGAAGGCGAGGAATAAGCTAAAACATTGTGATAAGGAAGGGCCGCAGCTAACAAAAGCTAAACAAAAGAGAACTACTAAACCCTGTAAATCTGTTATTAAAACCAATGTGGAACAAGGTCAAAAGGAAAAGAACATATCCTCAGTTGCCCTTCCTAACAACCCCATGAGCGATCTGTTTACAGGAGAGAACTTTTGGAAAAAAATGGAGGACATGTTGGCTATTTTGATTGCACCCATTTTGACTAAACTAGTAAATATCGAAGATAGGGTCAATAACATGGAAACCCATGTGGTGGGGGTTTTAAAAGTTCCAACGGTAAATGTACTTTCCACCTCACAGTCTGTTGCACCCCAACTATCCATATCTGATGTACATAGCAATCCTGCGAAAACTTCAGAGATGTCCGGTGGGTGTCAGCAGAAGGAGTCTATTGGTATCAGTGTTATTAGTTCAGATGGAACTAATGGACAAGGTCCCTCTAATCCAGTTTCTAATATAGTTTCATCTTCTGTTAGATCTGTTGCAGATACCAAGGAAAATAATATTACATCTGCTTTACCTACGTTAAACTTACCTCCCGAGGCACGACCCTATACTGTGGTGCTAGCAAATGTCCCACCTCTTGCCCCAGACACTTTTGAACATTGGTCAACTCTGAGGAACAAAGCCCTCCACTATTTGTCTATTAAATTTGGGTCGAATACTGCTCTCTTTTCAAACTTTAAGATGGTTAGAAGAGTTTGCTGGCTTGGTTCGTCAACAAAATCGCTGAGAGGGGACTGTGTGATCGTTTCGTTCCGGTCCCCTCTGTTGGTTAACCACATCTTGGAAAAATGTTATACTGGCCATTTAGCCGCTCACTATGTTAATATCGTTCCCCTTGACTTCTTTTATCCCTCTGTACGTTATGAAAGGTTGCGGGGCCGCGGCCCCCAACTTTATAATCCGGGATTTCCTGAAGGAGAAAGATATAACATACCAACATTTAATCTTTTTGATATTCTAAGTGGCTTAGATAATAATGACTGACAGCAAACTTATCCCCTTCATACTACCCCTACTACCACCACAGAGCCTAGGTGTGACCCCAAGAATAATATTTTGTTTGAATCGGAGGTAGTCCAATGCCTACTAGAGTCTGATGATAATGTAGGATGTTTAGCTGCTCTGGAAATGGGATTAGTGGAAGGGTATGAGATTGGACCTATATCTTCTGCGGTGGATTCCACCATGGCTCCTACCGTTTGTCCCCCACCTGGATCTCTACCCTGTAGCATTTGTTCTTGGAACAATGCTGGTATTAGATCTAAAATTGGTAATCCACTTTGGCAAGACTTTATTAAATCACAAGATCTTATTTGTCTGCAAGAAACCTGGAGCAAAGACCCGGTACATCTAAATGGGTTCAAAACGTTCCATACTTCAGCTGTGGATACCCTTCATGGTAGAGCCAAGGGGGGTCTGACGATTTATATATCAAATAAACTGTATTTAATCAAGATAACGGAGCCAGTTAAAGATCCCCACTTCCAGGTTTTAACAATGATTTTGGACTCCGCCACCCCCATTGTTTTAATTAACTTCTATAATATCATTCCTGGGGAAGTTTCTAATGTCTGTAAGAAAATGGCTAGAGTAATTCTCTCACAGGAAAAAATCCTTGGATTTAACATGCTTATACTCCTTGTGGGAGATTTTAATTGCTCTTTATGTAATATGATGGCAGATAATAGATGTAGTATTGGTAGAGATGATGGTTTGATTTTGTCTCATTTTAACCACTCTATTTTGGGTGAACAATTGAATGAACTTATCGGTCAATTCGATCTGGGCTTTATAAATGAGGTTTGCCCAATACCATTTCATCTTCCCCCAACTTATAATGGGCGAGGCTGTACCTTTACGATTGACTTTGCATTTATTACAAATAGGCATGCTCGTGATATTGCTACTTTTACCGTATCTGATATCGCATTAAGCGATCATTTTCCACTTTGTATTTCCATTTTGATTCCAAAAAGGTCTGCCCCAAAAAAAGGTTCAGACCAAGACATACTTTGGAAAAAACTTGCCATTGGTTCTTGCAATGGCTTTACGCTTAAATGGGACAAGGTGGATCAAACTAATACGCTTAAAAGGGTATTTACTAACTGTGCCCCTGATTTCTTAGCATGCTTAACTGTGGATGCTACTCCAGATAATATATTAGCATCCTTTTTGTCAATTTGTAAAGAGATCAGATCCTCACTAACAAGACAATGTAGACACAACAAAGCCCCGAAGGACGGTTGGTTTAATTCTAGGTGCACTAAGGCGTATTCTCTCTTAAAGAAGGCATTACATAAAAAACCTAGGTGTTCAGAAGATGTACGTATACTTAGGATACAATATAAACTTGCTATCAAAGATAGGAAAGAGGAGATAAGGAAGGAATCTTAGGGGGCACTGCATGAGGCCTCGACAAGCAATGATAGTGCTAGTTTTTGGAAGATCATCAGGAATCCCTTATTCGCTGAAAAGTCTTGTCCCTCCCTTGAAATAGCAATCTCCGAGGACGAGTGGATTGATCACTTCTCAAAAGTTTATGAGGGGGATAGAACGTTTTCTTCCTCCTGTAATCCTTCCAACTATTCATCTTTGAGAAGTATGCAGTTCACCCTATCCGAGGTTGAAAAAGCGATCTGTGCAAGTAAGGGTGGGAAGGCCCCTGGCCCTGACGGTGTACCCATAGATATATTTAAGGCAGATTTGCCTTTGTGGGCTCCCCTTCTGGTGCAGGTGCTAAATGCCTGTTGTGTGTCAAAATTCTTGCCCACTTGGGTGGAGTCCATAATTGTCCCTATTTTCAAAACAGGGGATCGACATGATCCGGCCTCTTATAGACCGATCTCCCTTTTAGATTCCTTTACAAAAGTAGCTGGACGAATAATTCTGGACCGCCTACTTTTATGGGCTGAGGATAATTCAATTTTATCTGACCTACAATATGGTTTTCGTACTGGCCTAGGAACAGTGGAACAAGGCTTAAACTTTCTGATGTTGACTGGGAAATACACCAGGGCAAGGAGGGAGAACTTGTTCGTGGCATTTGTTGATCTCTCAGCCGCTTTTGATTGTGTGATTCATTCCAAACTGTGGATATTACTGGAACAAATTGGGGTTGAAGACAATATTATTTCTTTTATTAAATGTTTTTATAGTGAAGCTTCAGCGTCTGTACGCTATGGACAAAATGGGGAATGCACAGGCAAAATACCTATCGGGAGCGGGGTAAGACAAGGATGTGTCCTGGCCCCCTTCCTTTTTAATTTGTATATAAATGGTTTGGAGAAAGCTTTGTGCAAAAACAATTTTGATCCCCCACGCATCGCTGGCCGTCCGATCCCGCTATTAATGTACGCGGACGACGCTGTACTGATGTCCTGTACTCAATTGGGACTACAGCGCGTGGTTGCAAGTTTTGCCCTTTTTATGAAAGAATTGGGCCTCAAAGTAAATATTGCAAAAACATTTATCATGCACTGTGGTAGAAATGTAAAATCAAAGAAGTCTATTTTTATTGAAGGTCAACGATTGGTTTTTACACAACAATTCTCTTACCTTGGTATTTTATTTACTCAAAAGGACTCCTGGGGCGAGGCATTGGCTGCAAAAAAACAAGCAATGATTCGCTTGACTGCTGCCCTTAGGTCCTTTTCAGGGAAACTAGGTACCCGACCCCCCGCAGAGTTACTTAAAATTTATAAAGCTAAATGCGTATCCGGCGCTATGTATGGCAGCGGGATATGGGGTTTTGTGGATCCTATTCAGCTCCAGGTAGTTGAGAACACTTTCCTGAGGTTTATCCTTGCGGTCCCTAAGAGTTCCTCTAATTTTAACTGTCACACAGAATTGGGGCTCTCCTTCATATCAGATCTTATTAAGCTAGAACCCATATTACTGTGGCACAGGATATGGTCTAAAGAAGAACCTAAGCTTAATCGAGATATTCTCTTAGATGTTTTAAGATTAGATGGCCATATGAGGATACCATGGCTGAGTTATGTTCGTAAATTTTTATCTGATATAGGTAAATTGGATTATTTTGTAAATCCTCTCACTATCTCAGCAATCTCACGGAAGGACCTCAAAAAAGAGGGTTTGTCATTTCTAGAATCAAGAAGATGCGCTGTGGAGGTCTTAAAACCCACTGTTTCTCAACATGAATTAATTTTAACTGCTTTTAACATTCAACCCTATTTGATATATGTTCCAGGTAATTACGATAGATTTTTATTGTGTCGTTTTAGATTTGGTGTTTTCCACAGATTGGTTAGTTTTCCCATGATCAATGACTGGTCCCATGATCTGTCTCCCTGTCCCTGTGATGAAATTTCCCCTCAAAGCACTATGCACGTTATATTATTCTGCAAATTTTATAATCATGATAGGCGAATCATATTACTGCCGCTCTTAAGGATGATAGGCCATTGCCAATGCCGTCGTGCTTTTTATGAGATTCAACGCCTGGATAATCACCTTTGTGTTGCCACACTTAATTTGTATTTGAAAAAAGGGATTTCTATTAGGAAAAGGATGACATTTTAATGTATTTTAATGTATTTTTTCTGTAAATGTTTGGGATCATGTATTTCATGCATAGTTTTATGTAATTATGTACGTATTATTTATTTTTATGTATACTTTTATGATTGTTTGATTTCAATCGAATAAAGTTTTCCTGATTCCTAATAGTATTGCGAGTTGGGGCCTGATGCGCCTAGTGCTACATTTGTAAATGTCGTGTCCCACACCCCAGTTGCGCCTCACTACTGGCGGCGGCCTGCAAATGAAACACTGTCCTCTCAGCCTGGGAAGAGCATTGTTGCTCCTGTTTACATTTCATGTTTTATCTACTCTTACCTTCCCTAAGAGTATTTGCTTTTTCCAGGTGGTGTGTTTGTGTATTTTTTCCATTCAACATAATTCTCATATATTGTGAGTAGTGTGAAAAAATTGCTCATATGTAGCTGTGTAAGTTAAGACTGTGAATGGGCCATGACTGAGAGCTGAGGAGCTCAGGTTGAAGACAGTGCTCATTTTTCACAGTGCCTGTCAGTGAGTCATACACAGGTTCAGAATACATGCTCAGCCAATCCTTGGCCTCTCTGCAGAGTGCACAGAGCAATAGTCATGTGTGCTAATTATAATTGTGATTATATGAAAAAGTGTTAAGGAGGTACAGAGCTGCCAAAATATTGACAGGGCGAAAGTTAAGGAAAATGCAGTGCGTACAGCTGAGTGGGTGCATTGAGTGTAGGGGTTAGTGAAGTGAAGGAGCTGAAGTATGTGCAGGAGAGAGTAAAAAGGTGTGCTGAAAAAGAAAGAGATGAGGTGTGAGACATGCAGATTGAGTGTTTCAGAAAAATATAAAGAGAGAAAAGTGTAAATGTCTAACAAAGGGACGGCAGAAGAAGTGGTGTGAAGAGAACAGGAGTGATTGAGACACTCCGAAGACCTTGTACCTTCCACAGACCATAGGAAAGTTTTATTGGCAATCTGCTTAAAAGGTTTAAGTTAGTGTGTGTGTCAATATATATCTATGTCACCACCATTGAATCTCTACGGAGATCTAAGGAAAATTGAACTTATGTACTTTACATGAACTATGGGACATTGACTACTGTTGGACACTACGTATTTCATATGATTGGTCAATATAAAAAATGGCAAATCGTTATTTAAAAAGGTACTCTAAACGCTCAATATAATCATGGAAATAAATGTCATTATGGGTTGATAACAGAAGAATTCACAATATAACTGTGTCTCTCCTCCCCCCTTTTGCCTGACCTTGAGCATTGAGACACTGGAGACATACATAGCATTTTAAAGACATTTCCCTCCGCCGACATGGTATCCCGCCAGTTTAAACAGTTTGTGACATAATTGGTGCACACAAATAGAAAACGAAGGAAAAGAATTCAATAGCAATGGTGGTAATTGAAATCTCTCAAGTTTTAGTATTTTTGCTTGTATGTACGCTCATAGATTAGCTTATATTCACCATATACAGAAGGAGGTGATATTGTATGCGAATGTAAATGAAAATGTATTATTTGAGAAAAGTAAGTCATATAAAGAAGATGGTGGTACCACCTGACCACATATGTATTGTGAGGAGGGCGCTCTGGTCATTTTAGAAATTGTGAAAGGACTATTCACGAGCACTTTAAATGACTGATTTATACCAAGAGAACTCTATGGTCCATTTGAAAGTCATTGCCTAAACGCTTTGGCCAGTTTCATGCACAGGGATTCATAAAATAATTGAATACATTCTTTGATCAAACCCACACCTGGTGTCGTTATCGAAATGATATAACTCATGCTTACAGTCTATGTAATCGGCAATTGTAGGTGGCTCTGTCAATTTTAGCTGTGGCCCCTTGTGTGTCCCCCTAAAAATCACGCCTAGAGACGTCACTGCCTCCGACCCCAGCGCCTGCGTCACTGCCCCAACTGCACTATTGATAGCTCCGTCAGTCACTGCCGTCAGGATGCGCCTAAGAGGATTGTGTCAGGACAGGAATTCATGGGCTTAGTGTGGGCTCCCTGGATCACATCCACTGATGCACGTGTGTTGCTTCCTCCGGTGCAGGCTGCCCTCACCTGGATCCGCCTCCTGACACTATTTGTGTCAGCCACTTTCTGTCCCTGGGGAAGGCTGCTTGGGACTCAGCCAGTGTTGAAAGAAACGTAACATATATTTTGCATAGAAACGAGTCAGTAAGTGTAAATACCAGTTCATTTTATGGAAACACGTGTTGGAAAGCCCGCTCTGCTCTTCTTCCGACTAAGAAGCCATATATCACCTTTTTCGCATTTAGTTGACTGGTTTAATTGTAAGTAACCAATATCTTTGACTCCAGCGCCCCCTGGAGCCTCATTAGTAACAGCAGTAGCCTCCTCCAGTGCTTTCTGCTGGCCTGCAATGTTCGCTGGAATGTCGGAGAATAATAAATAGAAGAACTTTAAGACAACGGGGTTCACGTGCACGTGGCCTTTGCATTTAGCTGCTGCATAATGCAGCCGATCTGAGTAAGTTCTGCAGACATCTGTGGTTTCCTCTGGTTCCTGTAGCTTGTGACGTCGCCGTGAAGTCTAATCAGATCTTATCGTTACTGGAAAGTTCTTTTGCATCTTTCATGTAAAAATGAAGCTGTGCACAACAGGACAGGAGCACTGCTCCACCCGCCGAACCTTTCTCCACGTCCCTTGGCACCGGGAATTGCCAACTGCTTGCCAGTGGAGGACGCTGTTGCTAGGGAGAGACAAGAGTTAAATTATTCACTGTAAAAATGGAAGAAGGCAAACTTGCTTCTGTTTTCTGTTTTTGGAATAAGCTCACTGTATTTAATGCTAATTAAACCTAGGTTACACAGCAACACATACAACCGGAATTCAGGATTATGTCATATTTATATTATCATTTTATGTAGTTTTAAACAGAACATTTTGGCAGAATGGCGAATCTCTTTTACCCAAATGACCATATATCGTATGCCGCGCGGAGTCCAGCCTACCCTTTTCTGGCTAGGGGCACACTTGCCCTTACTTGAGGACTTGGAAAGGACGTACATTAAATAGCCTCTGTTGGACACTGGCACTTGGAAAACAGCAATAAGGTCCCTGGCTTCTAGGTATTGGCACTGATACTCACCAGGCGTGATGGTAATAATGATTATTCAAATTGGCACAATTTTTGGCTACTAGAGGAGCAATTGCGAGCTGGCTGTACTGGTGCCGTATTACCAGAGTTCCCCTGGGGTGCATCAGGCATTCATGCCCGCTTTGTGCAGCCCCCGTGGCACTCTGGTATTACAGAAGGGGCCGCAGACGCTTGTGTGTCCCCTTTTGTAATACCAATAGTGCTGGCACACATAAAGCGCCAGCACTATCATCAGAGTGCATTCCCTCATTTGCACGGGGCGTGGCCCCATGTAAATGAAGGGATCCCTTTGCCTCTGTGCCCGCGCCGTATTACAGATGTGGGCGCAGAGGAAAGGAAGCTGTCAGGAGGTGAACTAACAGTGTGCCACCTAAAAGGTGGTGCACTGTCAGTGTGCCCCCTGATGGCATCCCTCTGGAGGGGGGAAAGGGAGTCCCAGGGACCCCCCCAAACATCCCTTTGTAGGCCGATGCAGTCATTCACTGCACCCGCTTACAAGGGGATCTCTAATCCCCCTTCAAAGTGTAAGCGGTTTGCCGCCTGCACTGTGGTGCACGGAGCGGCTTCAAAGCAGCCGGTCCATTTTTCACCTGAATGCTCTGCCCCCAGGGAAGAACGAGTTTGTGGCTGCAAAGGAGGCAGCGCATTCACTATGATGCAGCACATTTTCCTGGTTAGTGCTGGAAGCAGCTTTTGAAAGGCGGACCCAGTGCTAACCAGGTAAATGCGCCCCACACGCAATACGCCCCCTAGTTGGTAAGGAATGGGAATGCAAAGGCAGCACTTTAATGGTAATGACCTTCAGCATTGGCCCTGGAATGTGCCATCTGACACAAATGTTGCAGACACAGTGATAACAGATGTGTTGTCACAACACTAATAATGTAAGGGCTGGTGCTGTCGAGCACAGTCCTGGTCGCAATAAGTCAAGGGTCCTGTGTATCATTTGTGCTGCAGTAGCGAAATACCACACTGGCGGCGAGACTAGATGGGCCTCTAGTAGTCGCACATACACCCAACCATCATGCTACACATGGCAAGCCCAGGTAGGCAGCTCGCCACTGAAACATCCTATCTGCCCACCACCATAGAGAACCTGAGAAGAGACTGCAAGGTATACAGCTCACACCTGTGGTTATCGCAGCCCTGCACCTCACCCAAGCAGTAAGCATCACACCTAAACCCGGGCGGGTAACTCCGCTCCGCCACAGGAGTTTGCGGATTTCTGCTTACTCCACGCTCCATTCCAAACACGGAGTTAGCCAGCCCCTCCACCCTCCTAAATTAAATTTTTTTATTTTTAAAAAAGGCCCCTCTTCTGCATTGCTGCCTCCTCCTCTGCCTGGCCACTCTTAGCGCCGTGTAGCGTATTTCCACTGAGTTTTTTTCAAACTCTGTGGAAATATGCATAGAGGCGCTACGCCCACCCTTAATCACAGCCCAAAAAAGCATTGGCAATGCCAATAGGTCTGGCTTTAAAGGAATGTCTATGGTAATGTGAAACAATACAGGTAGATAGCATAGGTATGGATATGTATTGTGTGGAAGCAAAGAACTGCAGAATTATATTGGTGTAGATTAAAAGGCCAGGTCACAGTTGCACTGTAAAGCCAGACCTACAAATCTATGTAGATTAATGACTGTGGTGCTTCCATCTGTACTGCTGCTAGAGAAAAACAACACAAATTATCTAGTAATCTAAGATACTTTAATAGCATTGCAATGTAGTGTGCGTGCTCCTGAACGTTAAAGCTCAAACAGCTGGATAAATAAACAAAATGATCACAGCTTTGTCGAAGGCAAGCACTTTTTTGTGGAAGTACACAACCTCTGACCAATCAAAACATACTCATGGCTCCCAAAGTGTGGGCAGAGCAAAAGCCCCTCTCCTGGTGATTTTCACAAAATGTTCTGGTTTCAGCTGTGCTCTCAAGCCAGACTATAGTTACATGATGGAAAAACACTACACAACACACCCTTCCCTACTGTTGCGGAGCCAGCAGAATTCCAATCTTCCCATCTGCTGTTAGGTGAGTGAAAGTCACACACACGCACACTCCCTAGCAGCTGTATTTAAGAACCACAACATTTAAAATCCAGCACTCTGAGAATCTTTAGTTGCCCGCAGAGAGAACAGCCCATCCCAGGTTGCACACATAGAAAGGAAAACAAATCATAAAGAAAGACAATATTTTGAAAGAGGCTCCAGTTCACCAGACAAATGAGAAAGGTGCTCACTGACTGGAGCTTATTAACTCCTACAGCTCTCGCTTACCACAAGTCTTCAAGCCAGCAAGAGAAACCCCACCACAAGGGACTCTAAACAACCCAGGCAATCCTGCTCATAAAGCTATTGCTGCGCACACTTATTACACACCATCGAATTATGGTTGATGTTGCCCAAGACAACAATGCTCCTGAGGAGGCAACTGCATCAGCACCACACGCTGTGCCTGTCCCAGCCCACCACAGGCAATAGCAGCCACCCCACGCCGTACAAAAGATGAGGGCAGTGGGTTTTTCACTCGACCACCATTCAGTGGGCTATCTGCTGCAACAACAGCAGTCCCCAACAGGCTGTCAGGATGGGTTGGCTAAATTAGACCCCGATTGACAAAGATTTTGCAAATGGTTTGCTCTGCTATTTTACTCCGCACTGACAAAATTCAAATTGATATTTACAAACCAATGCAAATAGTGAGGCTGGCATAGGGTGGAGAAATATTTTTATTTCTCCTTGTTTTTTTCCTCTTTGCATGTGTGCTGCTAAACACACCAACATTAAGCCCAAAAATAAAATACTTTTTTGAAGGCACCAACTGTGCTCCAAGAAGACCCCTGAGATGTAGAATAGAGTTAGCTATGCCAATTCAAGAGTCACTAATTCCCTGCCCAACACTAAGGGTCTTATTCACAAAAGTAATATGAGACAAAATCCTAACTTTATGACTTTCGGTAATCACAAAAGGCATTTAGGAGTAGTAAAGTTAGGCATCCTAACTTTGCTACTCCTAAATGCCTTTTGTGGATACCGAAAGTCGTAAAGCTAGGATTTTGTCTTAGATTACTTTTGTGAATCGGACCCCTAGAGCGTAATCGCTACATAAATGCTCAGAGCAGCTGCTGGAGCTTCACATCGGACCTGCCCCATGGACCGCTGTGCTGGTCATGGTATCGCAAGGGACCCAGATTGGTCACAGGGGCCCTACTAGGCACTGATACCGAGTAATTGGTGTCTTTCTCCTCCTGAGGCTAACTTATTTTCAGACCAATTTCTAGAATCACAGTGCAACTAGAGCTCAGGAAAAAAAACAATATGCAGTCTCGGATGTCTGCAGCAATTTAGTTTAAAATCATACATATGTCATTCACTATTTTGGAGACAAATTTGCACTCACGGAATCCCAGGAGATATAATGTTTATAGTACAGGTAAACGTGAGACTCTGGTGCAATTGCTTGTAAACCTCGTGAAATATGAACACAAATTTTCTATCGGAAAAGCTGTTATTTCACAACAGGGCAGGACATTCAATTGTAGGATGCAGAATAGTTACTTGTATCAGTGGTATTTTTCTTACCCCTAAATCCTCCTCTGCTGTCACAAAGGAATTGCTTCTACTGAAGTTTACCTCCCTACCTTGCCACAGTTTCTTCAACTGTTGGGGCCCACACACCTGGAGATAAAATGGTGGCTTCTCTAAAGAAACGGCCTCATGGAGAAGGAGGGGAGCTGTGATGGAGAGAGGGAAATTCTGTAGAAAGCACTGCAATAAAATAAATGTTTTGTAAGCACAGGAGAAAACCGTCTCCGGAGACTTTTTGGGGTGCAGGAAGATATAAACACTGGTACCCACTAATTTTCAGAATTTATGAGAATATTGGAAAATATCCACTGTAGATCACAGAGAATAAAACTGAAGGAGGAGAACCTAGTCATGGACAAGGGGCATTTCACAAACTCAAACTGAAGCCAACACTACTTCCCACTGACACCTTCCTCTATGCGTACGGAGCGCCATTTCTTCTTCTTTCCAGAGTCTTCAAGTCCACAGTTCAACACAAAAGCAACCTGACCAAGAAAGGTCTTTGTTGAATACAGTAGCACAAGAACCCTTATCAGCTGTGCCACTACTACTATGGCTCACCTCATTCACCCACATTATCAACAACAGAGACCAATACGATATTTTGAATGGGTACCAGGCGCTGTTTTGCAGCCTAAAGTGACTCAAGTCAAAGCCAGTGAAGTTACACATTGACCATGTCATTAAAACGGTCCTCCACAGGCACAGTAGAGTGTTACTTTTCTTTCACCCAAATGTCAATGTCGATTTTGCAAGACTAGAATAGGTGGGAGTTATTGCAAAAGTAACTAGCTCCATGCCATGGATATCTCCCAAGGCGGTTGCATCAAAGACAAGACAACCTGATATCATATGCTTAGGCATAGACATGAAACAGCCCAATGTGGCCATTAAGATAGAGAGGCACGTCACCCGATGACAGATGACATATTGCTGATATAAATAGCGCCAAGTGGTTTTCCAAGCTGGGCTTAAATGCTGGTGCTATACCTATTTTTTGATTAGAATCATATTTGCCTATTAACATGAAACATTTTGCAGTTGAAACAATAAGGTTGTAATGTACAGAACAATGATTTCTTGGCATAGGCTAAATTAGGCCTCAAGTAGGCCTGAACTCCATCTTGTTTTTAGGAGCATCCATAGTATCCAGTATGTGTTTATATTTCTCCTTGACACCACACTCAGCTCACTGAGACTATACATTTATGAGTATTTTCATTGTGTATGTAACTAGATTTGTTCAGATACTTCCGATGACGTTAGTTCAGAGGCAACTTATTATTATTCATTTAGGGGATAGTGCTAGGTTGGTGCTATTATATGACATTTAATAATGCTATAATGTGACTTGACAATTTGTTGATACATTTTCTAACCCTATGCTGACTGAATGATTTCCATTGCTTTCAATTGTAAAATGTATTATAAAAACCATGATTTTGGAGGTGAGACATATTGTTTTGGATCTCTACTAGGGATGCTGCCCATTTCTCTATTGATTTGCTGCACACGCTGGACTTAGTCTATTTATCGTATTTGCCCAAAGCAGCATCTATTTTAAATACAAAAATGCTTTATGTCAATTGTTTTCTGAGTCCTATGACTTATGTATTAAGACTAACTATATTTGTGCCTTGTGTAATGTACTTTAATATATTAAGAAGCCTTCATGGGTTTCTAATTTACTGATCTTGAGCCCTTTTTTTCATTTAGTTACTGAAATGCTGTTTTGAACATTATCTATAGGGACACATTTCCTCATCTATTCTTGAAGACAACACTGTACTGATCCCGCATAAGTGTGTCATCTTTTTTATGCAAATTATCTGAGATAAAGCACCAACACTGGATACTACCAGCTAAAGCTCTCTGAAAACAGTCGGTACATCACAAAGTTTTCCAAACACGTTTGATTAAGAAGATAAAAAAGCGTAAGAGTATCTGCAGCTACAGATGTATTCCAGAACGCTATAACTGAAACTTTAACTGGCCACATCAGCATCATCAAGTGATGACATACTTATTCATGCTCTGATCCTTACACAACAATACATGATACTCTGCAGCATTTATTTTGGGAAATTGCAAAATCTACGTATTCTCAAACCACTGGTTAGGTGTCAATCATCAAAAGGTTGATGACAGCTATGAATCTCTTGCATTCAGAAGTATAACGGAGATTCGTAGCTTTGTGTTTATGGTAAACTATTGTAGGTGTTTCATACCCAGCCTAGCAACAATCTCCAAATTACCCTGAAACTTAACTAAATCAATATTATGCTGTAAATAGCTCACAAAACACAACAAGGCCTTTGAAACCATCAAAACTGCCCTTTAATAGACACTGCAATGTACTACTTTGACAGCAAGACTAGAACTGAACTTATAGTAAAGGTCAAACCTGTTGGGATGGGGGCAGTACTATTCCAGGAATACCAAAGATACCAACTGAAACTCAACAACATTTGCCAGTAATGCTCTCACTGACAAAAAAAAAAGATATTCAGAGACTGAGCATGAAGTTCTGGCCATAAGGTGGGCGCACATTCATTTCCTCCTGAACCTCTATGGTATAGACTTCACTGCAATCACAAACCTAGTCTTCCCCTCTTCAAGGGGACGTCTCAGCTCCCACCACCAAAGATCAAAAATGGTCTCTTCAGCTCCAGAAATATCAATTTGTGGTACTGGGCAGACTATGCTCTGACAAGCTGGCGTATTACCTCTCATCACCTGGCAGACTACAGGTACAAAGAGCCGGTGCTAACCTTCTCTAAAGAAGAATTTGTCTACCTCATATCACAGACTTCATGCCCAAAAGCGATGTCCATAGATGAGATAGCACAGGCATCCCAGGAAGATATGTGTCTACAACTCATTAGCACTACAATACACTATGGACAATACCATGTGGTCCCTCTTAAAAATTATGGAAATTACAACATGAGCTAAGCCTCGTTAAATGGCTAGTCATTTTTTGAGGTAACAAGTTGTTGTTCCATCCCTAAGCCTTTTAAGATTTAGTGGTCCAACTGGCCTTTTAGGCCCATCAAACAATTGCCAAGACAAAAGCATTACTCTAAGAAAGGTCTGGTTTCCATGAATGGACCCCTCGGCAAAAGCACACCATACCATCTGAGGGGCCTGTGGTCTCTCTGAACCCAGAAGGGAGACCCAAACATGTATGGTCTCAGCTTCTTCAGTGTATAGACCACAGCAAAAGGCTTCTCACCTGATAGCACTACACCTCTGTTCCCAGGCCAGTAACCTCCTACTACTGAAGGCTACAGGCTGGTCTAGTGACTATACTGCCCCTATACCATGCCCTGAGGCATTCTGCACAATAAATGTCTTGGCATTGAGTACAGGGACTGTACACATGGCCTGTTTGTAGGAGTCAAAGTCCTTCTGACAGGCCTCTGTCCAGATCATCTTTCTCGGCTGCTTCTTTGAAGTTGGCACAGTCAAGGGGACAACAATGGTGCCGTACCCCTTGACAAACCAGGGGCATTTTTCGGGTGAAAGGCCATTTCCTTAAATTGGAAGTGGTCCTCTGGTGTGCAGAATACTGGCCTCTCGTTAGCCCCCTCAGTTAGGGCAATCTGCCAGTACCCTGATGTCAAATCAAAAGTACTCCGGAACTCAGCAGCCCCCACTCAATCAATGAGCATATCAGCTTGAGGATGGGGAGAGCGTCAATATTTGTGACTGAGTTGAGCCCCCGGTAGTCCACATTGAACTGAAGTTTTGATGTTGTGTCTGATGGGACAGCCTTTGGAACCAGCACCACTGGGCTAAACCAGGGACTACTGGAGTGCTTAATCACTCCCAGCTCCAACATCTTGGAGACCTCTGCCTTGATTCTGGTCCTCACCTTGTCTGGAAGTCTGTAGATTTTTTTTTGACAGAGGGACTGTCACCACTGTCAATATCATGGGTACACAAGTGTGTAAGCCCAGGGGTGAGGGAGAACAGAGAGGTGAGCTTTCCCAATAGCTGGCAACAGTACCTCTGTTGCTTGGGAGTTAGGCTAGGGGAGAGGTAGATACCTTCCACTGACCCATCTTTTTCCTTGGATAACAGGAGATCAGGGAGAGGTTCACTCTTCTCTTCTACTCCATCATCCATCACCAACAACATGGTGATCGCAAACCTCTTGTAGTGGGCCTTCAGGTGGGTGAGGTGGAAGACCCCTAGAGCTAGCTAAACCCTACTCCTTTCTGCGGTACCTCCCTGTAAGCAAAGAGTAGACAGGGCACGAGGGAGTTCCACTTCTTCTTCATGGGCTCTGATAGGCCCATAATCATACATTTACAGGTCTTGTGAACCTCTCAACAAGCCCATTGGTCTGGGAGTCGTAAGGTGTGGCAAACTTGAAGGTTACCACACAATCCTTCCACATGGCCTTCATGTAGGCTGACATTTAGTTGATGCCCCTGTCTGACACCACTTCCTTGGGGAAACCCACTCAGGTAAAAATCCAATCAAGACTCTGGCCGCTGCAGGTGCAGTTATGGTCTTCAAAGGATGCCTCTGGGTACTGTGTGGCATGCTCCCTCATAAACAGGATAAACCTGTTGCCTAAGGCAGTTTTGGGGTCCAAGGGCCCAGAAAATGCTGATGCCCACCCTCTCAAAGGAAGTACCAATGAAAGGCACTGAAATCAGGGGAGCCTAGAGTTTCTTCCCTGACTACACACTCACTTGGCAGGTGAGAAAAGTGCTACAGGCTCTCCTCATCTGAGGTCAATTAAAGTGGGTGACAAGCCTGTAAAAGTTCTTGTCGTGCCCTAGATGTCCCGCCAAGGGTATGTTGTGAACCAGACCCAGTAGGAAGGCCCTGTAACAATAGGGGACCATCAGCACACATGCTGCCCCATGTACAGGTACATTTGGCTCACTGTAAAGAACGTTGTTCTCCCACCAGACCAGGTGTTTTCTAGAGGTGTCACCAACTGCCTGGGCTTCGGCCTGCCACCTCAGACCCTCATAGGTTGGGCAGTCCCTGGTGGGCCTACCTTTAACTTGCCACACAGCAAGCTAAGGAAGATCACATAGAGAAGCAATGTCCTCTCAGGTTGGCCCCCCAGCGCCCTATCCGCCGGTATTCTGGGAATTTCAGAGATGGGCTTACCCCACCTCCTGCCCTTCCCTTGCTTTGCAGTTGCTTGGGCTATTCTTCCAGGCTCTTATGATTCTCCTATCAGGCAGCCATGTGCCAGAATCATCGCACAGGCCCACTCTGGCAACACTAACATTTTCAGGTGGGACTTGGGCACCACTTTCTTCCAGACAGTGTGCTCCAAGTCATTGCCTAGAAAACAATCCACAGGCATGCTGGGGCTTATGGATACCTTAAGAGACCCTGTTAACCCTCCCACTCAAAGGGAACCAGAGCTACCGGGAAATGGCTCTCACGGTTGACTGCTACCACAACCTGGTGAAATACATCGGGTATCACTTGCTCTAAGAAACCAGATGACACCTGACAGTAGTCATACTAGCTCCTATGTTCCTGAGAGCCTCCTCTCTCTGTCCATTAATGGTGACCCACTGCCTATACTTGGAAGTATTGGCAGGCATTTGGGCCATTGGTACCATCTCTCCATCACCCAGGGACACTAAGGTAACCTAGTTGTCCCCCTTCACTGACTGGAACCGTCTCCTCCCCAGGATCTACACTGGCCACCTCTTGGACTGCCCACCACTGGGGGGCTGTGCCCTCTTGGAGCACTTAGCATCTCCCTTGACATGCCTATGTTGGAACACCCATAGCACTCAGGTACAAACATACTTGTGTTTTTGCACATAAAACATTTCTCTTGGTGGTCAGATAGTGATAGGGACCCTTTCCCCTGTGAACTATTTTGGGGGCCTTGTGAGAACTCCTTTTTGTTTTTATCCCCCCCCTCCTTCTGGTGGGAACCCTGACCACACTTTTAAGAGTCCGTACCCCCCGGTCCCTTCTTGGAAACCCAGACTGACCCAGATGTCCACCTCTTCAGCAAGCTTCCTGGGATCATTCTGCTTGCTATCCACCAGATGCTGGTGCAGCTCGGTAAAACAACTATTGAGCATGTGCTCCCTCAGAATTAGGATGTAAAGTCCATCAAAATCATTAACTTTGCTGCCCCACATCCAGCCATTCAGTGCCTTACTAGAGTAATCCAAGACGTCTACCCAAGACTGGTCAGGAAATTTGTGGCTGTCCTTAAACCTATGGTGGTATTTCTCAGTTGTCAGCCCAAACGTAGTGACAAGGATAGCCTTTCTAGGGACCTTGGTCTGGTCATCTACCGCTATGGTGAATAAGGTATCCCTCCCTACTGTAGGCATATGCTTCCACAAGTCACCCCCTAGTGCTTTGCTGGGATCTTGTGTGCCCTCTGGGCCACCTCATATGTAGCAAGCCATTTGCCAATATCACCCCCCACCACATAGCTTGGGACTAGGTCTTTGGATATGAGTACCTTCTTGTCACCTGCAGACACTACATGCAAACTGCCACCATTGCTGGATTCTGAGCCTTTTCTTGCTTTAATCTCTAGTTCTTATAGGCTCCTCACAGCATTCTCTTATCTGCAAGACTCTCTCAGACTTCTTTTCCTCTGCCTCCAGTCTAATTTCATTTTGACTAACTGCAGCTTGAGTTCCCTTTCCGATTTTCTGTCCTCCGGCACCTCTGGGGATAGGCCTTTTGAGGACACACAACTTCCTGCCCACACACTGGGCTCTCTCCCAATGGTTAGAGGTCATTCCTCCTCCGGGAGCTCCTGCTCAGGGCACACAGCAAGATCATCTGCCATTCTCAAATCAAGTTCTCTTCCATCAAGATCCTCCACATTCTGAGTAACTTCTTCATAGGCATAGATGGCTATCTGAAAGTCCAGCTTTGTGGCCTCCTTTCCTGCATGTAGCCCCCCTCTTTGCAGAGTTTCTGTGGGTCAGCCCTGCTGAGGTTATCCACATTGAGCCTCTCCACTTCTATGGTATCAGACAAAGAATTAGGGAACTTACATTTAGAAAAAAGGAAAAACAGCCAATCATAAGATTCGGGAAATCTAAAAAGAGTTGAAATGGTCTTGAATTATTTATATGGGATGGTAGTGTAACACAAGATTACTGTATGGCACTGCACAACCACAAGCCCAAATCCTCACCGCCGATCACCAGTATAAGAAATTATGTTGCTAGTTGAGGGGGATAAAACCCTACTGAAACAGAAACCACGGAGCATATTATCAAGGACGGCGTTAAAAATTATCGCTGGTTTAGCTGCAGAAAACTGCCGCTAAAGCAGCGGTAATGGGCTTGATAATATGCCCTTGAGAACTCCAATAGAAGTCCATGTTCTGGTGTGAACATGGGCTTCCATTGGAATTCTATAGGGCATATTATCAAGAACATTATCGTTGCCGGCAGTTTTCTGCCGCTAAACCAGCGATAATCTTAACGCCATCCTTGATAATAAGCCCCCACAATCCTTGTCACTTTGAAGTCACAGGCAACCCCAAATTAACCGGTGTTTAATCCCTGGTAGCTTGGCACAGAGCAGTCAGGCTTAACTTAGAGGCAACGCATAAAGTATTTGTCCAACACTTCAAACAGAAACACAGTGAAAAAACGCCACTAAAGGATCCCGCACTGGATGTAGGAAAATAGATTAGTTTTTAATAACTAAAATATGACCAAAACAACAAAAATCCAATCAGTACAACTGGGGATTTGCAATTTTAAAATGTCAGTGAAAATGGTGCAAAAAAGCACAAAGCCGAACCAGGACAAAGTCACAAGTTCAGGCCGACCTTGATGTAGTGCGGGCCAGCTTCAGGGATACAGTGAGGCCCGCTGAACAAGAGTACTTTAAATCCTGGTTTGCGGAGCATTGCAAGGTGCCGCGCCGATGATGCGTTGTGCAGCCGAGGTGAAGCATCAGGTCTGAGGAGCTGCGGAGCTACGATGTGAGGTCCTGTGTTGTCATCAAGGATCTCATCGGTGAGGGCTTGCAATACAAAGTCTGGCATTGAGGATGTGTCATGCAGTTGAGGCGATGCGTCGTTTCTGAAGAGTAGCGAGGCTACGATGCGAGAACCTACATCGTTGTTGAGGCTGCCGTTGACAAGAGATTTGCAATGTGAGGGCTTCACACAGTGGCAGTTGTGATGCGGGCTGCAAGGTCAACACTCAGTCCTTTCGCCGGGTGAACCCTCGGAGCAGAGGCAATGTGTCGGTTCTGCTCAGGATTGCGCCGCACAGCAAAGGAGATGTGTCTGTTCTGCTGGGTCCATAGATGGGCTGGCAAAGCACCTTCAGGCCCATTTCCAAGTACCGAGGGCTGGATAGCACCACCTGTCATGGCAGGACTAACAGATGGTATAGTCCAGGTGCTGAGTTCAAGGTTGTAGGAGCCTTCTATCCCCGATGCTCTAGTCAGGAAGTCAGCCAATTAGCCTTTGGAGTCAATTTGGAATCCTGGGTTCAACAGATGCAGGTCCAGTCCTTCTCATGCAGGCAAGAGAGCAGCAGATCAGCACAACAGGGCAGCAGTTCCTTCAGAGAAGCAGTCCAGCAGAGTGGCATTCCTTTCAGCAGCACAACAGACCTTCTCACTGGCACAGTATCCACAGGTCCAGAAGTGTACTGAAGAGGTGGTGTCTGAGGTCCAATATTTATACCTTCCTCTGGAAGATGGGAGAAAATTCTAGAAATGTTCATTGAAGTGCACAGTCTATCGGCTTTCCCTGCCCTGGCTCCAGACTAACTACAGGGGGTATGCAGCCCTTTGTGTGGAGGCAGGACACAACCTATTCAAGTGTATATAGGGCTGTGCCCAGTTCCGCCCTCTATTCCTGCCAGTAATGACCCATCCAGGCACACCTAAGCCCTCCATTGTGTGTAGCTGTTTAGGAGGAATACACAAAGCCCAACACACCCAGTCATGTTGCCCAGAGACAGGCTACAGGCACTAAATGGCTATGGCAGGAAAATGCCAACTTTCTAAAAGTGGAATTTTCAAAATTGTAATCTAAAACCTGACTTCACCATAAGAGACCATTTTTAAGTGGTTACCTGTTCCCCTTGGAAAGTATCACTTATTAAATGTAATGAGTTAACTTCAAAGTTAGCCTATGGGAGAGGCAGGCCTTGCAGTCGTGAAAAATGGGTTTAAGAGTGTTTCACTACCAGGACATGTAAAACTTAAAAGTACATGTCCAACATTTTAAATACACTGCACCCTGCCATCTGGACTGACCAGGGTCTACCCTAGGGGTGACTTATATGTATGAAAAAGTAAGGCTTTGGCCAAAAGGTTTATTTTGCTAGGTCAACATGGCAGTTGAAAACTGCACACACAAGCTGCAATGGCAGACTTTAAAGGGATACTTAAGCGGATGGCATAATCAATGCTTCAGGCCCACAAGTAGCGTTTAATTTACAGGCCCTGGGTATACATAGTATCACTTTACTAGGGACTTACAAGAAAATTGAATATGAAAACTGGGGATAAGCCAATGTTACTGGGTTTTAAGGAGTGAGCCTATGCACTTTGAACTGTTTAGCAGTGGTAAGGTGTATAGCGTCCTAAGACCAGTAAAAACAAGATCAGAAAAAATAAGGGGAGGAAGGTAAACTGTTTAGGGGAAGACCACCTTAAGGCTGACAGATCCAATAATGTCATTGTAAACTATGTCAAGCCATGTACGGAAGTGCTCATCTAGCACCCATCATCATGGAAGATGGCAGCACAATGCCATTTTCTTGAGTGAGTGCTCCCTTGGGTATTCTTCCAGAGGGTCTGCAGTTACTGGTCTTCTTTGATGCCTGCTCTAAATACCCAGTGAAAGAAGAGATCACAGCATCCGCAGCCTTTAAACACATCAAGACCAAACGGGAGAAGGACTTATCCGAATATAGGTTTCCAGACTGACTCATAACAGACAATGGGCTTTCCCAGCAAAGGGATTGAGTTCCTTAAGTACCTTCTATCCCTATGAATCCATTGCCACAAGAGCAACACATGTTGGTACAATCCTAATTGGGAAGTAGAGTGTTTCATGTGCACACTCAACAAGATAATGTGCATCGGCGTGGAACAAGAAGAATATAGCGAACCACTTCCTACGTCCATACCAGAACACACCTCCGAGCACAACTTTATGTTCCCCTACATCTGTCATGTTTGACCGTGCACTCTGGTTTACCATCCCAGGTGGTCCTGGAAAGATGCGAACACGCCATACAGAGGGAGGGCAGCCAATGGCAGAGGAGAAAGAGTAACAAGAAAGCCAGAGTGAAAAGAAGAGCTAAGGAACCAGACATAAGTACTGAAGCTTGGCAGAGATCGGCATGCAGGAAGCAAATTCCGGATGCCATAAGAATGTGATCTGTTTTGAGAAGGAGGTAAAAGGAACCATGATATCCACTAAAAGAAACTTATCAATGTTTATAAAGACCCTATTCACGGAAACCCCAAGAAAGTCCCAGGTGGATGAAGCCACTCTTGACTGTACACCAGGGGACAGTTTCACATTTAAGGTGTAGAGTCCAGCTGCAGGTGAAAGCAGATCACAAAGATCTCAGAGAATAGAGGAGTGCTAGATTCCAGGAAAGGAAACATCCAGAGAAGTCAGAGAAATCTGTATGGGCCATGAGAGGTACACAGACTCTCTCAGAGACTGGGAGACTTTGGGGCATATTAACAAGGAACAGGGAAAATGAACGCTAAGGGTGCTTAGCGTTAATTTTTTTAACGCCTGCTATCGCTGGATAATATCGCCTGGGTATTGGGTTATTAACAACGCTAACCGCCTAGGCGATAAAAAATCCAGCGATAGTGGCATTTTGGGAGGTTATTGCTGGTAATGCAGCAATAAAACAAACAAGGATAGGGATATCCTTGTTGATAGCCCATGGTGGACTTAGCCATGTAATCCACCTCCCATTGGATTACATGGCTAAGTCTGAAAATTAGCAGACGTAAAAAAGCAGCGTTAACCGTGGTTAGCGCTGCTTTTTTAGTCTCCAACAGGGTTAGCGTGAAGCTTGATAATAGAAAAAAATGTCGCTTAGCGACATTTCTCCTATTATTTTGCTCTGGAACGCCCACTTGCATCTCATTAGAGATGCAAAGGGAAGCGTAGTGAAAAAGGGTGCTAACATGCAAAATCGCATGTTGTTGATAGGGCGATATCTTTATCTCCGCTTCTTTGGCTTTTAAAGCCAAAAAAGCGGAGATAAAGCCCTTGTTAATATGCCCCTTTGTAACTTATTGAGAACATAGCCGGCGAATGGAGAGTTACATGTTGTAAGTCTTGGAGTTTTATTGAAAATAGAGTTTGAAGAGGATGAGAGACGTAGTGTGCTACCCACCACAACGCAGACCAGGCTACGACCAGTTGGTGTCCTGTGCATCATTTGTGCTTCAGGATCGAAGCACCACAGGCACCAGGTGTTACATGATTGCAAACCCCTCTGAGGACACATTGTTACCATAAATTAGCACAAAGTGTTGGTAGTGGCGACATGGAGAAGCAGAGTGATGGAAAATGATGACCCTGGAACTGATGCCGACTGGGAGTTCTTACACCAATGGTGACAGGAGACAATTACACTAATTGTGAGGTTCAGATTACTTGTGATAATGTTTATTTTCACACCGGGAAGATGGGCGGCAATTAGTGAATGGTGTAAGGAAGACCGAGCAGGGAGTAATAAAGATTACCACATGTAAGCTAGACATCACCTCCCCATTATTCTTTCTTGCACCATTCATTACATTTTGAGCGTATGCATAAGCTAATGCAGTTGAAGGTGATATGGTCAATAAGAGAAGCACTGGAAAAGCCAATAGGTCCAACTTGCATTGTGAGTCAATGTAAAAACCTTAAAAACACCTCCCGCAGTGAACCCCCCCCCCCCCAAACTATTACTTTCTCTACACAATGCGTTTATGAGATAAAGAATATTGTATGCAATGATTGAGTGTAGTTTTGAAATATAAAATGGGGCGCCTGGAAACCACTCGAGGGGTTGTAGCTGACGGGGAGCAACCTACCTTCTTCCTCACTGCTGACTGCCTGGCCGGTTCTCGCCTCCCGCCGCCGCAGTTCCATCCATCGCGGCCGCGGAGTGGAGGTGGGGACTTCATATCCCAGGCTCCTTAGCGGCCGGAAAGCCGCCAACGCTGTATCCGTGCCCTGAGGCGCATTTAAACGAGGCTAAGCCCGGGCAAAGGGCGGGCCGTCTGTGGCCGTCCTGGGCTGTACGAGACTGGGCTGGGCCTACCCTCTGAGGTATAGTGGTTCCATCGGCGTCCTGCTAAAGGTAACGTTCCAACCATCACGGGGATACACATTTGAGTTGTACTGCTCCTATCATCCTTGTGTTTTACTCCCAGTTTGATTATTCACTTTGATCTTTTGACACTAACATTCTAAATCATGGGAAAGAGGAAGTTGCCAGATGCTACTGGAGTGTCCCAAGCAAACATAGGTGGGGCAGCCAAACGGAAAAAATCCAAGAAGTGTTGCAAGAAAGTCCTATTGAATAGCCCTGCCGCAATGGATCGTATTGAATCTCTAGTCGAGGACTGTGAACAGATTTTACAAGCTACCCCGGATGTCATATCCACACCCGATACGGAACCCCTCACATCGAGAAAATACCGATCTGGCATGAAGTCCATCCCTCAAATGTTTAGCAAAATACCCCCTCGCCAACCAAAACCTCATAATGAGGAGAAAGCGAGTGAAGAGGGAAGCGCTCTGGCGGTCAATCTTGGACCAGATCCTTTGACTATTGATGTAATCCCAGTACCCATTGACCCCGTAGTGGTTGTGTGCTCCAACCGCTATGCAGTCCTAACTAATAATCCTGATTTGGCTGCACTACCTGAACCAGACCTAGAATATGACCAGCGAATTCTGACAAAGGAATGTGGGTCTCAAGATCGCTCGGGCGGGGGGTACTAGATGTCAGGCAAACTGTTGATCTGTTAAGACAGGAAATCAGTGAAATGAAAACGCTAATTTCCGAACTGATGTCGATTATCAAAAAATCTGTCCCACATTTTGCATTAACCCCTACTGATAAACCTTTACATTCTGTGTTTTGCAATTCAACTCAGATTGTCACCTCAAGACATACCGAAACTCATACTTCCCCTGTCACTTTATCTGAATGTAGCAGAATAGAACCAAGGGCAGCGCATAGACTAGGCCCTAATTCTGTGAACCTTCCCAAGAAGTCCTATCTGACCCCCACTCCATCCAATTATCCTGGCCAGACCAACCAATTGCGTAGTGATCTTGCTCCTTGTCTACCTATGCCCCCCAATCTAGCCAATGCATCCCTAGCCCCTAACAAGCCCACAGTTTATATGGTTGGGGTTCCGCTAGCAAAAGGTAGAGAAGATGAAGGATCATTAAAAAACAAGGTCACCCATTGGATACGCCATGTTAGAGGCTGTCGATCCCTAATAAGGGATGATATTATCCGAGCACAAAGACATAGATCTGAGGATAGTCTCACAGAAACTGTCGAACTTACTCTGGCTAATAATTCCTTGGCTGAAGGCCTTTTAGCCTTAGAGTTTAGAACTTCCTCTTCAGATTCATCTGCCATCCAATTTAGGCAACACCCCCCTGTTAAATTTAATAGGCGAAGGAGTGTAGAACAGGATCCAAAAGAGGCAAACCACTCTGTGCTTGATAGTATTGACTGACTAATTCCTGATGCGATATTGTCAAGTAATCTAGGTACCTCTCCAAGTTATGACATGCAAATGGCCCAACCTGAAAAATCTTCTGGCAGGATTCATATTATTAACGCCAGTGGTGTAGGTGGAGCGAATACACCCCAATTGCATCTACCCCATGTTAACGCTACTGACATTTCACCACCCCTTCTCCCAAATCTCAAAATAATTTCTTGGAACAGTGCTGGCCTGCGAACTAAACTTTCTCTTCCAGATTGGAATGAGTTGATTGCAGGCCATGATATATGTATCTTCCAAGAGACCTGGAGCCTTGTTCCATTACATAAACATGGCTATGCCTGTTTTTGTGTTCCAGCAACCTCTAAGGGGCGAGGACGCCCCTCGGGAGGACTTATAGTCTGGGTGAGCATCGCCCTCAATCTTGAGGTTTGCGGTTTTCTTAACATTTCCCCTGACATAATGAGACTGACGCTGAGAGGGTCTAGGGGCAGCCCTGTCATTGAGCTTTTTAATGTCTATATCAGAGGAACAAGTGGTGGCTCCAAATCATCGATACTAACAGATCTGGGAAACAAACTCTCTTTGTGTTCACCTGATTCCTTTATTTTGGTAGCAGGTGACATGAATTGTACGTTTGAACCCTTGGCCACAGATGATTTCCTTGAGGTGGAGAATGAGGATGCCAGGTGGCTTATTCCACCTTTAACACTATCTTCAATTAAAAAATGGACACCAGTAGCAATTCAATTAAATGCTATAACGTTAGAATTTGGCCTAAGAGCAGCCAATGGTCGTCTCCCATCCGATCTCCATGGAGCTAACACATTCAATAAAATGTCTTGCCCATCGCGAATCGATTATATCCTGATTGATCGGTGGCTATGGAAATACGCAGTGGATATGGCCATAGTTGCATCTATTGAAAGTGACCATAATCCTCTGTGTTTAACTCTGAGAGTCCATGGTCTTCGGCCTCACCAGGCTTCGGCGTAGGTCCCATCATTCTTTCCAAAGAAGTAGTTCCATCAAATTGCAGGAGATACCTCAAATGGCCCAAGATTATTTGTAATGAGCAGAAAATGATAGCCATAAAGGAGGTCCTGCTAGCTAATATTATGGAACTGCAAAAAGCATGTAACGAATCAGATGGGTGCCTAAGGGTGGGGATCATTCATAATGATACAGTCACGAAGATAGGCTCACTTTTTTCGACACACTGTCCTTTGAGAACCTCTAACAAATCTCATAACGTAGTAGGTTCATGGTATAGTTCTGAGTGCAAACAAAAAAAGACTATACTAATTCCGCCGTTAAAACCTCTGACTCTTGCCTAGTGCAAAAAGCTAGGAAAGAGTACAGAAAGGCAGTCACACAAGCAAAACGCGTATGGGAGGAATCCCACTGGCAGGATCTTAAAACCGCTAGTCTGGCTAAGGACGGAAATTCTTTTTGGAAATTGTGCAGAATGTCCTCAGGTTCGGATTTTGACACTATACCCAATCATATTTCTAGCCAAGAGTGGTTTACACATTTTAAAAAACTTTATTCGGGGGAGGATGCTCAAAGCCCTAGAATCTTACACCATCCAATAGCAACCACCTCCACTATAGATATATGTGATCCTTTTGTTGAGTCTGAGGTTTTGATTGCCATTAATAAAATAGTTCCTGCCAAGGCCTCTGGCCCCGATGGTCTCCCTGGTGACCTGTTTCGAGCCGACTCTGAAAATTGGGCAAAGTATTGTACTCTTTTGCTCAATGCCCTTATCAATGGATCACCTGTTCCGGAATCATGGAAAGGAGCTGAGGTGGTCCCAATATTCAAAAAGGGCTTGAGAGGCGACCCTGCAAACTACCGACCGATCAGCCTCATTGATGCTGGTCAGAAGGTGGTCGGCAGAGCTTTGCTGGAGAGAATCCTGCTATGGATCAATGAGAATAACATTCTGTCTCATTACCAGGCAGGATTCAGATCAAATACAGGCACAATTGATCAGGCCTTTAGACTTCTCCTTTTGCACTGGAAGGTGGTTACGATCGGCAAAGGCAGCCTTCATCTAGCTTTTATAGATTTGAAGACTGCCTTTGACCTGGTCGCACGTGACCGTCTGTGGTCAGTCATGAGGGAAATGGGCTTGCCTACGCCAATCCTTGACCTTCTGATCCGCTTACATGAGGGCAACTTCGCCCAGATTAGATGGGGAACCCAGAACCAAAAAACAGCAAAAATTCCTGTTAATAGGGGAGTTCGCCAGGGCTGCGTTTTGGCACCCACCCTATTTTCCTTATTTGTGAACGGGTGGTAAAATTTCTACAAGACATTCCAGCAGATGCTCCGGCCCTGGCGGGCGAAAAGGTTCCCGCCCCCCTTTTGCAGATGATACCCTGCTAATTTCTAAGACCCCGGCAGGGCTGCAGAAGCTCTTGGATAGATTCCATCTGTTTTGCAACTTAAGAGGACTGATCATAAATACTTCAAAGACCAACCTTCTTTCGTTTAACTTACGTAGACCTTCTAAATGTATTCTTAAATTGGACGGAGTCCCCCTCGAGTCTGTGAAAACCTTTGATTATCTTGGCATCAGAATCTCTGATAACATTAGTTGGAGACCCCACTTAGATAAGATGCTTCTTAATCACAAGTGGGCCGCGGGGGTCATTATCAAAGAACATCGCTCCTCACAGAGCAGACCTATCGCACCCGCCCTAGTGATATACCAAGCAAAAGCTGTCAGCTCCGCTCTATACGGTGCTGAGCTTTGGGGCTTCGATGATGTCAAAGAATTTCTGGGTCAGAAAATAAATTTTTGAGGGAATTGGTCTCAGTCCCAAGGTATACCCCTCTCAACCCCTTATTTTGCGATTTGGGCAGCCGTGCAATCAAGGACTTGGCAAGACTGCGTCCCCTGCTTTTTTGGGCCCGCTTATGGCGAACCCCTGAGTTATCAGAGGGTCTCAGAGAAGTGATAAACACTCCGGGCTCACACAGAGTTGGCTGGCTGTGTAACATCAAAAAGCTTCTTCTACAGTTAGGATTTAGAGAAGCTTGGGACTCTGGCAAACTACTAAACAAGATCGATCTTAAAAGAGCCTATTGGTCATGGATTGATACCCAAGAGATTAGCAAACCTAACCAAGGTAGATTAACAGAAGCCTTTTACTCACACAAACAAATTGTCAGCCTTGAGCCGTATCTTGACCTCATCCAGAAACCAAGAGACAGAACTCTTTACATTCAATTTAGACTAGGCACATTACCTATCCGAGAGTATACTAACAAATGGAAGCCTCCCCTCCAGACCACGGCCCTTTGTCCGAGCTGTAGTGAGAAAGTCGAAAGCATCGCACACTTTATGTTCGAGTGCCCGGCTTATAAAAACCCAAGAGGCAGATGGTTAAGTCCAGTCTGCAGACAGCTCGGCACATCGAACTATCGTGTAGCCCTCAGGATTTTGCAGTCCGATACCAGCCCAGTACTGGTTTGTGGTGTGGCGAAATTTCTTGGGTGGTCTTGGATAATTAGGGTCAAGAATCTTCACCCCGATACGATTTCTTAGCTTTTAAAAAACCTTTTATTTTTTTAGCTTGTTTATTATCAAATCAAAAGCTTTGGGACATATATGGAAATGTAATTCTTTCTTATTTGGATGTAAATATCCTGTACCAAATGGATTTATTAAACTTTTTAATATTCTCTCCCAATCGATAAATTGCATTTTTTATGTATGTATGTTGTTGCTTTTATGATATAGTATTTATCGAAATAAAGCTTTGATGATGTTGATGAATATAAAATGATCCCCCATGCATTACAATGCATGTACTCCATAGGTGGTGGAATGATACGCCTACCAGCTAATATCATGCGTTGATAGAGAAATTCTCCAGTGGGTGGAGCCAAAGACCATTCAATGTTTTTAAAGAATTTGTAACAAGAAGTCAGGCAGACAGCTGCGCTGTCAAGCTAGACCTAAAAAAAAATGCTAACCTATGCCATAACCATGCACAAAGCTTGCCAAGTACAAACATCAAAAGTAGCACATCTTAATCAAAGCTGCCTGCAGGATAGCTCGACCGAGTTGTATAAGATTCTACCCTTGAACCAGTAGATAATAGCAGGCAAAGTGGTAGGAGAGGCCCATGTTGCTGCCCTACAGACATCCAAAAGAGGCGCCCCGCTAGCAAAAGCCCTGGACCACCAAAGATGAAAATCATGCCCTTAAGCATAAGCATGAACGAGTTGTCCTAACCCAGTTACTGACTGTGGCAGTAGAAGCTTTGAAACCCTAACCAAATACAGGTCAGCTTTTAACACACCAGGTAGAACCACCTTCTCATCCAGATAGAAAAGGAACATGCTTTTTGGCAAAAGAGTAGGCCCAAGAAAGAAAATCAAATCATTCAACATAACCTTTGGATACGGAGTCGAACAGATTAAGGATCCCAGATCCCCTAAACTCTGAATAGAAGTTACAGCTACTACGAAAATTATCCTACAAGACAACAAATGCAATGGAATTTCGGACTATGGACAAAATGGGGAGTGGTGGTGGTGGTGCGGGGGCTACAAAACCTGCAAAACCAAAGGCAGATTTCAATGTGGTACCAAAACCAAGGAGGAAACCCCCTAAGCAAGTGACTAAGGAATCCATGCTCCCCAAACCACCACAAGGTGAGTGAAAAGCTCTAATTGTGGCCCATTGGGTCTCTTCAGTAGCCATTGCTAATCTCAAATTGAAACCATTCAATAAAATTCCAGCACTGATGGAGGTGGACACCACAAACACCGAAGACCGTTGGGCAGGCAAGCTGATTAAAAATAGACCCTCTGGTGTTCATAAGCCCTGCTAGTGAACATTCCCCTCGATTGATGTATCACAGCTACTGCTGCATCAAGTCAATCACTTTGTTAGAGTGCTATCAGCTTCCAGAACCCTAAGCAACTCATTTTGGGAGAGGACTGTGGACTGTGGCGGGCAGGGAACTAAAGAAATTATCCTAGTGGTCGCATACTCCCATTTCTCTATGGGAGCTTGTGCTGTAGCCATAAACCGGCCGTAGCGCAAGCTCCCATAGAGAAATGGCAGATTCTGTTAATCCCTGCACTGCGTGGCAGGGGCCTCAAGGTGAAGTGTGAAGAATCTGCTGTTCAATCACTTGCGGGTAGCTGTTCCTAGGAAAAAGCTGACCAGTCAGGTCGCTAGAAGGACAGGTGCGGGGAACTCTATCAAGGAGTGTAGGTTGGACATTCTAGAGGGGGGATTCCTCCTTGTTGAATAAGTGCCCTCACACCCCCAAGTGGGTGTCATGCTCATCATCGGGTGTTGTTCCCCGTGAGGGTGGCGCTGCTGTCCCCCATGGGCCCTGCAAGAGGGCTCTTTGTCAGAGATCTTTTCGAGGAACGCTGCAGTGATGAGTGTGGGTGTGCGGGGGTGGTGCAAGTGAGTCAAAAGTATCACACTAGTACCTTGAAAAAACGTTATTCTGGGGTCCGTGTGATATGGTTAAAAACTGGAGCCAAGAGGAATACTCTTGACAAGGTAGTCAGAATTGGGAGTATTTTCCTTCTGCGTATCTTAGCGCTAGTGGAGACAGAAACTGATTGTATCAGGTCGACATGTTTCATGCCTCTAGTGGTCCCTAGTGGATCCAGTGACGTTTCTTCAGGACCGTGCAAAGTGTGAGAAGTGAAATACAGGGGTCTGAGACGGCGACACTCAGTACACCCAATAGAGATACCTAAATTCAGGTGTGGTCAGGGCCACTCTGCACCCAAACGGATACGACCACCTTAGTTGCAAAATCCAACCCAAAAAGTCGTTAGGGGAAGCTTCATCGGCAAGGAGCACGATATAGGGAATTAAACATTGACTTCCCACAAAACAAGCTTGTTACCTGCCCTCCTGGTCAGGTAACAGGCTTGTTTCGTGGGAAGTCAATGTCTACTTCCCTATACCGTGCTCCTGAGCAGGTAACAAGCTTGTTTCATGGGAAGACAATGTCTACTTCCCTATATCGCGCTCCACGCCGATGAAGCTTTCCCTAACGACTTTTTGGGTTCGATTTTCCAACTAAGGTGGTCGTATCCGTCGTCATACCTGGATCTGAGGTTCGCCTTTTGAAAGCAGAGCCTGAGTTTTGGTTGTAGTGAAATATGCCCCGTACATGCATCACTGCATTGGGTGGTGCAGACAGCACTGAATGAGTTTCCTTTACCAGTGGGCAGCCAGTGAAGGCATTGGCGCAAGGAGTGACGTGGCAGCCGCTGCTCGGGTCATTTGGGCTACATTCTTCACTATGGTAGAATACAACAGGATGTTTGCGGCTGATTTTACATCATTTTTGCTCCATTCTTTGTGTTTAGTTTCCTTCTCCTTTGTTAATGCCCTACAGGCCTTTCCTATAATTGATAAGTGTGATTGCGGTACTTCCGCCAGTTCTGCCCTCATGAGATAGTTGGGCAGAATTAGCTGCTGTGTTTTCGTCGGCACACGCAGATGGACATTCTTTGCTATGGGTGTCTTAATGTTATGTGGGATAGATAACTGGGAGGCTGTGTCAACGGGGAAGCCCAAAGATGGCATTGCTGGTCTTTGGAATTTAGGATGCAGATTTAGTAGTTTACTCTATGTTTGGGAAAGTGGTCTCCAACGATATAAATGATCTAATTAATAATTAGTTGTGGGTCTGTAAAATTAAAATAATTAATTGTGCCCCATTCCTAAGATCAAAATGACAAAAGGAGAGCAGAGCCCTGGAGCAGTTATGGAAACTGCACATTAGCCCAGAAAATGAAATAATATGTGTGTGCTATACTGAAGAGTATCCTTGCTCATTCTCGAGTTCAAAGTTCAAAGTTATGTGTGCATCAAACTTGGGATCGGTGTTTAGTAATTCATTTCCGCTATAAAGAGGAAAATTCCCTACCAACAAATATGATGCATCAATATGACAAATATTTTCTTTAAATAAATGAATCGTGAACATGTGAAACTGTGTATTACAGCATCAAAAGGAAGAGAATAATTCCACATATTACCCATCGGTATCCAGTCCATCCCCTGTGCACCGCTGGCTCCCATCTTTCATCGCTGGGTACTGGCAGGCCACACACACGGTGTACCCTTCCCGCAGGTACTGCATCCAGCGAGCATAGGGCCGGGTTTCTCTTGTGCAGTAGAAAGATAGGGACTCGATCTTAAATTCCACACAGTACCTAGTTTGGAGACACGGAGGCCAGTCAAAGGATTAAAAGCAATTCTAATTATAAAAAATAACAACCATTAACCATTTATTGTGAAGTAGTAGTGGAAATTCCAGTTGACCATTTATAAATGGTTTTTAATGAATTTAGTAATTGACATGTCAGTTTTTGGAAACTTTTCTATGATTCACAAAGCTCCCCGGAAGCATGGATGGAAATCGTTGTGAGTCCTAGACTTCCCTGTGTGATCCTGCACATCTAGACTTATTCCAGCCTGTCGGACCATCCACCTGAAGAGGGGCAGATATGCGTATTTGCAAATTTATCTGTTTACTTTAAAAAAAAAAATTTAAAAAAATGAGGAAATGGTTTTCGGTGTGGAGAAAGTCATTGCTTTGCAGCCCTTTGAAGAATGGGCGTATTTTCTTTCACTCCAACACCTAACATTAGTTACATATTTACATGTGCTTGAACTGCATGAAAGGACACTGATATTTATGAGAACCCTCAAACGTGAGTGTTTGTAGGTGTTCCATTAATTTTGCATGGACAGCTTCTGCAGTGCTTAATTTCTAAAAAAATAAAATAAAATAAATTAAGTGCCAGGGCCCTCCTCGAGAGGCCCTTCCAGCTTGCACCACCCATTGCCCCTGCCAGCACTGCCAATAACCAGCATAACCAATACCTGTCACACTCCTACAAGTGTGACAATTCTGACTACTCAAGGCCACCCAAAGCTATAAATGTGGCTGATATTATTCATCTTTAATGTATATTGAATTATTAAATATTGTTTGTCTGCTCACCTCAGCATTTGATAGACAGTGCCACAGTGCGGTAGACTGTCATTAGAGCTGGTGTTAAGAATAAAATGCCAGTGCCGAGCACCGGAAACGACCGGCTCAAATTAAGCCCTTGGACAGCCTCTCTTTCAGGCTCATTTTCTCCCTCCAGCGCTGAATTTAGCACAGCGGATAATCTGCTGTACCAGGGCATGTTCTGCCTTGCAAAGCTCAATCTTCGAAGGGCCCGGTTCTGTGACTCAGTATCTCAGTATGTACGGACACGGGCATTATGCTATTTGAGCCAGAATCTCGGACTTTCTGTTAAATAAAGTGACCACCTAACAGTCCATGCGCATAACAAAATCCAGGAGAAAATATTTGCGCTGATGAACTGGAACTTCCACCAAGGGATTTCTGTTTTTGAAATAAAATCTTACAACACTTAACTCTGTCAGGACACCTATTTCTTAATGTTGAGAAAATATAGGGTGGTGAACTTGCAATTATGAGTCTTTCTACTCCTAAAGCCACAAATACTACTTGGTCTTCAACTTAAATCCTGCTTTGAGCTGTAAAGTTTATACATTCTCTGTCATATACATTTTTCAATTCAGTGAATTATTTCGGCAAGAGCATTGATTTTTGGTGCTGCCTTGCTGTAAAACCAGCTCTGCCACCACCATTTTATCAACTTTTTCTAGTTTATGTTTTTCTACCGGTAATAGAATTTTAGTGTTCTATGTGCGATGGGGCTAAGGCCTTCATTTATAGGACTCAGTAGGTATATTATTAATAGAGGGTAATTGGAAGTGTATAAAAAGAACCCATTGATTCATATGACATCCACTGAGGATGGGTAGGAACATTGGTTGTCTCAAAAGAAAACTAATCAGAACGTGGAAAAAATAAAGGCTCAACATCTGATGAGAACACATTGATTATGGTCTAGAAAATCTCAAGAAACATAAGCAAGAATCAAGCCTGGTAGCATTTTGTTTATATAAGTGCAAGCAGAAAAACACAATCCATGATTGAACAGCATTTAATACGAAAAGGATATGCAACTATTTAAATGTGATAAAGGCTATAGAAGCAAATTGTCAATAGTAATGTGCAGTAGAAAATAAAATTTACTCAGAATCTCTCTTTGTTTCTCTCTCTCTCTCTCTCACACACATGCATGCACACACACACCTAATTTCTTAGAGCATTTACCTGAGGTTTTCACCATAAAATAAAAATAAAATGAGCAGCATGATATTACAGATTTCCCCCAAGGGGTTTAGTGTTAATTATTCCAAAAACGGTTCATAAGAAATTTAGAACCTGATGCCAGAGTTTATTTACACATGCTTTTGTCTAACAAGATACACTTCACTGACAGATGGTTAAACTGATCATTATGGACCAGCTTGCTACTAGTCATCAGTTTCAGTGTTAAGGGAAACAAAACAAATGTGAAGTGGGATAGAATAAACTCTTTTGTTAGACCTGGCATCCTTTGTGTGTTTATCCCTAACTTTTTGCCTTCAGACCTCCTGTTTTTGCTGATTTGGCTTTCAATGGCTCTAGGATTCTGCACACTTTACCACCACTGACCAGTGCTAAAGTGCTTATGCTCTCCTTAAAACTGGTAACTTTGACTTATCCGCAATTGGCATATTTCATTTGGTTTAATTAAATGCTACTAGTGGGCTTGCAGCAGGGATTGTGCCATCCTCCTAAGTAGCCCTTAAACCTGTTTCACGCCTGCCATTGTAGAGCCTGTGTGTGCAGTTTTAAACTGCCATGTCGACCTGGCAAGTTAAACCTATTGCCAGGTCCAAACCTACCTTTTCGATAATTCTTATGTATTCCAGTGGGCAAAACGTTATTTCCTGGGTGAGCATTAAGTTCTGTGATCGTATAACTTGATAAGCAAAGGTTATTTTGTGACATAACCTAATAGTCATGTTTCTTTAACATTGTAGTGAACCCCTGACGAAGTGCCAGGAAGGCACGAAATGCATTGGGTGACGCAAATTATCTTATCGAGGAGCAACTATGTTATTTTCCATGCTACAGAATAAGGTTCGTTATGGCATGTCTATAGCATTAAGGAATTCAAATTGGACATAGTGTGTCTAACATGTGAACTAAGAATAACTGAACACATTGAATGATTTAACCAGAAATAAACATTTGAGATGAACTTGACTAATTGGCATCCTTATGCACTTGAAGGCTGTGCGTCCGGTGTGGGGTGGGTAATCCGCCCCACTTTCTTCAGTGACTTTTATAAAGTTAGCATTTCTTGCCTTAATCATTTGGTGCCTGCAGCCTGTCTCTGGTCACATGACTGGGGGTAGTTGGGCTTTGTGTATTACACCTATCGGTGTAGAGGACACTTTCAGCAGCACCTGCACGTTGTCTGCTTTCGTCCCGAGCAGCAACGTGCAGGCCGTGTGGGGGCTATCTTGTTTTAAATTCCTACTGACCCAGGACAAAGGCCTAAGTTAAGAGGCCATCAGGCCTCCTTTTGTTTGATTATCCTGGCTAGAAGCTATCTGGAACCTCCCACTTAGATTCAATGCACTATAAGAATGTTAGATGTGTTAGTCTTTCCCAGTTTTACACAAATAACAATTTAAATACCACTGTTTTTTTTGTTGTTGCTTTTATAGCACTACTCATTACAATGCAAGGTGTCAGAGAGCTTAACATCATACATAAACATTATACATTGACAATATGCGTGTATAATTCAGTGTACAGGATGTGTTATATAAAACAGTGAGGGTTACAATGTGTAGGAGTCACATGCTTCTTATAGCTCACTGTGCGATATTAGAAGGATTACAATTTATGAACTGCAAGTAACAAGGATCTTTGTGTTAAAAGAAGTGATCCACTTACCTAGCTACATAAAATACAAATCTGTCATCTGCATGTTACATGATGTGCTTTGCAGGAGACACATTAACCCAGTATGCAAAGTAAGCAGTGTGTCATGCACCCCAGTGCAAGGAAGGAAATGGGTCCTCTGGCTGCTGTTTTAAGTGTAAAATAAATATAGCAGCACCCAGGATATGGTGGGCTCCTCGTCCATCTGGGCTCCAGTGCCACTGCATCTGCTGCACCAATGAAAGCTGCACCCCCTATAGCCAGAATCTCAGGTAGATTTACAAGAAAGTGGCGCAGTGCGGCACCGCAAGCCTTTTGGCTGAGCCATCCTGCTGCACTTTCAAAGCAGAGGAATGCAAAAATATTTACAATGATATGTCGCATTCCTGTGCTCTCCCCTGCGCTGGTGCTCAAACAGCTGCCATGCGCTGGCGCAGGCCCCCTTGCACCATGGTGCAAGGATGCCTGCGTCATGGGGACATTGTTTTTGTGCAGGAAGGGGCACCTTCCTGCACAAAAACAATTACTACAGGCATTTTCCTTTTCAATGTGTGCTGTAGAATGCAGCACACATTGAAAGAGGAAAAAAACGAGGAGAAACGAATCCTTGTTGTGCCTCGCTACGCCACCCCTAGGGTGGCGTAGCATACTGACAAATTTACAGGTTTACTAATCCTTGTAAATCTGGAAATGTGTCTGGTTCCATGGGTGTTGCATGGGAACACCCACAGCAACACCCATGGTATGCCCCTTTCAAGCAAAGTGCTGCGTGTTAAGGGGGTGTATTTACAAGGACAGGAGAAGTCACCCAGGGTGTCTTTTCCTGTCCTTGTAAATATGGGGCAGGGAAATGTGCTGCCAGTGCGTCAGAAAAAGTGAGGTTTGTAAATCTGCCCCAGAGAATCTCACGTGGCCTCAGACAAGCACACTGGACTCAAAACAGACTTTGATACGCTGAGAAAGAGTCGGCATGTTTAGTAGAGACTAGGCAGTAGAGACTGATATGTCAACACCAAGTAGAGGTAGCATAGCTAGACCTTTTGGCACCCGTGGCGGTCCATGCGTTTGCCGCCCTGCGGCAGCCGCATGTAAGAGCCAGGCGGGGGCTGGCGATTCCTGCATTTGCCACCGCCCACGACGGCTGCAGGTAAAACTGGGGGTGAGGCGGCCACCCCAAAAACTCGTGCCTCCCGTGTTGAACCGCCCCCCTCTTGCTACTCCACAGCCAAGTTGATGTTAGGCCGTTCGTTCATGATCCGCTTCACATTTCATGCCATGAGATGAAGGCATTTATAAGGAACAGTGGTCCCATTCAAAAAAGAGTAAAAATAAAGTACCACAATTAGTACAATGAAAAATTGGGTTTATGTATAAGTCAATGCAAGAATAATAGGATAATATGAAACAATAGTGAACAAATGAAAAAACAGAACAGTGAGTGAGTTTATGCTGTGGCAGGGTAAAAGGGAAATCAGCCGATTTCCAGAACCCAGGCAAGTGACTTAAAAGGTGACTTTTTTAGTGCAGGTAAATAAGTAGTAACAAAAAGTCAGTTAAACATCTCAAACTCCAACATTTGAATAATAAATATCGAGGAGTTTAGAAATGGTTGTCGACGACGTTTCAATCCCTGTGGTAATAGTGGGATCTCTTCAGGACAGGTAGATGGCAGGATTACCTGTGGAGTTAGCCTGGGGAGGGGAGAGAAAGCGGGGGAGAGAAGGGGAAGAGTATATCATAAAACAATATGAGGGTAGGGAAAGTAAAAAGGGGTTGAAATCAAGTGCTCAGTGAAGGGTGCGAGGGGGAGGGAAAAGGGGGGAATAGCGGGTAAAGAAGATGAAACCAAGGTCAAGGTAACTGGTAAAGGGAGAGCAGAGATGTAAAGAGTCTAAAGGCAAGGCAAGTTAATTAAGGGAAGGAGAAGGCATGTGGGAAGAATTGAAAGAATAGTGCATCCCAGAAAGTGCCAACTGAAAGGAGGAGTACCAAGGAGGTGAATGGGGGAGAAAATTAAGGGAAGTGGTGCGAGTGGCGAATAGGAGGACAGAGTAAGAGGGGACTTACAGGAACGATAGTCAGAAGCACCCAATTAAGGAATTAGACATCCGGCGGTTACCAAGGGGTGTATAGGTCAAGCGGAATCCCGGAGAGAACCCGAGATGCGGGTCGGCGGCCACGGGGACAGGACCTCACTGGATGTGCAGCGAGGGGTCCTCAAGTCCCGAAGAATGCGGGAGTCCGGAGGAGGGTTGCGTGAAGGTAGCGCGATGTCGCTGCGGGTAAGGAAAGGGTAAAGTAAGCAAGGGGTCGAAATTGCAGCCATCTGACAAGGTGCAACGGGCGCGGGGACTGGAGAAGCTTACCGGGTAGAAAAAGCGGAGATCCGCGATCTGAGGTCTCCAAGGGCCGTTCTAGGTGGGTGGTATGAAAGCTCGTAGAGTACGAGTGGGTCATAGGTCCCCAGCGGGGGCGGAAGTAGAAATAGGCGCACCCACAATTGGCAATAGAAGAAGGACAAGAATCATGCAGGGTTGCGGCGGCCATGATGGAAGAGTCGAAGGGTTCTAAATGAAACCAAGAGTGGTGCTAAGGGATGGGAAAAAGATAATCAAGGAAGGCAAGAAGGATAGCTGTGGCCAAGGTAGAAATGTGGAGAGCATCAGGGGGAAGTGGAGAGGGAAACAGTGAGGAGAGCCAAGAGTGGTGCGAAATGCGGGGAAGGGTGAGTGAGATAGAGAGAACTGGAAGGGGGTGTGCAAGGAGTCAAGGTAGAAGGGAATGGGTAAGGAATGCAATGGGGCGGGTGGTGGGAAAAGGTATAAGACAGAGAGGGGGTGAAAATAAAATTGGTAACAATAATGAGGAGAGGAATTAATGGTAATTCCAAAAGAAGGAAAAGGAAAAAACCAAAAAGTGGTAGAAGGGAATGAGGGTAGGATGTTAAGGGGGGCACGAAGTGGACGAGAACAAGCTAATCAGAAGGCAAACAATGAATAATGAACAAGTTAGAGCAGGTTAGACCAGTCCTCCAGACGGTTAAGTCCTGTGTGGAGGCTGTCAGTACGGATTATCCATTTGAATTCCTCCTTGTTGAGAACAGCAGCAATGTTCATGTTTCTTGAAGATTGTACGATCACACTGATAACTTGCCATTTCATGTCGTCCTCAGTGTGATTCAGTTGTGTGAAATGTTCAACAAGCGGCGCATTAGCAGTTTTGCAATGAATCCGGCTCCTATGTTGGCAAATCCGGATTCTAATCTTCTGTGTTGTTTGTCCCACATAGATCAGGTTGCATGGACAAGTTATGGCATATATAACATTATTGGTATTGCAATTGGAGAAATGACTCAGGGTGATGTTAATGTTAGCATGCACAAATTTTTTAGTGTCCGATGTGAACCTACATACACTGCATCCCGCACATTTGAAATGGCTCACCAAGGGTGATAAATTGCAGAAGGTTCTGAGGGTGGAGTCCCTTTTAGTGTCAGGGAGTGTAGCCCTAACCAAGTGGTCTTTCATACTCTTGCTTTTTTTTGAAAGCAAAAAGGGGGCGTTCCATTTCGAGGTTGCCAGCATTTAATGTGGGCCAGTGTCTATTGATACATTTTTTCACTATGTTGGAAATCGGTGTAAATGTAGTAACACAAACAAGTTTGTCGTTATTTTTCTTTTCTTTGGGGGTAAGTAGAATCTCCTTAGGGCAATATCAGGCTCTTTTTAGTAATCTCTTCACTAATTTACGTGGGTAGCCCCTGCTGGTCAATTTCTTTAATAGCAGGTTAGCTTCAGAAAAATAGTCTTGTTTGAAGAAGCAATTGCGCCGTATGCGAAGAAACTGTGAATAAGGTAGTGAGTCACGGAGGGCTCTAGGGTGGTGGCTGCTGTATGACAATAGAGTGTTTTTTTCGGTGGGTTTGCGGTAAAGAGTGGTGTAGAGGCCCCCATTGTGAACAATGATGGACAAGTCCAAAAATGCTATCTGTTCTTTGCTACTGTTGACAGTAAACTTAAGACCATTGCTGTGAAGATTAAGCCAGTTGTGGAATTGAGAGAGGTGGGCTGTAGTGCTATCCCAGATGAGAAAAATGTCATCTATGTAGCGCTTCCATTCTAGAATGTGGGACCTGAAGGGGTTGTGAAGGGATAGTATTCTGTTTGTCTCAAGCCAATCCATATAGAGTAACGCAAAATTAGGAGCGAAAACTGCACCCATCCTGGTACCTTTCACTTGTTGATAAAAGGTTCCGTCAAAAAGGAAAAAATTCTTAGTGAGGCAGATCTTGAGGAGGTGAGTAATAAAAGAAGTCGGGACGGAGTGGGGTTGTGGTCTAGTATTAAGGGTAGAACAAATGACGTCAATACCTTCATCATGGGGAATATTAGTGTAAAGCGTCTCCACATCGAGGGTGCAGAGAAGGCTATTGAGGGGATTGAAGGGCAGTTCCTGTACAAGGTTGACCATAGCCATGGTGTCCTTAATGTAGCATTGCGTAGTGGGGACAAAGTCTCTGATAAAGTAGTCACTGTACCTTCCCAGTGGTTCTAGAATTGAACCACATCCGGAGACAATGGGGCGTCCCGGAGGTGTGGTGGAGTTCTTATGTATCTTGGGTAAAGTGTAAATCACTGGTGTACGGGGGCATTTGGTATTAAGAAACTGGAATTCATTCTTATTCAAAAAGCCTTGGGCCAGGCCTTCTTCAGTGATGTCCAAAATAAGCTTTTCGATCTCCTTGGTGGGATCAGTGGGAAGTATTAAGTAGTGGTCTGTTCTAGAGAGTTGGCTTAGTATTTCTTGTTTGTAGGAATCTGTGTTTTGGATGACAATACCACCGCCCTTGTCCGCTGGTTTGATGGTCAGATTGTCTCTCAATGGGGGCCTCTACACCACTCTTTACCGCAAACCCACCGAAAAAAACACTCTATTGTCATACAGCAGCCACCACCATAGAGCCCTCCGTGACTCACTACCTTATTCACAGTTTCTTCGCATACGGCGCAATTGCTTCTTCAAACAAGATTATTTTTCTGAAGCTAACCTGCTATTAAAGAAATTGACCAGCAGGGGCTACCCACGTAAATTAGTGAAGAGATCACTAAAAAGAGCCTGGTATTGCCCTAGGGAGATTCTACTTACCCCCAATGAAAAGAAAAATAACTACAAACTTGTTTGTGTTACTACATTTACACCGATTTCCAACATAGTGAAAAAATGTATCAATAGACACTGGCCCACATTAAATGCTGGCAACCTCGAAATGGAACGCCCCCTTTTTGCTTTAAAAAAAAGCAAGAGTATGAAAGACCACTTGGTTAGGGCTACACTCCCTGACACTAAAAGGGACTCCACCCTCAGAACCTTCTGCAATTTATCACCCTTGGTGAGCCATTTCAAATGTGCGGGATGCAGTGTATGTTGGTTCACATAGGACACTAAAAAATGTGTGCATGCTAACATGAACATCACCCTGAGTCATTTCTCCAATTGCAATACCAATAATGTTATATATGCCATAACTTCTCCATGCAACCTGATCTATGTGGGACAAACAACACAGAAGATTAGAATCCGGATTTGTTGCAAAACTGCTAATGCGCCGCTTGTTGAACATTTCACACAACTGAATCCTACTGAGGACGACATGAAATGGCAAGTTATCAGTGTGATCGTACAATAGATATGTATGCTGACGCCGTATTTTCACAGAATCAGAGACCAAGTAATGTTATATGGAAAGTGTTGTTTGTTGATGCTAGATAATAACCTTCCTGTAACAGGAAATTATGCAGGAAAATGTACTAATAAAAGATATTCAAACAAAAAAATCAGTGTGATCGTACAATCTTCAAGAAACATGAACATTGCTGCTGTTCTCAACAAGCAGGAACTCAAATGGATAATCCGTACTGACAGCCTCCACACAGGACTTAACCGTCTGGAGGACTGGTCTAACCTGCTCTAACTTGTTCATTATTCATTGTTTGCCTTCTGATTAGCTTGTTCTTGTCCACTCCGTGCCCCCCCTTAACATCCTACCCTCATTCCCTTCTACCACTTTTTGTATTTTTCCTTTTCCTTCTTTTGGAATTACCATTAATTCCTCTCCTCATTATTGTTACCAATTTTATTTTCACCCCCCTCTCTGTCTTATACCTTTTCCCACCACCCGCCCCCATTGCATTCCTTACCCATTCCCTTCTACCTTGACTCCTTGCACACCCCCTTCCAGTTCTCTCTATCTCACTCACCCTTCCCCGCATTACGCACCACTCTTGGCTCTCCTCACTGTTTCCCTCTCCACTTCCCCCTGATCCTACCACCTTTCTACCTTGGCCACCGCTATCCTTCTCGCCTTTCTTGATTATCTTTTTCCCATCCCTTAGCACCACTCTTGGTTTCATTTAGAACCCTTCAACCCTTCCATCATGGCCGCCGCAACCCTGCGTGATTCTTGTCCTTCTTCTATTGCCAATTGTGGGCGCGCCTATTTCTACTTTCGCCCCCGCTGGGGACCTATGACCCACTCGTACTCTACGAGCTTTCATACCACCCACCTAGAACGGCCCTTGGAGACCTCAGATCGCGGATCTCCGCTTTTTCTACCCGGTAAGCTTCTCCAGTCCCCGCGCCCGTTGCACCTTGTCAGATGGCTGCAATTTCGACCCCTTGCTTACTTTACCCTTTCCTTACCCGCAGCGACATCGCGCTACCTTCACGCATCCCTCCTCCGGACTCCCGCATTTTTCGGGACTTGAGGACCCCTTGCTGCACATCCAGTGAGGACCCGTCCCCGTGGCCGCCGACCCGCCGGTCGGACCCGCATCTCGGGTTCTCTCCTTGATTCCACTTGACCTATACACCCTTTGGCAACCGCCGGATGTCTAATTTCTTAATTGGGTGCTTCTGACTATCGTTCCTGTAAGTCCTCCTATTCGCCACTCGCACCACTTCCCTTAATTTTCTCCCCCATTCACCTCCTTGGTACTCCTCCTTTCAGTTGGCACTTTCTGGGATGCACTATTCTTTCAATTCTTCCCACATGCCTTCTCCTTCCCTTAATTAACTTGCCTTGCCTTTAGACTCTTTACATCTCTGCTCTCCCTTTACCAGTTACCTTGACCTTGGTTTCATCTTCTTTACCCGCTATTCCCCCCTTTTCCCTCCCCCTCGCACCCTTCACTGAGCACTTGATTTCAACCCCTTTTTACTTTCCCTACCCTCATATTGTTTTATGATATACTCTTCCCCTTCTCTCCCCCGCTCTCCCTCCCCGCCCCAGGCTAACTCCCCAGGTAATCCTGCCATCTATCTGTCCTGAAGAGATCCCACTATTACCACAGGGATCGAAACGTCGTCGACAACCATTTCTAAACTCCTCGATATTTATTATTCAAATGTTGGAGTATGAGATGTTTAACTGACTTTTTGTTACTGCTTATTTACCTGCACTAAAAAAGTCACCTTTTAAGTCACTTGCCTGGGTTCTGGAAATCGGCTGATTTCCCTTTTACCCTGCCACAGCATAAACTCACTCACTGTTCTGTTTTTTCATTTGTTCACTATTGTTTCATATTATCCTATTATTCTTGCATTGACTTATACATAAACCCAATTTTACATTGTACTAATTGTGGTACTTTATTTTTACTCTTTTTTGAATGGGACCACTGTTCCTTATAAATATGTACCTACCCTTGGTCCCTTCTGACTCCTAGGGTCTCCTTGTTTCTTACATGAGATGAAGGTGGCAGCATTTCTTAGCATGGAGGTGTGCTAACAAGGCAACAATGCCCATGGTATCTAGCTGAGGTGAGAATTTGTACTTTTAACTAATTTGGCGCCTGTAACTAGTATGAACGTTCTTTGTTGAGGTCTGAATATCAGCAAACTGCAATTTGTGTATGAGTCATACGCTCCAATGATGTACAATTTGTATATTAGATTCCTAATTCTCATATAATATTAATAATGAAGGTCCCTCTTTTCAAATTGTTTAAGCGCGCATGGTGTAATGAACTTGGGAAAGTGTGTACACAACGCTTTGGGCCTGGCTCCATAGATCTGTGTGTCCATCAGTGTAAGGCATGTATAAACCCCAGCGCCGCAAGTATGGGCGTAGTTTATATTTTCTTGACAGATTTGCAACAAATCAAGATATTGTATATATCGAGTAAGCGTTTACTGCTCAGCTCGTGTGCCTTTAGGAATGCCTGCCCTGATGGTATCTGCAGTAAGTGGTTGGCGAGACTCCCACAGATGTAAACACACTGAAGGCTGAAATCAACGCCCAAACACCACTGACAATAAATCACATATATGAAATAAAAAAAAACGCCTGTGAATCAAACTGCACCTGTTAACCGAATACTTAAAGGATATTAATTCATTTTAAACAGTGTATCACACCCAAACGTTGGAACTGAGGTAACAACACCAAAAGGACGACAGGAGACGCGAGGAAACAGTGTACTTACTGCGAATCTTCGTCAAGAGAAGACCGAATAGGAGATAAGGCGCGCCGTATTCTCTCCTTGTTGTAATCAGAGGTTGTGATGAACGCAGGGACTACAAACAGAAAAGTACCATGATGTAAATGAAACACGTGACCCGTGTCAACTTCGCAGATAGTGGTGACATCTTTAGCTTTGAGCTCTCGGTAGCTTGTGAAAGAAAGTGTTTTTTAGGCATTCACAGAGTATCAATGCATCTGGTACTAAGGAACCATGTAGAACGGGTTTAAGCTTCCTATCTAAAAGGCCCTAGACACCAGGGGGCAGATTTACAAGAAAGTGACGCATCTGTAGAGATGCGTCACTTTCCCTGCGCCAACATGCCAAATTCTTGCGTCACCATGGATGCGCCGTATTTACAATACGGCGCACCATGGCGCAAGGATTGACAGATGCGTCAGAAATTCTGATGCATCCGTTGACGTAAAAGTCACGCATTGCTGGAGTCGTGTCGCAAGCACGACGCAGCTCCAGCAATGCTCAGGGCCGCATCAATTCTTACGCCTGCTTCAAGCAGGCGCAGGGTCTTGACGCAGCATGGACGTAAAAGTGACTCAGTGAAATCTTGTAGATTTCACTGCATCACTTTTACGGGGCTTACTGCGATGGAACGCCCACCCTGCATACATTAAACCTGACGCAGGTTTAGTGTGGCGCAGGGCTTCACAACATGACGCATCTCCTTAGATGCGCCACGTTGTAAATGGGCCGCAACTTTTACGCTGCCGATGCGTCACAAAAGTGATGCAACGACGGTGCAAAAGTGATGCAAGGGGCTTGTAAATCTGCCCACAGAAGTGTCCAAACGATCGCAAAACCCCCGATAAGCGTGGCGCCGTGTGCCACGCTTATCGAAACATTTCCCCAAAAAAGGACACAGTCTACTCAACCAAGTGCAAAAACAGCACCCATCATATAACCACATGCTACATGTTCTGTTTATGCAAACGAACACGCGGGCACTCGGCACACGAGAGACAACACTAATAAAATGTATAAATTAACAAGGCAGCAGTACTGGAAGTCTGCACACTGCGCTATTATACAAAACAACTAGAAAGTACGTGATTCCAAAAGCCATGCCCACCACCAGTAGCGCTCTGACACTTTTCACCAGGGGCAGAAGGGACACAAGGAGGATCACACAACAGGTTAAACAAGTATTGGCAATGCCAATAGGTTTGGCTTATGAATGCACGGTCAAGCCACACCTAAAAATCCATGTACTTTAAGGACTGCTCCCCTCCCATCTGTGCAGCTCTGCAAGGCATGCTGTATTTAAGTATAGACTTGAAGCCCCGCCCACTCTCCACCCATGTTTGTCATTAGCTTGCGTCATTGTCCTTCGTAAATGCTGGCTTCTGATTCATTAATAGGGTTGTTAGTCCTTCCTTAGTACCGCCTTGTCTTCATTTGTAACCTCCCATTAGAACTGTCCCTTTTACTTCTGTTGTTACACAGTCTGTCTTATTTAATCTGCAAACACTATGGGGCATATTATCAAGCACAGCGTTAAAATTATCGCCGCTTTAGTGGCAGAAAACTGCTGCTAAAGCGGCGATAATAGGCTTAATAAAATGACCTTGAGAATTCCCATAGAAGCCCATGTTCTGGTGTCAACATGGGCTTCTATTAGAATTCTCTGCGACATATTATCAAGCACATTATCACCGCTTTAGCTGCAGTTTTCTGCCGCTAAAGCGGCGATAATTTTAACGCCGTGCTTGATAATATGCCCCTATTTTCTTTAATGAGTTTCTCCTACTGCAGGCACGACATGCTTTCCTGCAGCATTCAGTGCACCATGCGCGCTTTCATGTTCCAAGCAGCCCAGGACAATGGCGGCCGCTTCTTTGAAATGAAATAGGTCTTTACAAGACTTTGAGCTATTGGCATTGTAAATGGCAATGCCTTTTATTTATGTGTTAATTATCAAAACAGATAAATAAAAGGCATTGTCATTTACAATGCCAATAGCTTAAACTCTCGCAAATGCGAGCCCTATTGTATTGCAAATGCTTGTTTGAGGAAGCACACAACTTCTGCCCAATCAAAATACGCACTCATGGCTCCCAACAAGTGTGCGGAGACAAAGCCCCTCTTTTGGAGATTTTCACATAATTGTCTGGCGATAGCTACACTGTCAAGCTAGACCATGAAAAGATAGGCAATTCAGCATGCACACACCAATGGATGCATGCTTACATTACTTTGCAGCAGACTGTGCTGTAGTACTATACAGCCCACATACTAATTATATATGAACTGTGCCCACTATATAGTGGCTACCTGGGGTCATAGCAGAAACAATGTAGACCCAAACACAACACCAATGTAGAATCATCCCCCACCTCAGAAAACTCCACTGGCTCCCAATTCAGAAGAGATGTCACTTCAAGACGCTGATCCACACATGCAAGGCCCTACACAACCAAACACCAGCTTACATGAACTACCGCCTGAACTTCTACCAACCCTGCAGACACCTGCGCTTCGCCTCCCTCCATCTCACTCACACCCCTTGCATACGTCAAAGCTTCAGCGGTGGTCATTCCTTCTCCTACCTTGCGGCCAGGTCCTGGAACGACATCACTCTTCACCTCCGGACCTCAACCTCTCTACTGGAATTCGGGAAAGACTCAAGATCTGGCTATTCAACTGAGCCTCCGTAGCAGATTCTCAGCACCTGGGTACCTTCATGAGTGATTAGACATGCTATACAAGTGTTGTTTTGATTTGATAAACACTGTCACAGCCAATAGGTCTCTATTTTCGTTAGTGTTTTATAATAGTTGGGTGACTATGTGTGTGTTGCCCCAACCGTCATAGAAAGAAAGTCCCTTAATAAAGTAACATCTCAGGCTATACTTTATGAAAGCCGGGAGTGGGGTTCCTTTGCTAAACTGACTGCATTAGGAAGTTGAAGGTGTACTGTTAAAAAAGAGTGTTAGGAAAAGGAGTCAGAAGATTAAGTAATGAATTCAAAAACATACACAGAGTGAAAACCACTTAAAAAGTGTAAACAGCATAAACAGCAAAAAATGCATAGAAGATACAATTGACAAAGGGAAGCTTTGCGAAAGGTGATATATGTGCATGTCTTTTCTTTGTGATCAAAAAAGCTGTAATTCCAACCACATGACAGCAAATAAAACACCTGCACGTGCAAGGTCAATAAGTGAATTGCATTGTTCTTACAATACACACTTCTTAAAAAACTATAAATCAGCAGTTAACTTATTGTCATGTCATAAAAGTAAATACATCGAAGAGCACACACTTTCTTTGATGTTACATCAATAGTCTAACAAAAGGACTACTTGATACCTCATCGCCAAAACCAAATGGAAATACAGATAGCCAAATCTAACCATCTCCAAAATGCCATGTCCTTGATGGACAGCCCATCCATTCAACGACAAGCCATGAAAACCACACTATAGGGGGCTAACTCAGACCCCACTTGCTCTTTGTGCTAGCACTTATTGTAATGTTTTGAAGTGTTGATGACAGAAGGGCCTCTAGGCAGCTAAACCTGTCAACTACCAAACCTAAAAATAAAAAAGAAGCATGGTCAAAGCCAATAGATTTGCTTTTTGTGAAGTAAAACATTTGGTGTTCTGATGGCTCCACCAAACTTGAAGACTCAGGGTTTGGTGGATCTTCATTTTGGTCAATAACTAAAATGAAGAAAATGGATTTCCAGAAATTCCTAAAAAATATCAAAGTGAAGTCCTGGCATTGGAAATGAATCTTGGGTCTGGTATAAGAAAACCAAACCCCAAATTTCAGATATTTGCTAAGTCATCAGAGATGGCAAATACAATAAAAAAATGTGTATAGAAGCAGTAAATAAAAATAGGATGCAGCAGTTTTTTTGTCAATTTCTCCAGTGACTCAACAGGAAGGAGAACTGGATGGTCAACAGGAACAAAGAATAGGAGAGATAAAGAAAAATGGGCAGACTTTAGCAGTGGCCATGATTAGGCATAGAGAGATAGGAATGAGAAATGTAGACAAAATACAGAAGTAAGAGGAAGACGATGAAGGTGAGACAAGAAAGAGTAGGAAGAAACAACTGCAGTGGAGGCAGTGAATGGGCCACAGTATAGTCCCCTTAACATACTGTTGAAATGTGAAAAATAAAGAGTGGCAGACAGGACAGCAGGCGAAGAAAGAAAATGGACCTGGACATGGGCCTAGGAATGAAGAGGAATTCATTGGGTCCCACTGGGTCTCTGTTTTCACTCTAAAAGATATAGAGGGAGAGGAGACAGGGTCGAGTACAGGTGGGAATGCAGTTTGGCATCTAAAAGGTAAACATTTTCAACATTAATGGTATTCACACGTTTACTGTCTGACACATGGTGAATGTCTTTCAGTTTGAAAAATAAAAAGAGCGTTGCTACACCTGGCATCCTTGGCGTGGTTTCCCCTGACTTTTTTTGCTTTCTGACCTGTTTTGCTGACTTCATTTTTGCTGGCTATAGGATTCTGTGCACTTTACCACTGCTGACTAGTGCTAAAGTGCAGGTGCTCTTTGCCTAAAACAAAGTAGCATTGGCTTATCCATAATTGGCCTATTTAATATACTTATAAGTCCCTAGTAAAGTGCACTACATGTGCCCCGGGCCTGCACATTAAATGCTACTAATGGGCCTGCAGCACTAATTGTGCGACACACTACAGTAGCCCTTTAAAACATGTCTCAGGCCTACTATTGAAGAGCCTGTGTGTGCAGTTTAAACTGCCATGTCGATCTGACAAGTTAAACCACTTGCCAGGCCCAACCCTTCATTTTTAATACATATAAGCCACCCCTAAGGTAGGCCCCGGTCAGCCCAAGGGCAAATTGCCGTGTATTTGGAAAGTTGGACATGTACTTTTAAGTTTTACATGTCCAGGTAGTGAAAAACTCTTAAATTTGTTTTTTTTATTATTATCTCGCCCATAGGATAACATTGGGATTGCCTTATTTCATGTTACAAGTGTAATTTTCAATTGGGACAAAAAGGACATTTTGTGTTTGGTGTTTCTGGACTCACAATTTAAAATCCCAACTTATGGAGAAGTCGAATTTTAAATTGTAAGTCTAAAAATGTCACTTTTAGAAATACAACTACTGACTCTACTTAACCAACACAATGATTTCTATTGGTGGTCACACAACTCAATTACTGGGATCACCATTTATTTTCATCATGATTTAGGAAATACTTTTCATTTTGCATATAACTGTCATCAACAGAGGAACAACATTGTCATGAAATGCATCAAATAACATTCATTATTTGTCCCACATCAAATAAAAAGCATTATTACATTACCAAAAAAATGATTTATTACATACAATAAAAACAATATAAAACATGTACCAATAAATGTCATGAACTTCAAAACAGCCAAAGAAGCACTGAGTGGAATGCCTGTAGAGGCCCTCATTTTTTGGTTTTCAGTGACCACAAGTAGAAACCAATGTGTTAGTTAAGTAGAGTCAGTATTGGGATTTGCATGTTCTAAAAATATGTAGTGGCCTAGCCTTGCTGAAGTTAAGTTGGCCCAACCCCTTGTTGCTGTCAAATTTTAAAAAGTTGCTATTTTCTTACTTTAACCATTTTGTTCTTCTGACTGTCTCTGAATACACATCTGGGATGGGTGCCAGATGGGATTGGTGCATTCTCTCTGGACAGTCACACACAAAGAGAGCTGAGGTGTGACATTCACATCCTGATGGCCCGCCACCAGGCTGATGGACATTCCTGAGCTAGAAGGGAGGGGGGATCTGACACTTGCACCTGAATAGGGTTGGGCCTGTCCCCACACAAAGAGCTGCATACCCCCCTGTAGTGAGTTTGGACCCAGGATAGGAAGGGTAGGGGGCTTGTGGACTTCAAAGGCCTCTCTTTGAATTTTCCCCCACTTCAAAGGCACAGCTGGGTATAAGTACTGGACCCCTGACACCACCAACTCGGCACACTCTGGACCTGAGAACACTCTGCCAGGAAGGAGGACTGCTATGCTGAGGAAAGGACTGTCACTGCTGACTCTGCTGGAATTGCTGGACTTCTGCTCTGCTGTGCTTGCCCTGCTGCCTGCTGCCCCTTGCCTGGTGGTGAGAAGGACAGGACCCGAATCTCTACATCCCCAGAACCAAGTGACTCCTAGGGTTTTCTGACTTGCCTCCTGTTCTGAAGTCTCAGGGACATCAAAAACTTCATCCAACCCTACTGCACCCTCCGGGCTCTGGACACTACAAATGTAGAGTAGCACCGCTGTGCTTTATGGTTGACAGGTGGTACCTCAGTAAGCAGCTATCTGTTCACCAGGGGCCAGATGTATCAAAGGGTTTTACCCATTCTGTGTCTATGACAAAATACGTTCCTACATATGGCCCCAGGTTCCCAAATAATCATTCACAGAAAAATAGCACAGGGAGGAGGGGCTGAGACTCCACAATTGGTTTTTTTCTGTATATTTATGAAAAATCATGAACTTTGATTTATTCTGATTAGCTTCCAACTTGTTATCTAGGGTGTATGCCTATTATTCATGTAATGCTGACTACACGCAGATGTAAGTTTGATCCAGTATGTTGATGTCCTCTGCATTTTGCAGCATTTGTAGCAGCTATCTCAATATTCTTGATTGGAGATAATCTGACCCTATAGAGAGCTGAACTGTCTAACGGATAAATAGCAAGGGGTCTAAAACGCACCCCTGTTGAGCCCTCTGTTAATGTTTATTTGTTTTGATACACTTAAACCATTGCCAACCTTAATGCTCATCCAGGTATGTTAGTACAGGGAAATTGTGTCCCTCAACATGGGAGCCCCTTTGGCCCCAATTCAATCAATTTTTGAAAGAACAAAATGATCAACTCTGTCAAAAGTGGTAGAGTCATTGATAAAACAGGCAAAGCGAGAACCTCCTTTGTGATCTGGTGCCTGATAAGGCATAAATGACAAACCGTGTTACAGTGGGGTTAGAAAGCTGCTTGTAAAAAAGGAATTATTTTCTTTTCCGCTTCCTATGTTTCTAGTTCATTTATTAAAAGCCTGGTGTAAACTTTCCATCGATATCTAAGAATGAATTCAAACAACAGAAGGTTGGACTGGCTCTGCTGCCCTTTTTGAAAAGAGAGAATTAAAATGTAGCCTCACCATGAGTCAGGTATAGTGGACAATATGAAGTTAAGGGACGAGGAAGCTGAATGAACCACAAGGCAAATACCAAAATAAGGTAATGGAATGAGTAAGCCGAGTGCAAACTGAACCTGAACAGACGGTCAATTAAAGTAATACTGCCTCTATTGACCTAAAAGAGAGACTTGCTATTTAAGGTTCTAGTGAGGCTGGTACAACACAACTGATCTGTTTGCGTGTGTTCCCTTTCTTTGCATGCGTGTATTCTCTACTGCCCTGTTTTCCACGGACTCCAAGTTTGATATTGTTGGGGTCTTTTCTGTGCTACAGTGTCTTGGGAACTGACAAGAATATCCCAGGGATGCCCCCTATATGATAATAGTAATATTGTAAATTGGACCCATATTTTTCTTTGGGGGAAAAACTCACATAATTACTTGTTTGAGAGCATGTATTTTTAATGGTACTACTTAAGTGGAAGGTTACACAAAGTACACAAATTATTTTTTTATTGCTAAAGTTCTAACAATTTGTTTCTTATTGAAATGCATTGCAGTGATTGCCTATTTGTGTGTGGGGGGGGTCACTAGAAGGAGCACAAGGAAAGACTGATAATAGATTTTAGTCAAAATAAAAATCCTTTATTGAGGGGATCATATTAATTATAGTAACTGTAGTGAGTACTTGATTTCACCTGTGAAAGATGCTGATTATTTGCTGGAATTTCATGAACAGTCATGATTTTCTCATGGAAATTAAGGTTGCTACTATCAAAGCTAAAATGAGGAGGTATTTAATATAAATATACAGATCTCTTCCTCGTCAATGTGAGAGAAAAAAAGTCTGACATGCTGAGTAAAATATGTGCTTCCACAGGCGGCCGCAGTCTGACAGTTGGTTCCCCATTGTTCTACTGCAGCTTGACCACTGCACTCTACTGAACAACTAGAGTGCTATCTTTCTATATTCATGACAAATGTAAGGCACACCTGAACGTCATGTTTCTGGATTAGGAGCTGTTGAATTTATAGCTTTTTGCTAAGAGTATTCTGAAGGAGATGAGCAGTGAATGCTTAATACAGATAGGAAAACAGCCATTTAAAAAATGTGAGAAGTAAGGGGTTGTAATCGTTTTTGACATTATATTATATCTTTTAAAGGTTTAAATAGTTAAAAGGAACCCCCATAGCTAGTGAGTCACTCTAAAAAGAGTTATTTCGACATTTTTTTTATTTCTTTTTACGGCTCAGACCTCCTTTCATTATTATTTGCACTACCTTGCCTGAACATATACTGGCTTCAAACCTATTTGTATAGTGAGCAAAAGAAAAGAAAAAAAAAACAGTTTCAAAAATTATATAGTCAATGTCTATAAAAATATATCTTAGTTTAAACGACTACATCAAAGTTAATTAAATAAACATTTTAAAATGAGCAGCATTGTAAACCAGGCATCGATTTTAAAACAGTTTGAAAACTTTAATGGACTTCACAATTTTCACGGACTGAGAAATTTTGAAACATATAATACAGGCACAAGGAAAGGAATGTGTTTGTGGACTCATTTTCAGGAGCTTGTAACAACACAGATATAAACATTTTCAGTAACATATTACGCTTGCTACACAGATTGAGAGGTACATTCACAAGAACGTGTGATAACTACCGCAAGAGTAGCTCAACGCAACTCTCAACATCGCAGCCAGTGGCACCTGGAGTGCCGAGCAGGGTATCAGTCTGATGATGGCATCCACGACAGGTGTGAGCAACTCTGTTAGTCTGTCAGGACCACCGTTTCGACTCTGGCAGATGGCGGTTGGAGGTGGTCCTGGCATTGGTGGTGTGTGCCTCCTGCGGTGATGCGACGTCCAGGCTGGTCAGGACTCGATTTGATGTGTGAGCCCTGGTGGACCGCAGTTGAGGCCAGAGGCAGCGACAGCGCAGGGCCACAGACATATGGCGTTGATGACCCTAAGGCCATCGCCTCAGAGGCCATCCAATATCTCAGAAGAAGGGGTCCCGGACATGAGCAGCACAGAGTTAGTGGCCTTGGATGCACTGCGACCGGCACAGGCACCCAGTCACGGGACGGTGACATGCGGTGCAGTCAGATGGGCCATGCGACCTTAGCGGGTTCTCATCAATGTCCGAGGTGTATGTTGCAGAGTGTTGCGGGGGACAGTGGAAGGTGCCCTCCAGGGCATGATGCAGACCGTGGAAGCTGTCCGGAAGCAGCAAATGGAGGGATGGACTGCCACGGCCTCGTTTTCGCCACAAAGTCAGTATCACCGCCATGATGGCGATGACAACCCCAAGTCCATGGACTCAGTCGCCACCAAAGTCCAACCAGAAAGTGTCCATGAGTCTCGGGGAGTAGTCATAGTGGCACCAGGGCTGAAAGAGAAAGCAGTCTGCGATGAGGCCTGTAGAATGACATCAAGTCTGCCATAAATAAACCAAGGCTGAATTCAAAGGTGTGTGTGACCTATTCAACCGCAGTGTAGGCCGGGGTCAGGGGTCAGCAAGGGCCCACAGCCACGTGTCGTTGGGATGCTATGCACATGGTTGCTGCCACCTGTCCAAAGGGAGTACAGTGAAGTAGAATCTTCCTTTTTATGCGTACACAAACAATGTATGATCAAGACTCAGTTCCAAATGTGTGACCTACTTGACCGTAGTGTAGGCCGGAGGCGGCAGTAGAGTACGTAAACGAGAAAGGACTAAAGCGGGTTTGTGTCGTGGAGGCCGTGATGGTCTAAGAGGCTGCCAAGGTCGCACCCTTGGGCTTGGAGCTTGCGCAGGCACGTGGTGAGCCCTCCTTGGCACACGTCGGTGTCGGAAGGTGATCAGTGTGGCCTGGCTGTGCTGGGGCGGGCCTGACGGGCTCGGGGTCCAGCAGTCCAGGGTACGGCAGGCACACAGGATTGCAGGCAACTTCCGCTCACGAGGACGGTGTCAGCCTTGTGGCGTGGTGAGAGCTGCTGCCCTGGCAGAGACGTTGGGCTTACCGGAAGAGGACCACGCCTAGGGCTACGTGCTTTTTATTCACACCCCTACGCTGGCCTGGCGTACGCCAGACCATCCCACTCCGCTCATTCTTACGCTGGGGATGTAACAGGCAACATTTCCGCAAACTCCCCCGCTGGCTGGGGTGACATAGTTGCGTCCACTGTCCACTACACTCCATGCACCAGTGGTGTATGTCGCCATACATATGTGCTCGGTATACTGCGGTCTGTTCAGCACATCTCCGCCACTCTTGGCATTGTGTACTTTCCCAATCATGGTTCTCCTGCATCCTTCACACATGCCTGGTCGCCACCACATTGGGCCAGTGTGTGGCTGAGGTGCCATGCCATTGATGGCTCATGTTCACGGCTTGCCCAAGTTACCATTGTGAGTTGTTCTGTCATGTCTGGTGTGTGGGCATGATGTTTTGCATGTTGGTTGTGATTTTGTGACGTGTGCATTGCCAGAGTTGTGAGTTGCATGGTTGTGGAGTTGAGGTGAGTGGGGTGTTCATTTGGAACTTGCCAAGGGGCTATGCATTTCCCTTGGTGCCATCCTGGGTACGCTGGTTGCTGATGGACTGTCGGAGGGTGAAGGGACCATGCACACTGGCTGGGTATTTGGAGGCGACATTGGTGGAGGTTCCACGGTGTTCGGTTGGTGCCTGCACATTGATGTGAGACGTGCGCTTTCTGTTGCGGTGATTGTGTGCTGTGTCACCAGGGGGCACAGGTATGACATGTGTGCTGAGGATTGCCCCCAACATGTGGGCACATCCAGCTATGGTGTATGGTCCTTGCTTGATCTCCAGCAGATGCTGCGCATTGTGTTGGACATATGGGGACAGGGGTACCAGGCTGATGGTGATGTCCAAGACTGGTGTGAGGGACTTGGATGTGGCTGGCTGTGTGACTCATCCGACTCTGGCGGATGTTGGTTGGGGGGTGCCAGGGGCCAACAGGTGCAGCACAGCCAGCAGCTTTGTGTGGGGTGGGATGTTGGTTGTCCGCTGTGTTAGTGCTGTCGGCCTGTTGGGCGTTGTTGGTCAGGATGCGTATGATGGTTGTCCTTTTGAGCTTGTAGTGGGCAATGACATTGTCAGGTGTTGGGTCTGTGAGGCTGGTGCGTTTCCTGGGGGTCCGCTGTCTTTGTCTACGCTGCCTCTGTGGTGGTCCGGGGGGGGGGGGGGGTGTTCCGGTGGGGGTTGGGTTCATGTGGTGGTGGCGGTGGGTGTTGTGGCCCTCTTGGGTGTCTGGCCCGCATGACCAGTGGCTCCATGGCATCTGTTCCCCTTCCAATGTGGCTGTGGGCTGTGCTCCCTTTTGTGGTGCAGGCTGTGGTCTGACTGTGCACCAGGTCAGAGCAGGTGTTATTTTTCTGCTGCTAAGGAGCCTTATCGCCTGTTTTGTGTTCTTATCGCAGTTCTGGCTGGTCGTTGTGAATGTTGTGGAGTGGTGTTGTCGCGGCTTTGGGCGTGGGAACGCCTACTCTTCATCTCATTAGCGATAGTTGCGGGGGTCATCTGTGGCAATTTGTATTGCGGCTGCTATCGCGGGTAAACTGGTGCTGTGGGCTGTTAACACCAGCTTGTGATTGGGGCGATCAGTTTATTGCAACTTTGGCTGCGATAAAGTGCTGTTAACTCGGCGATAGATCCTTGTGAATATCCCCCTGAGATTCTTAAGAAGCCTTGTCCAGCAGCATCTCTCCCAGTGCAGGAACAGTCTGTAAGACAGGTGAAAACTCTAGCCCTTTATTAGAACTCTATGATCATCTCAGACTGTTGTGAGGGGATGAAGGTGTAATGATAAGATAGTTGATACTGCAGCAAGGCTTTTTTCAGGTTTTACCTATGAGTGTCCTTGGTTGGCATTGACGAGCTAGAAGTTAATCAAAATGCAGCATTTTGGTAGATTTCAGCTGCATGATTTAGAGTCGCTAGTTTGACATCTTAACACGACATTTCCGCAGGGTTGAAAGGCTATTCAAAGTCAGAAGCCCCTGTGATACTGACAGGGGAAACAGGTTTTAAACTATCAGTGACCTGTAGCAACCAAGGTTGGGGTAGTCATCACCAAGGAATGAATAAATACATGATTAAGTAATCAATTTTCAATGATGGCTCCAGAAGTTATCATTTTGTTCAAATAAATCACAGAGGACCAAAGAAACTGGACATATGTTGAAAGTTGTTAAAGAAATTGAATTCTCGACACCATTGGTGTTGACAGTGATATTTCTACTACTATGTAATCATCATTTATACTTTAGGGATGCGTCTGTCCATCTTGCAAGCACATTGAAGATTAGAGGCGCTAGAATGTTTATAACAAATATGAATATGAGTATGTGTTATTCATGATTTCTACCTTGCAACCAGTTTACACCTGAACGCTGCCTTACTTATTGTATAGAAATGCAGATCTCTTAAACTCACCCTCCAAAAGTGTGATACCCCTTGCCCTGATACTCTATACTTTGTTAAAATAATAATACCTGCATTGCGCATTGAAGGTAAAGTGTAGTGTTACAGCACTAGCAGCTACCCACTGCAGGGACAGCACAGCTACGTACTCCTCGCTCAGTACAAACAGCTAAGCTGCTCCTCACCTCATGTTTACAGCAGAGCTATTATTCACCACAGACACCAGTGACAGCCCTCACAAAACATTTTGTAGACAGCTGCTGCATTATCTATCATTTACTGCTGACAGTAGAGCTGCTACTCACTCTTCCAGTAGACACCAGAGCTATGCTTCACCCGGTAGGAGCGTTTGAGAGCATTTCTTCTCTGGCATTAGAAGGAAGACTTATACCATTCCTGGAACTGGCAGCAGATGTATCACTCTCTCTGGCTTTATGCCCCAAGGCTATCCTGCACCACTCTTAGTTATCCCTCACTCAGACTGGGCAGAAGACTTATCATTCTGTTGAAATATGGATTTTTCTGATCAGTTGTGTCCCCTATCTTGGACCCCAACGGTTTCATGTATGAATCACAAGTACATGTACGTTCCCTCCAGTTCCAGTTATGAAGACACAAATACATGTGCGTCCACCGTTAACATGTCCTCTTTCAGATCCGCCATGAATGGGCCGGATATTCCATTCCTAAGTACGAAAGGCCACCGGCTTTATATGGTTCACTTATGCTATTTTTCAGTCCAGGCGAGTAGGCCCTGATTCTGCCATCAAGCCTTTTCTTGCATTCTGCCTCTGAAGCTCCAGTCTGAGCCTGCATCTGTGACCATGAACTTTGTCTCATTCCCTGCGCGGCTCACGAAGCCTGACATCAGCCTGTTGCCTGCCAAAAACTGTATTTCACCTTCGAAATTATCTGCTCCCTGCCCAATGCATTCCTGTCTAGTAGTTTAAGTAAACATCCTTCCAGCTACCGAGCAAAGGCCCGGCTTCTCTGTCTTTATGCAAGTAATTCATAGCCCTGTTACTATGGAAGATTCCTGCCCTCGCATCTAGTGTAGACACTTAGACGCTTGTACACGCACTAACAGTCAGTATAGTCAGTATAGAATAAGATTCTACTCTAAGAGACCTCTCTTTTGGATAACATAGTTCTTTAAACATAGGATGTTAGATATGATTTGGGATTAGGTTGACTTGACCCTCCAGACATCTGTCGCCACATGAAGAGCTAAATGTCAAGTCCCCTTCACCCCCTAGTTGCACGTCAATTATACGTCATGCTGCTGTGCGCGCATTTCTGCCAAGTATTTCTGCTGACATTGCGAAATTATTTCATAGGTCCACCCATATGTGACATCACAACCAATGACGTTTCCTTGTTACTCCCAATTACGCCTCCTTCAGCTACGCATGTGAAATGTTATCTTTGCTATCAATTGTTACGCCTCTTGCATTTGCCTCACTGTAATGCCTATTGTATAAAAGTGATTAATTATCAATAATGTATGTACTTCACTTCCTGAACCTCCGTGGTGATGGAACTTGGAGGCCACGATTTCGAAATCGTCCATTGGAATAAAGCCCATTCCGAACCTCTAATACCACGGATTCTGCCTCTTATTTACTGAGCTATTTCTATTATGTTTCTGTATCAAATTAAGTCCCGGTAATTAAATTATTTACCACAATTCACTTGCTGTGAGCAGCTGAGCTATCCCTGTCTAAGCTGACCTAACCCTTGCCTGGTGCGTGCAGTGGAGGTATCGTCCATAATCAGAACAGCAGATTTACCACGCAGCCGTTGAATACAGAAAAACAAAACCATCTCTCTACGCTGCACATATCTTTCGCTAAGCTGTTTTATTCTTCAATGATTGTGATCCCTTACTCGCTGGAGACAGAAGAGCTATCCACTGTGCGGCAGACTGAGCTCTGACACTATATATAGAGCAGAGCTTTTCCTGACGTTTGATGGAAAGAACAGCTGCACTAGGAGCAGACCTATCTCTGAACACCAGAGCTATTCTTTGATCAGCTGATTTATCCCACTCTCTGTGTGGACCACAGACCTAGTAATGACACAGCAGAGGTATTGGTTGCTTATTGTACACCCAAAGGTAATCCCACACCCGCAACAGAGTAAATGCAGGCAGCACAGCTTCACCTCCCTTTGGCCAGATCCAATAGACCTCCTCGCCCCAGCTTCAAACAGCAAAGTTATCATATATTGGTCTGATTTACTCCTCACTCAATGCTGGTAGGACAGCTGTCACTCACCAGTGACAGGCAATTCCTCACAGCAAGGCTATCCTTCAGTGAGATGAGTTACCACTTGATCATTGAACACAGCGGTGCATCATCCCATTGGCAGACAAGCCTAGAGTAGGATTGCCTTTTAGCATGCAGGTCAGAGTGGTAGGGTACTTTCCCTCAGTATGGTAGTATCAATGGAGTTATGCGGGTAATGGTTTTATGTTGTAGTTCAATGTAGTTGGTTTGTGCACCTACGATGTATATTGCAGTTAGGTGGTTCGGTGTTCTTACGAGACAGTGTGATGTGATGATATTTTACCCCTTTTGTTGTATATCATTACATAGCATAGAGGGCATAATCTCTCTTCAGCTATGTTCGAAAGTGGATTATTAGTAGGGGCAAATGTATAACTGCCACTGGCAATAAAGCCACTAACACAGTTTAGGGCTCAGAATAGGTCTTAGAAAATTATTCCTATGCTCAACCCTTGGTTGGTAGAACTTCAAAGACCGGTATGTAAAGCATTTAAAATACTAATTCAGTAAATAATTAAGACACAATACACAATAAAATTCCAACACCAATTTGTAAGAATAGGAAATATTTCTATCTTTAAAATGACACCTAAACAACAAAAATCCAGTGTAGGGAACAGGAGATACGAATTTTCAAAGATTTAGCATTAGCAAGCACATAGAAACATATAGCGCCTTATCGGGACATCTGGTCGCGATAGACCAGGTCAAAGTCAAAGTTTCATGCTGACCGCGATGGAGCCCTACACGGCTACCCCTCACGTTAGGTCTCGGTCAAAGTTTTTACCTTCTGACGTAGAAACCTTTCTGGAGCTTTTCTTCCCGCGGTCTCTCGACTAGACCATTTGCTTGCGGGTGAAAGGGAGTGGTGAACTTGTAGTTGACACCACACTCATCCCACACAGCAGTCAGATAGCTGTACAGAATGTTTGTGTCCCTATCTGACACCACCTCTTTCGGAAAACCCACTCTGGTGAACACACCAAGCAGTGCTCTAGCCACAGAAGGTTCTAAGAAGGATTGCTTCAGGGTACCTAGTGGCATGGTCCACTACCACTAAGATATACCTATTCCCTGATGCAGTAGGTGGGTCCAGGGGACCAACAATGTCCATCACCACCCTTTCAAAAGGAACCCCAACCGCTGGCAATGGTATTAGGGGAGCCTTTGTCTTGCCCCTGCCTTGCCACTGGCCGGACAGGTGACACAGGAGCTGCAAAACTCCTTTACCTTTTCAGAGATATGGGGCCAGTAGAAATGGTTGACTAACCAGTTCCATGTCTTTGTCTGTCCCAAATGTCCTGCCAAGGGGATATCATGACCCAAAGTCAGGATGAACTCTCTGTACTTCTGGGGCATCACCAACCTCCTGGTGGCCCCCTCCCTGAGGTTTCTGACCTCAGTATAAAGCAGTCTTCTTCCCAGTAGATTTGGTGAAACACACTGTCATCCCCCTCCTTTTGCTTAGAGGCAATCGGCCTCAAGCTCTCAAGGGTGGGACAGTCTCTCTGTCCCTTACTGAACTCCTCCCTGGAGGGTCCACCTGCTGCTGTCAGTTCTGACAAATGTGACAGCTCCAGCAGGGATGGAGTCCATTCCTCAGAGGCCAGATCCTCCCCTTTCGGGTTAGATTATTCCTGCACCTCTGGAGTTCCCTGGGCCGGCTCACCAGGCCCAGTACCCTTGGCCTTGGATATTTGGCCCTTTGTTCCAGGGTCCAAGTGTCCAGCCCCTCCCTTCTGACTAGTCTGTGTCCTAGTCACAGCACATACCCACTCAGGGAGCTCCAATAATTTCATATGGAGTCCTCTCTCCTCCTCTGACCCCTCAGAGTCTTCAAGATCCTTGCCCAGTAAACACTGGACAGGGAGCACCTTTGACACAGCTACCTTCATAGGACCTGTCATACCTCCCCATTCCAAATCCACCACAGCCATAGGATGGAGTTTGATAGTGCTTTCTGCATAAGTCACCTGGTGAAACTCACCAGGTAGCAACCTACCTGGAGGCACGAGCTCATCCAGAGCCATAGTTACACTAAAATCCAACACCAATTCATAAAAATAGGAAAAAAAATTATCTTTAAAATGACACCAAAACAACAAAAATCCAATGTAGGGAACTTGAGTTATGAATTTTCAAAGATTTATCATTATCTAACACATAGAAACCTATAGCGCCTTATCGGGACATCTGGTCGCGATAGACCGGGTCAAAGTCAAAGTTTCAGGCCGACCGCGATGGAGGTCTGCGTGGCTACCCCTCATGGTAGGTCTCAGTCAAAGTTTTTACCTTCTGACTTAGAAACATTTCTGGAGCTTTGCTTTGCGGGGTCTCTCGAAGCACTCAGCCAGTCCGTATTCGGTGAGGGTTTGCCAGATTGCCTTGCAACAAGCTCCCAGTCTTAGGTTAGTCCGACCTCGGGAGCGTTCCAACGGGATGAACCAAGGATCCAGGCCGACGCGGTTGAAGGCAGGCAGCTTGGCTTTCGCGGTTTCTCCCGGTCACCCTGTTCTCGTTCTGACTTAGAAACTTTTACGGAGTTTTTTCTCGCGGGGTCCCTCGATGCTCTTCACAAGGCCGAATTCGGTGAGGGTTCGCCGGCCTCGGATTTTGACTACTCCTGGTCAAACTCTGGAAGTAGGATTTACGGAGCTTTTCAGCGTGACAAACCTGGACGGCAGACAGATTTGCAGTTGAAGGCAGGCGGCTTGGCTGGCCAGGTTGAGTCGGTCCCCTTATGTAGCTTTTTTCCAAAGTGGCTCCAAAGTTCTCCAAACTTCTGGAGATTCTTCCTGAAGTTCCCCAAAGGGTCCTAAAGTGTCTCAAACTCAGTCCAAGGGTCTTGAATCTCCAAGATGGTCCTTGAAAGTTGAGGACTTCCATTCCCACAATTCACTTGGACAAAATCTTTACAAATCCACTAGTAGTTCTCCAGGTTGAGGATTCCTGGTGGCGATGTTCCCAGTGAGCTCTGTTAACCTGTAGTTTGCAGGGAGTCCACTCTTTAGTCCTTTTACAGCAAGGTAGTCCACAGGGCAGTAGTTCTAGATGGTGCAGAAGGTGCAATCTTCAGAGTGCAGGCCTAAGGAAATGCCCTTTAAACTTCTCAGCATGGCCCGTATTGCTTTTTTAAGTTTCAAGTAGCAGATATGAGTGGCTCTGCTCCTCTCAGATACTTATTCCAAGTTCTCTGGGTCAAGCAAGAGGTCACTGCTGCCCAATGGGGTGTAGGGTACCGCCCCAAGGTATATCCACTTCCTGCATAGTGTGGCACTAGCACTATTTTGTCCCAGAGTGCACCAATTCTTCCAAATTCATAATGGCTGATTTCCCAGCAGGGAGAGAAGAGCTGACTAAACACACAACTAGGACAGCTAATCTCCATGGTCTCTCCCCCTTGCATCTGCTCATTCCTTCCTTAAGCCTAGCATCTGGCGGGGTTCAAAAGAGTAGAGTTGTAAATGACACTGGTGTCTTCCCCTTCCCTTGAAGTCCATTGTTTACAACGCCTCCCCCTGCTCTGGCATTCCTGTGTAACAGAACACTGCCCTCCCAGCAGAGCTGGTCAATCCCAGGGACTTTTTATCACCTCTTCAAAGAAGCCTGGCTAATCCACTTAACTCTGACCAATCAGGACAGACCACTAGAAGGCTCAATCTGGGCCTACAGACAAGAAAGCCTTATAACTTCTTGTCTGTACATTTTAGGAGAAATTCAACAATATCATATTGTTGAGTTTATTAATACTATTCTGTGAAGTCTTTGAATTGTATTTTTATCCTTTAGAGTTATTAGTTAATACATTCTTGCCATGTTCACCTATGTGACTGTGGTTTTGCAATGGGAATAATGACTTGGGCCATTTTTCCAGCCCCCGGGCTTATAAAAACATATTTTATAAGTACCTTTATAAGTGCCTATATCTACAGGACCCCCACCCCAGGAACACCTAGGGGAGACTTTAGAGGTTCTGAATAGGTACAAATATTGCAGACCTTCCCTCCACAGTTCTCCTAGCACCAAAGTCGAGTTTGTGCAGCACTTTATCACAATGTGTGGAATGAAATGTGCAATTTCACTGAACCCAGGGCATATACAACTCATTTTATAAGGGTCCTTCTAATATCTAACTCCCCACCCCTGGGACACCTAGGGGAGACTCTGGGGGTACCTAATATGCCAAAATGTTGTAGGTTATCCATTTTTAAGTGCCCTGAACACCAACGTCGAGTTTGGGCACAATTTACTTTTTAAAAGCAGTCCTGCAACACATTGCTACTTTTAAACTGACCTCGGGTTTCATCAGTGCACACATGCAAGTGCAGAAAGGGCTGCTGGCCTCTAAACTGCCATGCCCTATTATATACTAGGGACTGAGAGGTAGTTTCAATCTCCCTGCCCTTTTATGTACCAGGGCCTTATAGGGTAGGTCATGCCAATCACTGGGGCACCCCAACCCATAGTGTACCCAAGTGTATGAAGGTGTTTTCACTGTATTCTAAGTGTCTCTTTCAGCATAGCACTGGCCCTGGGTCTGGTTAGGCACAGCCCAGGGTCAGTCAAAGTCAGTTACCACCAGTACCAGTCAGCAAAATGTTTGGGGGTGCTCAGGGCACAGTATGACTTTGCAACAAGCTAGATCTAACATGTATACCAGTCAGAACTACAGAAAACTCGGTTTTGCAGGCAAGTGTATATACATTTGCACAGAGTCACTTTTATTTTAACTTATAATAGTCTGACATGTAGAGCTAAAACTTTCTTCAGCCAGACTTACAAATGAAGAAATTCCCACCAGAGCTACAATTATGTCCCCTTCCAGGAACCCTCCTGTACCTTCTTTTGATGGACATTTTTTAGGATTTCGATGGAAGAGTGTGGCATTCTGGCCAAATGTAATTTAAGGATGTGGAAGTGAAGGATGGCAGAACTTGTTGGCATATTATCAAGGACGGTGTTAAACATTTTCGCCGGTTTAGTGGCAGGAAACTGCCACTAAAGCAGCGATAATGGGCTTGATAATATGCCCTCGAGAATTCCAATAGAAGTCCATGTTCTGGTGTGAACATGGGCTTCTATTGGAATTCTCCAGGGCATATTATCAAGCCCATTATTGCCGCTTTAGCAGTAGTTTTCTGCCGCTAAACCGGCGATAATTTTAACGCCGTCCTTGATAATATGCCCCTTGGCTTTAAATATAGTAACAAAAATAACACATGTGATGAGCAGGTATAGAAACCACATGGTCAAGAAAACATGGACCTTTCAAATATGTAAGTAGGCTGAGGTGCAAGGTAGGAGCAACAGGCCAACACAAGACAGAAATGATGCAATGATTGTTAAAATGGCTGACAGTTCCGGACTAGATAACAGCTGCGGAAAATCTGTAAAACACCCCATTCATGAGCAGAGTGGATTATCTGGAAGCAGAACCATGGAAAAGCAAAAATAAAGAGAAAGAAACACTTTACAAACCTGCTTGTCTTTGCATTAAGTCTTTGAATATTATTTTTACCAACTTTGCCAAATTTCCAAGCTGAATGCCACATTCCAGGGTGTGCCTCACAAGATTTCTGAAGAATGAAAGCGAATAACTTCATGCTTTCCATTGCTCTGTAACCCATGAAGCGTGGGGAACTCCAGAATGCAGCCCACACCATGACATTTCAAAGTGCACATTGGGCTTGTTACAAATATAGCTGGTCTGAGCAAATCAGTGTCAAAACTGGAAATACGGGTTGACAGTCCGGTCACATCATCAACATTATCACTCATGGATTCAATCTGCATGGTGAAGTGCCCCTAGAGAATACATCATCTACTATACTACCACGGGATCCTTTTCTTCCTGTTCTTAAGTAGAGTGGTTTAGTCTCTTAAGGATGCAGATTAAATCCGCTCCTAAAAGTTGGGAGAGATTTGAGGTGCAACAAGGTTGGTTCCCTGAGATATTCAGCATGCAACCACAAACGACCCTGAGGACAGCCACCGGATCCAGAAAGGTGCGGCTAAACTGAAAAGCGGCATAAGCACTGAACCTTTGGCAACTTTAGAATTCATATATCCACCTAACTACTACCAATGTTTTTTGTCAGATTATTTCTTCAGCTAGTCATGATTTTGTAGCAAAAATGTGTAGACTCCTGGTATATGTAATGCACCTTTGAACATTATCAATATATCCTAATCAAAATCATGCATGAAAGGTGATCGGGGCTCAAAATTAACTTCGACAAAAGGCATCACTCAGCACATGGGGTACTTGGCAGCTCTTTACACAGAAGCATTGAATGCCACTTATTTAGCATGAACTCATTTAGGTTTGATAAAACGTTTGTAAAGTTTTTCTACATAAAAATTACAAAAATTAGTTCAATAACTTGAAAGAATAAATCCAGGCAGCTAGGGCCCGAATAAGAATATTTTTTTTGGAAAACAAAACCGTTGTAACTGTAAATTTTACATCCTGATTCATAGAATTTTAGGATTTTAACGTACATCACTAAAGCTTGTTTTTCTACAAAGTTTAAATTAATGTGGGATAGGGGAGGTTCCGTTTAGGCTACCCTCAGAAATAAGTGAACACCAACAAACCCATATGTTTTTAATCAAAAGCCAGTAAAAGGTAGGAGTAAGCGCCTTTCCAGGATGGGAAAAAGATGGGCACACCCGATTGTCTAACAGATTTGTAGTAAGTGGATAATACTTTTAAATGTGGAGATCAAATAAAAGAAAAAAAAATTGTTCATAACAAGGCATTATTTACTCACACATAATTCCACTTTGTGGATTATTTTCATTTTGGTAATTTGAGTACTTCGGGAAATCTATGCTTGTCATAAACTGAATCTCTTCTCCAAACTTGAAGGTATATTTTAGTTGCATGATGCTTGGTTTGTAGGAGTATAGGGTGAGAAGCTAATTAAGTAATAATTAATTAACACAGGCGTGGCCTAGCCGTCAGCCAACACGGAGATGGGTGGCATATGCCTCCCTTGAGTCCTCGGAGTGCATCCACTACCACATCTGTGGCTTCCGCTGCAACATACGGCGCATTGGAGGCGACATAATACCCTTGCACTGAGTTATCATCATAGGCTCCTTGCAGGCCGGCCTATCTCGGAGGACCCGCGGTGGAAGGGGCCATGGGTGAGCCTGAGGTCAAAGGCCACCGGGCCTTGCTGGGCCCTCTGGGTGGCTCACACACACCATAGCACCGAGTGCATCAGCTTTCCACCTGCTGTCCCCTGCGTACCTCTGACCCACTGAGCAGCTTTAGGGTTAGTGTTATTGCCTGATGATCGCCGCTGAGCCCGACCCGAGTGCTGCGGCCTGGTGGCACGGGCACTGACCCACTGACCCGTGATGCCGCCTGAGTGGCCCGCTGCATCAGAGAGTCGCTGGTATTTTTGCTGCAGCCGAATACCCCAAACCAACTGCTGGATTGTACCTGGTACTGGGGGTCCATGCTTGTACCACGTGATCAATAGCCTAGACTGGGGGGTAGAGCTGCTCGGCTGGGCCGCCTCATGCACCTCTGAATGCCCTCGCTATGCTCCCCTGTTGGTTGGCTGCGGCCTGCAGGGCTGAGTGGGCCTGCATCTGATCCTTTCTCGGAGTGAGCTGCATTGCCTCGGCCCCTGTTGCCCATGGGGTGCCGGCGACCTGTTCCTGTGCGGCCTGTGGGCAACATCTGTGCAGCACATCAGCACCTGTCCTGCTTCGCTGTCCAGAGGCCTGGTGTGGGGCTTTGAGCATCGCCGTGTTGGAGGGGCCGGTGACCTGTGGCCTTGGAATGTGATGACTGGCCCCTGGTGACCGGCGGTGCCTTCTGGGTGATGCCTTAACCCCGCAGATCCCCAGCGGTGATCGATGACCTTCACCTTCCTGGCTTGCTGCCCTGCTTCTGGTTCATGCCTTGTGTCCGGGGCTGTGCAGGGGAAATACCTGCTCATCCTACTGGGCCCTGGGGAGGACATAATACCTGCCTGTACCACCTGAGAAACCCCAGGGAAACCTCCCAGCGCCCATTACCTGGTTGTACCCCTTGCCTGCTCTATGAGTGTGGCCCATTGGTCTCCCTGAGCAGTTGCAGCTCCTTGCACTGTAGGCCCCTCTTGTGCATGCTCTCCTACCTCTGACACATATGACAACCGCATCTATTAATTACTGCCGCCTAAGCCGCCCGGGAAGATCCGAAATTGAACACAGCCTGGCCACCTGGTGCATTACCTACCCGTCTCTGATCTCACTTTGACAGCAGGACCGGCGTGGCTCGCAAGCCTTCTGGGGGAGGGATAACTCCTAGCCTGGGACCACTTTCTCCTGTGCCCCATGTGCCCCCCCTTGCGGACAAATTGCATTCTACACTCAGAAGCGTGCCTGACATTGCAGTGACTGCCCCCAAGCCCACTCAACCTGTCTGCCTGGCTGCAGTGCTGTCCGGTCTGGTGCTCCATTAGACATGGTGCGCAGCATCCCAAAGCAATGTAAACTGCCATTCAAGAAGTCCAAAGTCGTCGACACCTCGGAGTCTGTGTCTGATATGGAGGTGGGTGCAGCTGTCTGGCACCGATGCTATCATGGTGGAATTCAAGGATGGATTCCGGGATATAGACGTCAAGTTTGACACCCTTGCAAATCACTTGGACCGCACGGCTGCTCCATGGCGCAGAAGAGCACATTTCTGGCCCGAAGGAAACTGATACTTCGGCAACTAAGTTGCTGAAGAAGCTCGAACTTCAACTTAAAACAGTGGCCAACAAGAATGAAGATCTTAAAGCATGCTGCCGCTGCAATAATCTCTGCATACGAGGCATTGCAGAATAGACCAACACTATTCCCCTAGACTTCTTTGTGGAACACTTGCTCTCTGAACTCTTTGGCCGCCAAGCATTTACTCCACTTTTGTTGTGGAACGGGCTCATAGTTCGATTGGCCAGTTCCCTTTCCCTGGGGCTTTGCTGTGGCCCATTCTAGTTAGGCTCCTGCACTTCCCAGACTGCGATATTACCCTGAGGCTTACACATGAACAAGGCCCACTTCAATATCAGGGATCAGAGATCAACCTATTTCTCGACTTTACCATGGCTGTGCAGGAGGCACGCCACAGGTTTGCTGATGCTAAATTAGTGAAAACTGGGTCTCTGATTCAGAATGCTCTACCCTGCTGGCTTGTGGGTGGAGGTTAATGGCAAACCACGCTTCTTCGGCAACCCAGTCAACCCCCTTGATTGTGCAAACAATACACAAAGCTCACTCCACCTCTAAACACAGCGCACCCAAGCACACCCTGCCTGACCTCAATACAATGTAGAGCCATGACTTGTTCCCACCAGACTGAGATGTCCTATCGGTGCCTATGCTCTACTTTAAATTCTCCCCGGCCACCTTAAGCCGACCTGTGGAATTGATGGACTGAACTGTTTTGTGTCTCCCCACTTTGTTGCATCCTGGATCCAACTATTTTGCTTACACTATATTGACTGATCTCCACTTCAGCTCCTCTTAACTTATGCAGCCTGCGGGGGTCACCCGCCGCAGTGTTGCCCCCCGAGGTGTATACCACTCTGTTTACCTTGTGAGGTTTTCTGTTTCCATTTGTGCTCTCTTATGATTTATTGGGCTTGTTTTTGCCTAGTGTGAGTGGGGAGTTTGGGGAGGGCGTCTGGTTGGTTGGTGGGTTTTCTATTTTTGCACAGTCGTTAACTGTAAGGGATGCATTGGAACTAAATGATTTCCCCATGTTAGGATGGCAGCTTCATGGTGGTGACAAATGCTGCTGAGAGGTTGATAGCTGGCATCTCGTTCCTTTCGTGCAACATTTGGGGCCTCAACAATCCTCACAAATGGAAGTTGGTACTTCAGTAGATGGCCCACCATGGCCTTTCTGCAGAAGACACACCTCCTCCCAGGGACCTCTCATGCTTTAGCTTCCACATGTGGTCCACAAAGATACTTCTCGAGAGATAGCATTTATTCACGTGGAGCTTCCACACTGATACACAAAAACCTCCCAGTTCACCCCACGTACAGTATTCTCGATGAGGTCTGTAGATATGTCATCGTTTCAGGTGTCTGTGTGGGGCTGCATATTATTTTCAAATTTATTTGAGTGTTTATACTTTTAGTAAATGTGCTTTTAAATTTTTACATTTTAAATATTTTATGTATTGCCTAAATTAATTAATATAGAGGTTTAAAATCTGATCCTGACTATATTGTTCATTGTAACCTTTGGGTTTTTATATATCTATATTTATATATATCAAACCAGCTCACGCGACTCAGTTTCAATGAGATACCAGTAAGACTCGCACTCCAGAGGAAGTTTCAAGATAAGAAGTTATTTCAGGTGGCGTGTTTCGACCGGGATGGTCTTCCTCGAAGCCAAATTTACAAACAACATGGTGGAAAGACTTACGAGACCTCACATCATGCTCTAGTCCTTGGGAAAACAGACTTCTCTGCTTACTTATTGATACTAAAAAATAATAACTCGCCAGCAGTTTTACAGGTACCCCATTTAACCACCAATTAATCCTGTATATGTATCATAGCACAGAACAGCAAATAATATAAATGTAACACAAAATAATCAATGGACAAAGGGTCCGATATAGCAGCAGATCTTAACATTGCCAATGCAATGCTAAATATGCCATATTCTGCAGAACCATGGAGGGTATCAATGTATCCTAATGCGCATATACACAAGTGTGTATATATTAAAAAAACTGAGTCATGAGTGCTGCTTTAATTTATTACATGGTCCTGTGCGGTGCAACTCGGCACCGGCCTCGTGAGGTGGGTGCGGGCGGGTTGAAACACACAGGGAGACTGGATTGCGTATATATATATATATATATATATATATATATATATATATATATATATTATATATATATTTATACACACACACGCACATATATATATATATAAATATATTCCAACATGATGTGGTTGCCGTCGTGCTTCCTGATCACCGGTGGTGCCAGAAAAAGACATTCCCATCTGCATGTTTCCAAATCAGAAAATGTGCTCATGATCCTCACACTCTGTACAGCACTCTGGGGCTGCAATTCTCATTTTATTGTCAGAAGATGTGTCAACGTGTTTCGGCTGTACAGTTCAGCCTTGATCACGACAAAGAGGACGTTTTTATGGACTACTTTTTAATTGTTCTAAGACCAGAAACACAGACAAAGGATAAATTCATTCAACAATAATCAGGTCACATCATGATTATAACAGAAAACAAAAATCAAAAAGAATCAAGTCAATTACTAATGCTTCACTATGCGGTCTCAATCCATCACTTTCATATAGCCCCAGTGGGCATTCTATCTATTGGAAATCAGAGGCCATGTATCACAAATATGAGTGCAATTCTTTATCAATATTGAGACCATGCGGGTCCTTTCTGTCAATATCTGGGATGTACCTAGGGGCATATTTATAAGATTGTGATGCAGCACAGCAAGTCACCGTGCTGCGCTGTGTCACCGGGAAAGTTTGTTTCTTGGAGAATCTATATTTGTGCACTGTTAATTTCTAATGACATGCTGTTCTTGTAGAACTGCGACGGAAGCCTTTAGTTACTTTTAAAGGCTCTTCTGGCTTGCTCACTGTAGTCTATTCATTTATGTGTCTTTCTATTGTTTATATAACTAGGTTTGTTCTGACACCTCTGATGATATCAGGTCAGAAGAAAAATTATTACTATTCATTTATGGGGATAGTGCTTGGATAGTGGTATTATATGATGTTTTACAATGCTGTGTTATGATTCAATGTGTGTGTTACATTTTCTCACCCCATGCTGACTGTGCAATTTCCATTGCTTTCCATTGTAAAATTAATTATACAAAGCTATGAATCTGGGGGTGAACCACTCTTTTCTGAGCCTCTAGGAATGCTGCCCAATTGTCTATTGATTTGCTGCATACACTGGATATTTTCTAGATCTTGCTCTTTGTTGCAACTATTTAAAAAGAGTCTTTAAGACAAATGAATTCTGAACTTCATGACTGATTTATTAAACCTAACTATATTTTTGACATCTGTAGAGAACTGTAATATTTTAATAAACCTTCTTGGTCTTCTTAAATTACTGATCTCAAACTCCCTTTTTGAGTCAGTCTTATTTATTGGCTTTTGTTCGAACTGAAGTGGGATGGTGCATAATAGAAAAGAATCGAGTGGCATAGTAGAAGGCTGCATCTGCTGGGCCCTCACCAAAGTGATAAAAAGGTTTCAATTAAAAAGCAGATCGTGAGTGGGAAGTTGAAGGTGCAGGGTGATGGAGGAGGGAAGTTAATGGCACAGGAGTGTGTGGGGCGGGATAAAGTGGACAGCTGAAAGGGCAGGGAAGGAGTTGATGGTATGAGGTGGGAGCAGATAGATAAAAGTAAGTGCCCCAGCTAGCAATGTGCAGATGCTAGGCCCTTGTTAAAAAAAAGGAAAATCAAGCATTGGCAATACCAATAATTCTGGCTTATAACTGAAAGTGAATTTTCAGTAACTAGTGGATTTAGAAACTCAATAGCTCATCATAAATGTAATCTTCCCTTCATCCTTGCACTTTTGGGTAATTTTTGCATTCACCACCATAAAACACACACAAGCTCGACAAGCGTATGAAAGATAATTGAAAAGAATAATAGTAGAAAAAAAGAAAAATGCCGCTACCTAAACATGATGCAATACAAAAAAGGAATAAGCATAGTAACGGACGGACATCTTGGAATAGCATAGTGCATAGTGTCATTGTTTTAAAGTTCCAACATGGCTGCCACGTTCAGATAAAAATAGTAGCCAGCTTTTTCTCTCCGTATGTCTGTTGTCCAGGCCCACTGGAGACTATGCTGTTATGACTTAATCTCTTGTTTTGATTGATGAGAATCAACTGTGATATTGCTAGTGATTGGTGCTCTGTGTATAAACTTGAATAAAATGTTTTTTTTAAATAGCTAAGCAAGTGGCCTATCAGCACTGTCTGGGAAGCTGTAGGCCACCCTAAAAATACAAACAAGCATTTGCAATGCATTAGATCTTGCATTTACGAGAGTTTGAGCTATTGGCAAGCATAAACTCTCGCAAATGCGAGACCTATTGCATTGCAAATATTTTCTGTGTCAAAGTGCCCCATGCTGCGGTTTCAGGTTACTGGAGGCCGTGACCCTTTCTTTAGACAAGCCGTGTCTGAAGAAAGGGGCGTGGCCGACACTAAAGTGAAACCGGGGCATGGGGGCTTTGACAAAAAAAAAGCATCTGTTTGTCAAGTTGACAAACAAATGCTTTTTTTTGCGAAAGCGCCCCATGCCGCGCTTTCACTTTAATAGTGGCTGCACACCTTTCTATAGACGCGGCTTGTCAAAAGAAAGGGGCGCAATCTCCATTAATATGAAAGTACACAAACAAATAAATAAATAAGCGAAGCCGCAATACTTAAAGTAGAGCGCACTGCTAAAATAAATAAATAAAGAAACGCGGCTGCTATAGTTAAAGCGGACAGCCATTAGTAATTATAATTAAAATAAAAGCGGGCGGCGTGCAGCAAAGTAGTGGGTGAAATAGGAGCAAATCATTGAACAAAGTAGTGCTCACAGCCAAGATAAAGCAGACCGTGTAACACGACAAGTAAAAGTTCCAGTCGTTATGGGAGGTTACAAATTCAGACAAGTTGGCACCAAGGAGGGACTAACAAGCCTATCCAGGAATGAAAAGCAACGATTTTGCAAGGATGGTAACAGGAGCCAATTGAAAAGATGGGCAGGACATGGGCGGACCTTTAAGTCCCCACCTCAGTAAAGCGTGCCTCGCAGAGCAGCGCATGCGCTGCACAGGCTCAACCTAAAAAGGAGAGGGAATGAAATGAATGAGGAACTACAAAAGGAGAACATGGAAAACTTAAGAATAAGCACACTGGTCCTGGTATAAAGCCCACTCATTTCCATGTGGGTGTGCCTGTGGCTGACAGGGCTCACCGATGTGCCATGCCCAGTGCCTTACAGGAATATTGACTTTAACACATGTTTTTCATATTAAATAAGTCAGGGCTACTACCAATGCTGCATATAATAAACACAATGGATATATGGCATCTTACATACCTTTTCCCAATGAACCAATCAGGCCTTAATCCAATCCTTTATTGTTGGCTGTCACCATAATCAGCTCAGGCCTACTGTATTCAGCATAAGCCTTCCCACAAAGCAGCAAACAGGCATACAGTCAAAACATTGCAAAGATGTACAAAAATAAACTTGGCAAAACAATGCATTACCCCTTCTAAGAGGGCTTCACAAGTATTCTAATGTTGCAAATCTTCTACCCCAAAGGTTTGACAGAGGGGGTAAAGAGCACAAAAACCTATCTTTCAAGTTTATTTGAGAGTTTCCTGGTAACAAAATACTTCTCTATAGCCTTTAACACCCCTTAGAAACCTACTGGCCCTGAAGTACTATTTTCATAATAAATAAGTAAGGCCTGCTGCTTTTGCCCTGACTTTTCATTAAAAAAAGATCAAACCTCTGGCACCTGACATATCATTCCCAAATGAACCAATCACGCCTATAGCCTGACTCTTTGGACTGCCACCATAACCAGCACAGACCTACTGTGTAGAGGCTAAGCGTGCTTCAAAAGCAAAACAAGCACTCTATTTTTTCGGCGAAAATACACATCTGCTGACTTATCTGAGGGTTGAAGAGTGGAAGATCTACATGTGGGTAGAGGCCTTTTTGGTAATCGCATAAGGTTAGATGACAGGGCAGTTGTCAAGCCAGACTTAAAAATTAATAAGTAGAAAATATGGCGTTGTGGAGACAGGGGAGAGAAAGAGGTAAGTCCCCTTGAGTCCTAAGGGGAAATGATAAAATAGTCCCATTATGTATGTCAACAGAGGACTGATATAAGCCAGCCAATCAAAATGATGGGGAAAAAGCTTTGCTCTATAGACAGGAGCTTATCCAAGAATAGGGAGGAAACCCACCAATTAAGAAGCAGAGACCTGCTATAGATAGGAAAGTCCTGCAATCATGAGCACGTGGCTGACCCAAAGCACACTCTGGGCCCGATTCACAAAGTGCCTCCGCGTTTGTGGTGGAGGCCCCTCAGTTGTGTCGGAATCTCCATACTGCAGTTACCCATTGGAGGGCCACGACTGCGGTGCCTTGTTCGCAAGTGAAGAGGCCCTTTATGAATTAGCCCCTCTATCAGGAGCGGCCCATGCAGGTAAGAGCGGTGGGGCAGTGGGTCCGGGTGGGGGGTAGATTTTGACAGACGATGACAAGAGCAAATTAAATCATCACTGCGACAAAGCAGCAATGCAACCCTTCTCAGTGCAGTATGTAAGGGAAGACTTAAAAAGGACAGGGAATGGCGATCAATTTGAGCTCCCATTCTAGTCCTTCCACCAAACCGATTTCTCCATAATCCATTGTATCCTAATGGGTGCGAAAAATCACAATTTATTGATATTCCAAAGTCTTGTATTTTCTTTGTGCTTTTTTAATGGAGACTGGATCACTATTATCTTTAAACACAGTAAACAGGTTTGATAGGTGTTCAATATAGGGTGGACAGTTGCCTTTTCCTAGGGGACTGATTTATTCTTGAATCATGATTTTCTTTCAGGAGACCATGAAACTACGTGGCATCAAAATCTTGACTGGCCTTCAACACGTCGCATACTGTGATCTAGAGCTATGAAACAAATTAATACATCCCTACACATACGAAGAGAAACAAAACCTCTTTCTAATTCTAAAAGAAAGGACACGACATTTATAACATAAATGTTTGTATACAAATTATGCTTCATGATCTGAAATAGGAAATGTCCACAGTTAACAAAGATGATGATACAATAGTAAATAAAGGATGCCTAACAACTACCGTAAGACTGTCCGCATTCTTTGCTCTCGTAGGTCGTGTATTCAAGACATCCAGCTTTCTCCTCTAATGGTGGACAAGGTTCGCCACCATTTTTGGGTTCCAGCTGCACATGGCGCCTTCTCATTCGAAGATTTGGCTTGCATTGGTCTGCACAGCCACTCCAGGGGCTCCACTCACTTACCACACAAGGCTGAGCTGCAAAGCAATGGAAACAAGATGCTATGACTGATTAGCATTACAGGCCACATTATTAATATTTTAAGGCATACTCACTCATTTCTTTCTTAACATTAGTGGTAAAATATTATTCTCAGAAGTTTACATTTTCAACCCAGCTTTATTATGCTTTCTGTACTGTTACATTTTCTACTCATCAAATTTGTAATTTCCAAATTCAGCAATAATGTTTATTTTGATACCAAACTATTGCATTGTCAAGTCAAATAATTTTTTTTGGTTTCATGTGATAAAACCATAAAAGCACATGATGAAACACAGGATAAAATGTGATACGTACAATCCAGATGGGAACATACCGGGTTAAAACATTATTATATCATATAAAAATGATTATACTATGTATAATTTTTATATATATATATGGTTACCAAATCATCACAAACACACCTAAAAAACCAACTAAACAAAACACTCTAGGTGGAGCAATAAAGCCTTGCACTTACTAAAAATATTGGTTAAACAGGCTAGTGGAACAAGGTAAAGCACATAAAAAACGATGTTACCCGTCAACATTTGAAGAAATAGAAAGGCACCATCTCCTCAGAAAACTATACTCCATTAAATCCTATGCAAGACATAGTCTCTTTTGATAACGTATTGCACTCCTTTAGTTCCTATCCAAGACACCATCCATTCTGATCACTTATTGCACTCCTTCACGTTCTATCCACGACACCATCTCTACTATTATTCCTATGCAAGACACAATTCCTTCTGATAGTTATCACACTCTTTCAGTTCCTATTCACAACATCATCCTGTCTGATAACTTATTGCACTTCTTCCTTTCCTATCCAAGACACCATCCCTTCTGATTACTTATTGCACTCCTTCCATTCCTATCCAAGACACCATCCCTTTCGATATCTTATTGCACTACTTCCATTCCTATCCAAGACACCATCCCTTTCGATATCTTATTGCACTACTTCCGTTCCTATCCAAGACACCATCCCTTTCGATATCTTATTGCACTACTTCCGTTCCTATCCAAGACACCTGTCCCTTCTGATACATTATTTTGCTACTTCAGTTCCTAACCAAAACACCATCCCTTCTGATTACTTACTGCACTACTTCCGTTCTTGCCCAAGACACCATCCCTTCTGATAACTTGTTGAACTCCTCCAGTTCCTATCCAAGACACCATCTCTTCTGAAGTCTTATTGCACTCTTTCAGGTCCTATCCAAGACACCACCCCTTCTGATAACTTCACTCATTCTGTTCCTGTCCAAGACACCATCCCTTCTCATAACTATCCAAGACAGAGTCCCGTCTAATAACAGTACTCCTTCCATTCCTATCCAAGACACCATCCCTTCTGATAAAGTATTTCACTCTTTCCATTCCTATCCAAGACACAATTTTTTCTGATAACTTATTACACTCTTTCAGGTTCTATCCACGACACCATCTCTACTATTATTCCTATTAAAGACACAATTCCTTCTGATATTTATTGCACTCCTTCAGTTCCTATTCACAACCCCATCCCTCTGTTAACTTACTGCACTCCTTCCATTCCTATCCAAGACACCATCCCTTTTGAAATCTTATTGCACTCCTTCAGTTCCTGTACCAATACACCTGTCCCTTCTGATACGTTATTTTGCTACTTTAGTTCCTAACCAAAACACCATCCTTTCTGATAACTTATAGCACCACTTCCGTTCTTGTCCAAGATACCATCCCTTCTGATAACTTGTTGAACTCCTCCAGTCCCTATCCAAGACACTATATCTTCTGATATTCTCAACTAGTACACAATTCCTTCTAAAAATGTATTGCACTCCTTCAGGTCCTATCCAAGACATCATCCCTTCTGATAACGTATTGCACTACTCCCTTCTGATAGCTTGTTGAAATCCTCCCATTCCTATCCAAGACACCATCTCTTCTGATATTCCTAACCAAGGCACCATTCCTACTAAAAATGTATTGCACTCCTTCAGGTCTAATCCAAGACACCACCCCTTCTGATAACTTCACTCATTATGTTCCTGTCCAAGACACCATCCCTTCTCATAACTATCCAAGACCGCATCCCTTCTGATAAAAGTACTGCTTCCATTCCTATCCAAGACACCATCCCCTCCGATAACGCATTGCACTTTTTTCATTCCTATACAAGGCACCATTTCTTCTGATATCGTATTGCACTCTTTCATGTTCTATCCACGACACCATCTCTACTATTATTCCTATCCAAGACACAATTCCTTCTGATATTTATTGCACTCCTTCAGTTCCTATTCACAACACCATCCCTTCCGTTAACTTACTGCACTCCTTCCATTCCTATCCAAGACAGCATCCCTTTTGATATCTTATTGCACTCCTTCAGCTCCTATCCAAGAATCCATTCCTTCTGATACGTTAATTCGCTACTTCATATCCTAACCAAGACACCATCCCTTCTGATGACTTATTGTTCTACTTTCGTTCTTTCCCAAGACACCATCCCTTCTGATAATTTGTTGAACTCCTCCAGTTCCTATCCAAGACACTATCTCTTTTGATATTCCTAACAAAGACACCATTCCTTCTAAAAATGTATTGCACTTCTTCAGGTCCTATCCAAGACACCATCCCTTCTGATAACTTATTGCACTCCTTCAGGGCCAATCCAAGACACCACCCATTCTGATAATGTTACTCATTCTGTTCCTGTCCAACACACCATCCCTTCTCATATCTATCCAAGACCACATCCCTTCTGATAACATATTGCACTCCTTCCATTCCTATCCAAGACACCATTCCTTCTGATAACTTATTGCACTCCTTCTGTTCCTGTCCAAGACACTATCTCTTCTGAAAACATATTGCACTCCTTCAGTTTCTATCCAAGGCACCATCCCTTCTGTTATTCCTATCCAAGACACGTATCCTTATGAAAGCTTGTTGCACTACTTCCGTTCCTATCCAAGACACCATCACTTCTTATATTTTGTTGCACTGCTTCAGTTCCTGTCCAAGATACCACCCATTCTGATAACTTATTGCACTCCTTCTGTTCCTGTCCAAGCCATTATCAGTTCTGGTAACTTATTGCACTCTGTTCACTCCTATTCAAGACACCATGACTTCTGATAACTGCACTCCTTCAGGGCCACTCCAAGACACCACTCCTTCGGTTTCTATCTGAGGCACCATCCCTTCTGTTATTCCTATCCAAGACACTATTCCATCTGAAAACGTATTGCACTACTTCTGTTGCATTACAAGACACCATTACTTCTGATATTGTATTGCACTGCTTCAGTTCCTGTCCAAGACGCCATCATTCTGATGACTTAGTGTACTCCTTCTGTTCCTATCCAAGACACTATCCCTCCGGATAACTTCACTCCTTCTGTTCCTGTCCAAAGCACCAGCCCTTCTGATAACTGCACCTCTTCTGTCCCTGTCCAAGACACCATCCCTTCTGATAACTAACCAAGGCACCATCCCTTCTGATAACTTCACCTCGTCTGTCCTTGTCCAAGACACCATCCCTTCTGATAACTAACCAAGGCACCATCCCTTCTGATAACTGCACTCCTTCTGATAACGTATTGCACTACTTCTTCTCCTATCCAACACACCATCCCTTCTGATGCCACCCCTTCATTTCCTATCCAATACACCATCCCTTCTGATGCCACCCCTTCATTTCCTATCCAATACACCATCCCTTCTGATGCCACCCCTTCATTTCCTATCCAATACACCATCCCTTCTGATGCCACCCCTTCATTTCCTATTCAAGACACCATCCCTTCTGATGCCACCCCTTCATTTCCCATTCAAGACACCATCTCTTCTGATGCCACCCCTTTGTTTCCTATTCAAGACACCATCCCTTCTGATGCCACCCCTTCATTTCCTATTCAAGACACCATCCCTTCTGATGCCACCCCTTCATTTCCTATTCAAGACACCATCTCTTCTGATGCCACCCCTTCATTTCCTATTCAAGACACCATCTCTTTTGATAACTTATTGCATTCCTTCTGTTTCTCCCCAAGACACCATCTCCACTAAAACAAGCTGATCAGTTGCTCGGATTCTGCACAAATGTGCACGTGTGTGGATGAAGTAAGTCCGGATAGCACAATAGCGGCCCTCATTTCCCACCTAATCACCTGACCACTGTTCACCTTCTGGCCTCAGTCGGGATGACTCATTAACAACCTCAGGATATCTTCAACTACTTCAGTGCTGGCAAAATGAAGAAGCAGCTGTGTTTTCATTTCATCACTCTTGTTATTATTACCCCGCAACATTCCTTTAGGAATCAAATAAGTAAAATACTCCGGCCACATAGTCAACATTGCAAACCCAGGAGACAGAAGCATGCTGCTATTTATAGTTTTCATTGTAATGCAATGCGTGATGCTGTTGCATCCCCAGGAGAAACCCCAAAGCTTGATATTTTCCCAACGAGAGCCCCCTCCCTACAAACACTCAAATCCCTTCTCCCACACAGTGATAAGCTTGCAAGGTTAATGTTGTTCCTACGACAAGCACATGGGTCATAATCATTGACAAAGCCAATACGCGTGACCTTTGAATAGTCTGTCCATACAATCTCACAACATCCATGGAGACATTGGCAGATCCCTGTTCGGTGCCCTCCCTGTGATTAGAAAGGGTCAAGTGAGTGAACTTGTAGAATTAAGGGGCAGGCACAAGACCCTCACCATGCTAGAGTGGGACGTGCCTCGAACAAGCGCCACATCGGCAGGCTTCAATGTCCCATAAAGAAATGCCTTACTAAGAATGTCAAAATGCCTGTAAATTATCCTTTTTTTGTATTTCATTTAAATTATTTTCACAGTTTCCGGTCATCACAATAATTCATTTCCTGCCCAAAAAGAGAGGTTCAAACAATCCTACTAGAGAACATACCAAATAACTAAATAACAATCCGTGGGACGCCAAGATATTTCCATAGTTGTTTTTGCTTCTGCTTAAATAATTATATATTGTCTTTACATCTATGGGTATGGTGAGAGCTCCTTTAGCAACTTTTCCATATACAAATGGTCTACCACTGACACCTTGGATATTGGGTGGATTCTAGTATGCATAGTCAAAAAAGGCGCCAATTAATACGCTTTCCAATTTGGGAGTGCCATCCCTATTGTCCAGCAAAGTTTAGCTTTGGAAGGTTTATTCGTGGGTTGACCTTATTCCATATAAACTCAGAAATCCTCACATTATGTTTTGAAGTAAAAGCAATAGTTAGGCAAACTGGAATAGACATAAATAGAAAGTTCAATAAGGGCAAAATGTGCATCTTAATCATTGCAACCCTGCAAACAATCCAATTATATCCCTAAATAAAGGGATATAATTCAGATCATCAAGATCCTTTGCAACCTTAATCCTCAGATACCTAATGGGACTACTACTGTAAACCTTCCGAAGAACTTCAGTCATGTTCTCCACATCTGTGCTGAAAAGCAGTATCTCTGTCTTTGCAGTGTTTATGGTATAACCTGCAACAGCTGAAAAATATCCCAAACGTTGAAACACTTTCTTAAAAACTGCAGGGTCTGATTAAATATATAGAACCAAATAGTCCATTTACAGCTTGAGTTTAGGAGAGTCTGGTACTGTTGCTCAAACACCTTCCATCCGCCTCAGGGCACATGCAAGGGGTTCAATAGAAACCACAAAGAATAAAGGCAACAATGGACACCCTTGCCTTGTGCCCCGAGAGAGATGCCAGTTGTGCCTTGAAACCTTGGCATATTCTGGCAAACGTCTTAATACGTTGATCAAGAAATGCCATTGTTTTCTGAGTTCTAAAAAAAACCTTTCAGTTCACCAATTCAAAAGCTTGATCAGCATCCACGAACAAGACATCTGGTGGAATCTGGTTAGTTGCATAGTGTTCCAGAGCTTCAATGAAGAAATGTGTGATAGAGAAGGCACAACCCCAATATGATCTACTGCCGCTAGATCAGCTATTACCTCCAATATTCGCCTAGCAAGGATCTTCATGAAAATCTTAGATTTTAAATTAAGTAAATTGATGGGGTGGTAAGAATGCACCTGCTCCGGATTCTTTTCCTTTTTAGGAAAACAAATTAAGATTCCTTTATTAAAACATGATTAAACAGCTATGTAAGTGGATTCTTTGAGTATTTAATCAATAATAAGTAACATTCGTAGGGGTAGCCATCCTCCCCTGGCCTTTCTTAAATAAAGGAAGTATGGCCTCCCTCTTAAAACATAATTAAACAGCTATGTAAGTGGATTCTTTAAGTATTTAATCATCATAAAATAACATTCGTAGGGGTAGCCATCCGACCCCGGAGCTTTACATCTTGGAAGTTCCTTTGCCACCTCAACCGTCTCTTTTATTTCTATCAGGCAAATCAAATTGCCTGATGCTTCAATTGTCAACGAGGGAATTTGAGCTAGGCTCAAAAAATGTACAATATCTTCATCCGAGGGCTCAATATCTTCTCCATAGATTTTATGAAAGTATGCGCCGAAGATAGACAGTATTCCCTCTTTATCCCTTTCTATTTTCCCTGTCATTGGACCTTCTATTTTCGTGATATTATTCTTCACTGTTTGAGACCGAATACGCCGTGCCAGCAATCTACCACTAACCTCCCCCGCGTCATATAGCTGTTGGCAATATGTCTGAGAATTTATAATCTCCTTCTCCAAAAAGAATATCTGTAATTCCTTCTTAGCCCCTTCTCTAGCTAAATATCACTGCTTGTTTAATGGCTGCTGCAACCTGATTTCAGCACTCTGAAGCACCCTTGAGAGGCTTAACAGTTTCTCATTCTATAGCTTTCCACGGGTGCTTTCAGAAACAATAATCTCCCCCTAATAGTTGATTTATATTCCACCCAAATGTTTTCTGGTGATGGAGAATCTCTGTTCTCCCAAAAAACTGAGTTGAGTTTTATTCCCCATCTCTTCCAAAAAAATCCTCCTTCAAGAGCTGAGCTTTATCAACAGACCGTCTGTTATAGAGCGCCTTGTAACTTCCAGGCTGGCTACTGCATGATCTGAAAAACAGTTAGGGACAAAGGAGTCCTCTACATTTAGAAAATAATCGAAAATAAGAAAATAATCTATCCTTGAAGCCACCTGAAACCATGCAGAGAAGAATGTATACTGTTTGAAGCCGGGGTTTGATCTACGCCAGTGGTCAAAAAGGGTCATCCTTTAACCAATTTATGGCTGCACCACTCTAGCTTCCTTTGTTTAGCATTAGGGTTACTCTGGGCCAACTCTGGGATTTGGACACAGTTAAAATCTCCCCCTATTACAATATTTTTCGAAAATTGGACAAGATGAAGAATCAGATCACACACAGGCTAAGGAATCCTCTTTAAAGAAGCCCACCACTGACTCTACTATCCTGAGCAATTACCATCCTATCTCTCTGCTCCCCTTTCCAGTTAAGATCTTGGAACAAACATGTGAACACGGTCCTCTCAGCTCACCTAGAACGTAATAAGTTGTTGGATCTTATGCAGTCTGGTTTCTGACTTATGCATGGAACAGGGACTGCTCTTATGTCAGTCCAGGATGATCTTTGAATAGCAGCCAATGGGGGTAACGTTGTTGCACTTGTACTGCTCAATCTTTCATCTGCCTTCAACACCATTTCTCATAAGATCCTGAGGCAGGCAGAAATTGGCATCAGAGGTACAGCTCTATAATGGTGCAGAGCCTATCTTGGCAACCGAACCCAAGCAATCCACCTCCATCCATTCCAATCCGCATTTGGCCTATCGACCAGAGGGTTCCTCAGGGCTCCTCCCTGAGTTCTGGCCTGTGTAATGCCTACCTCAGGTTACTCACTCAGCAGATACATTAACGCAGGATCATCTTCATGAATTACGCAGATGATACACAGCTTATTATCACCGTGGATCAATCAATGCCTGACCCTTTCCACCAATTCTATCTCTTTATGGGTAAAATCACTGCTTCACTGTTTCAGAATGCCCTACGGTTTAATGGGGACAAAACTGAGGTGCTCTGTTGCTCAAGGCACGCAATCTCCCATTCGCTTCCTGACGATGTCTGGCCCTCACCATCAGAATTTCCTTCTTCCCCACCGTCTGTAGTCAGAAACCTTGGTGCTTATTTGGACAGTGTTCTATCTCATTTCATCTTAACAAGTTGGCGTCCTCTTGTTCTGCTCTCAATGATCTTGTAAAAAGTGCTCCCACTTCTACCTCCTCATCTTTGACATTAGGTGGTTGTATTTTTTTTATTGAAATGTAATGCTTGGTGCTTTTGCATCCCCGGGACAAATCCCAAAACTTGCTATTTTCACCCTTCTCTACACAGACAAAAGCTCTTCTCCCACACAGCAGTAAGCTTGCAAATTTAATGCTGATCCAACTTCCAGCACCCACGTAATAATCAGTGGCGACTGGCATCCATGGGGAGTGGTGAGCGGGCAAATGGGTGGTGGGTAAAAATGAAAAAATAAAACACACTTACCTGCGACATGTCTGACTTTGACCCCTTCCTAGCTGCACGTCTTCCTCCTGCAGTGCGATCCCTTGAGAAGTGCCTTAACCACTCCTGGCACTACTCTTATGCTGTGAGAGCAGTGCCCTGATTCGAAGGAGCGGCCTCACTTGCCACTCCCACGGACACTGGAGTCCTGCACTTACTCTAACCCAGCTGTCTTAAGAAAACTGGGTTAGAGGTTTCAAAGTGCGCATGTCTGGCTGGCCATAGCAAGACAGCCGGCCAAAAAGATATGCGCACTTTGAAAAGTGCCAGAGAAGCCCACATTCCTCCCTGCTGCTGTCACTCAGCAGCGTCCCTGTCCTGATGCGAGTGTCAGGACAGGGGTTATATTGAAAAATAAAATGGTAATAAACCAACTTTATCACCATTCTATTTTTCAATTCTGGGGCATGGAGTGGCATTTTAACCAGTGTGGTGATGCTGCACTGCTCAAACGGAGGAGTCGCTCCTATAATACTGGCTCTGTCTATTTTTAGTTCAAGCTTTGGCGCTACTATCTTGCCCGCCATCTTTGTCAGTAGCTAATCTTTTGGTGTGGACGAAATTTCGACTTGTTTGGCTGGGAGGCAAAGCATTTTCTGTGCAGGCTGTCTGGCCATGGAATGGTCTACTCCCATCTTTACATTCAATCCCTGACTTGCTTCACTTTATGAAGCAACTTAAAACTTGGTTGTGGAGCTGTTACTTCTGCTTTCCCATCTTGGGATTCTGTGGCCGTTTTTCAATTGATAGCACCAGGACACATTTTTGGGCAATCACTGCACCTTATAAATGTCAAAATCCATCAATCAATCAATCAACCCTTCCAGAGTCTAGAGTCCTCACAGATAGCCTTCAAGTGCCCATGTCTTTTATAGACTGATACCCATAATCACTGAAATGGAAAGAACATTCATTCGTAGGGCATCTACCGAAGATGAAAAGTCATCCTTTGTTGTAAACTAATATTGACATTTAATGATGCGGAACTGCTCACTTGGGGTCCAGCATGTGACCAAAATTGAAGAGATAATGAACAAAAAAACATTAAAAGCATCAGATATTGCAACCCCCTTGGAGCCAAAATAGAGGCATTATTGACTGCAACTATCATTTTCAACACAAAGTAGATCTAAGACAAAAGAAAGGTTGCGATGACTGGGAAAGATGGCGCATTCTACCATATGGGTATAGACAAAATCAATGTCCAAATGTTATCTGGTGGTCAGGAGAAGGAAGAGCCTTCCATTCTTCCTCAATCAGGAAAAGGTTCCGGAATCAACAACAATATTCTCCAGGCACACAGAGATAAAATTGAGATTGTGTTTTAGTAGTTCTTTTTTCCTAGTGAAAATATGAGCCCCTTACCAGCACGTATTTGGTCTCAGGCTGTTCTTGTTGCAGCAGAATTCCTCAGGGCAAAGTATTAAAGCCTCTTAGAATGGTCCTGTATAGTATGGGTTAAGTAGTACAAGTAGATAAAAAATGATTCTTATATCGCCCCAGTAATGTATACTGGGCTGATTCTGAAAATTGTATCTGATGTATTCGTCCAATTGATGTGTAGACTTCCTAGTAGTAGGGGTCCTAGAAAGCTTTATTCTCTTTTTTCTTACTTTTGACCTCCCCACACACCCATCACACCCTCGCACACACACCTTTTCATTATATGGCAAAATCAAAAAAGATCTCCGCCAAAGTAACACTTCATGGGTCCGTAGGGCATTGCAACAAAGGCCCGACGAGAAGCAATGCCCAATGATGAGGCATAACATCCTTAGGGGCGTGTGAGGGTAACAAGAAATAATCCGTAAGATTCCCCCTTATGCTCTTATATTTATATTTTTGAAAATAGTCCTACTTTTTCTTTGACCTCTCTTTTCTTTAGGAACATTAACTTGGTTGACATTATGATTGCCTTCGGAGCCTGGGTACCTGACCTTTTTTGGCTCCTTTCGCTTTATGTAGCTTTACATAACATCATAGTGGTAGCTGTACTACAATGCTAATGTCTGTGCCACCACAGGATGCCATCTATTAAATTCAAAGGAAGTGTCTCCAATACCTGGGGTAGTGCATTTAAATGCGATGAAACCTGGGAGAAGTGCTGACTCTGTCTAAATCTAAAGAGATGTGTAGGGTGACTGGTCAAACTAGACTCAAACACTCACCCTGGCTTCTCAACACATCCAAATTGTGTGACTGTGCACAAATCAGCTTTAATTTCGGCTTACTCACGACCAAATAATTAATTCTGCATAGTTAGTACTATTTTAAAAAGGCAATGGAGAGAATGATCTATTTATCCTAAGAGTATACAAGATAAGAAACTGCTTTGGGAATCTTTTTTACTTCACCTGTAATAATTGCTGGTCAGGCGCATCTTCAACCAGGCTTTCTTAAGGCTTTGCCGTCTGTTTAGGGACATTTGACATCAGGTTATCCCCAGGGACTGTACATCCCTGCTGATCGATCAACTGGATCCCAACCAGGAGTTTTAGCAAATGTACCATAATTCAGCTCACCGCTCCCTCTTACATGCACCCCTACCACAAAGCATTCGGAGGCCAGCACAGGATAGTTAGGAGCATGTTACAAGACTTCCCAAACAATAGCTTTTACCAATAGGTGATCACCATCTATTTCAATCTTATCCGTTCTTGGTTTTGCAGCATCTTTTGAGCCTTTGCAGAGTAGGGGTTAGCTCCTCTTCATTTAACTTTCAAAGTACTTGACCACTTCACTGAGACTCTTACAGAAGTGGGCTTCCGCCATTGTTATTCTTATTGGTGCTGCCAGTATGCCACCTGAGTACATGACGACTTCCGGGCTCCCGAGCCATCTGGGATCAACTTAAGCTGGAATACAAACATAGCCACGCAGTTGCACATATAACAATGATTTCAACCTGCCACACCACAGACGCAGCACCATTTTTATGTGTGCCACAATTTTACAGGCGTGTTGCCCCCCAGAAATACTAAGATGCTGCAGTGGCAGTGCGTTAGCCAAGAACGTGGGTGTTCTCCATGCAACATAATTGTGGCTAGAGCGTCGCACTTCGAGGCTGACTTCAACATTCCAATGAAGTGATTCAGCTGCACCAAAAGGCATGAACTAAACAGTAAACTTCAAACGCCACTGAAAGAATATGGGCTTTTTTTCCAGCCAGTAGCTTCCAGACATCATAGAACGTTAGCCAAAAACGAAGACAGAAAATCCCTGACTTTAATTTCTAGGAATAGACTATCCTCATTTCAGTTCTTACATACATTTGCTTCAAAAACATAGTGTGTAATCTTCAAACCTAAATACCATTAAACTGATGTCTTGTAAAAAGGCCATATGTTTCGAGATCCTGTTCCCTAGAACCTTTGGTGTAAAAAGATACATTCCTTTAACATTGACTGCATCTCTATGAATACAGACCGTAAGAGGCGATATAGCACAAAATAATATTCCCTTGTCTCTGGCAGCACCCTTTAGTATCTGCCAGCCCCATTCCGAACATCTCTATATGTTGATGTGCTTCGTTGTTTAATCTCGCTACATTCCTCTCTGCTTTTCCTCATCAAAGTCAAATCATCAAAATGTCACGGGTATCAAAAGGGATATTGTGTGCCCTTTAACCTGCCCCCCCCCCCCCCATGCTGACTTCACTGGTAGCGACATCATATTATCATTGGGTGTTGTTGGCAAATGCCACTTTTTTGCCCCTTTCTGCAAGGTCATCTCAATTTTGTGCTCAATTTTAATGCAGGTTTTCTGACGGTGCACTGGGACTCTGCTAACCGGTCCTGGGTTGCTTGTGTTACAATCCAGGAAGGGCCTGGCCTAGCAGTTCGAGCTGGACTGTTCCCATTGGAGCAGGGTCAAGACTGATTTCCACTTCAGTGGTTCCAGACTAAGGTGATATAGTGTGCAAAATAATGGTGGATAGGGATGCAACATGAGTAATTATCAGTGGCTGAGATTAATTTACGCATTCCATCCATCTTTTTTCTTATACTTCAGTGTGACACCTCTAGGGTGAGCACAAAATCTATGTGCAGGCTTAGAAAGGCTTTACCATGTAGGATTTAGGTAGAGAGGGGCATTGTGTGCTATTTTTGCAGTAGAGCACACAGGAACTACGGCAAAAGTTGATTTAATTAACCTTGGAAACATTTTCCCTATTGGTTAGGCAGGGTCCAGGAGTCACTCCCTCCCACAAGCTAGTGCCAGGCATATATGTGGGAACCCTGATCACCCTCTTCAGAACACTGATGGACCTGTGGAAGACAGAAGAAGGGCTGCGCCTGCTGTTGAGACCTGTGAAAAACCCAAAAGACTGAACCTGCTCCCACTTGTACCCAGGACAAAGAAGTGGACTCCAAGAGTCAGCTACATGAACAAAACAAGCTACTAACAGCCCTTTTCCTGAAGAGGCCAGCTGACCAGACAGGACCTGCACTGGACCCTGCTAGTGGCTTCTGCTGGAGTGTGTCTTGATCCCACAACTGATGCTCCTGAGGCCTGGGGAGCCTTAGCAGCATCAAAGTGTGCTCCTCCTAACATCTTGAGAAACCTGGAACTTAGAAACATTTTGTCTCCAAAAGATCTCAGGAGGAACTGGGACAAACCTGCAAAGTCAATCCGATGAAGGTGCATTGCCCTTGATTCAAAAATTCAGTTTGCTCCTGCTTGTTGCTTTTCTGCAGGAGCAAATCTGTTTCAGCTGGACATCACGGAGAGGGTATCTGGTCTCTTGGAGCCCTGTTCGTCTATAGCTTTTTGCCTTGCCCCGCTCAAGAAATCCGAGCTCCAAAAAAGTGACTAAGTCGAAAGGGAGAAATCTTCACTGAGTGAAGGCCCCAAAAGTATCTGGTTGGAACAAATTTTGAATTTCTCTATCTCAGAGCTTTCCAGCCAAAACTCAAAAACTTCACTGGGACTTCATCCAATGGCTATCTTGCCTCGCAGAGCCCTTCTTTGCCACATCCTGCTGCATTCCTCTGTTCCACTGCTGAAGACTTTTGACATCCATTTCAAAGAGTAAGATAGAAGTGAAAATGTCTGACCGCAAAGAACCTGGTTTCTATATCCGATCGCGCTCCATCACGGTTGACTTTAAATCGCGCCAAGGTCTCAGTCAAGCACAACCAGATAATCAAGGTTGGTGCTTAACACTTTTTGCCATTTTTCTATTTGAAACTTTAAAAATTCATATCTCTGGTTACCCATATCAGATTTTTGTTGTTTTGGCATCATTTTGTTTATTATATTGTTGTCGATTTTGATAGATTGGAGAGGTATTGTTGTGTTTTTGACTTTTTAACTGTTTTGGTACTTCTAAAGACTTTACACATTTTCTTAAATTAAGCCTGTCTGCTCAGTGCCATAGCTACCAGGGGTTGAGTTCAGGTTTAATTTACTGAAATCTTTACTGGACCTAACAAGAATAGTGGCATTATTACTTATGGTGGACAAATCTCCACAACCAATTATTGACTTTCTCACAGCAGGAATGAATGAATGGCTGGATGCATGAATGAATGAATTATTAGATTTATAAAGCCCATGGCTACTCCAAGGAGTGTCCCGGCCCTAAAGTTCAGAGAGTTACTGAGATAAGCCGTAAATAGGTGAGTTTTCATGGCTTTACAGAAGGGAAGTTCTTGAAGGATCCTGGGCAGCAAGAGAGGAAGTCGATTCCAAGCTGCACCAGCCAATACAGAGAAGGAACAGCCTCCACATGTTGACCAACAGAATCGAGGGACGGATGGAAGCATGGCCGTGGTGGAAAGTAAGTCTCTGCTGGGCACACAGTGTTGGAATCAGATATTTTGGGTCTTGATGATGAAAAGCATGATAGGTGACGATAACAGCATTTCAAGAGGATTCTCTTCTTTAATGGGAGCCAGTGTAATTTTTGCAGATGATGAGAAATATGATCTCTTCAGGAAATGCCCAAAATAAAATGGACTGCTGCATTTTGCACAATCTGGAGCTTTTTATTCAGCTTATCTGATGGGCCGAGATAAAGTCGATTAGCAAATTCCTATCTGGATGTGACTAGTTCAAGCACTACAGATCTGCGTGCAGACATTGGGACAGTAAAACAAATGCGTAACAATCACAGAAGGGAAAAACAAGAAGCTGCAACAGAATTAATTTGAGAGTTAAAAGACAGTTTGTTGTAAATTTGTAACCCTAAATTCCTTACTGAAGAGGCAGGCTTCAAAGGTTGCGGCAAACAAGGTCGGACTGGGACAGAAAATAGGCCCAGGCACCAAAATAAAAGTGGCACCCATCAGTGAATCAAATAGTTAAAAGTCACCCAAATTTGCAAATGGGGCAGTTTTGAACTTGTAACAACGCGTTGTGTAGGTGCTTTGCAAGGTAGGGGAGAATGCATGAATTTGTGCATGCTGGAGGCAATGTTTGTGGCATGATCTGAAAAATCAATTGTAAAAACCGGCACACCAGACCATAAAACAGGTCCACCAATTGCCAAAAAAACAGCCCACCACTGACCTGTCAGACCAGCCTCCAGATATTGCCTGATTGTGCTATAGGCTAGTCAAACACTGGTAAAAAGAACAGATGATGGACGGAATTCTGAACCAATCAAACATTTACCCCAATCACAGATCTGGGTTAAATCCGTCATTTTATTGCACGCCACGCCATTCCAGTTTAGACCCAGCAATATGAAAATCAGACTTGACCAAGGGAGCAGTCCTGTCCGAACTGCCTGGCCAGGTCCTCCCTAGACCAGAAACAAGCATGCTGGATCCGGTTTCGAGGTTTCACCCCTCATTCGCCAGGTTAGCTTGAATCTGGTGGCATAGCAAGCATGGGATCCACGTCTGGGCATACCCTTCTCACTTAGTGCGACAAATGCAAAAAGAACAGATGATGGATGGTATATTGAACCAATCAAACGTCCACCTCAATTACAGATCTGGGTTAAATTCATCTTTTTTTGCAAGCCATGCCATTCCAGTTTCGACCCAGATATATGAAAATCAGTCTTAACCCTGCCCCCCATGGGACCAGTCAGGCATGAACTGCCAGGCCTGGTCCTTCCTGGACCAGAAATGAGCATCCTGGGACTGGTTTCGGGGTTTCACCCCTCATCATCTCGGTTAGTTTGAATCTGGTGGCTTAGCGAGCAAAGGACCCACATCTGGGCATACCCTTCCCACTTAGGCTACAAATGCAAAAAGAACAGATGATGGACCGAATGCTGAACCAAACATTCACCCCAGTCACAGATCTGGGTTAAATGCATCATTTCTTTGCAAGCCGCACCCTTCCAATTTAGAACCAGCCATATGCAAATCAGTCTTGACCCTGCTCCCCTTGGGAACAGTCCAGCCTGAACTGCCAGGCCAGGTCCTTTATGGACCAGAAACAAGCATCCTGGAACCGGTTTCGGGGTTTCACCCCTCATCAGCCAGGTTAGCTTGAATCTGGTGGTGTAGCGAGCACAGGACTCACGGTCTTGGCATACCCTTTCCACTTAAGGCGACAAATGCAAAAAGAACAGATGATGGACGGAATGCTGAACCAATCAAACATTCGCCTCCAGTCACAGTGAGCAAATCTGAGTGCCGACAGTCAAACAGCCATTCATGTTTTATATGGCCAAACAGAAAGATCTCGGTTTTATCCACATTGCAAAGCAAATGGTTAGCCTTCAGACAATGCAAAGTAGCCTTCAGCCAATGCAAAGTAGCAGTATTGTCATTACAGTAAATACATAATGTGAACTTTGACTCTGATGACAGTACAGAAACTGACATAACTGAGGTAAACTGAAGAGCATGCATTTATCTGGGGATTTCCTGGTTCTTATGCCATAGCTTCAAGGCGATACCAAGAGATTCTCTCTGAACGGTGTTCTGAAATAAGCAGTGAAGATTTTACTCAGTTGGTATGGGTATCCACCTCCCTAATTAATAATACCATTCCTGACAGGCACTCATTACGTGTGACCTTATAACTCTGATGATGGCAGCAACAACAGTTACCTGCCCCATTTCAATTATATATTTTTTTACTTTCATTAGAAGTTTTCTGCTGCTAAAAGCAGCTGAAAACTCCAGATGTAAGATGGCCCAAAATGAGGAACTATCTGGAGAATCGGGCATGGAATTACCGATTTTCGAGTAATTCTTCATTTCTAAGTGGAATGACAGGGCCCAAATCCTAATGAGCTGGATTATCCCTACACCAGAGTTACAGGTAACCCTGGCATCGACAAGTCTGTGATGGGGAAAATCAGTCCTTTTCAAGGCCACTCACAACGAGGGCCTTAGACTGAAGCTTACCTAGACACAACATCACGTACACTCGCACATCCAGAACTGCAAAGCCATATTCACAATTGCTGAGTTATATATTCCCTGAGACCCAGGCACGATCACAAATGCCCAGTTACAGCCACCTATCTCCACCGAAGCCTCACGCATGCAGGCAAAGCCCCGGTAGCTGAAGTGTAGCCCACAAATGCTCATATACTGACACATACCCTCATTGCCACCACATATATCACAGTTAAGTCCAATATTGTCAGATATGGACCCATATGCTCAGTCCAGGCTAGTTTACAGGCTAGTTTTTGAGAGTCAATTGGGTATTCCACATGCCAGGCATTGCTAGCTGTCCCTGTAATCACTGGAACCAGCTACTAATCCAAGAGACCAAGAACTTCCTTTTTGACCTTTGGTTTTCAGTGGAGTGCATGGTGAAAGAGTCAAGGCTTACTCTTTGAGTGAAGTGTGAGATAAGACGTCAGATATAGGAAGCACAAAAATAATGTGCAATATTTATATTGCCAAGACAACGTAGTAAAATTTTCAAATATGATAAGACTTATTTCTGTAAAGTTCATCTGTTCGGTAACAATGTATATGGCCCAATAAAATTCTGTTGCAGACTTTTGCGTGAACCGGGGTAAAAGTCGTTGCTAGAGACCCTAGTGGCAATCTCCTGCAGGATATCAGCAGGTTGTTTAATCGTTTAAAATTATTTTTTTATCCTTCAGATTTTTCCTTCCCTGTATAGACTCCTCAAGCACACAAATTCCACATGCCTTCCTTTCCTTCTTCATGTCACCTGCTTACCTTTCTGCCACTTCCGTCTTTTTCCTACACATCTTATATCCAGCACTCATTGTCGCCCCTCTGGACCTGATTTTCTCTTCCATTTACCTCTGTTCTCGTCCTGCAGTTTTCTACTCTCATTTTTACCATGTTATGCTCCAATGCACCCTCACGTATGTTGCGGCCATCTTCCTAATGTGAGCATGGAAATCTTATAAAATTTCCCCAAATAACGTCACTTTAAATGTACATAACAAACCTGGAAGTTCCGTGCCTCCACAAGTTTGATGAACCTTTGCCACCGTGTTAGGATGGAACTTTTTCACAATAAATTCATCATTATTTGCATTTGATGTTCAGCCAAAAAAGAGAGGTTTGGTGAAGTTTTAAAATGTTATTTTCTCTTTAAGAGATTAGTTGGAATGTTGGTTACTTTATTTTCAGATTAGTCAAATAAATTAATTACAGAAATAATCAAAATAGATTGGTTAGAACAAGCATAGTAAATAACAGTGTGTTCCATTCAGAATACAGTCCCTGTTCTATCCTAACAAGGACCCAAAAAGAATTCCTTCTGGAATAGGAACCTTTTGCGAGCCTACTCTATTAGCAGTTTGGTGTCCCATCGTGTAACTATGAGCTACTCTATGGAATGAAACATTAGAATTCTGGTATGTACTGGTTAGATCACAAAATGTAAGCTGCATCAAGCATTTTCTTTTCATTAACACGCTTGTTCATTATGAATATGTGGCAAAGAAAACAATGTAAATACAGTGAAGTCATGTGGTGTGAGAAAAAGAGAAATACATTTAGCAGGAAACAGCACAACTCACAAAAGGGTCAGTCTCTATAATTCAGTTAAAATGTTAAATCACTATTTATAAAAGGCATTTATTTTTCTTACAGGGATATAGAAGAATAAAATAATAGTGTGGCCTAGGAAAAGGAGAACAATGGAAATTAGAGCTTTCTGCAGAAATTAAGCAGCATTTTCCACTTTTGCACATTTATTAAAAGCACATTTCCTAGCTTCTACTTTATGATGCATTTCCATGTTAATGTTTAAGCATGTTTCTATATTATTATGTGGTACATTTTCACAACGTTTTTCAGCTTCCTCACTAGCACTTGTTCCCTGACACCCAAATGACTCTCTCCTATTCAGGTTAGAGCATAATATTAGTATTGGAAGCCCCAGTGCAAGATGTTTAGAGTGCATTTCGGATACTCCTTATCCCATAGCAAAAAGGCGACTTTAGGCCATTTGAAGCAAACTCAACCTGATTTTCCCATCTGTGCTGGTATGGTGAGGCAGCAGCTTACAATGCATCGTCAGCACTGGGCCACTTTGCCCCAAAGAGATGTAGCTGACAGATGGTCCAACAAAGTCACTGGTCGCCAATCCAAACCTATTTCTACCTTTCGATGCCAGACCTTGGACCCAAAGACAACTGTGCTGGTGCTCTTCAATTCTCATATACATCATTCCTGACCATTATCTTTTTGAGCCCCCCCATCAGGAACTGCAGCAAATCCTGGCCTGGAGTTACACAACTATTTTAGTTTCTTGGCGCACACACACCCAGTACACCTCAATCCTGATTTATATCATCTCCTGCTATTCTGATTAAGACCTGCACACACCTCTGACAGTGTACCTAGGTCCTTCTAGGTAGCATACTTACAATTCCACACCACAGACTCACACACAGCTCTGGCAATGAACCTCACATACCCTATGCTACTTCAGTAATGAATCGTAGATACAAAGCTGTCCTCACAAAGAACAAATCAAAGCTGATTTTTAACGTTTACATTTACAAGAATCTTAGTATGTAACAAAAAGAGTTTATGCAGCAAGTTATATGATATTATATTTATAATTAGAAGGGCAACGACAAGCTGCATTGTAATTGACAACTTGCACACATTCTGCAGGATGCCGTCTTGAGGGAAGAGCACTCAAACCTGTTTCACCATGTACTGCAATTTTTTATATTATCTTTATCATTATCTTAATCTTAACATCTTCCAGGCCCTGCTTTCCTCTTTCATTGCAAACCACAAATCCTGCTCATCTCATATTGTGAGCTGAAGGGCAGGGCCCTGCTTAGAGCAGGCCCCGGGGAAATGAGTTGCTCCCCCTTGGGATGGTAGTGACTGTATGTAGCTTGCTGTGGGCAATATTACATGTCAAAGAGCAAGATGTGGGGAACAAGTATTAGCCTTCTGCATTAGCGTAGGAGGCAACACTAGGGCTGCATCTGAGATGCTAGGGTTGGGGTTTGGTCTGTGTGATCAGGGCAGATCATTCAGTTCAATGTTCAGCTCTTTGTCATTCAGTTTGCTATGCATAATCAATGCAACAATGTTTTGAAGTAAACTGCTGCTCATGGTCGGCTGAGGGATGCAAGTACCCTTGTCTCGCATCACCTGGACCGACAGGAAAAGATGATGAAGCACGTAAAGATCTCCGTTCCTTAAAGAAGGGAAAGGAAGAGGCAGCAGGGGAAGGAAGAGGGCCTCTGGTGTGTCCACATAATGCGCTCTCTCCACAATCTTCTCAAACTTCAGCTTCTCGAAGAGAGGGTGAGAGGATGTGGGGAGTTCCAATCTTAGAGTGGGCTGGGCAGCCGCAATTCATCTCTGACCATAGATACCAGCTGGAAGGCAACGGTAATCACCGCTGCACCTGGAGCAACTGATCTTGTAGTTCTAGTCCAAATGAGAAAGGTTCTGAACACACAAAGCAGCCTGTCTCCTCCTTGACCATGCCTTAGCAACAGTGTGTCTTCAGCCGTGGCCCGTGCAGGTAAGAGCGGTGGGGCCAGGTTGGGGGGGATTTGACAGACGACCACGAGGGGAAATTAAATAAATAATTAATGTTTCCTCTTCGTCCTCTATCGAAATCTCGCCCCCTCCCCACCCCCCAGCCTGGCCCCACCACTCTTACCTGCACGGGCCGCGGCTGTGTGTCGTTTCCTCAGTCCTGGATTATTTTCCCATTCCCTTCATTAGAAACAACCATGCTTCCTGTTTCTGGCTCAGCTTTTTCCTCTTTACTGTTTCCCAGAGCTCTTTGGAATAAAATGACAAATTTGTGGACGTAAACAAATTGCCTGCTTATTTGCAGAACAGTGGCTGTTGGTGTGAAGCCAACTGGCTACTAAAATACAGTTACACTCAGACTTATGGGTAGATCCAATTAATTCCAAATACAACTTCCTCTACATGGGCGTAGGAAGTGTGGGGGACGCGGGGGACATATCCCCCCCCAGATTTTATAGTGGGGGGACGTGGGGACAAGGGTGGGGGGGACGAGGGGACGAAAGAATTTCCCCTCTCTATTCTGTCTGTGTCAGGGCCATGGTATGTCAAAGCGCGAGTGCTCTGACGTGCTAATGTCCCTGCACTTGACTTGTGATCTTCCCTTTTGTTGTGCTGCAAAAGCTCTAGGAATTTTTCACACCTCATCCTCGCCGCCACAGCTGCCTGCCATCTGAACTTACAGGACAAAGGGAGAGAGGTAGTTTGTTGATTACTGACTGCATTCTGCCCCTCCTCAGCCCCAAACCCTACCTTATTTGACTGCTTCACACTGCAATTCAGCCACTCAAACCCTAATGTTTTGTTGTAATGTTTATTTTGAGCAGTTGAACCTTGCCCTGGAACATGAGAACAATTAGCATCAGACATAGCCTAAGCTATCTTGCATTATGTTGTGTCAGATGTGTTGGTCTGTCCTAATATTTACACAAATAACTATTTAAATACCACTATTTTGACTTATTTCTTTTATAGCACTACCCAACCCAATTCAGGGTGCTGGAGCGCTTTGAATCACACATACACATTATACATTGACAATAAACCATATGTGTGTAAATCAATTTACCGGATGTGTTACATAAGATAGTGAGGGTTACAAGGTGTAGGAGTCACATGTTTTTTCCTTTATAATTCGCTGGATTACAATTTATGAACTGCAAGTAAGCAAAGGATCACTGTGTTAAAATCAATAACCCACTTACCCATCTACATGAAATAAAAATCCGCCATCTGTATATCACATGATGTGCTTTGCGTGAAACATATTAACCCTCTATGCTACGTTGATTCAAAACTGGGACTAGACAAAACACCTGTCTCTCCAGCAAGAGCATTCACCTCCAGAGTTATCTTACCATTATTATTATTATTTACTGAGAGTTAAAGGGTACATAAAGATCTATCTATGCAGCAGGTGCCTTAACTCCATAAGATATTTTAAAATGCAGACTTTCTCACCAATTAAGCAGAACAGATATACTTCCACTTTTCTCCTTGTTGCCAATTTCTTTCAGGCAGAGTATTAATAAATAAATGTATAAATGCATACCTAGATCTTGCACCGGGGTTGCATCACTTTTTTGGCACAACTCCGACGCAAACTTTAATTTGTTAAATATTGTAATGCACTTGAATGTACTCATGATAGGCCTGCTTAACATATGCGAGGTCTTAGAATCTGATGTCATTTTTTGTGATATCATTTCCTGTGAGGTCATGGGTTGTGATGTCACGTGCGATGTCATGCGCTGTGATGTCACTTACATACTGCCTAACTTGGTTAGTGCCCCACTTCTTTTTTTTAGGACTTGTGCCCTGTTGGGAGAAGTATATTAGAGAACTGGTGTTGGTGGTTGTAGGAGGCTGGCTTAGGATATGGTGCACACTCTCAGGATTGATGCACCTTGCACTAATCCAGGCAACCCTTATGTTGATTTTAGTGGTCTTTGATAACCATATAAAGCTCTCAAAGTAGAAGCTGTGGAGAGAAGCCTTAAGGCTTATCTTGAAGGAGTGTAAAGCAGCTTGTTTTACCACAACAGTGTAGATTAGGTGAAAAAGAACCACACAGTGTTTATAAAAAACAAGGCTATTTATTATGCAACACAATCACTAACATATTGGTATATCTCCTACCCAGATATATCAACAATACACACAAGAATACTTCAAAATAATTTGGTAAGTAGCACAAATATACACTGGTGTACAAGGGAAAACCAAACCATATACTAGGAAAGTGGAATGCAAACTTCAAGGAGAACTGGACTTTGACCAGAAGACTCATGGGAGATGGGGACACAAGGAACTACGCAAGGTAAGTACCCAGGAACCCCAAGGGGGCTGTGTGCAGGATAGAAACACAGCTACATGCCCGATGGAAGTCAATGCAGAAGTTGCGGTTGTAATTTTACAGAACAAGGACCCTTCCCAGAGGACCCCGAAGAAACTCTTTGGAAGACGGGAGGTTGGATGCCCCAGGAACCAGGTTACCTGCACTAGGGCAGCCGGGTGCATAGGGGTGAATTGAAGTCGGAACCTGCCGTAGACGATAATGGAAGACTTCAAAGAAGATGCCTCTGAAGAAGCATGTGAAGGAGTCCGGTGGAATCCAAGAGTGGGTTCTTGAAGAAGAGGACCTGCAAGCAGAGGGGACAGAGTCTATGCCACTTGGAAGTGACCAGAAGTCACGGAAGCACAATCCCCACCGATGTTGGGAGGTTCAAGAGTGAAGAGGGTGTCCTTGTTGCTGCAGCTGTGCGGACCAGGGGATGCTGAGGAAGACCAGGAGTCATGCACGAGCTGTCCCATATTGGGTGTCGGTGTTCAGGTGGTCTGTGTCTAGCGGGAGGACCTTGGTAGCCACAACTGGCATGGAAAGCAAAAAGATGCAAACATTGGCAGCAGTAAGATCCAAGCAACTCGCAAGGTGCAGGAGAGTCAGAGCAGGCCCTGAGCAAGCAGGGTAGCCCACTGAAGCAAAGGAAGACCCTCGAGAGGACCCACATGCCGAAGACACAGGAGTCTCAAGAGGACCTGAGGCTGCTCGCAAAAGATGGAGGCCTACGGTGTAGAGGATGCAGTGAGAATGCTGATCTTTGAGGGATGTGGTGCTAGAGGGTAGCTCGTCTTGTAGCCCAAAATTCTCTGGAGTGCAGAGCCAACAAGCCTTGGCAATGGCAATTCAACGCAGTGCACATGGGTTTGGTCCCAGCGGCTTCAATGAGCTATACTGTCCTCAAAATTGCAGTTCAGACAGGTCAGGCCTCTAGGGAGCTGTAGAATGACCACCTGTGTTGCTGGGCTGCGTGAAGTGCGTTGGATGACAGGAGCAGTAGACTGGTCAGCTTTGTTGCGGTGCCTGCAGATACAGGAGAGTGACTCCTTCACACCAAGGGAGATTACTTCGGATGTCCTTGATGCCCACAGGCCTTCTGGAGAACTTGGATGATGCACAGACACAGACGACGCAGAAGACTTGAAGAACAGCGACACCAGGAGCCTTCCTAGATGCAGTCTCGGGTCCAGTCAAAGGCCGACGAAATCCAGGTGTCCAAACAGTCGGAGAGTGTCTTGGTTTCAGAGGCGAGTCTTGTTCCACAAAGAATCTGAGGACCTACCCACGGGGGAGCCCTTAAGTACCCTAGGGAAAGGGTTGGAACGACTCGGGGGTCTCTCCCATAAGAGGGGCTGGTCAGAGGGGAGGATACTCCTCTATTCTTTGGCCAGTTTCGCGCCAGAGTGGAACCAGGGGTTCCTGAACTGTCTCAAACAGACGTATGCAAAGAAGTCACAATATTTGCCCTTCAAAGCAGTCTAGTGCCACTGGGAAACTTCCCCACACCAGCCCAATACAGTAAGTCCTGTCTGGGAGGTGGTCACACCTCCCTGTAACAGGAAACCTATTGTTCTACCTTCCCCTGCTCAAGCTCAGCTCAGCAGCAGGAGGGCAGAATCGGGTCTGTGGTCGGCAGCAGCACTAGCTTGCTGGCAGCCCCTGAAAGGCTGTTATTTGGAGTACAAGGGGGTCACCTAAGGGGACCCCCAGTACTTGGGATCATTCTTCAAGCACCACAGCCTGTGTGGGGGTATGATTCCAACTCATTTGATACAAAACATGACCTGGCCCAGTGCAGCCATTATTTAGTTAGACATCTCATAATAACTGATGTCCACTATATACCTTAAAATGGCTGATCGCTCTTACAAAGCCTGGGTCTGTATGGGTGTCCTGCTTATGCAGGGGCACCCTCACATTTGTAACCAAGCGCCCTGCCTACCATAGGGGTGACTTATAGTTTTTAAGTGCCGTGACCTCAGATATAAGGAACTTATCGCTGTTGTGAGAGTTGCAAGTACCATCGCAAAAAGGCTGCAATGGCAGGCCTGTAGTCAAGTTTAAGTGGACTCCCACGGGTGGCAAAATACATACTGCAACCTATTGGAGCCTCTGGTGTACCTATGCTCTGGGTACCTTAGTGGCAAATATTAGCGCCGTATAATGGTACACCAGTACCCAATTGTGGATGTACCACAGTACTTACCAGAGCCAAGTTAGGGGAGAGAGCACAGTTGTTGTCGTCCTGATTAGCAGGATCCCAGCAGACTACAGTCAAAACACACTGACACCAGGCAAAAAGTGGGGGTAACCTTGAAAGCAGATACTACTTTCCTACACCCCCAACCCCCAAACGTAAGGATGAGGCTAACCTTGCCCATTTGATGCTTCATGTTTTTTAGTGGAAATATCTGGAAAGTCCATGATTACTCCCAGGTCTATGTTCCACTGGAAAGTCCATCCCCTGTAGGGAAATGGACCACCTCAAAAGTTTGAGTTTTTCATCCTTCATCTGTTTAAGCCATAAGAGGGGCTTATGGTCTGTCTGAACAATGAAGTGAGTGCCAAACATGTATGGACTTAACTTCTTCAAGGTCCAGACAACATCAAAGACCTCTCTCTCAGAAGCTGACCAACCCTTCTCCCTGGGGGTCAACTTTCTGCTTATAAAAGCTACTGGTTGATCCTGCCCCTCTGCATTAAGCTGTGACAATACTGCACCTATTCCTATCTCAGAAGCATTTGTATGAACAATGAATGGTTTGGAGTAGTCATGACTTTGTAGAATTGGAGCAGAGCACATTGCTTGCTTCAGGTTATCAAATGCCTTCTGACAGCTAAATGCTAGATATGCTGCACTATAAGCTTCCAGACCTGTTAAGACTTTATTCACCAGCCTCTGAAATGTGGTAGGTGTGTTTTTGAAACCAAAAGGCATCACAATAAATTGATAATTCCCACTGGGGGTTGAAAATGCTGTTTTAGGTTTGGCATCCTCATTGAGTCTGATTTGCCAATAGCCAGCAGTCAGGTCAAATGTACTGAGATATTTGGCAGGGGCCAAAGTATCAATCAATTCATTTGCCTTTGGAATTGGATGGGCATTAGCCCTAGTGACTGCATTGAGGCCTCTATAGTCAACACAACACCTCACCTCTATCTTACATTCCTAGCTGTGAGGTTTTGGTAAAAGGACTACAAGACTAGCCCAAGGGCTTTCTGAAGCCTCAATGACTCCCAACTCTGGCATCTTTCGGACCTCTGTCCTGAGGCAATCTTCAACATGGTCAGGCTGTCTGTAACTGTTACTCTTTACAGGCAGGCTGTCACCTGTGTCCACTTCATGGGAACACCAGGTAGTTTGACTGGGTGTCAGAGAAAAGAGACCAGAAAACTGAGAATCTGTCTGCAATCAGCTTTCTGTTGATCAGTGAGGCTGTCTGCCAAGGCTACTCCTTCAACTGATCCATCAACAGGGTCCTGAGAGAGGAGATTAGGGAGAGGATCACTCTCTTCCTCCTGTCCCTTATCATTGGCCATGAGCAAGCTCAAGTCTGCCCTGTTAACAAAAGGTTTCGGGCGAATCACATGAAGGCACCTGTGAGGACATCTTGGAGTAATTATCAGAACATAAGGGGGAAGTAGAGGTTTAAGGTTAGGTTCACCCTCCACTAACACAATTACCAAAAAACTACCTGAACAAGTCAAGTAGACAGGAACCTAACCAGGAAGAACAAATGGTGTCGGAAACAATTTGATCCTAAAGGACACCGATTTAGAAAGAAAGGGAAGGATTATCTCTTTCTATAGTCCCCTCACTCACCAGGGTTTCCCCACGGTGACATGCTTCATCATAGGGGTCCTCCCAGTCCTCTACGGACTGAGGCGTGCTACGACTTGCGGTGTTACGTAGGAGCAGAGACCCCAACGATAATGTCACCACCGATACAGGACTACATAAAAAATCTAATTTCACCCCTCCACCACATAACCTTCCGGTTGAATTACTGGCTTTTGAGAAAGCGGTTATAAAAGAGGTGACTGAGATAGACCCAAGAACAATAAAAGTCTTTCACAACACGAGCAAAATCGAGCTGGAAGCTATCTACCAACTATCTAACAACAAAGACCTAACTATCAAACCAGCCGACAAAGGCGGAGCTATTGTTTTACAGAACACGACTGACTACCAACGAGAATGCCTACGACTACTAGGTGACGAACGTAACTACCTAGTAATACAACAGGATCCCACTGAACGCCTGCGGAGAGAGATCGCGAGCTTAGTGGAAGAATCTCTGACCAATGACTGGATCAGCAAAAAAGAAGCGGATTTCCTAGAAAATAAGAAACCAATAACTCCTTATTTCTACACGATTCCCAAAATACATAAATCTATGGAAACACCCCCAGGAAGACCCATAGTATCAGGAATCGGTTCGATTTTGGAACCCTTGTCTAAGTTTGCTGACGCTTTTTTAAGACCCTAGGTTCAGGCTACTGAAACCTATCTACAAGACACCAAAGCAGTCCTTTGCTTAATCCAGGACCTTGAATTCAACCCCATAACTAACATTCTGATTAGTTTAGATGTAGAGAGTTTGTACACCAGTCTCCCACATAAGGATACCTTAGACATCCTAGAGGAGGTACTCTATCTAAACGATTGGGGCTACCACACACCTAGACATGTGGTCCTGGAATGTTGCCGTCTGGCTTTGACCGAGAATTTTTTCCAATTCAATGATGTCCTGTACAAACAAACCCACGGTACCAGCATGGGAAGCACATTTGCGCCGAGTGTGGCGGGGTTGTATGTGCACCATTTGGAGAAGCAGAATATTCTCCACCAACACAATCCTCACATCAAACATATTAAACTATGGAAAAGGTACATAGACGATGTGCTGTTGATTTGGGAAGGTAATGAACAAGAAGCGGAAAATTTCCTAGTCTGGCTGAACCAACAAGACCCCTTCCTGAAATTCACCTTTTCGATGAGCCGATCCAGTATGGTCTTTTTAGACCTTAACATATCAGCACAAGACGGATGTCTCATCAGTACTACACATTTTAAACCCACAGCAAGGAATTGCCTACTTGTATACGATAGTTTCCATCCTCGCAGCCTTAAAGACAACCTTCCGTTTGGCCAATTTTTGCGCCTTAGACGGAATTGTACGACGAGACAAGGCTACAACATTCAAGCCAAAGAACTATCAGAAAAACTGATACAACGCAAATACCCACAACATCTTGTGTCCAGATCCAGAAAAAGAGCCTTAAATAACAACAGGGAGGCCCTTTTAGAGACAAAAACCGTAGCCACACAGGATGAGCCACGAAGACAAATTTGTATCACTACATACAATATTGCATCTAACTTGGTTAGTAAAATAATCAAGAAACACTGGCGCATCCTGAACAGTGGGGGATTAGACCTACAGAAACCTATGTTCAGCCATCGCAAAGCCCGCAATCTGAGGGATCATCTTGTCCATACACGTCCTACCACGACGAAAACTGTAGGCCCCCAACGCCTGCTCCAACCCCTACCGGAGGGCCACTTCCCGTGTGGTAACTGCAGTGTATGTCACCTCACAAAAGTGACCAAGACAGTGATATGCAATAATGGAATGACCTGGAATCTTCGGTCTTTCACTAACTGCAACACAACAGGTGTGGTTTACTTGATAACCTGCGATTGCAATTTCCACTACGTAGGTATGACTACGAGGAAAGTAAACACCCGAATGATTGAGCACCGGAGTAATTTCAGGTGTAAACGTGACAATACCAAGATGACCACCCATTTCCTGGAAAAACGACACACACCCAATGACTTCAACTGGGTTGTTTTGGAACATGTTAAGAATCACCCCAACATGGAGAAACTCTTACATGAGAAGGAACAACGTTGGGTGTTTAAGCTACGCTCAGATAACAGGGGTCTTAACGATGATATACCCTGGAGCCAGTTCACTTGACCAACCCTCTCAGGTGTATCAGCATAATAAGCCATTAACATTTATCCTGTTGGGTCTTGTAAAAACTTTCACATGAGACTTGTTTAGTGATTTTCAATATTGAAGTAACAACATCGCTTCATCAGCCAATATCTCGCCTTCATTTTTCACTTCTGCATTTTTGGTCATTCAAAGCTGAGAGTGATTGTTATCTCTCCACTGCCCCATCGCTACCTAAAATATTAATATTTTTATTTTAAACCAGCATTACATTCCTTAACAGTATTTACTTCCTCCCCATCCCACTCTAAGATGGCGGCTCCCATTACAGCCGGTCTAACTAACCTATCGCTTTGCTGCACCCGCCGGCCATCTCAATAAAGCTTTAGATTTTCCTTACACGAAAATCATTGTAACAACATCGCTCCATATCTCGCCCTCATTACCCATTCAAAGCTGAGAGTGATTGCACATCTCTACTGGAGTAATGCTACGTAAAATTACTTTATTAAATACCAACATTTCAATACTTTACAGTATTTACTTCCTGTTTCATCCCATTCTAAGATGGCGGCTCCACTCGCGTACCAGCACCGGAGCCTTCTTCTCTCTCTCTCCCCTTGACAGGCTCGCCAGTACATAAAAACAGTGCAGCAACGAGGACACGCCAGAATGCGGTCCACGAGGTTTGGCTTCGAGTAGGTGTCATAGTATGCGGGGTTCAACGTACAAGTAAGTGCTACCAATCTCCATACCTGTACGGTACGAGAAGCCCTTCCTTCGTCTCCCTCTCACCCCGTAGGGCGATCCTTCATTACGGAACACGCCTTTATCCTAATGATCTCGATTCCTATCCTCCATTAGATGTACGAGATCGCCGCATCCCCTCCAGTGACCATGAAGCACTATGTTGCTTTTTCTTAAGTATGTTACATGTTCTGTGTTGTACGTTTATGTGTGTGTTAAGTCAGACTTAATAATTTTATGAATTTCAGCACACTTTTTTCAGCACCTCGCCGGCATGGAGTGAATAATTGCATCTCTTCTCTTCTTCACATAGCGGCACATCAGATAAGAAAGTGTGCATACACTTGGGTGTAGTGTGCTCACAATTTTTAGTGACAGTAATACGTATTATTATATATATATATTTTTCTCCCTAATTAACTGTTGTTTTGTACCTTACAGACCATTGTGCTGACGTACATTACGTATGTATTTTAAAACGCATGCCTTACTACTGTGGCATCACACTTATTGCACCTAATTCAGGTTAACTAGGAGTGGCAAGTTTCTCGACACTGGGCTGGTCCCAGTGTAGTCCTGACGAAGAGCTGGGGAAGCTCGAAACTAGTTGACCAGAACATATGCTAGGCACACCTCTCCATTACAGTTAGGTTTCCTTGTCATATTACCCCGTTTTAATTTTTTCAGCTTAGAGCACTAATAAAGTTTATTTTTAGCCCACTAGCTGATTATTTTAATTATCCCACTCCACCACTACTTCACTTTCACTACACATAGTCCACAATTTTCTAGTGCTCCTACGTAACACCGCAAGTCGTAGCACGCCTCAGTCCGTAGAGGACTGGGAGGACCCCTATGATGAAGCATGTCACCGTGGGGAAACCCTGGTGAGTGAGGGGACTATAGAAAGAGATAATCCTTCCCTTTCTTTCTAAATCGGTGTCCTTTAGGATCAAATTGTTTCCGACACCATTTGTTCTTCCTGGTTAGGTTCCTGTCTACTTGACTTGTTCAGGTAGTTTTTTGGTAAAGACATCTTGGAGTACCAATGTCAACTAAGTAGGTGACATAACCTTTCTTTTCCAGTATAGTTTTGGGGGCCACTCCACTTGTCTTGGAGAGCTGCTGGGGCCACAGGATACAACACCCACACTTTCTGTCCTGGCTGATAAACAGTAAGTACAGCCTTTTGGTTGTGTCAAGCTTAATGAAGCTCCTGGCTGGCCTCAAGATTTTTGCTGGCCGCCTTCATATGCTCAGCCATTTGAGAACCCAGACCCAGAGCATACTCTACTATGTCCTGTTTAGGAGGCTTGAGAGGTTGCCTCCATCCTGACCAGACATAATGGACCCCTAACTGGATGTCCAAATGGGCTGTAGCCCACTCCCTCTGAGGAACCTCTCTGTAGGGAAAGAGAAGGCAAGGTAGTAAGACATCACATTTTCACATCAGCTTTTCTAGGAGTCCCATGATCATACCTTTGAGGGTCTTGTTGAACCTTTCAACCACCCCATTGCCCTGTGGATGGTAGGGTGTGGTAAACTTATAGTTAACACCGCACTCTTTCAACATAACAGTGATGTAGCTAGACATGAAGTTAGTACTTCTGTCTGACAAAACCTTCTTAGGGAACCCAATTCTGAATAAGATTCCCAGGAGAGCTCTGGCTACTACAGGAGCTGTAGTGGTCCTAAGGGAAATAGCTCCTGGATATCTAGTGGCATGGTCAACCACCACTATGATCAAAATATGTCCAGATGCTGTTGAAGGGTTTAAGGGACCTGCAATGTATATCCCTCTCAAACGGAAACCAACCACTTGTAGTGGGATTAAGGGGGCCATTGTAGTGCCACCTGCGTTACCACTGGCTTGGCAGGTGACAGGACTGACAAAACTCCTTGGTGTCTTCAGACATGTGGAGCCAGAGAAAGTGAGGGACAAGCCTTCACCAAGTCTTACTTTGCCCAAATGTTCTGCAAGGGGAATGTGTTGTGCCAGGGTCAATAGGAAACCCCTGAACTTCTGAGGTATGACCAACCTCCTGGTGGCACCAGGCTTGGGGTCTCTACTTTCAGAAAACAGGGGCCCTTCTTCCTGATAAGTCCTGTGGGACCTACTGAAATGTCCTGCGTCCTCAGCAGCAGCTTGATGTCTGAGTTGTTCAAGAGAGGGGCAGGCCTTCTGCTCCAGACTGAAGGCTTCCCTTGAAGGACCCCTGCCCCTAGTTGCTCTGCCTTGTCAGGTCCAAGCTCCTCTGGTACAGTTCCTTCACAGGTACTGAGATCATATCCCTCAGGAGGCTGATTCTCATTGGAAGTCTGAGAGGAGGATACATCTTAATCCTTCTTGCTCCTTCTCTTGGGAGCTGGCTGGTCCATTTCTTCAGGATCCAGGCCTCCCTTAGTGCCTAACTTCTTGGCCTCATCCCTAGTGACAGCAGAGACACTGGCTGAAATTCCCATCATTTCTGCATGAGTCCTGAACTTCACTTCAGACCAGGCTGAAGTTTCCAAATGATTACCCAGTAGACAGTCCACAGGTAGGTCGGGAGATGTCACAACTCTCTTTGGGACAGTTACCCCTCCCCAGCTGACATTCAAATCTGCCATGAAATGATCTGTCCTGGTATTGTTAGCATTGGTCACTTGGTAAATCTGACCAAGTAGAATCTGCTCAGGAGACACAAATGTTTCTGTCACCGTAGTGACACTGCCCCCTGTGTCCCTGTATGCCACAGCTTCCTGACCATTGATGAGAGGCTGTCGTCTGTATTTGCCCAAGTTAGTGGGACTTACAATAAGGGTGGTGAGCTCATTGCCGCCATCACAGACCAAAACAGCCTGAGTGGGTGTCCTGACTAGGCCAGAACCCACTGTAGTACACAAGGTTAACCCAGCTAAACTCTTGGGGCCCGAATACTACCAGTCCTATTGCTAGGGGCACTAGGAGGTTTAGGAGTAGTAGTAGCAGTATTGGTGCTAGACTTAGAGCAATCGGCATCCTTTGCCCTTTGACCTTTTTCACACAAAAACACAAATAGCACCAAGGTTTCTTGTTAGAGTAGGAAGAGGAATGGGACCTACCCCCGGAGGAAGATTTTTGAGGACTTTCAGAAGATTTTCTTTTCTTTAGATTTCTCCACACCTTTCTCGTGGGCCTTAGAATAATCTTGCTCCTTCTGGTCAGCGCCACCATGAGACTTTTGTTTCACCCTGGTGCGGACCCACTCGTCTGCCTTCTTTCCCAATACTTGGGGAGAGGTCAGATCCGAGTCCACCATGTACTGGTGCAGTTGCTAATTTTGACAGTTGTTAAAGATGTGCTTCCTCACAAGTAAATTGTACAGTCCCTCACAATCATGCATATGTCGCAAAGAGCATTCAGTTTATTCTTCCTTTTTCGTCCCACATTTGTTAGCCTGGTGCATGAAGATGTAAGATTCAAAAACATGTTTTTTCACATTTGGTCTAATTACTTTGTGAATGTAAATAACAATTAAAGCATACTTGCAAACTGTGACTACATGCCTGCCTTTATCAATGTTTCACTACAAAACTATGCGATTGTTTTCTTTTAACGGAGTGTACGGTTCTCAGACAATGGTCGATTTCTATCGGGTCAATGGAAAGTCCAAAAGGTTGTCCCTGTCCCCCCCAGAAATTTAGTGTCTCCTACGCCCCTGACTTCCTATATGTATAGCTTGGCTCCATGGAAATAAGTCTCTCAAAAGGTGCATGGTCACTCTAGTTACCTTGGTGATGGCAAGTTTCCCATAATGTCAACTTTGAGTAGCTGACACAGACACTCCTGCCAATCACTGGGTATTGCTGCTTCCAGCTTTCCCTGTCAGATCTGGACACAGAATGAAGGAGAGGAGGCACTTATCTTTTGAATACATGTTTTGCTGTAGCCAACACCTTGGTCACAGTATTTTGTTCATGTGTTCCTTCTTTCAGGCCACAGGATACCCAGCTGAATTTGTCTTATCACAAAACGCTAGCAATGGCAAGAAAAAGGATTATGACGTACGCGTACATGCAGCATGATGCTATGAAGGCCCAACGTGATGACGTATATGCTCACATGCATCATCATACATGTGCGTACATATAGCATGATTCAACTGCCATTTTGTCATTTTTATTTACAATTTCAAGATGGTGGACCTTTATTTTAAATGTGTGCCAAAGTGCGATTATAAAAAGATGTGTCCGGGCAAAAACTTGCACAGCAAGGCATCCCCAGAAGAAAAATGTTGTAACTTTTTTTTTTAAGTGCTCCAAGATTTTCACAGGGAGGCACATGGGAGTAACAGAGGAGCTGGAGGGGGCGAATTCATCCACGGAGGAAAAATAGAGCAATGGGGGAAGGGAGGAGAGGGGAGAAGCCAGGGACGATTAGCTGATCCTTTTCAACTGTTGTATACCTTTACCCAGATCCCAGAGGGAATATTACAAGTTCCATATTTGTAAATGCAGAAACATTATTATTGCACATCTAGTTACCAAAATGCAAGAGATAGTGGAAGTGACATCTTTTACCCTTCGACTACCAAGTGACATTTGAGGAAACAACATCACATGACATTTGAGCCAAAAACACAAGAGGTAGTGTTACATGACCTTTATCTATGATGGCTTCTTAACAACTAAGGCACACATTTATCAAGGTCTTGCCCCCTTGTGTGGCTCTGCGTGGCATAGTAAATATGGAGTAACGCAGTGCAGCGGAAGTCCCTACCTTGCTTTACTCTGCGTTTGGCAGGCGTTACATGGATGGAGCATGGGTGTTCCCACGCATCCACCCATGGTGTTTGGTGCACTCTCAGATTTACTAGGACTAGTAATCCTGGAAATGTCTCAAAATGCTATGCTTTCCCAGGTGAGGCATAACGAGGAGAAATGTGTTTATTGCTCCTCATTATTTCTTCTTTTTATGTGAGCGGCATTCTGCAGAACACATAAATGCCTCTGAGGATTTCTTTGTGTGCAGGAAGGTGTCCCTTTCTGCACAAAAACAATCCTGCCTGTAACACAGACTCCCATGCACCATGGCACCAGGGTGCCTGAGTTGGCACATGGGTGCTACAAGGGCGCCAGCATAGAGAGAGAGCAGGAGTGTTCAATAGCTTAGTAATTATAGCACATCCCTGTTCTCCATTTGACATAGCACACAGCAAATCAAGCTGTCTTGCTGCGCTGCGTTGCATGGCGCCAAATGTTGATAATCTGACTCTGAGATCATTGAAGTGAAACCCTCCAAAACGTTACTGAAGTTGGTGTATCTTTTTCAGTTGTGTTAGCTGTATAAGAAATAGAGTACTGCCATGATAATACAGTGGTGCAGACGTTGCATTTAAAGTCGCAACAGCCCTAGATCAAAGGCACAGGCATCCCATACCCAAATAAAGCAATCATGTGTCACATTTAGCAGCCATCTGATGAAGCACTGACTCATAGGGTCAATTACAGCCTCAAATGCTGAGGCACAATCATGTGCCTGCAAAGTTTCTAATGTGCTGCCACCGTCTCAAATTCCAAGAGAAAGCCTCACATATCCAGGAACAGCTTTAAATATTAAGGTGCAGCTTCATATGCTCAGGCAACAATTTGGGTGCCACTCACAGCTTTAACATTTCCAGGATCACTCGAAAAGGCCCGAGCACAAGCAGGTACAACATTTTCAGAAGACTAAACACTGGCTTAGGAGCACGGAAACCATTTGCAACCTTGTAATTACCACCACAATCCTCAAATTCCGAGCAATGCTTCAAATGCTCAGGAAGAACCACCAAACACAGAAATCAGATTCATTTGCAAGGGACACATCAGGTTTTATTATCACATTTTTCTTGAGAATTTGAGTTGATCCTGTTGCACCTTTGAACTTCCGCTGCATTCTACCGTCACATCCGGGCGCACCACAGTCTTACTGGCACGCCGCATGGTATTTCCTACCTACTTGCTGACATATTTTTGACCGTAAACTTACCATCAGGCTAATGACTTTTCACAGTTCCTGACAAAGCCTGAAGGAAGCCAAAGGTACATATGCACAAAGGGAGAAACTTGTTGGCTGAAGTTAAAAAACATCAACATGATGTACTCAACATGTCAAGACAAATGTGATAATAAAACCTAATGGCATCCTTGCAAATAAATGAGTTTGCTGATCTTTATAACACAGAAATCTATTTCAATCAAGTATGTGCAATATGACATCTAAGCTCTGAGACTGATATTGATCTGGAGATATGATGGGATAAAAGCCAACACAGACATCAGCACACAGACACATTCAATATTACCCTGTTTTTGGTCTAATAGAAGCATTGTTTAGTGGGATATCACTTACCATGGCTTTGTTTGCTCCACTGAGCACAGCCATGATACACTGATGTGTAACAGCAAATGTCTGTGCGGATCCTGACGTCCCCGGGCAAAGCACCACATGCAACATTAAACACAACACAATCTAAAAGGTTCCTTTGCAGACTCACAACATACAACATCCCAGCATCACGTGACATATCATACAACAGTTGGACAGGGGTCTGTAGTACACAAAAGACTTTTTGTGAAATGCTGAACCCATCACAAAGATTTTACATGAAAAACAGACATGTAAAAATCTTAGAAACATATCACTGAATGCCAACCAGCATGCATGTATCCCAAAAGAAGAGCAAAACATGCCAAACTCATACAGAAATAAACACAATTATAAACTGTAAGAAGCAAAAACCTATATAAAACAAATACATAAAGCAAACAAAAAAACAAAGAGTTACAGGAAACGACATATAATACAAAGTTGAAAAATTAGGCAATATCAGAAGGTAGTTAAAAAAAGAAGCCCAAAAGAACCCTAAAAATCATAAGGAAATAGAATCAGTGTATAGCAGTGCATAACACCTTTCACTACTCTATAGTGCAACCGTGTTACAAAGGTACCATAGTCGATTGCATTTGTAAACTCTTACCAGATTTACATAACAAAATAACATCCTCCGAGCTGCATAAACAACGCAATGGCCTGGCAATGCGCGAGGCTGTTTATTGGTGAACAGAACTCGAACCTCATCCGCGGCTTGCTCATTTCTCAGCATCTTTCCCCTTCCAATGTTTCCCGGGACCTCTCACTTGTTACGGATCTTCAGTGAAAGACAAACACCTTCTTACAGGTCTGAACAATTCGCATTTACAATTTGTGGACTCATGTTTTTAGTGTGGAAAAGAAACACACATACAAGGAATCTAGAGTGTAGCTGGCGTGCTTGTAAAATGCCTAAATATAGATTGTGTTGGTTTGGTTACCTTGCGAAACGTATACTTTGCTCAGAGGGTGACAATTTCATGGCTGGGTGTGAAAGGGCCACATAAGATGGAAGCACCAGTACATCCGGAATGTAAACCTTCTTCCTTTCACACACTGGCACAAGGTAGTATTCTCAACACTTTATTGTCCTCACTGAATTAAGGTGTCTACTCGCGGAATAACTGTGTGCAATATTAAATTGCATACTGCATATAAAAGTCAATTCAATATGTTCTCATACGCTAAATATTGTTTATGTTGAATGCATTTCAGAAAAGATGTGCATGTCGAAATTATATTTTTGTGCTGCCCTTTTCATTCTTACTGGAAGCCCCCACGAATAAACACATTGTTGTGAAGGCACAAGGGTAGGGCTCTTAGGGGACATGCCTCTGGCTAGCTTGGTCAGGTGTTTTAGGCCCCCCACTATTCTGATGCCTAATGACACAACTAAATACATGTAGATTTGTATTACAATGCTCGCGTTGATATATCTGCTAGCAGTATAGGGCCAGGAATGACGTGTTAACCCAGAATCTTTGCAGGGCTTGAACTAAAGAATACCATATATAGAAATATCGTACGACATGAATACTGTGTCCTAGATAGCGTTCAAGAAAATATACGGTGAGGTGTAGATGTGCGATTATCTATTCCACTGGGGAGACATTTAAAACACATCAATATTCATGTCACATGATATTCTGTAACAATATTTTGGTACCACGACTTTTGGAAATACTTTAAATTGCAACACTGTCTGTTAATTAGGGGGAAAAGCAAATTAGTTCGAGAGGAAATGGAAATTACTTTGTCTAGATAGGAAATTCTTTCTACCTGTGCTATGAGCATACAAAAAGGATAACTTTGCTTTACGCAAGTGTCTTCGCATTTCTTTAGTGGGCGCCTCTCCTTAGACACGCCTTCTAAAGTATGTAACCAATGACCAAGACTTGGACTCCACTTCACAGTCTACCAGCCTGCCATCAATGGACACTCATAAGGGGCTTTCTGAGGACTTGAAGAAACATTTAACACTGATGACAACAATGGGATGGGTGGAGGTGAGAGTGTGTCGGTTGTTTATTTATATAGTTTTGCGCATGTATATTCGATAAAGGCCCCTCAGAACCTTGGAACATTGCCATTCATGGTGTTTGTATCTTTTCTTTGGTTGGCTCCTGCCTCTGCCCTTTGCCCCCTCTTCTCTTATCCCGCTACATTTGGAATCTTCCAAATGTGGTGGGTCCTTGTTGTTTTTTCTTCCCTGGACCTGAAGGGAGTGAACTGGCTATTTTAATGTTTGAGAATGAGCTAATGCTCCTGGACCTGTACCCTCTTATCGTTCAGCAGAATCTCAACCAGCTTTCAAAGTGTGTTAACAACAAGCTCATGGCTGCACGAGTATCTGCCGGAGGTTGTAAACAATATACAATTTGGGGATGATTTTCTCCTGAAACGTATTTGGCATGTGTAAGAAATTGAATTATTGGTTGGGGGGTAGGAACACCACTCAGGCAACAAACACAATTCTAGTCATGGTGAACCACAAAAGTCACTAAATTAACCTGTGCTTAACCCTCTGGTAGCTTGGCATATAAGCAGTCAGGCTTAACTTTGAAGCAAATAGTGTCCTGGCAAGAGAGTAGGAAAACTGGGAGGAAAAAGGAGGCTAGAGTGTAAAGAGCCACACCTTGAGTTTCTTTCTGAGAAGAGATAGGCCTTGGAAGAGTGAAAAATGACTGAAGGAGATTTTCATTGCCAGGATATGTAAAACTTAAACACACATATCCTACTTTTTAAATATAATGCACCCTGCCCTGTGAGCCTTTAAGGCCTATCTTAGTGGTGGTGACGTATAAGTATTAAAAAGAAAGGTTTTAACTTGGCAACTGCAATACAGCCGGCAGTGGCAGGCCTGGGGCATGTTTGAAAAAGGCTACTTTGCTGGGTGACACAATGAGTGCTGCAGGCCTACCAGTGGCAGGCTCCCGATACATGTAGTGCAATTTACTAGGAACTTACAAGTAAATTACATTTGCCAGTTAGGTGTAGGCCAATTTCTAACATTTTAGGATAGAGCACCAGCACTTTAGCATTGCTAGCTGTGGCAAAGTGCACAGAGCCGTAAAGCCAACAGAAACAAATTCAGCAAAACAGGAGTGGTAAAGGCAAAATGTTTGGGGGAATACCACGCCAATGATTTCAGGTCTAACAGTGTGCACATTTTCAAAAACAAAAGTTTTCAATTGCTGTGAGAAGCGGCCTATCAGCATTAGATGCATCAACGAGTGGTAGAGGTTTTCAGTTACTAAGGGAGGTTTATGAGGCAAAGATTCCACTCATGGTACTTTATGGAGTTGAATGGATCCCTCTTCCCCAGCAGCTCTCAATGTTAAATTCTGTAAAGGAGAAAGTAAAGAAGACTTTAGCAATGCGGAGTGGGTGTCTAGAGAAGGTCATTGGTTGAAGATGGGTTTATATTGCTGTGCCTACCATGGCTATGCTAAAGTGTTAGAGAGCATTTTATCAAGTTTCTCTGGCCTAAGCCAGTTCCAGTCACCATTTGATGTTTTTACAAATTGAAATGGATCAGAGAGAGAACTTGTTGACTGTAAACGTGTCATTATTTGTGTGTTACATATGCTGGGTCTTCCCAGTTAGGTAGTATTGGATTATTCCTCATTCGCTTACTTGAATAAAGTGTTGACATCAAGTATCGTGCAATTAATCTTTAGATTAGATATGCTGCATTATTCAAGTACCAAGCCTTTCTCCCCAACTGGTACATCAGCCATCCAAAGTCTCTCATAGTTATAGCTTAAGGCCGCTCTGGACGCTGAAGTCAGACGTTTTTATTCAAAGTTTAAATCAGGAGGGCTTCCCTGGCCAACGATAAATAATGTGGACGGAGTTGCATTTTCAACACAGACTCTGTACAAGGAGGTAACAGGAGCCGTTACACGTTTTATTTGCTTGATCACATTATAAGGCACCCCGCTGTAAGTTTATAAAACCCATGTTTTCTGGAAAGTGGATAAGAACTGTGAAGGAAGCAAAGGCCTATAGTCAGTTACAACGCTAAATGTTTGTAATCACCTGTTCACATTTTGGACATCATTTTAACTTAGTAATTTGAATGCTGTGCTTCTGTTTTTTTGATTGACCCCAGTCTTGTGGGGGAGTGGTGGAGCAAGGATTTGTGAAAGAAACTTGCTTGGATTCAATCCTCTCAAACAACGTATAATAATGTAATCAATTTGTTTTGTGAATACTAAAACCGCAATATACCACAAACACTTTTATCTAGGGGAAGGTTTTCTATGTGCATTACTAACCCGTAACATGAATGTTCTAAAATGGCCGATAAAATGCGGAATGTCTTTTGCGCATGCATCTACTGCATCTACGTAGTATGACTCTGTTGCTTTTTGGTGGGAAACTTTTACAGCTGCGCAATGGCACTAAAAATGGCCGCTTCGAACTCACATGCTAATGCACCTGCTACTGCTAAACTAAAACTTGTAAGTTTTATTAAACACTAATGCAAAAGATTTAAATAAGTAAATGGGGATAGAGTAGAGATAAGTGGTATAAAGTGAAATTATTTGTTTCTGTGTTCTAACGTGTCTTTTTCTGACTTTATTAATAGTTCTTATTTTGGCCTCGGAGGGTGACTGGAATCCCTACCTCATATGAACTGCGCGCATGCACATAAATATTGGCCGGAAACAATGATGGCTCCTGTGTCACTCAGCCAAGGCCACCTTGAATGAAGAAGCCTGAGAAGCTCAACTGATGACCCCAGAGAGAGAGCAACAATGTTGAATAAATGTTTAATTTACTGAGTAATGTGAAATGCGTGTGGGAATAAAGTTATGGGAAAAGAAAATTAAGGGGAGGGCATATAAACAATGGCTCATAGAGAAAAACTTAAATTTTAAGTGGTGTGATGAACTCACCTCCTCATCCTGACCAAATCGGAATAAGGGAAAACATAAGAATTGATACATGAGGGGGTGGTACACGAATCAAGAACAGTATAATTGAGGCAAGATAGCTAGAGACCTTGTGAGATCTGTCATTCCGACTCGTCATTGACCCAATACTTATGCTGCTCCAGTTCTTTTCACATCTAGAGGGATTGCGGAAAACGGACACCCGAGGAGAGTAGTGCCAGAGAGGGGTGCAACACTGGCGTAGTACTTTAGAAGAAGTTACCCTCCCAGATCTGAATCTGCCTAATCTCCTATCTGTATCCTGTCCTGGAGATTCTATCTGGTCCCCCAATTTACGAAGTTGGGTTCATCTTTGACCATAGGTAAATATAATCAGCAAAATCTGCCTTTTATGCCTGCTTTTCCTTTTTCCTCCTTTTCCAGGTACCGTCTTCATTGATCATTTAGTAACTCTGCTATGATTGACTTTTACTTTGCCTCTTGAAATGAAGGTGGTTACTGTAATTGAATTTTGACTCACAAATTTAATTTAGATAAAGGTTTTCGAAACTTCCAGGGTCTATGGTTATTTAAAGTTAAGAGGTAAACTAACTAACTCAGCAACCTGATTCATTGAGGAAGGAAACTATATTTATCGAGTTGGTAAGACTTGGTAAAGGTAACAAAGTTACAAGTAATTTTAAACAAAACTGATGCCAGCGGGGTTTTACTAGCTTACTGTATGAATGTGGATTGGGCTCAGGTGAGTATTAGGTGTATGTGTGACCAGAGCTGGTGACCCGCGCTCCATCAGTTTTGCTTGGTAGCTGAGGCATGGTTAGGTTCTAGTTAGTTAGGTAGGTAATATTGTAATTGAAATTTATTGATATATGTATTAACCTCTTCCGTGCTCATGACGTCTCCCGGCCGTCATGAGTCACGATGGGCGTGTGCGGACGACGGCCGGGAGACGTCATGACCAAGCCCACCCCCCAGCGAAGAGGTTAACTGAAGTTCCCTGGAATATTGAATAGTGGATGGTGAATGGAAACCATACTGCAGTGAGGTTACTTGTCAGGATTCAAGAAAAGTGCGGAAAATTAGGTAAAACTAGAAGCACTGTTTTAGGGATTATTTTCTGTACGTAAGTGAGAGAAATTGGTAGCTAAAGAGTTCATTGGTGAAATTTTGGTCTTATATCACCTAGAAAGGGTAATACTAAAAGAGTAGCAGGATCTCTGATGCTTGAGTGAAGAGTAAGCAGAAAGGTTTTACTGGTACTGTGTGAAGAGTAAGCGGAAAGGTTTTACTCGCAGTAAAAGAAAACTGACTATTCTTTGGAATTTAGAGAATCTGACACAGTAGCGAATGTTTTATGTTGTTGATTTATGCAAAATACGTACAAAATATTGAGAAGTTTAAGTTACGCATTACCTTGCAAAGGAGGGGGCAGTTGTGGGTGCTGCACCGACGTCACAAAGAGCCGCACTGGGATTGGTAGGACAGAGGGCGTGTGACTTACGCAAGTTATTGTAAAGGAGAAGCAGTAGAAATGAGTGAAACTGACGTCACTTAAAGCTGCGCTAGCATTGGCTAAACGCATAGAGTAAGTTGAATTCTAACTGGACACGAAAATAAGAAACGTATTCGTATTGGAGAAACGGATTTGAGTAAAAATAAACATAGAAGCCTTAAGAATAATAATAGACAACGGATTGTGTATGTATGTTCCCACATTAACTGGGCGCCGCCCAGATGGAAATTATTTAGGGTTTGCTTATCAGCAATGCTTGACATGAAGATCACGAAAAATGTACGGAGAGAAAAGAAAAATGTTGTTTATACAGAAAATAAAGAATTATTCCAAAAAAGATAAGCCCATTAAAACTAGAGAAGGAATTCTCATTCCTTCTCCAAAAACTCCTGCATCATACATGATGGTAGAGAGAGGTTATCATACCTGTGTATGGTTAGAGAATTGGATTGAATACACAAAAGATGATGGAATTTTGGCTTTCCCAGAATACGGAACATTTAATGGGAGAATTTTACATAATTTACGCACAAGAATGAATGAGTTAGAACCCAGACCTAGGTTGACTCAGTATGAGGCATTAGAAGAATGGGAAACTGAGGCATTTGAACGAGATAGACCAAGAGGTAATAGGAATTTGAGTCATTTTTATCCAAAATTTCCACATGAAATCCGAAACAAACAGATGAAACAATGGAGGCAAGCCATGTTAACCGAGGGGTTATATTCTGCATTAATGGCTGATGAACAGACAGGAAGTAAATGTATGGAAAAGAAAAAACACTTAATGACGACAAGTGAAAGGAACTCTGAAGATGATTATTTAGAAGAAATATTAATGAAAAGTCCTCCACCTTATCAGGAAGGGCCAAGCAGAATTACCCCAAGCGCTCCATTCTTAGAAACACCTCTGGTGCCTCAAGTAGTACATGAGAAAACAATGGAAAGAGTACTGCAAGAAAAGGGAAGAGAGGCAATAAATAAAAATAGAGAAGAATTAATACAAAAGATAACCCAGTTAAGCCCACATCCTGAAGCTCTAACTATACCTGTGACTATAGGCCCTGTAGTCCCGTTGTACGGAGATAAATCAAACTGTCCTAAAACTCCTGTCATGACCACACCAATCATTGAACCTAGAAAAGAAAAAATAATATTCGACGACCAAGCCAGTGATTGCGAGTCTGTAATTTAATTAATGGACTTGCCAGTAAGAGGGCAAATAAATGACACACCCAGAAGAGTCACACCAGGTTGTTGAAGAGAAGTGAGACTTGAGACATCCACCGAAACAAAGAGTGCCACACTAATAACACCAGAAGAATTAGACAGATGGACAAAAGACATAGAAAATCCTGATCCACCACCAAAAATACTAGATGTTTTTACACTAAGAGTAGAATTGGAAGAGATGATAGCAGGAAATGTAGGGCTGGAAAGGGTGAATACCTTCAATGAGGAAGAATTGCTATTCATTTGCAGAAGTATAACTCGAAATACAAAAATATTTCATGAAAAATTAATTAATCTGGCCTTAGTAATGGGAATCGATGTGGGATGATCCAAGGTTCTGCAAAAACCTTATAGAGCAGAATTTTCTGATAAAGACTTAGAAAATATGAATGTGTCTGGGAGAAAGTTGCAAGTTAAGGAATTAATGACAATATTGCAAAAATGGGGAGACCTAGACAGGTGGAAGGCAAGGTGGACAAAGAGAAAGGAAGAAGCACAGACCACTCGAGTAACATCAGAGTATTTAATAGAAGAAACAGAAAAAGCAGAAGGGTTGTACCCAATGAGATAGGTTCCAGGGGGATGTTATGTACATGTCCCGTGGACAAGACAGGATATTTTGTCATTTACAAATGATTTCCCAAAGCTGAGGGAGAAGCCTGTGGAATGGTATAGACAAGTTGAAAGGTTTGTGAAGGTTTCGAAAGTTCTGTTGAAAGATTTGATTGGGTTGTTTGACATAGTGGTACCGGCTGACTTGTGGGCTGAGTGTAAAATTACGGTTGATTGGCCAATTGAGGAATACACGAGAGACAAGAAAACTGGAGCCCCGTCTGAAGAAGTAATGAGAAAATATAACCGAGTCATAACTTTCTTGAAAGGGAAAATTCCCCCAAAGGAGACAGATTGGGTATAAAAAGATAGAACAACTCAAGAAAAAGATGAATCGGTCCATGCGTACTATGAGCACCTTCTACAGGTGTTCAAACAGTATAGTGGGGTGGAAAGCATTGGGAAAAAAGATATTACTCATTTTGTGTATCGATTTCTGAAATGATTAAGCAACATAATTTGTGTTGGCAAGCAAAGCCCATAGATGAGATTTTAAAATATGCAAAGTACTGTGGAGATGAAATTGACAATAGACGAAAACTTTTGGATGAGAAAGTGATGTGGGCTCAAGTTAATTTGCAGAACAACAAGAACTCCAGTAACCTAACATGGTAGGGAAATCAGGAAAAGGGCAAGGAAATGGCGAGAATAATGGGGAAAACCAAAAGGGCGACTAAGCAGAGAAGAGGCAAAGAAGAAATTCCTTTGTCATAGGTGCGGAAAATTGGGGCATTGGAAAAACGAGCGTAAGAATACACAAAATATTATTAGCCCAAATCAAAATTTAAATCCACAGACGCAGAATGAGGTGATAATGAGTCAACCACAACAGGTTGTAAACCTGCAGAATCAATTGCCATCTGCCCCTATGCCAAAATTTGTGAGTCAAGCCTACTACAGTACGGACACCGGATTTCAAGAAGGAAGTCGTAAGAAAAATTACCTAACATCACAGTTTCTTTTGCAGGACCCCTATTTCGAGGACCAAGATCAATGACGGTGCCTGAGAGGGGGGGATGAGGATTGCGTACTTGGCGCATCCTTACCGGTAAATCAGTCAGGTCCGTATATCGACAGAAAGGTAGAGGGAAATGACATTACCTTTTCGTTGGACACTGACGCTACCCGTTCTACTGTAAGAACAGCAGACATTCCAAACCTACCCCTCTCGGGAGAAGCGATCCAAGTAGTAGGCATTTCTAATAAGCAAATTAGGACCCCTATTACAAAGCCAATGGAAGTATGCATTGGAAACTTCAGAGAAATGCACAAATTTGTAGTGTGCGACTCCAGTCCCGTGAATTTATTAGGAAGGGATTTATCGTGCAAAATGAATTGCGCACCATATTCTGCACACATCCGGTGTTGCCATTCAAACCCCAGATGAAGACGGAATATATAAAATCATGCTAGCTAAGCAAGGAGCAGAAGTAAATGAATTGTATTCAATAATAACCCAGGATGACTTGCCAGAAGAAGTAAAATTGACAGTGAATCCAGAAGTGTGGAATTTTACTGGAAAGAAGTAGGATTAATGACAGATGTAGACCCTGTAAAAGTGACCGTAAAGGAAGGTGCGGTTTTTCCAAACACCCGACAATACAAAATGAGTCCTGAAGTCAAAGCCGGTGTTGCAGCGGAAATTAACAGACTGGTAGAACAAGGCATATTAAAAGAGATTTTGAGTAGTCCCTGTAACTCACCTATAATTGGCATTAAGAAACCAAACGGTAAATATAGGGTAGCTCAAGATTTACGATAGATTAATAAAATTGTTGTGCCTTGTTGTCCGGTGGTGCCCAACCCTGCGGTGATCCTGTACCAAATACCATGGAATGCAAGGTGGTTCACCGTGATTGATTTATGCCATGCCTTTTTCTCTATCCCATTGCATCCAGATAGCCAGTTTTTATTCTCTTTCAAATTTGAGGATCGTGTATACGTTTGGAATCGTGTCCCTCAAGGGTACCCAGAAAGTCCAACGATTTTTAACCAGATTTTGAAAAAATGTCTTGAGACTTTAGTAATGCCTAAGGACTTTGTCCTCGTACAGTATATTGATGATCTTTTGTTTGCTTCAAAAATAAAAAGTGACTGTGTGACAGATTCCATAGCCTTGCTGAACCATTTAGCAAAAGGTGGACATAAAGTGTCCCCCGAGAAGCTACAGTTTTGCAGAAAAGAAGTGAAATATCTGGGACACCAGATAGAACGAGGAGAAAGGAGAGTGACCTCAGAGAGAATAAAAATAATAAAACAAATGAAGTTGCCGCAAACCCTGAAGGAAATAAGAATGTTCCTAGGGGTAGTTGGGTATTGCAGACAGTGGATTATGGGGTTCTCCATGCTGGTGAAACCTTTGATACAAATGACAAAGAAACGAGCAAAAGAACAGATAAAATGGAATGATGAAAGCATGAAATCTTTCTGAAATTACGAAGTTGTTTATGCGAAGCTCCTGCTTTAGGTATGCCCGACTATTCAAAAGATTTTGCTTTATTTTGTTGTGAGAGAGATGATTGTGCCCTCTCAGTTCTAACTCAAATTCATGGCCTGATGCGACGCCCAGTGGCATATTTTTCTGCTACCTTAGATCCTGTAGCCTCCGCTTTGCCAGGATGCCTAAAAACTGAGACAGCAACATGCGTAAGTCTGGGGCAGAGTGAGACAATTGTAATGGGACACCCTGTAAAGGTATATGTCCCCCATGCAGTTGTTATTCTTTTACTGAAAAAGCATTCCCCTCACGGGGAGACGTCCCCTTGGCGCACTGCTTGAATGTCCAGAAAGACTGGACTTCTCAAATCTATAAATGATACCAAAAAGTTCATACATGCGCAAAAATAAGGTTCAAAGCCACAAGGTAGTCGAATTCTTCAGGATTTATTCAATCATCCTGGACTTCTTCGATTTCAAATGTGCATTCCATATTCTGAAGCGTAATATGAAAGGTACAAATCATATGCATGTTTCAAAGAACCCAATGCATTTCGGGCTAATCGAGCTCTTCATCAGGGGTAGGTTCTATTCTGGAAATGAGAAAAATGTTATTCTTTTTACACAAACTCGTCCCCAGTACCTTACCCCAAGCAGATTGACAAAATATGAAAGGATCATTTTAGGAGCAGAAAATGTGACCAATGTTCGATGTACTGTACTTAACCCAGCTACTCTATTACCAGATCCATCCAATGAAGAAGTAAAAGATGACCCCGAACATGAATGTCTTGATGTAACAGAACTTAGTAGAAAACCACGTCCAGATATACAAGATGAGCCATTAGAAGATGCTGAGCATTAATTCTTTGTAGATGGTTAATGCATGCGTCATGAAGAGGGAGGATTAAGTGCTGCTTATGCTGTGTGTACATTGGCTGAAATTGTCGAAGCATCCTATTTACCAGGAGTCAGGTCTGCACAAATAGCCAAATTGATTGCTTTAATTAAAGCCTGCAAAAAGGTAAGAAATTGGAGAGTTAACATTTACACTGACAGTATGGTTATGGGGTTGTGCATGACTTTGGCCAGCTCTGGATGCAGAGAGACTTTCTGACTTCTTCAGGGTCTCCCATGTAAAATGGAAAATTTGTCAAAGAATTGCTTGAAGCAATACAGTTACCAAAAGAAGTGGCAGTGGTCAAGTGTGCCGCACACCAGTCAGGAAATAACCGTGTGACTGCAGGCAATCGGTACGCTGACCAGGTCGCCCAACATTGTGCCAGATACGAAATGGCAGTAAACAGAAAAATTGAAAATTGTCAAAACAGCTGCCAACTTATACTATTGCCAGGGATAGAAACATGGAAGGAAGTGAAAGATCTACAAAATGAAGCAGAAACAAAAGAGAAAGAGGAGTGGGTGAAAATTGGTTGTACACAAAGGACTGAAGATGGTGTGTGGGTCTACTTAGACGATAGACCTGTGTTGCCAGACAGCATGCTTGCACCTATAGCTAGAATGTATTATGGAGACACTTACATAGGCAGAGATGCAATGATTAGACTTTTCAGGCAGGATTGGTTTAACCCGAGGTTTAGAAATGTTGCTGAAAGACTTTGCCAAAGATGTCTGACATGTCAGCAAATGAATCCAGGCAAGAGAACAGTAGTCTACATGGGGAAAATTGGAAAGGCTGAAGGACCATTCATAAGACTTCAAATCGATTTCATACAGTTACCTGCCTGTCAAGGATTAAAATGTGTACTTGTCATCGTTTGTTTATTTTCAAAGTGGGTGGAGGCATACCCCACTAAAAGAAATGACAGTTTAACAGTAGCCATACTCCTATTGAGAGAACTCATTCCTTGGCTCGGTTTTCCAGTAACTATTGAATCGGACAGAGGGTCTCATTTTAATAATGAAATAATTCGATTAATTTGTGAAGCATTCAAAATTGAACAGAAGCTACACTGCGCATACCTCCCAGAGGCATCTGGAGTGGTAGAACAATTGAATGGCACAATTAAGTCAAGGTTGGGGATGGTGTGTGCATCAACTCCACTGGACTGGCCTGATGTCCTACCTCTTGTTCTGATGGGACTCAGAAGTATTCCAGACAAAAATACTGGATTGAGTCCCCATGAAATCATCATGGGAAGAGCAATGAGGCAGGCATGCATACCAGGACACACGTTGTTGAATATAACTGATGATTTGGTACTGGAGTATTGCAAAAAAATTGGCTGACCAAGTGCGTTCTATCTCTCACCAGGTTGGAGAGGACTCAGACGTGAGGCAGCCGATTCAAGCGCATGATCTGAATACTGGTGACTGGGTTGTAGTGAAGAATCACACACAAGAGACTTGCCTAGCACCAAGGTGGGAGAAACCACATCAGGTTATATTAGTCACAACAACAGCTGTAAAATGTGCAGGCTTGCCAAATTGGATTCATACAAGCCACACTAAAAGAGTACCAGCACCTGACAAGGAGTAACCTCAACTGACTCAGGCCTTTGAGGGGGCTGAAGGTTGCACAGCTGAAGGATCTCAAGTAATAGGTCCTGAAGTAGCTGACGAAGAACAACCGAGCACAAGTCAGGATGATTGGATACCTGTAGTGGACATACCTGAGATAATTGTAAGAACCAGAAGCCAAACTAGACAAAATAGTCAGGAAAAGAATGAGGACCAGATAGGCAGAGAGGAAAGTGCTAGAGAAACAGAAAATAAGTTAGATTATAAACCTGAGCAGGACCAGGTAGGGAAGGTACCAACTATCCAAACAAAATAAATCACAATTACAGAACCAGAGACTGGGGAAGAACAGGAAGAATATAAAGAGAGTCAACTGATAAAAGACAACAAAGATTTAAAGGAAATTGAGCAAGAGCCAATCAGGGAAGTTACAGACATTCAGGCAGACACAGAGAAAGCGGCATTAAAAATTGAGCCTGAACCAGGTCAGACTAGAGAAGGAGAAAACATTCAGGAAGGAAGTAGTGAACTAGTAAGCCCTGCACAAGATCAGACAAAGAAAAAATCTGAGGACAGAAATGATCACTCTGTGCCACAAATCAACGAAAACAAAAGAACATCTGAAGGAGGTACAAGTACAGTGCAAGCTAAATGAATCAGAAAAGCTGATAATAGGCCAGGTGTTATCAAAAGATTGAAATATCACTTCAAAACCATACCCGAAAACCCAGAGCAGGTAGATGAAGTATCCAGTTGGTCTGGGCAAGCAGCTGTACGTTCAAAACGAAGAAGCCCCAGAGCGAAATTTGTAAATAACAAATTCAAAGGCCCTGAATGGACATATGTAATTCTCGAAGATTTTGAGAATTTAGAAATAATTGAAGAAGAAATTGAAAATTTTGATGCAGAGCAAATTGAAGAAGACGTGAGACCACCTTGAAACAAATTCCCCTCTTGTAACCCTGTTCCAAATAATTGAATCATTCGAATAAAGAAGAGAGATCTTCTTTTCTCCCCTTTCAGAATGGCTGACAATAGAGCTGCTGGAAAACCGAATTGTTTTAAGAAATGTTGCAGAGTGTGTATATGTAGTATATTTCTAATACTCATAATATGGTTAATATTAGCAGTGGCCATACCTTATTTAATGGTCAAAAGTGTACAGAATAACACTAACACACATGAAAAGGTAGCTAGTATCAAAGGAGATAGAGTAGAATTAGAAGCACCAGATGAGTCAGGTTTACATCACGCTGTGAATAAAAATGGCACTGATTTAAATGTTTTCACAACCTTATTAGTACAATATGTAGAAACTATGGAAGTTAGTGTCTGCATGAAATTACCTGCATCTGTAGCAGAGGGAATGACCTACCATCATTTACCATTGACCTATGGTATATCCTGTAGTGTTTTAGCAAGTTTGTTTTATAAAACTGGAAAATCGCAGTATTATTATTCTAACATAGATGTGATTTTTTCTGAGGTTCCTATGCGAAAAAGCATGAACCCTGTTCTTAGTACGAGAGATTCAGAATTTATGGGTGGATATTTCTTAACCATGAAAGCAATAGATATAGCTGAAGCACATAATAACAATTTAACCTGTAAATTGCATGAAGAAGAGAAAATATCTTTGAATTTAGTGGAAAAAAGAAGACAGGATTTCCAACAAAGAGCCTCTGAACCTAAACCTCAGATACCAAAATAGGCTGAGGAAGAAGAGCATTTTGCAAGTAGCAAACCTCATGCTGCCAAGTCTTTAGATTTTGTAAAGAAAAGGAAAATCTGTCTCCATAGGTTAAAAACAGAATATAACAATGTGTTTATCGGTTCCAGTGAATGTGAGCACAATTTCTTAATAATCGGGGGATGGGGACTAAAAGGAGGAACTGATCCAGTATTTCCTAGAGTTTATTATGTGTGTGGCAATAAAGTCTACTTTAGGCTGCCAGACCATTGGTATGGGAGTTGCTATTGTAGGTGACATTTTTGGTGCATTGATACCTTCAGTGGGAGTTCCTCTGAATTCTCAGAAAATTTGTCAGTTGTCTGCAGTAGTTGATCGGTTATCTACTGACACTGCTGGAAGATTTCTGCTTATCAACACTGAATTAGTTGCGGTCAGGTCTATGGTTATGCAAAATCGACTTGCCCTTGACATATTATTGGCAAAAGAGGGTGGAGTCTGTAAATTATTGAAAAGGCAACATTGTTGCATGTATATTCCAGATAAAAGTGTTGAAATTGGAAAAACATATTAAAAATATTACAAAATTGGAAGAAGAATTGCAACCACTGGAAGTTGAAAGTGTATGGAATAAATTTGCAAATAGTTTTTCCAACATAGGTAGTTGGTTTTCTAATTTAGGAATAGGTATTCTAGGTCACATAATACTACCCATAATGGGAATAACCCTATTAGTCTTAGCCATAATGTGTTGGCACAAGTGTTGTAAAGGAAGAAAGAAATATGAAGTGAATGAAAGGGGTAAGAAAAGAAAACTTGAAAAAATACAGCTAGAAGAATTAAAAGGAGACTTTTATAAAAGAATGAGAGGATTACAATGCAAAAAGGAAAAGAAAAGAAATGAAAGGGTCGAGGAAGAAATTGAGATGTGCAAAAGTTGGCATCTGTTTAGTAGAAACATTTTTGATGGCAATAAATGCCATCAGAGAGGGGATTGATGGAGCAAGGATTCGTGAAAGAAACTTGCTTGGATTCAATCCTCTCAAAGAACATATAATAATGTAACCAATTTGTTTTGTGAATACTAAAACCGCAATACACCACAAGCACTTTTATCTAGGGGAAGCTTTTCTATGTGCATTACTGACCCGTAACATGAATGTTCTAAAATGGCCGATAAAACGCAGGATTTCTTTTGTGCATGCGTCTACTGCATCTACGTAGTATGACTCTGTCGCTTTTTGGTGGGAAACTTTTGCAGCTGAGCAATGGCACTAAAAATAGCCGCTTCAAACTCACATGCTAATGCACCTGCTACTGCTAAACTAAAACTCATAAGGTTTATTAAACACTAATGCAAAAGATTTAAGTAAGTAAATGGGGATAGAGTAGACATAAGTGGTATACAGTGAAATTATTTGTTTCTGTGTTCCAACGTGTCTTATTCTGACTTTAATATTAGTTCCTATTTGGGCCTCGGAGGGTGACTGGAATCCCTACCTCATATAAACTGCGCGCATGCGCATAAAGATTGCCCGGAAACAATGATGGCTCCCGTGTCACTCAGCCAAGGACACCTTGAATGAAGAAGCCTGAGAAGCTCAACTGATGACCCCAGCGAGAGCAACAATGTTGAATAAAATGTTTAATTTACTGAGTAATGTGAAATGCGTGTAAAAATAAAGGTATGGGAAAAGAAAATTAAGGGGCGGGCATATAAACAATGGCTCATAGAGAAAAAACTTACATTTTAAGTGGAGTGATGAACTCACCTCCTCTTCGTGACCAATCAGAATAAGTGAAAACATAAGAATTGATACATGAGGGGGTGGTACACGAATCAAGAACAGTATAATTGAGGCAAGATAGCTAGAGACCTTGTCCGACTTGTCAGATCTGTCATTCCGACTCGTCATTGACCCAACGCTTATGCTACTCCAGTTCTTTTCCGAGACGCTGTCTCAGACCCTGCTGCTGCCAGAAACTGTCCGAGAGTTTGAGATACTGATCGATAAATCTATTCATCTAGAGGGATTGCGGAAAAGGGACACCCGAGGAGAGTAGTGCCAGAGAGGGGTGCAACACTGGCGTAGTACTTTAGAAGAAGAAGAAGTTACCCTCCCAGATCTGAATCTGCCTAATCTCCTATCTGTATCCTGTCCTGGAGATTCTATCTGGTCCCCCAATTTACGGAGTTGGGTTCATCTTTGACCATAGGTAAATATAATCAGCAAAATCTGCCTTTTATGCCTGCTTTTCCTTTTTCCTCCTTTTCCACGTACCGTCTTCATTGATCATTTAGTAACTCTGCTATGATTGACTTTTACTTTGCCTCTTGAAATGAAGGGGGTTACTTTAATTGAATTTTAACACACAAATTTAATTTAGATAAAGGTTTTTTAAAACTTCCAGAGTCTTTGGTTATTTAAAGTAAAGAGGTAAATGTCATACTAACTTAAACTAACTCAGCAACTTGATTCATTGAGGAAGGAAACTATATTTATCGAGTTGGTAAGACTTGGTAAAGGTAACAAAGTTACAAGTAATTTTACACGAAACTGATGCCAGCGGGGTTTTACTAGCTTACTGTATGAATGTGGAATGGGATCAGGTGAGTATTAGGTGTATGTGTGACCAGAGCTGGTGACCCGCGCTCCATCAGTTTTGCTTGGAGTAGGTAGTATATTCAAATGTTGTATATGTAAAATGGTGTTTGTAAAAAATGCATTTGAATTCACGCTTCACGACTATTTTATCCACATTGTTTCGAGTCCTGTGGTGCACATACCCCCTTTTGTTCAGGGTTCTCCGAGGTTCCGAGTGAAAGATGTCCCACCACAAATAATGAAATAATGCTTGAGTCTCAGCTGCTTACAAGACGGTTAGGAATGGAGTTTTTGCTTTATTTGTTACTGGTTACAAATTTTGCTTTCACAGGTGTCTTTTTGTGAGAAGGTGTAGATTGGGCTGCATTCATCCCATTTGTTTTTCTCTAGATATCTTACCTCTGCCACTGCTTGTCTCTTTAGGTAACCCATACGCTTTTTGTGAGTGAGTGCATACCCCGTGTGCATTTTTCTAGTGAGTGACAGAATACTGAAGACCCCTTGTACTTCGCCTACTTTACATAGTTTTTGCAGTATGTCGGGAAAAAATAACCAGGTTGCACACTGCTAGTCTAAATAGACACCTACTAATAGCCTTAGCTAGCAGATCCATGACACAAACAGAGCTATAAATCTATACATATTAATCCGCTGAGCTCTTTTACTGACAAAGATCTTATTTGAGAAAGGCGATTTTTAGGGCTCCTTATTTGACCCAGATCTTGTGTAACAGATCTGGTGCGGGAACGGCCATCCCAGAGCTCTTTAAAAACTCATGAAGAAACCCCCACATATTGTTATATAACACATGGCCCCACACTCATGTAATATGCCACCTAGATGCTCTTTCTTAGTTGACGCTTATACTAGCTGCCCTTAGATGTTAGGTATGTTTCTGCTCTGAAAAGCACCCAGCCACTCATTTGAGGGAAGATGTTTTCTTTATACAGCCCTGGTCCTAGCTGTAGGTCTCTTTTGAATGGCCATGAAGCTGACAATTTGAAGGTGGCTCTAAAGGCTGAAAGGAGGCCTTGAGGAGCTGAGGGTGTTAGGATGAGCTCTAAGGTGCAAAGTTTGACCATGAGTTAAAGTAACTATGAGCTTAAAAGTTCAGATTCTATTGTGTAAAGGTGGGAGGTGCCAGAGGGATTTGGGATGTATTTGAACCTGTTTAAGATGTACACTGACTTGTAGTGGCAGGGGCTAGAAGTCCTGTGCTGTGTTTAACTTCTGTATAGAGCAGTCTTTTTACGAAGGCCTGCTGCCGTCTTTAGATACGAGCTTTTTGGCTGCTCAAATGGTTACTGAGTTAGGGAAAACGTGCGTTTCATTTAGTAGCATTGGTTTTATACAATCACACTACTGCGGAAGGAGGGATTTTTAACATAATGTATCGAGCATCGAAGGCTAGCATTGGCTAATGTCAGGTCGTAGGAAGTGGCGTGTCATGCGCATGCACCGGCTCAGGGCTGCAGCACGTGCTGTAGTCAAGCACCGCTCTGTATTCCCAGGAGTATTACAGCCCCGCCGCCTCACTGTAGCCATAATCCGTGCCTTGGAACAAGCAAGTACATCCCCGGTGTTGGTCACATGAGCTCCGGCTCCCAAAAGACTGGAAGCAGGAAAGCGAGTTCGGGACGTCGTCGACAACCAACATATTCCCAGCTTTGTTGGATGCATGTCTGGTAATCAACAGCCACAGTCATGGGTACTTAACAACAATGCAGTTAATTGTCTAACACAGTAATGGTGGCGTGCACCGTGTTCCTTCCTCCGAGGACGGTGTGATCCGAGTCCCACAGTGAAATGCTTCAGAGCAGAGCTGAAAACGCCTTCGTCATTTCCTCGAATTCTTTTCGTCGGAGTCGACCAGCCAAGGGGAATGTATACTTGAACCAAAATTCAGTGTTCGCTCGTGTTAATAATGGCAGTTTCGCAGGCTTAATGGCCGGGAAAACACTTTTGATTGGCAACACTCCCCCAACTGATTGGTACTAGTCTACCCAACCTCCCACCGCAGGGGACGTACAGGAGGTGGGAGAGGCGACGCGCTAACAGGAATATCAGAGCCGAGCCAAGGGTCGTCTATGGCGCCAAGAGCCTGTGCACGCGCCGGGCCTTGAAAATATTGGACATGTAAATCTCGCACCAAGCATCATGTTAGAATATGATGTCTTGAAAATTCAAAAAAGTGTTTTTCTTCAACACAATGAAGCGTCATACCTGGTACATCAGATTATATCTCTGCAGTGAGAAATATTTAGTAAAAATGGTCGTTTTAAACATGCACTGAAAAACATACCTGCTCCCACCCTAATGACAATACTGATAGGGAAGCCCGTTGTTATGTGTACTCTATATATGGTCCAGATTCTTATCACAGATGGTGCAACATTATAGGCAATTAAATCAAACATAAAAGAGTTTTTCTTCAATGCACATTCTGAACTCATGTATTTGGACGTGTTCTCATATATAACAATGAATAACAAGGACCTTAAGTGAAATATTTTATTTGCCTAGGATCAAACACTTTGGTCAAGCAGAGAAGCCGGAATAGATCTCTGTTTTTTCCAGCTTCACACGGTACGATTCAGCCACTACATGGGTATCTTTTTCTCACATCAAAGTTTAATGCAGTGTCATTAATTCGTTTAGGATGGGGTTAGAGTGTGGTTGACAAAAGTTGGAATCCACATTTTATTTTTGGCAGTTTTGCATCAGGCAAACATTGCCCAAAGACATAAGAGCACTTTACATCAAACACAGACTATCGGCACAAGAAGATTTGAAGGGGTTTACAGGATGCTGAGGCAAGGCCAGGACGCAAACCTGGTTTCCCATGTTGCATGATGATCAGCTGTAGCCACTAGGCCACATCACCTCCAGTGAAAGATCTGCTGGTTTTGGGTTCCAGGTACACAGAGACCTTGAGAATAACTCGTGCCATTGGACTGGAGCCTGGATAAAGCTTGAAATGGCTTCCCACCTCTAGCAAATACTCGATCATCTGGTAAGCACTAGCACCACTTCATAGAATGTGTTAGAAATGGGGGGCACTAGTTGGCAGAGCTGTGCACCTTGTCCAAGTAGGGACCCTTCCTTCTAGTCAGGTTAAGGGACTTACACACTTTATGTAACCCCTGCTCACCCCCTTGATAGCTTGGCACGAGCAGACAGGCTTATCACAAAGGCAATGTTTAAAGAATTTGCACCCAGACACACAGTAACGCAGCGAAAACACTACAAAGGGACACTACACCAGTTTAGAGAAATCAAGGGGATTATTTACAAGCCCCTTGTGCCACTGGTGCGCCACATTTAATTTGGGAAAAAGTGACTTACCCACGGTGCAAGGGGCTTGTAAATAGCCCCCAAAGTATTTTTATCTAAACCAAACAAGACCAAAATGACAAAAATCCAACATACACAATTCAAAATATGACTTTTAAAAGGTTTCAAGCAATTCTGTCCATAGAAATCTATGGATGCCTGATTTTACACAATGTTCCTTTAGGTGTGTAAACATTCACAAGGCCAAACAGCCGCAGAGAAACGAAGCGTCGAAAACACAGCGATGCGCTAGTTCCTGAGTCCTTGGGGAGGCGAAGCAACAGTTCTGCTGCCTGCAGGAGAAGTGATGCATCGAATCTGGACTGTAGGGGGATGTGATGCGTCGATTCCAAGACGGTTCTGGTCTGCGGGTGATGCTTCACAAAATTTGCCGCACAGGTGAATCCTGGAGGTGCTGCAGGTCGATGCGGCAGTGGGAAACAGGTGCTGACTTGTGCTGTCCCGCGATGCGTTGATACTTTCAGCAGCACAACAGGGCCTCCATTGGAGTCAGTGCGGTGATCTTGGACTTCGGAGGTTGGTGTACTGAACTCGGCGTGCGGCAGATTTTTAGCCGCTGACAAGCACTGCATCGATTCGTTGACCACATGGCAGCTTTGCGTGGAAATCCTTCCTGCACGGCGGTGAGGCTTCAGAAAAAACAGGCACTGAAAGAGTCGATTTTCTTGGTTTCTTCAGCTTTTTCAGCTCCCAGCAACAGGTAGAACCTCGAGAGCACCAGAACTGGAATAGGAACCTCCTGGCAGGTCAGAACTCCCAGAAGTGGAGTTAAAGGAAGCTGGTGATGAAGTCTTTGTGTCCTGAGGCTTTAGAACAGGAGACAAGGCCATACAAGCCCTTGGAGATTCTTCACAAGCAGGTTCACAGAAAAGTTCCAGTCTTTGTCCTCTCCTTTACAGAAGCAGCAACTGTAGGCCAACCCAGCAAAGCAACACACAGCAAAGGGGAAGTATTCTTCTCACAGCTCTTTAGGTCTTCTTCCTTGGCAGAGGTTCCTCTTGATTCCAGAAGTAATGTAAAGTTCTGGGGTTTTAGGTCTAATATTTATATCCCATTTTCTCTGTGTTCTCTTTGTTGCAAAAGTCTCTGAGCTCAGTAAAAAACAGTTCTGTCCTCCCTGGTACAGCTTCTCTACAGAGGATGGAGACAGCATTGAGCAGAGCAGACAGAGCCTATCCAGGTGCTCGTGAAAACTCCTCCCGCCACTCTAAATGCAGAAATGTCTATTCAGCCTGGCTATGAGTCACCCAGGAGAGGAAGGACAAACCCCCTTGTTACTGTCAAAGGTGAATGCACATCCCCAGCTCCCGTCACTCCAAAACCAGATGGTGAATACACAAACAGGCAGAGGCACACAGGATGGTTGGCTATGCGAGAAAATGCTTACTTTTTAAAAGTGCAAAAAGAACAATTGATGGACAGGATACAGAACAATGTCATACATTCACCCCAGTACAGAGATCTGGGCCTAAATCCATTGTTTATTTGCTCACCATGCCATTCCAGTTTGAACCCAGCCATATTCAAATCAGTCTTGACCCTGTGCCTCATGGGAACAGTCCAGCCCAAAATGCGAAGCCAGGTCCTCCCTGGACTGGAAACAAGCATCCTAGGACCGGTTTTGGTCTTTCAGCCCTCATCAGCCAGGATAGCTTGACTCCAGTGGTATGGAGAGCACGGGACCCACATCTGGGCATAACCGTCCCTCTCAGGGTGACAAATGCAAAAAGAATAATTTATGGACAGAATGCAGAACAATGTCATACATTCACCCCAGTACAGAGATCTGGGCCTAAATCCATAGTTTTTTTGCTCACCATGCCATTCCAGTTTGATGCAAATCAGTCTTGACCCTGTGCCCAATGGGAACAGTCCAGGCCGAACTGCCAGACTAGGTCCTCCCAGGATTCAACTCAGATCTGTGACTGGGGGTGAGTGTCTGAAAAGTTTCAGCGCTCCGTCCATCATCTCCTGGTGTTTGCTACTTTCTAAAAGTGGCATTTTCAAACACACAAGTTAAAAACCACCTACACTAAAAGGTGTGTCATTGAATTCTGAATTCAAAGAGCTTAAACTCCAAATCTCTATCTTGTCCTAATGGAATGTTGCACTTGTAAGATGTTACAAGGCAGCTCCCAAGTTAATCTATTGGACAAACAGCCTCTCCATAGTGAAAAAACGAAGTACACAGTATTTTACTATCAGAACACGCACAACATACAAGCACATGTCCTACCTTTCACATACACTCCACCCTGCCCATGGGGGTACCTTGGGCCTACCTGGGGTGCCTTACATGTAAGAAAAGGTAAGGTTAGGGCCTGGCAATTGGGTGCACTTGCCCGGTCGACGTGGCAGTTGAAAACTGTGTGCGCAGACACTGCAGTGGCAGGTCTGAGACACACTTACAGGGCTACACGTGGTTGGCACAACCAGTACTGCAGGCCCACTAGTAGCATTTGATTTACAGGCACTGGGCACACACAGTGCACTTTACTAGGGACTTACCAGTAAATCAAATATGTCAATCATGGATAACCAATCAGAATCACAATTTACCCTGGTAGCACTTGCACTTTGGCACTGATCAGCAGTGGCAAAGTGCCTAGAGCACATAAACCAGCAAAAACAAAATCCAGTACACAGTCTAAAAATACAGGAGGTAGAGGCAGAACGATAGGGGAACCCACGCTAAGGATACCAGGTCTAACAGAATGTGCCTAGCCTGAGAATCAAAGCTCTGCAAACACTGCTTCACACCCTGAGGAACATTGCTGCTATTACTCATAAGCACTGCTCTACTGTCTGGGAGAATCTGCTCTACACCTGAGAGGCACTGCCCTGACACAAGAATACTGGCCTTGGCCTACATTAGAAATGATTCTCCTCCTGATGAACATTACTCCTTTCATGTGATGATCACTACTCCTAAAATATTACTGTGCTGCCTTCTGACAGAAATCACTTGACCACTTTAGGGGAGAAAAAACCAACATGGAACGGAAATTGCCTTATGTCCTGAGGTAAACTGAAGCACAATCTGAACGACAGTGCTCCACTGCATGAGGGCCATGCCCTACCTGACAAAAAACATCCCCCATCAAATTTACACTGCTCCCCTACCATACGTGCCAAACCCCCTTCAAATGAAGCACACAGCTCTTCCAAATTAGGTAAAACTGGGGAAGAGGGCCTTTGTCCTCGATCTGAGTGACTCTGCTCGCTGATCTAGGTGAACACTACACTAATTTCTTTTGCAATATTAGTGCACAGCATATATGTGTTATGTCATGAACAAACTAAACATCCCCATATAATATCCTCATTTTAAAATGCTAGAATACGATGACTGTTGTGGTACACTAAAATGAAACCGACAAGGGCCTACAGATCTGTACTGGACAGTATCTTAACAGAGGCCCACCAAGCTCCCACCCCTGGAGCGGTGGGAGCTTGGTGGGCCTCTGTTTAGATACTGTCCCCGGCAGACCCGGGGGTGGGTTTGCACTGGAGGCTGCCATTTTCTCTATGAGGATGCAGCTGCTCTCGAGGATGACATCCTCCCACCTGCTTCTGTTTGGTGGTACAGCTTAAGCACGCTAGGACTGACTAATCCTCGTTTTACCTTATACCTCCTCTCTGCTCACCTTGGTTGTATCTTGCCCTGCGAGCTCAGCCACTGGGGCGGCGCTTGCCAGGGATGGCGAGTGGTGAGCCATCAGTGATGGTTGGCAACTGACCCTACTCCTCCCTGGAGGTGCCCTGTTCCCCAGCCTGCTCTGACTGCACTCCAAGGGCTCTGTGGAGCTCTTGGGGTGGGGTCACTGCCCTCAGGGAGGCTCAAGACCATCAAGAGGGGATAGATATGCCAAACTTTGCTGCACCAGCCTGAGGGTGGGACAGGGACAAGGTACCCCGGAGCATTCCCACCTGACTTGGTTGTGCACCCCTGGTTTCTTCACCGAGGAGTCCTCAGCCCCTGGGGTACTTGCCTTGCACTCTTCGGCCCGCTACTAGTGCTAGGTGAGTCTTGATCGGTCATTGTCCACACGTCTTTGCACGTCTTTGCACTTGGTTCACACAGAGCAAAGAGCAAACCCTGGAGAGATTCGGGCTACTCATGCTACGTCACTATCAGACAATCTATTCGAACTCAGGTGACAGTAAGTGGGCCAAAACACTCCTCCTTCTTTGTCTTTTAACCACCAGAATTTTCTATAGGATTCACCAAGATTCTAAAAGCTAGCATTGTGCCAGCATTATCACCCTTATCGACTGCCATTTCCAGCACTTCATCATCGGACTGAGACAAGTTTGAAATCATTCTTAAAGCAATCCAAACATCTTGAATCTCTGTCGAATCAAAATTAGATACAATAGGGTGACCATCAACCTTCTGCGTGATGACCCTCGAAAACTGGCAAACCGTGTAACTTAATCAGAGAAAGCACTTTCAGACCTCCAACCTCACACTACCAATTACAGCAGCATCTGTGGAACCTAACTGCACGGGTTTGCCTTCTTGAGTACAGGGCTGAAGACGCGAAGGGTCACTCCTGCCATAGCAATATACGGATTGTGGGCCTCCTGGAGGGCATTGAAGGTAGCAAAATGGTGGACTATCTAGAAAAATGTCTTTAAGATGTGATACCTACCGAAGACAAAACACCATACTTCTCAATAGAAAGAGCCCATAGAGTGCCCACTTGTTGTCATCCGACTGGGGCACCTCCCTTCCCCTTGGCGGCCAAGATCCTCCACTACAAAAATAAGGACACAATCCTAAAAATGGCAAGACAATCAGACCCTATACTCAAAGATAACTACTGCATCCTAATTTTTCTGGACTAGTCGCTGGTGGTCCAGCAACCATGGACCTCCTTCCTCGGAATCCAATGTAAGCTGAAGGAGATGTGTGTCAGATATGCTGTTTTTTTGCCAGCAAAGTTTAAAATTGCTATGGATAAAAAGAAAACGGGCCTCAAACTGTGTTGAGAGCAGAGGCACTTCTACTTAGGCTGAGGGGGCCCAGAGGTGGACATCCTGACTACCTAGATGCTGCTGGGAATGGTGACAGACTGTTAAAGCTCCAATTTCCTCAATGATTTCTTCTCAAGATAGGTTCAGAATGGCAGATGATCGGCCCTCTGCACGGTGGTGACTTTCTGGGACCTCCGGGGGACCCTTCTGGCACTTCCTTTGATGACGCAGGTGATGGGAATACCTCCTTAGGCATCCTGGATGACTCAGGGCCCCTCCTAGGGTGATCCTTCTGTTGGTAGATTATATTATCTAACTCTTGCTCTTGCCACATTTCCTGCCCATGCCCCATCCCAGATCCCCATTAGATTTAATCCTGTGCGCTGCCCCTTTCAGGGATATTCTCCTCTATCCTGCTGAGGTTAAATTAATCAGCCCTCACTATCCCAACATTTTAATGACAATCTTATTGGCAGTTCTGGTGGACAGATTACCAAGCCAGATGGAGGTCATTCACCGGCCTATACTGATCCTAACCCTGGGACACCCATTTGGAGAACCCTGGGTCTCACTTGGTGCCTACCTTCATCCTTCTTAAATGGTTGGGGCCACCTGGAATAACCTCTTAAAGCAGCGAGTCTTAGCACCCTTGATGCTAGGGTCTCAACTCCACCCTCCCTGTGGACATTGTTATGGAAGGTTTTGGCAGCTGGTACATTGCCTTCTGCCTCTAGTATTCACACAATGTTTTGTTCAGCTCGAGTTCTTCCAGTTAAAGTTTTACGCGAGTTGGAGACCCTTACCCCTTCCTCTCTTGATCCTACTTGGTCACACTAGAACTCAAATGGGAGATGGCTCCTGATACCCGCAAGGAAAGGGCTAGTAATACACCTTTAAATATATGCCGAACACACAAACATTCCAAATAATCTCCCGGAATTTCATGGGGATGAACAGTCCATCCAAGCGCTATAAAACACATTCCTTTCTTAAGCGGAGATAGTACATAAAGCACTAAACAAAGAATCCCATATCAAACAGTCAGAAGGTGATAGACTTCAATTGTGATGGAGGGGTCAAATTCACACCACCAATTATTCTGCTTATGACAAGGGGACTCTCACCTGGAATAGAGCATATCCTCAATACTATCCAAAGATATAGATCCAATGAGAAGGTTTGTCCTCCTTGAAATTAAATTGGATGGTTCTGTGCTCATACTAGGCAGCATCTACGCCAATTCAGACCAGCCCAAATGTTTACAGTGACTCTATTTCTACCCAGCAAAGTGGGGGCATGTCCGGTGGGTAGTGGAAGGAAACTTCAACTGTGTTCTAGACACTTCATTAGACCTCTCACCCCCTTTCTCATTGATCCCACCACCTCCAAAGCACAGAGCCTGGTTTCATGGCTCCAACACTTGTCCTTACAGTATGCATGCTGCCATCATAACCTTATTATTTGTTTCAACTCATTTAATTCTCAAGCTCACAATCATTATGTCCATGTGGACAGAATTGTATGTTTAAGAACTCTCTGTTCCTTGGTTTCCTCCCCTTATTACCTCGCCATAGAGCTTTTGGACCATAATACCCTCTTGCTTGGTCTAGGCTGGGGTAGAACTCCCTCCCTATCCCTACCTGGTGTCTAAAATCCTGGGCCTTCGAGGTCTCGGCTTTCAGAAGAACCCTGGTGACCAAATTAGGGAATATTTTCAGCTTAATGCTGATAGTGCTTCCTCCCCGGCCACGTGATGGGAGGCCTTTAACGTTGTTATCAGAGGCACCTGTATCCACACCACCCTGGAGAATGGAACAATCTTATCATGAGAACTACTTACGGTGGGAAAAGAGTACATTGCGGTTGAGAGGCAAATAATCTCCAATCCAATTCAACACACCAGACATCGCTGAGGAAGAAGCCATCCTAGTAGAGTGACTGCAGTGCACAGACAACGCAGCATTTGTGACCAAACCTCACTCTGAAGGGTACAGGTCAGGTGGTCTCTTGGTGTGGCTGGTAAATAGAGAATCCAAACAACACCCAGTGAAAGTGCTTTGCCACTGCCACAGCTACTTGCGTTACTCAAAGCAAAACATGCATGAAATATTTGCTAACTTTTACAAGACCTTATACTACCCATCCTCTGAGATCCCAGGAGCCAGTATTCGGTCCTTTCTACAGTCCATTCCCCTCCCTGGGCTTCCCCAGTAGATCATGGCAAGATTGATGCAGCTATCATTACCCAGGATGTTAAAGAAGCGATCACCAAACTAGCATCTGGAAAGACCTCTGTGACCAGTTGCCTCTCTATGGACTTCTACAAAAAATGTGCTAGCACCCTGGCACCCAAACTGACAAAGCTGCATAAGACAGCGTTAGAATCCGGGCACTGCCTAACCTCCCTTTGCGAGGTGTCCCTGGTGTGACTACTAAAGCCTGGAAAAGACCCCACAGACCCATCATCTCACCACCTGATAGCAGTTCTAAACATGGATTACAAAATCATGAGTAAGACTTTCGCCCATCAAATCTAACAAGCTCTCTTCCACTTGATACATGACGAACAAAATGGGTACGCCCAGGTAGAAATGCTGCATTCAACATCTGGTGACTGTTCTGAATCATGGAGTTGAGGCTGGTCCATTGGCCCTATACTGCTGCCTTAATCCTAGATCTACAAAAGGCGTTCTATTCCCCTACCTGTTCCATGTCCTGTCCAGATTCGGCTACATATGCCATACCGTCAACCGGGTCTGGCTACTGTACACAGATCCCACAATTAGAGTCAGGTCCATGGGACAGACTTCCAGTAGGCAGGAGTACTAGACAGGGTAGCCCTCTCTCTCCACTCTTATTTGCATTAGCAATAGAGGCCCTAGTAACCCATGCATGTCTCCAGGGGAGAGAGTGGGAATTTCCTTACATGCAGTATCTCTTTATGCACACAACATGTTAGTTTACCTCAAAGACATATAAGACGTTGACCCTAGCATCGCTCATCTTAGACACCTGTGCATCTCTTTTGGGATTGCAAGTGAGCCAGAGTAAGGTATGCCTTTTCCCCTTGCCCCCTAATGTGACTCCTGCACAGTTAGACTGGTAAAGTGGGAGGATAACTCCATTCAATACCTAGGAATCTGGATATTCCATTCGGAGCAGGATCTCCTGGATGGCAACCTTACAGCTGCGGTGACCTCCCTTCACACTCCAGTCACATTCTGGTGATCCCTCCCTGTATCAATAACAGGTTTCATTGCAGTCTTGAAGTTAGTGATGCTTTCTCGCCTTTTGCACCACTACGCCAATCTCCTTTTAGTACTCCCTCTGAAATTCTTTAGGGACCACAACAAATTATTGGGCAGACTCATTTGGTAAAATAGACAAAGTCAGGTGGCCCTTTCCAACATGTAACTTCCTCCTGACAAAGGCAGCTTAGGATCCCCAATTTCTTAATATTAATATATAGAACCCCAACTTCAATGGCTGACTCAATGGATATCAGTGCTTTCCCTTAAGGAAATGATCTCCCTGAAATCCCACCCCCTTGGTCAAGCCTAAATCCTAGCTTAAATCCCAATGCTTGGTCCCTAGCACCCACCTTGAGGGGAATTACCTTTCCTAAACAGGGGTTTATTGGCTACTATGGGTTTACCTCCCTACAACTCTTGACATACCTTTCCTAGGTCTCCCCAGAAAACAATAGCATCTCACTAGACCTGAGTTGAGTTTCTGGGTTCAGGCTGGAATCTCCTCACTCTGTGATATTTTCCAAGATGACCATTTCCTACAATTTCCTACAATGAAAATGCAAATTGACCTTCACAAGGGTCAGTTCTTTATGTATGGTCTCCTGCGCCAAGTCCTCAGAGACTTAGGAATGGTGGCAGAGTCCGAACCAAACACTCATCAGCTTGTACACACCCTAGAAACAATGGGTATATATGCCGCAGACTTATATCTTGGCTGAACAAAGCCCACACTCAGATCTCCTTACAATCCTTGATAGAGAACTGGGAGGAAGAATTCGGCAAAGCCTTACATGACAAAGAGTGGAAGAAAGTACTGGAGTATCTCCATAAGATCTCTAGAAACACTCACCTAAAATGAATTCCATTTTACATATTACACGGGATTTACCTGTCTCCTAAGTGGCTACACAGAATTTTCCCTGAGGCTTTAGACACATGTGCCATATGCAAATTCCCAGCAGCAGACTTTAAACACGTGCTTTGGGATGGCCCTCGATTGGGTTCTTACCGGGCTGAGGGGTCTCAAAAGCTGACACCCATTACGAAGATATGGCGGGTGGACACTTGGAAGATAAGATCCTGGGATTATACAAATGCCCCAAGTAGTGCTTTAATGGCCTGGCCCTGGTCATTGCAAAACACACGATTACTATGAAAATGAAATTGAAAATCCCACAGCACCCTCTAGTGTAACCTGGAGACAGACATTGTGCACATGGGCTCGTGGTGAGGCAACTCCATAAGAGAGGAGGCTAGGGTCATACAGCGCTGGACCATCATCCAGGAGTGGGGTAGATTGCTCACCGAACTGATGGCACCTTCCTTTTCATTTATCTGGATGAGCCCTTCCATTTCTCATAATCCCCCTCCCATCTATGTTGATCCAGGTCCCCCCGCAACACCGGATCCACTGTCCAAGATATCCCTCCCATTCTGCCACTGGTCATATCCCCGGCTTCCTATTCAGGAGCCTAAAACTCTCACTCCCCTCAGAGTTACCAGATACTCTCTGCCCTCACCTCCTTCCTCCCAGTTAGCCACAACGTTTTCTAGTCTTATTCAATTTCATATGCCTGTACATACCTGAACTCCCTTTTGATGCATAACCTTACAGTTTCATGATTGCATGCACTATTGTGCCATGCCAGGGAGATGTGTTCTAGTAGCACTGGCAGACCTCAAATCTAATGCTAATTTTTGTTTTTTATGAAACGTTGTGTTTTATGTAGTGCCCTAAGTGGTATGGGTATGACCAGACGTAGGCCCCATGCTCACAGTGTCACTGGAACCAAGCTGTGCCCAGCCGATGAAGCCATAACTAGGGAAAAATCAGTCCTGGGTTGCTTGTGTTCCGGTTCAGGGAGGCTCTGGCCAGGCAGTTCGGGCTGGACTGTTCCCATGAGGAGCAGGGTCAAGAATCATTTGCATATGGCTCTGGACAAACTGAGGAGGTAAAAGGACTATGGGTTGGGTTGCTACCCCGAGCGAGTGCCAGTGGATAGATAAACTGCAAGCATCCCTCCCATCACCTTTTGTGCCTTACACACTGCACAGCATGGACAGCACTATTTAATTAGCGCCCAGGGAGGTTTCTGCAATTGCCTATGATTTGTTTTCAATTTGGCGTGACCCTGGACCCTGAATTTGGCAATAATGTATATCATCCTGCCTCACTATGGTGCCATTAACTTTTTATGGACACCATGTCAGGTTTACCGAGGGATGTGTCTGTACCTGTAGCCAGAACTTCTTCCTAACTCACAGGGGCGTAGCTTTCATTAACACAGCAGGTGCAGTGGCACCTGGGCCCAGAGGACTGGAGGGCTCACTAAATTATAATTATTGCTGTATTTTATAATTCTCATAGCACGTCACACACAGGTTACTTACTACTGCTCCCTCACAGTGTAAAAGTAAAACTCCCTCTTGTTGGTGCCTTCAAGGTCATGGTGTGTGATGAAGCCCGCGCCTGCATCTTCTGATTCACAGTGCCGCTGTGGTGAGAGAGTGTAGGGGGGCAGCTCCCAGGCGCGCAGGCTCGTTTGTAAGTCTTGTAAGTCTGAGCCGTTAGCATCACCCCAAGGAAAACGCACTCCGCTATAATAGCGGCTCTGGGAGGTCTGGATACCCATTTACTCTGCTGGCCGTGCACCCGCGGCAGCGCTCGCTCACAGTCACTACGGTTTTACTCTGGTGTGTTTATTTTTCCAGTGTTCTAAGCACCGTACTTGAAAATTAATCGCTTGTAAGAACGGCAGGTCAGGACAGAAACCCCAGAGTTATATGGTCCGAAGAAAAACCCGTCAGAGACGGACTGGAAATCTAAATCAGCCCTGGGCACATCTTGAAACCAGACCCAAGCTACAGGAGGCCACCCCCGGAATGGAACCGAGGTGGCATGGCTGTGCATGGCACCTCACCGGGCTCTGAAAGCAGAAAACTACTTCGGAAACGCCTGAGCGGTGAAATGGCCAGTCGACCTTGGACACGTGCAAAGCTGTTCGGTAGATGCCTTTAGGGGGATAAGTAAGATGAGATATTGAGGTCCGCCATCAAAGACCAGCCGCCAAAAGGCATTTCACCTGTGTAAAGGAACGTGATTTATATATATGGTGCGCATGCGTGAGTTCAGAGAGTGTAGCTATAGACGCCTGACCTCTGACACTTTGTGTGATCTGCAACAACGCACTCATCTTCTTCTGCCTGACCAGCCCGCCTGTGTTTTGGAAGGCCCAGAATGAGTTGCCAGCGCACCCTGTAAATGTGACAAAGCAGCGTCCACCTACCTATGCATGCCTGGGTGTAGTCGTAGCAGCAGTCCCTGGCCCGCGTGCACGCCTCGTCACAGAAGCAGGTGCCATAGACCCGGTCCAGCCTCCAGCCCTCGGTGGCACACAGGGGGTCTCTGCCGGGACAGCACCTGCCGGCCTCGGCGCACCCGGCTCCAGCCGAGCCCCAGAGCCTGGCGAGGGCGAGGAGAAGCAGCAGCGGGCGCAGACTCGGTGCCATGGGGGGTGAACGCATAAGGACCTGCGCAGAACGAGGGGCTCTCACGCCGCAGCTACTGTGCAGTCAAAGGGGTGCACACACTGCAACCACTGTGCAGTCTAATCACTCTCACACAGCCACCTGAGCGCCGCTTCTACCACTTTCACTATGCAGTCTCAGATGCTCCCCACGTCAGGCAGTCTGGGCACCGCCCACCATGCCTTCACTGTGCAGTGTAAGGGGCTCTCGCACCGCAAACAACACTGCGCAGTATGAGCACCGTTCACAGCACCTCCGCTGTGCGGTCTAAGGGGCTCCCACACCATGCAGTCTGAGCACCGCTCAATCCACAGAGCAACCCGTGCCCCGCTCACGTCACTGCCACTGTGCAATATGTGCACCGTTCACACAACGAACACTGTGCAACCCGTGCCCCGTTCACACCACTGCGCACTCTGTGCACCGTTCACACGACTACCTCAGTGCAATATATGCCCCGCTCACACAATTACCGCTGTGCAATCTGTGCCCTGCTCACACCCCTACACTGTCTATGCCCCACTCGCACCACTGTGCAATATGTGCCCCTCACACCACTACCGCAGTGCAATCTCAGAAGTTCTCACGATGCCTTCACTCAGGATTTTGCACTCCACATCCCATTCGCAGTCTGAGGGCTGCTCACACCACACCCACTGCCCACACCCACTGCCGAATTTCAGGAGTTGTGACAATACCTCCACCCTGCTGTGCAGCTCCAGGATTCCACGGGAAGCTCCAGCCACTACTCTTGTGCAATTCACTCGCTACAGGCCCCAGCGCCCACCAGAGCACTGTAGACTTTAGAGATAGCCGCCCCCGGTAAAGATAACTTTAATACCACTCGTACACCGTGCACTCACTCACTGATGCCCAATGCACCCCAGCTCTGCCCAATGCACCCCAGCTCTGCGCTGGCTTCAGGTCAGGGACAAGACAATATGCAGTCTCCGTGGGATTAACTCACCATAAACTATTCAGGAAAACACACTCTGCCCACTACGGGATCCCAGGAGCATTCCCAACCCGGACACTCCTTCCCAGCCTGGACACTCCTAGTGCGATCTCAGGGTACTCAGTCCAAGGGGTGTGAAGGCTCGGGCGCACGAGGGTCTCGACCACCGCGGATTCACACGTGTGTGATCTCTTGTGTTGTGTCAGAGCCACACGGTCTGGCCAAGGAGGAATTGGGGAGCACCCCCACACTAACCAGAGTAAAAACACCCCAGAACCTGCTCCCCTCCCTACCCCTGCGTCGGAAACCTGTGACCTGGCTCTGACAGAGGGCACCGTGAATATCTGAGCCTGCTCTGCCCTCCGGGTTCAGTCGCACGTCTCACTCATCCCGCGCTCCTCGGTGACCTTATTTCGGATTCCCTCAGGTCGGTCTGCGAGGCGCTCCTCACTTCCCGGGGCTGTGGATGCTGCTGAACTCGCGCAGGTGCTGTGGATGCAGAGGAGAGCGGGCGGAGGGTCCCTCCGGGGAGGGTCTGCGCTGCCCCGCTGTGGTGTGAGCCGCCCGTCCCCTGCCTCTTCCCCCTCTGCTGGGCTCGATGCCCGTGGTCCACGGTCCCTCCCCCGCTGGCTCCTGCTCTCATCAAGGGAAGGAATGCAGCACCTGGCACCCGGCCAGCCAGCCGGGGTATCTAGGGCCGAGCGAGGCGGCCGCTGCCAACCCGCGGCTGCTCTTGTCTGTGCCCTCTTCCCCTCTAGTCTCCCGGTGGCAGCGGAGACTGGCAGGGCTTCCAATGCTTCGCTCCTCTCCATCAGCAGCCGCCTTCGGCAGCCTCACATCTGAGGCCAGAGGCAGCCAGGCCGGCTACCGCTGCCAGCCCTGACTGGCACAGCTCGGCTGCCATCCCTTGGCATTGCTACGCACATCTTTACTCCCATAGTCTCTGGCTGTGCCTGGAGTCTTAAGCATGGGGAGCATTTTTAGAGTGTGATTTTTCCACTCTTGCACAAAGCGTGCAAAAACTCGCATCTCCGACGTTTCCCTCGTAACACCGTTAGTCCACTGCTACCTCTCTTGCAAGTCGTGGTGTGCGTAGTTCTCGTGTTCTGTTTATGTATTTGCTTCAGACTTTTTTTATCGACCCCTAACTTAACTCCTGGACATACACCTCCGAATGTGCAATGCAAGTGATGAAAGGTGCCTATTTTACATAGCACTAAAGAGTGACTACTATTTGGTAAACCAATGGAAGTTATGAAGAGATTCCTCTCACATTTTTGGAAAGCGTGGTCAGCCTTATAATTGTAATTTCATTTATATATTACTACCCCTTATGAGGCGTCAAAGTGTCTTTTTGGCGAGTAGCACGCTTCTTCAGAACCCAAAAAGCATTACTGGTGAATTTGAATAGGGAAATATGAAATTAATTTGAGTGGTGGACATGTCAGTCTGTTATTTGGATTGAAAAGGATAGTGGAGGGATAGAAGGGGGATGTGTTTGCATTTATATAGCACTTGCTACTCAGTGGCGGCTGGTGGATTTTTAAAGTGGTGAGGCGGAAAATGATATCCTAGTACAGCGAGCGAAGCGAGCGAGCCCGAACTGAAAAAGGAGGGTGCGGGGGGGGGGGGGAACGGTGGCTATTACACCACATATTAACTGTGCTTTAAAAAAAATCCGTAATGCCTCTAATACCCTTGGGCCAAGGTTGCGCTATACAAAACTGCAAAAAAAGAAGCTATATTCTACCTTATAGTTTGCATTTTCCATTAATATACAGTTGCCTACACCAGATTAGTTGGAAACTCTGTTGTGCACTACACAATATTCTAAATTCTTGACTTTAAGTTTCTGACTTTCAACTTTCACTCGGCAGTCATTAAATGGAAGAAAGGAAGGGCACATCTGCCCTGTACCTTATATTCACAGCTGCAGGCCTCAGCTGGAAGTCGGTGGCATTTCTAACCTGGATTAGCTCTGAACATTAACAAGCAGAATGTGAGAGGCGATTTCCTGTGCTTGGAGATTTAATCCAACCTGACTATTCGCTCAGCGCCACAACTCTTTTATTTTGGTGAATTGTTCTGCAGCTAAAATGACTTCTGTATCTAGTTGGTGGCCAAACAAAGAATAATTGCTGTGTGCGAGATAGAAATGCATTTGTAGAGCACCAAAAGAGCTTTCAACCTTATATATTCTCGAATATTAATTGTTATTTCATTTAGTAAGACATTTCAGTAACACACAAGTTCTACCAACCAAATCTTTTTAAAATGTTCATGGCCCTTTATTCCTGGGTGAAAACGCACGGTATCCAGCTGTATCACAAAGACTGCACTGGAGCAATTTAAAACCAAAATGTTCAGTTTACATGGATTACACTAGTGCTATGTTGCATCAATATTTCAATAAACTGGAGTCAAAATTTGTTTTTTTCCTCTGTCTTTTGGTGTAAATGTTATTTCTACAACGGTTAGTGGAAATGTTAGTTTACAATTAGTCCAATTACCTCAAGAAAGTGAGACAAATGTAACCAACCTACCATACGCCCTTCATGACTTAAACTAAGCAGATAAAAAGTTGCCTAATTGGCACCATCACCGATGTGAACTGTATAATCTAGACATTTTGAGGAAAAATTGGACCATGCAATCTATGCATCCCTGTCAGTAAAAAAATCCTGAACTATGCAAAAAGCAACGTGCACCTTATTTTCAAATAACACTGGATGTGGGAAGTATACTTTCCAATAATTAATAGTGCATAGACCTGCACACCAATTTCCACCTACATATGCCATTGTGAGCCTCCTTCAGATTACGGTGCAAAGTCTAAAAATGTAGTGCAAATGGTTGTTTACAGGTTCTTGCACTTTTGTGTTTGGGGTTTACAAACACTAGGATTTAAATTTGAATACAGTGTCATAACTCATAGTACAAGGAAATAGCTAGAAAATTAAAATATCCCCCTCTTGAACCAAATCTTTAATCGCAACGAGCAGTAAAGTTAAATAAGCAGGAACCCTTCCCTTCACCCCTTCATACTCCTTCCATCCATCCTTTCACCCTTCTGTCTATTCATCTGACAATCTCTTCATCTTTCTACCCACATATCCATTCAGCCACCATCCCTTCATCCACCCTTTCACACTTTTATACATACATCCTTCCACACATCCACCCATCACTATATCCACATATGCATGTAGCTATCCTTCCATCCTTCCTTCCACCCTTCCAGAAATATAAGTCAGATACATGGAGGCATATGTTCTGTGGTGGATGCCATTGTTGTGCACAGTGCTCCATGCCTATAAACAGTGCCTACTGTTCTACACATATTGCTAACATTATGAATTAAGCACTGCATTAGACATGTGCCATCATGCAAAAGAATGCTTGAACCATAGTTCTCATTAATAGTTATTGCTCTTCTTTTTATTGATTTTTATTGGATTAATTCAAGAGTAGTCTACTTTTATGAATGCAGTGCAATGATCACATATCTTCTATTGTTTTTGGCCAATGACGACAGCGAAAGAGCAGAACTCTACACTACAAATTTGGTAATAGAGAATATGGCTGAAAAATATTGTGATGACCGAAAACGCTGACTGTTATAGAAAAAAATCCTGCCATCTTTCGAATGGCTACAACAGGAATCCACCGGTATTAAATGTAGCTAATCTGGAATATTTTTTTTTTACTTTCATGGGCTTCTTAGTGACCTTAAAATCCACTATCTTCAACTTGTTGGTACTGCAGATCCCAGTCTTGAGGTATTTGCTACAAAGAGATTAGATGATGAAGGTATCTTGGTGTACACTCTAGCATTTAACTCATACATTTTTGATTGCTCACAAAAGCTGCTTCTGGGACAACTTACTCTCTAAATGGACGGACATATCTTTACTGGAGTTTAGTGACAGCCCACCACAGCCCATTTCCAATCAAAGATTATTAAGAAAACTTTTATTCTGTTTTTTTTCTCTCTCCAACACCATGGCATTTAAAACATTTCCACTTACTGTGGCGTTGAAAGTTAAGAAAATAAATTCGGAAACGTCCATATTTTAAAGCTACAAATGTTTGCCCATGCTTGTAAAACAGAGTGATTATATTGAAAGGAACAGTTTTTTGCCAACAATACTAAATATTTCTCCTCCTCAGAGAACAGCTATTTTAATGCTCATCTGCCAGTTCACCTCAGCTTTCATTTCCCCATAATAGTGACTCATGAGTTTAGCTCGAGCCCCTGTCTTTGTGCCTTGACACGAGTACCCTATAATATGCACCTGTCATGTCTCTCATAGTCCAGATAGGCAGTTCTGGAAGGCAACGCAATTTAGTTTTCTGGCGAGGTGACTACATTGCTCGATACTTGTTAGCCCGTTATAAGTGAGATAAGCTCACCTTTTTGCCCCAAAAACATACATCAGCCTCAAATATATATTTTTATTTTCAGGAATACTCATTGACGTAACTTGAAATGGATAACTTTGGTAGATTTTCTTTTACATTTTGGCTTTTACGAGGCTACAACCCCGGTTTATGTTGCCTCTATTATTTTCACGAATAACAATCAAAGATCAGACGGGAATCCCACAAATTATAAGGGGAAGCAACCTATCTGAAGACACTTCCTGCTCACCCCTGCAAGCTTCTCTGATTGTACATTACATATTAGAACGCGACGCGAGTCAGGATCAACTGAGATATGTCAATTAATAATGTCGCTGTAAGAACTGAACCCTCTACTAAAATGCCCTTGGGAATACTCCATCTCCAAACATTTAGGCTACAAAGTAGAGCGCCTTACCTGAGTCACAGCCGGTCCACGCCACCTCTCAGACCTCTGCTCGACTGCTCCCCTGGGCGCCTTCACGAACGGCACTGGAGGGGCCTGCCAACCCCTCTCAGCCAATCCTGGCGCTGCCAGCAGCACCAGGATTGGCTTACGGCACAGCTTACGCTACGCCCGCCGCCTGCCCATTAGGAGACCGAGGGGCTCCTAATGGGCATGCGCAAGCCAGTGCAAACACAAGTGCGCATGACTGGGCACGGGTGAAAATTCGCCCTCCGTCCCCACTCATGCGCACTTGTGCTGCTGCCTGTTGCCCCTGGTCTACTCTGACAATCATGTTAGTCAACATGACGCCGGACCGCCCACCCCCTTCAGACTCTGAAGGGGGTGGGCGGTCCGACGTCATGCTGACTGACATGATTGTCAGTTGGTTCTCCCTCGGCGTCTTGAGTTTAAATAAGTTTGGAAACGCCGATGGAGCTACGGGCGGGGGGGCTACGCCCCAACGCCCCCAATGCACGCACCACCACTGTTGCTACTCCTGATGAGGTCTGGAAGCACTTTTTGACAGGTAGCACGCTACTCCGGAACCCAAACGGGGTTAGTGGGGAATTAGTATAGGGAAATATGAAATTAATTTGAGCAGTGGACATGTTAGTCTGTTATTTGGATTGAAATGGATAATGGAGGAATAGAAGAGGGTACGAAATAGAAAGTTTTTTTGGAGGAGGTTTCGAATGAGTAAAGGGGAGGTGAAGGGGAAGAATCAGAGGGAAGAGTTTAGAAAGGCTTGTTTGGGAGATCTGAATAATAAAAGAGATTTAAGGCAATGTAAGGAGGAGTAGAGAAGGAAAGAGTGTAGATAAGGTTATTTTGGGTATCATAGTAGTAGAATGGGGTTTGGGATGAGTGTGAGAGTGGGGATAGAAGATATTTTAAGAGAGGCATAGGGTGAGAAATAGGATAGAGCATTGGAAAGAGTAGTAGAATGAGGCTTGAAATGAGTCAGAGAGTGGAGGTAGAGGATTTATTGAGAGAGGTATAGGGTGAGAAATAGGGTAGTGCATTGGAGAGAGTATTAGAATGAAGTTTGAGATGAGATCAGTGGGTTTGGGTTCAAAGAGTTCCATAGTTTGGCTACTTGAACAGTACAGGATGTGTCACCTATGTTTTTTTTCTTGTACGGTGGGATTTTGAGGTGAGGTGCCAACCTAGAGTTCCTTTGTTGAATATATTTGGTGGTTTTACTCCTGATGAAAAGCACTCCTGTTCCATGTATCGCTTTGCGGGTGATACACAGCAGCTTGAATATGGATCTTCAAGGGCTTTCAAGGCAAGGGAGATGTGGTCTTGTGGCTTTATATCTAAGAATAGTCTGGCAGCTGGGTTCTGAATTCGTTGCAGTCTTTTCATAGTTGTTAAAGATGATCCTTGGTGGAGGTTATTGGCGTAATCGAGTTTAGACAGAACAAGAGAGATAGTAGCCTGGACCTTGTGTGGAAATCCCAGGTGGGGTAAGATGCATCACAGAGTTTTTATAGTAACAAAGCTTGATCTTGCTAGTTTGTCCACTTGGGCTTGTATTGGTAGCTTGGAGTCCGTGGTAATTCTTAGGTTTTTTACTTACTTTGATACTTTAGGTGGAGTTCCCAGTTCATCAGCCCAGGCAGCGAGAGGGTCATAATTTTTCCAATCACTACATGTGAGTATTTCCGTTTTTTGAGCATCCAATTTGAGATGGCTTCATATCATCCAATGATCCACCGCTCTGAGACAACTTAAAATTTGTGAGTTTCTTATGTCTTTGGGACTTTCCAGTTTAAGGAGTATTTGTGTGTCATCTGCATAGTTATAGCATGTGAGGTGAAATTGATTGGTCAGTGTCGGTAATGACTTCATGTAAATGTTAAAAAGCATGGGTTAGATGATAGAGCATTGAGGGACACCTGCTTTCGTGAAGTACGGTTTGGATGAGAAAAGGGGGGTTTGGATGACATTAGTTCTGTTTTGAAGTTATGATGTGATCCAGTTGAGAGCAGTCCCCTTCATAGAGTCTTTGTATTAGAGTGTCATAGTCAACCATGTCAAAGGCAGCTGAGAGGTCCAAAAGAAGCAGCGCAGCAACCCCGTTCTGGTCAACTGTGTTCTTAAGGTCATCCCAGATGGCAACAAGGGTAGATTTTGTGCCTCTTCCTGGACGGAATCCTGTTTGGAAGTCTTAAAGTATGGAATTATCTTCAATGAACTGTGACATCTGGGCGAATGCCACTCTTTCTATCAGTTTGCCCAGGAAAGGTCCATTTGTAATTGGTCTGTAGTTGATGGGGTTAAGCGGGTCCAGGTTTGTTTTATTTAGTAATGGGCGTATGTATGACTTTTAGAGATTATATGGAAAGATTCCAATAGTTAAGGAATTGTTGATGATTCTTCCTACTGGTGTGGCAGTAGAGGAAGTTAAAGAATTTCCTTGAAGGTTTATTGTGGACACGGGTCAGAAGGGTTGCTGGCAGGCCTGCTTCCTTTGACGAGGTCTATAACTTAATTGTGTGAAATTTGTTGGAAGGAATGGAGTGGCTGGGTTAGTGTACTCCTGGGCTGTTGTTTTGGAAACAGGTTAGTGCTTGTGGTTTTACTTTGTTTTAAATAGGAGTCTAGCGTGCCTGCTTTTGTCGTGTAATGATTTGCCAGTTTGTCTGTGAGAATTCTTGAGTAATGGGATGAGCTTCTTCTAGGCAATTTGGTTTATGAAATTTGGTGAGAATTTTAATAGAATTCTTTATTTGTACATTTACCATTTTGAATTCTGTCTGAAAAGTATCTTTTTTTTTATTGCGGACTTGTTTAATTTGTGATGTTTCTGTAGGTGAAGTTTGACTTGATTGGTGTTTGTTTTGAGCCCGGTGCGTTGTAGTTTGTGAGGCCCAGACTCGTCTTCTTCCATCCATACTCCACAAAGGTCTTAGATAAACTAATCAATGAACACCTCACTGACCATCCCAGCAACCACCAGCTTCTCGACACCACACAGTCCAGATTCAGGCCCAACCACAATACAGAAACAGCACTCATCACCGCCACAGACAACATCGGCATGATCCTTGACAAGTGAGACAAGGCAGTCCTCATTTTTTGGACCTCTCTTCAATATTTGACACTGTTGGAAATGGCCCTTTTTGCAGGGTTATCCCCAAACTTTTTGCTTCTTCCTTCTTTATTTTTTCTGACCCGTTGTTGTTGGCAATAGGACTCTGGGCACTTTTACCACTGCTGATCAGTGCTAAAGTGCATATGCTCTCTGTATAAATTGTGATATTGATTGGTTATCCATGATTGGCATATTTGTTTCACCTGTTAGCCCCTAGTAAAGTGCACTGAGTGTGCCAGGGCTGGTGATTCAAATGCTACTAGTGGGCTGCAGCACTGATTGTGCCACCCACAGGAGTAGCGCTAAAGTGATGTCTTAGGCCTGCTTGCAGTGCCTATGTGCAGTCCAGGACTGCCATGTCGACCTGGCCAGTGCACCCACTGACCAGGCCTTATCCTTCCCTTTCTGTACATGTAAGGCATCCCTATGGTGGCCCTAGGTACCCCCCTGGGCTGGGTGCAGTGTATCTGAAAGGTAGGGCATGTACTGAGGTGTGTAACATGCCCTGGTAGTGAATTACAGCCATTTTCATTTTTCACTGCTGAGAGGCTATCTTGCCCATAGGATTGAATGGGGAAGGCTGTTTACATGCCTATCTTCCCATAAGGGCGAGATAGAAAATCCAAGTTTGGTATCTCTGTGTTCAGAATTTAATTATACATCTTTTTAGCAAGATGGTTTTTAAATTCACTGTGTGAGAATAGCACTTTTTAGAAAGTAGCTATTCTCCTGTTTAACCTTCCTGTGTGCCTGTGTGCTGGTTGGCTGACTGGTGTCATGTGATGGGCTAGGTGGCTCCAGGAGCCTGGATGAGTCAGCAGCAGGGTGAATAGGGAGATCTGCTTTAGATGGGTGGGAGGAGTTGTCCCTGGGTTTGAATAGGGCTGCCCCTGCCAGCACAAAGCTGGCTCCACCCCCTGCTGGCCAGGCTGAGGACTCTGCCTCTGCTGGCACAAAGAAGGCTCCACCTCCTGCTGAGCGTCTAACGACCCTGCCCCTCACTCTGAAAGGAACCAGGTGCTCCAGAGCAGAGCACACCCAGGAACCGGTTTGAGCAGGGGAATCCCCCCACTGGAACAAAGAGAGACAAAGACTTGGAGGGGTATAAGAAGAGGACCCCAGACACCTAAACTTTAGATCACTTTGGAACTAAGAAGAAACCTCTGCCAAGGAGAAAGCTGAAAAGAACTGAAGAGGAGAAGACTGCCTGCTTGCTGTTTTGCTTTGCTGCCAAGGAGAGGGGAAGGACTTTGCTGTGTCCCCTTCTTTTGATTCTGATCTCCAAGGGCCTGAGAAGAGCTGGCTCCCTGTTAAGAAGTCCCAGGAACAAAAGGACTTCACCACCAGCTCCCCTGGAACTCTGCTGAAGGAGTTCTGACCTGCCTTGGAGTGCTTGCCCAGTCTTGGGGCCTCAGGAGGTCGTTTTGCTGTGTTTGGGAGCTGGGAAGCAGAAGCGTGAACAAGAGTGACTGGTACCCAACGCATCATCCGATTGCGTGTCGCAAGACGAGAGTGCGTGGAAAATTTCATCGTGGCACCATCGCAACACGCAGGGTCTCCGCATCGCCGAGTACGTCGAGCATCGTCCCGAAGCGTGAAGCTTCCTGCCATTGCGAGGGTTGTCGCAGAACCAGTTTGCGGGCCGCACCACTGCCGGTGCGTGAAAAGTCTCCAATCGCTGCGTGCGTCGACGCAGAGTCCCGTTCCGTGGCGCATCGAGAGTTGCGGCGCCGGAAGGCAACGCTGCGCCACGCATCGCACCACGTCGAAGAGTGTCGCATCGAACCTGTGCGTGAAGCTTCCCCCTAAGAAACCTACGCAACGAAGGCCAAAGGTATCGCATCCTCCCCCTACAGATCGGAGCCGGCGCATCCACCTCTGCTGCGTGAAGCAGGGCTGCTGCAAAGCCTCCCCAGCATCTCAGGAGCATCGCATCGCCTTTGCCATCTTCCTTGTTATAGCTTTTGGGAACCTTATCGCAACTACAGGTACTGTTGGGCACGAAAGTGTCGCATTTTGTGCATTGAGAGTCGCACTGTGCAGGACACTGATTTTGACATCCTGGAGTACTTTCTGCAAACTCTTGAACTATCCTTAAAGTAACCTTTTGAAGTATATGTTGGTTTGTCTGTAATATTTGGTCTTGTGAAGTTTTTAGTAAAGATACATTATTTTTCTAAAACTGGTGTGGAGTAAATCTGTGGTGTTTTCACTGTGTTACTGTGAGTGTTGGTACAAATACTTTACACATTGCCTTTGATAGCCTAGACTGCTCAGGCCAAGCTACCTAGAGGGTGAGCAGGGGTTATCTTAACAGTGTATCCCCCTTTCCCTGACTAGAAGCAAGGGTCCCTACTTGGACAGTGGTACCTACCCTGCCAACCAGAGACCCCCAGATCTAACATTGGTGGTCAGCGGTGAGGATTGAACTTGTATTTGTACTTGACCCACAGTAATTGGTGTACATCACTAGGAGTGCAGACCAATAGACAACCACATACTGTATTTCTATTTTTGAGCAACTCTTCAAGAGCATCATGTCTCAGGTGACAACAAGTGAGAGGGCAGAATTGGAGTTTTCCATTGAGGATTTGTATTCGTACAAAGTTGAGGAGCTCAAGCAATTCTGCAAAGACCTTGGTTGCCCTGTGAAAAGCGGATCTAGAAAGGATGTGCTACAAAGATTCTTGAAGGCCTGTTGGGAGGCCCAAGAGGAAGATGATGCAAATGAAGAGAATGGTTTTGTTCACCAAGATCTGCCCGTGGGCAGACCAGTCTCAAGGGCTGGCAGCTCCCATTCCAGTAGGGGGCTCACTCCAGAGGAGTTGGAGGAGAATCAAAGGGTGAGAAACCATGAATTGGAAATAATGAAAATGAAGCAATTGGAAGTAGAAAAGGCGGCGGAGGAGAGCAAGAATGCCCGTGCCTTGGAAGAATTGAAATTGACCTTGGCACATGAATTAAGAATGAGGGAGCTTGATTTGGAGCTCGAGAGGCTTGAGGCCATGAGTGTCTCAGCTGAAGAAGAATGGTTAGCTCAAGAAGTGAGCTTTGCTGAGTTGGAGGTGGAGTCCAGCTCAGATGGTGGCAGCAAGATTGTAATATCCAGTGCTGAGGGAGAGGTACAAACACCCAGAGATGTGGCGCCTAACTTGAGGGAGGGGGTTGACATACACCGGGAGGTTCAGGTTTATGATGTAGTTCCAGTGGAGTGCAGTGTCCCTGAAGTGGATTGGGGAACTGGCACAGGGGACCATATTCCTAGTGGTGGGAGGGACACTCTACTGACCCTAGATGAGAGGTACAGGGAGAGGGGTTCCCCCATGGTAGAAACCTTGGTGTGTGAGTGTGAAGACCACCCAGAAGAGTGTGAGTTGTGTGACAGAGACAGTCAGGTACTGTCTTGCCAATCTCAGGAGAGTGGTGTGAGGTACTTGTGTGAGGCACTGGAGGGTGAGGCAAACGGTAGCTTGGTTAACAACTGTGGGGGGCTGTGTGATTCATTTGTTGGAGAGCATATTTTAGGTCCCTGTTTTCCAGAGCTATGCCAACACCCGGTGGAGTGTGAGTTCTCTGGTTCAAGAGAGCTTGCGTTGGAGGCAGACCTTTGGTTGGATGTCAAAAGGTCTGGAGAGGCATTGGGGAGTGATCCCAATAGGAGTGGCCCAGATATCTTCCTGACCTGTGAGGTGGAAGAGGTTCAGTGTAGCCCGGTTAGGTCCCAGTGTAGTGGGAGGGGTGTAGGGGCTCACGTCCTGTCTCAGTGGAGAAGGGGTGAGTGTGGGACTGTGGGTCCCAAGGTGCCCGAAACCCAGTCTCAGGGCCTGGAGGGTTCCTTAAGGGAACACCAGGTTGGGGGCCTAGACGGTGCTAGTAGGCCATTTGAGGAGGATCTCCTAGTGTCAGGAGAACCTGGAGCCTCTGTAAAAAGAGCTCCAGTGGTTCTGGTGTCTGGCGGTACCACTCCAGTTGGGAGGGTGCAGAAGTCCAGACTGAGGGGTGAGAGGGGGATGTGTTCCCCAGTGGGAGAACCAGTGGGTCAGGGACCAGCCAGAAGGGCTGAGTCCCCTAGGAGTGACCATGGTGACACCACTTCTGTCCTGGGGGATCTTCGCGCACTGTCAGGTGGACAGGGGCCGGGAGATCTGCGCCAGGCAGACTGTCACGAGACACATGAGTCATGTGTCACCCTCGGGGAGATACTGTGTGAGTCCCCAGAAGCCCTGGCATGCCAGGCAGGTGTACAACCGCAGGGTTTAGTCCCTGGGTTGGGAGGCCAGGTTCAGGATCTGCCTGACCTGGGGGGAAGGACATCTGTAAGCTGTGTCCTACCCGGTTTGGCTTCCAGGGGTACCACTCCAGTGGGGAGGGTGCAGAACTCTGGAAGGGGGTGCAGAGGGAGGGAGTCCTCGCCTCTGATCCCGGTTCACCTGGAGGGTGTAGTCCCTAGGTTGGAGGGCCAGGTCCGGGGTGTCCCCCCTGACCTGGGATCCCAGTTGCAGGATAGAACCCCTGAACTGGTGGGCGAATGGTGCAGGACACCTGCCACAGGTGCCCTGACTATTCTAGAAGGGGGTACCGCTCTAGGTGGGAGGGTACAGAGCCCCAAGGAAGAGGAGGACTGGGTATGGAAAAGCCTACCCCAGCCTCCTGTCCAGCCACCGGATACAGGCCCGGGGCTGGTGGGTCAGTGCAAGGTTGTCAGACCCGACCTGACAAGAAAGGAAGTGGACAAAGGGTGCCAAGCACCTGGGACTACTGCCACCCACCTTCTGACGCCACAGGGGTTTGAGGGCCCTGAGAGGCATAAGGCCTGGGTCTCATCCCTGACCACTGTCACTGGTCACTGCGGCTTGCTGTCTGTCTGTTGGGACACACCTGTGAGCAAGTTAAGGCTAGGTGCTGCACAGGTGGTGTCCACAGGTGAAGAGAAGGGTTCCACATGGGTTGGCGTGGTGGACCCTGAGAGTATGGATGGAGGGATCCAACCGGGTTCAGGAAGGCGTAGAACAGGAATAGTGCCCTGCTGTTTGGGCCAGTTTCCGTGTTCTATCGCCCTAAGCAGGGAATCCCATCGAGGTATCGCTTGGTCTACCCTGGCTTTAGGCTGGAAGGGGGTTGTGTTGGAAATGGCCCTTTTTGCAGGGTTATCCCCAAACTTTTTGCTTCTTCCTTCTTTATTTTTTCTGACCCGTTGTTGTTGGCAATAGGACTCTGGGCACTTTTACCACTGCTGATCAGTGCTAAAGTGCATATGCTCTCTGTATAAATTGTGATATTGATTGGTTATCCATGATTGGCATATTTGTTTCACCTGTTAGCCCCTAGTAAAGTGCACTGAGTGTGCCAGGGCTGGTGATTCAAATGCTACTAGTGGGCTGCAGCACTGATTGTGCCACCCACAGGAGTAGCGCTAAAGTGATGTCTTAGGCCTGCTTGCAGTGCCTATGTGCAGTCCAGGACTGCCATGTCGACCTGGCCAGTGCACCCACTGACCAGGCCTTATCCTTCCCTTTCTGTACATGTAAGGCATCCCTATGGTGGCCCTAGGTACCCCCCTGGGCTGGGTGCAGTGTATCTGAAAGGTAGGGCATGTACTGAGGTGTGTAACATGCCCTGGTAGTGAATTACAGCCATTTTCGTTTTTCACTGCTGAGAGGCTATCTTGCCCATAGGATTGAATGGGGAAGGCTGTTTACATGCCTATCTTCCCATAAGGGCGAGATAGAAAATGCAAGTTTGGTATCTCTGTGTTCAGAATTTAATTATACATCTTTTTAGCAAGATGGTTTTTAAATTCACTGTGTGAGAATAGCACTTTTTAGAAAGTAGCTATTCTCCTGTTTAACCTTCCTGTGTGCCTGTGTGCTGGTTGGCTGACTGGTGTCATGTGATGGGCTAGGTGGCTCCAGGAGCCTGGATGAGTCAGCAGCAGGGTGAATAGGGAGATCTGCTTTAGATGGGTGGGAGGAGTTGTCCCTGGGTTTGAATAGGGCTGCCCCTGCCAGCACAAAGCTGGCTCCACCCCCTGCTGGCCAGGCTGAGGACTCTGCCTCTGCTGGCACAAAGAAGGCTCCACCTCCTGCTGAGCGTCTAACGACCCTGCCCCTCACTCTGAAAGGAACCAGGTGCTCCAGAGCAGAGCACACCCAGGAACCGGTTTGAGCAGGGGAATCCCCCCACTGGAACAAAGAGAGACAAAGACTTGGAGGGGTATAAGAAGAGGACCCCAGACACCTAAACTTTAGATCACTTTGGAACTAAGAAGAAACCTCTGCCAAGGAGAAAGCTGAAAAGAACTGAAGAGGAGAAGACTGCCTGCTTGCTGTTTTGCTTTGCTGCCAAGGAGAGGGGAAGGACTTTGCTGTGTCCCCTTCTTTTGATTCTGATCTCCAAGGGCCTGAGAAGAGCTGGCTCCCTGTTAAGAAGTCCCAGGAACAAAAGGACTTCACCACCAGCTCCCCTGGAACTCTGCTGAAGGAGTTCTGACCTGCCTTGGAGTGCTTGCCCAGTCTTGGGGCCTCAGGAGGTCGTTTTGCTGTGTTTGGGAGCTGGGAAGCAGAAGCGTGAACAAGAGTGACTGGTACCCAACGCATCATCCGATTGCGTGTCGCAAGACGAGAGTGCGTGGAAAATTTCATCGTGGCACCATCGCAACACGCAGGGTCTCCGCATCGCCGAGTACGTCGAGCATCGTCCCGAAGCGTGAAGCTTCCTGCCATTGCGAGGGTTGTCGCAGAACCAGTTTGCGGGCCGCACCACTGCCGGTGCGTGAAAAGTCTCCAATCGCTGCGTGCGTCGACGCAGAGTCCCGTTCCGTGGCGCATCGAGAGTTGCGGCGCCGGAAGGCAACGCTGCGCCACGCATCGCACCACGTCGAAGAGTGTCGCATCGAACCTGTGCGTGAAGCTTCCCCCTAAGAAACCTACGCAACGAAGGCCAAAGGTATCGCATCCTCCCCCTACAGATCGGAGCCGGCGCATCCACCTCTGCTGCGTGAAGCAGGGCTGCTGCAAAGCCTCCCCAGGATCTCAGGAGCATCGCATCGCCTTTGCCATCTTCCTTGTTATAGCTTTTGGGAACCTTATCGCAACTACAGGTACTGTTGGGCACGAAAGTGTCGCATTTTGTGCATTGAGAGTCGCACTGTGCAGGACACTGATTTTGACATCCTGGAGTACTTTCTGCAAACTCTTGAACTATCCTTAAAGTAACCTTTTGAAGTATATGTTGGTTTGTCTGTAATATTTGGTCTTGTGAAGTTTTTAGTAAAGATACATTATTTTTCTAAAACTGGTGTGGAGTAAATCTGTGGTGTTTTCACTGTGTTACTGTGAGTGTTGGTACAAATACTTTACACATTGCCTTTGATAGCCTAGACTGCTCAGGCCAAGCTACCTAGAGGGTGAGCAGGGGTTATCTTAACAGTGTATCCCCCTTTCCCTGACTAGAAGCAAGGGTCCCTACTTGGACAGTGGTACCTACCCTGCCAACCAGAGACCCCCAGATCTAACAGACACAGTCTCATACCTCATCAGGTGCCTGCACAAGATTGGCATCCAAAGACCCACACTCTGCTGGATCTGCTCATTCTTAATGGATAGAACACAAGCCATCAGCCTGGTACTTTACTCCTCGGAAGCCCACAAACTCATCTGTGGACTGCCTCAAGGTTCATCGCTCAGCCCCACACTCTTCAACACATACATGTTCTGTTGGACTTGGCCCTTATTGCAGGGTCATCCCTGAACTTTTTGCCTTCCTCCTAGTCTTTTTTCTGACCTGGTGTTGGTGGTTTTAAGACTCTGGGCACTTTAGCACTACTGTCCAGTGTAAAGTGTGTGTGCTCTCTGTGGTAAACATGGTAAGATTGATCTACACCTGTTTGGCGTATTTAATTTACCTGTCAGATCCTTGTAAAGTGGTATCTCAGATACCCAGGTCCAGTAAATTAAATGCTACTGGTGGGCTTGCAGCGCTAATTGCGCCACCCACCAAAGTAGCCTTTCAAACCTGTCTCAGGCCTCTGGCATTGCAGGGTCTGTGCGCACAGTTTTACTGCTGCTGTGACGTGGCACACAAAGTGGTTGCTGTGTCTGTAACCCCCCCTTTACTGCATGCCAGTCACCCCTAAGGTAGGCCCTAGCTAGCACTATGGGCAGGGTGAATTGTAGGTAAAAGGTAGGACATGTACCTTAAGTGTGTGAAATGTCCTGGTACTGTCAAACAGCCATTTTGGTTTCTCACTGCTGTGAGGCTGCCCTCTCGTAGGAATACACTGGGGGTACCCTGATAAGTGTTTCAGTGGTAATTCCTGATATGAGAGGAGCAGAGTGGTCAAGTTTGGTATATTTGGAATAGTGATAATAAATGATGTGTAATGGTGTGCACAGATATATGATCACTATTTTAGAAATGCCACTTTTAGAAGTTGGAATTTCTGTGTGCTATGTGTCTTTGCCTGCCTGATGTGTATTGTATGTCTGGCTCTGGAATGACAGGGGCTGGTGAGGTGTGTGGCTCCAGAGGGGCTGGGTGAGTCAGCGCTAGGCAGAATGGGCAGATCTGCATTTGGAGTAGTGGGAGGAGTAGCCCCTGACCCTGAAAAGATCTGTGCCTGCCTTGTTCATTTCTGGCTCCGCCCCCCTACGAATTGTCTGAGACCGGAGGAGCCCAACCTGACAAAGGAGGGTGTGAGCACTGTAAACAAAGTGCTTAAGTGCACCCCAGAACCAGTTAGGACTGGTTCTCCCAAGCCCTGTGCCAGGGCTGAACAAAGACCAATATAGTATAAGTATTGGGGCTGTGACCCTATGTATGGGGTGCTGTTTTGGGTGCTTACTTCTGCCTGCTGGACTGCTGGGCTCCAGGAGGAACTGCCACGAGGGGTTGCCCCTCTGCTGAGGGCCCTGTGAGCTGGTCTGCCTGGGCCAAGCTCTGCCCCTGATGGCTTGGACTACGTGTCCTGAGGTGCGCACTTGGCGCGAGGAATGCCCCAGGGATCTTGAGGCAGGCAGCGCTGTGCTGCATAAGCATTTCCAGGGAAATCCCAGCGTAAGAAGTCCCCCCCCGTCCTACAGAAATAGAGCGGGAGCTCATCCCGCATTTTTGTGCATTATCAAGAGACTGCCGCACCACGAGCAGCGTCCCGGAAGTCAGGCAAGCTGCCTTGTTGTGGGTGTGGCCACGTTCGTGGTCCGTGGGCCAATCTGGGTGGACGTAGCCGCAGGAAGTCAGGCGACGAGCGCCTGGTTGTAGACGTGGCCCGCACCCGATGGTGGGACGTTGCCGAGCAGGAGAATCCAGGCAGGAGCCTACCCCGCGCTGGAGGGTGCCGAAGGACGGCAGAGACTTCGCTCCGTAAAGAAGAGCCCAAAGCCCGGCAGGAGCTCACCCCACCTTTGTGGCCTTGCCCTCAGGAAAAGCCCCGGTGAGTGTGGCTGAAGAGGAGGAGCACCGAGAGGAGGGGCTTAACGGCTTCCTGACCGCAAGAAAGAGAGTCCCGGTGAATGTGGCTCAATTCAGGCACTACGGTGCCAAGGCTGATTATTTACAGCTGCACTGCTGATTGCGGGCATCTGCAACATGAGCGCATGGCGGTTAAGAGTCCCGGTGAGAGGGGTTGAGTGGCCCTGCGGGGCCGGTGTTCATTTTGCATCAGCTGCACCGCCTGATTGCCGGCAGCTGCCACAAGGGGGCATTTTGGTTTTGGAGTCCCGGAGGGGGGCTCGAGAGGCACTATTGTGCCAGGACTAATTTTCACAGCTGCACCGCAAGAGCATTTCTTTCTTGGCAATTTGGGGGCAGAGGCCTGATTGTGAATTGGGAAGCTCGGGGTGAACCTCGACGGAGGCCCCAGAGCCAGGGTGGAGGAGGAAACCTTCACCAGACTACCACGCAGTCCGGGGAGAGAGCACAAAGGCACTAGGACTGCCAGATGGGAACTCCCAGATGGGCCCCAGAGGAAGGCCAGTTGGCCTGGGGTCGTTTTGAGTACCTGCGGTACTGGTAGGGCGCAAGGCTCTAAAGTGATACATACTGTGTTTTTACCTAATGTGATGCAGATATAATGCGTTTATGTTTCTTGCGATGATGCTGAGTACAGTATTTTGCCAGTAGTTACTGGTTGTGTTTTACTACCTGTTCTTATGGTTCTGACAGTAGCCCGATTGGACCTGTCATGTATATAATCCCTTGTAAATTACTACCTGGATCCAGTTGGCACAGTGTATATGTGTGGTTATGATCTAATGTGTTTATGATAATATAAAGGCTATTTTTGATATAACCATGTGTGGAGTCTCTTTTGTAGTGTGTCTAGCGTGTCGCTGCTGTGTGTGTGTTGTGCAAATGCTTTACACATTGCCTCTGGGATAAGCCTGGCTGCTCGTGCCAAGCTACCAAGGGGGTGAGCAGGGGTTATCTTCAGCGTGTAACTCCCTTGCCCTGACTAGAGTGGTGGTTTCTGCTTGGCTTAGGCCCTTGCCCCATCCAACCAGAGCCCATTTCTAACATGTTCCCTCTGGCCAACGTCATCCATGTGCACAACATCAACATCCTCGCCTACCCAGATGACACACAACTCCTACGCTCCCTCTCGGACAAGACCCCCAGCACAAGAAACAAGTTCACCGCCTGTATGACCGCGAATTGGATAAAAGCCAACTGTCTCAAGCTCAACATCAACAAGACAAAAGTAGTGATCTTCAGGAAGAACACCTCACCATGGGACTCTCACTGGTGGCGGCCAAAATCGGACCCACACTAAGCACCCATGCCAGGAACCTAAGAATAATCTTCAACAGCAAACTAGACATGAACACATAAGTCAATGCTGTCACTGCATCCCACTCCCACACCCTGAAGATGCTGGGAAAGATATTCAAATGGCTCCAATGCAACACTAGAAAACCTGTCATTCATGCTCTAGTCACCAGCAAGTTGGAGTATGGGAACACCCTCTATACCGGGATCACCAAGCAACTCAATAGAAAACTACAAACCGCCCAGAACGTGGCAGCCAGACTCATTGCCAACCTTTCACACCACACCTCAGGGAGCTCCACTGGCTCCTGATCTGCAAACGCACTCATTTCAAATGCCTCACATACACATTCAAAGCACTACACAACTTAGGACCGCCTACCTGAACAGTTGCATCTCCTTCCACCAACCATCCAGACACCCCTGCTCTGCTGGACTCCTACTTGCACACATCACACGCATACATAGAAGCAGATCAAGAGGACAAGAGTTTTACATCACTCCCAAAGCATGGAACAGCCTCTTGCTCCACATCAGAGGATCTTCGTCTCTACTTGAATAACGTAAGAGGCTTTTCAATTAACCAGCCTACTATAGGCAGGTCTAGGCAAACACACCTGCTCTACACCAAGTACCGTAACAGGCGATAGTGTACTTTATAAAAACACACAATGTAGCATAACCCAAGGCCTCCTTTCCTCCGAGCTCAGATTCCTTACTTCTAAGCACCTGGGTCAGAACAGTGCACATATATGGAAGTCTCAGACATGGTTCTCACCCGGTGCCATGACTTGCGAGCCCGCATGCCAGGGGACTGTGAAGAGCAGTCACACAAGGTGAGAGACACTAATGATACAGATAGATGTGCACAGTATGCTTTACCATGCAAACGCAGCTGTGCCCACATCTCCGAACCAAAGAACAATATTTTCTGCTTTAATTTAGCACTTTTACACTCCTAGGGACACAGACCAGTGATGCTCAGAGAAGCAATTTATGCCACACAGTCTCTGGGGTATGCCAAGTTCAAAATGAATCACTTTTTGTAGACTTTCTGTTTTCATTATCTGAGAACTAAAATATATCAGGACTGCAGTTTAAAAACACATTTCTTTGTCCGCAATGTATTAGCATTTAGTCAATAGATTCCAGTGGAGCTTTACAAAATATTTGGCAGCCAGTTTTAACTAAAGATGCCAAAGATTTCAGAGCCGGATTACCTTAAGTACCCAGGTAGTGCTATTTATTGTAGCCTGCGCTAGTTTGCAATGGGTGCTATTTGCCATCATGCACCATTTTTTTCTCTAGCTGTGTGTGCTGCTTTGCATTTGAAAAAGAAAATGCAAAGTTGTAGCTTCTATTTTAGGCAAGGATTTGCATGCAATAGGTCTCACATTTATGAAAGTTCGAGCTATTGGTGTTGGAAATCATATTGTTTATTATTTATGTTTTTTTGTTTGTTGTTGAGTGGATGCATGTTGTTTGTAGTGGATTTATGTGGTTTGACTTGGAATTGTTAGTTGTGGAATTGTGTGGGGTGGAATTGTGTGGTGTGTTGTGTATTTGTGTAGTGGATTTATGTAGTATGGTGAATCGATAGGGGGAGAGATGTATAAAATAGATAGAAAGTAAGATTGAGAAGGATAGGAAGTTTGTGTGTGAAGTGGTGAATGAAGTCTAGATAGAGTACCTGAAATAGTGTGTGAGAAAGAGAGAAAGAATGGGAGACTAAAGAAACATAACTAAATATTTTGAGTATGTAGGCGTTTGCATCTAATCCGGCGCGCATGGGTTAGAGGTAATTAGGAGTACCAACCAACTCGTTTACAAGGCCACTTCAGCATACCCCATGACAACATTACACATACCTCCATGAACAACGGCCTCAAAATCCAAATATAATTTGTATTAATCGTCCTCATAAATCCGAGTAACTGCGCACCTGCAAAGCTTTTCTGTTCCCAATATTATGGCTGCCAAAAATAATAAATAAAAAAAGGAAACAAAAACAAGAAAACAAAGAGTTGGCACCCACTATTTGGATAAAAAGGCAAAGCTAATCTACCTTAACCTGTCAATACTATGGAAAAAAGTGGGTTTCTAAAAAAATGAGATGCGTGCATGAGCTGCGCTCGTCGCTGAAAAAAAATGTTAAAATGGGAGCAGATAGAGCACCGTGTTGGTCACAAGTTCCCTGAAGGCATGATTGGAAATTAAGCAGGGCACAACCTTACCAGGGACCTGCTTGTGAAGCTGGAGGTATATTTTTAGCAGGAGACATTAACTTGATGGATGGAGGGGGTGCGACGATGTACATAACCAGGATTTTAAGTGTACATCAATTCTGTAAAGTAGTCATAACTTGGTTCCTGTGAAGCAAAGAACAACTACTTCTGCTTCCAGGTGCAAACGGAGGAAGATAATATAGCTCTGATGCTTTAGGGTGTACAAAGTGTTTATGGGCGGAGATATCAGGGATGGACAGAAGATGAGAAGATGGGGTATTTCTATAATGTTATATAGTAGTCTTAGGGATGGGGTAGAAGAGCACTGGCTACGTCGGCTTGGACCCATCCCATGATATTTTAATCCCAACTGTGGGGGTGGGGAGCTCATTTAAGACAAAAACAAAGATCCAATGCCCTCATATTGCAGGTTTCAGAAACTTCTGCTAAGCAACTAGTGGGATTTGTTATAGTATGGGATAGCCACGATGTGGTGTGCTTCGGAGTTGCCTATTTGAATATCAGGATGCTGGGTTGTTATTAAGAGCCCATTTTGTCTTGACGTTTTAAAACACAGCGCAGTATCGTCAGGCGTGGTGAGGGCCGGGCAATGGTTTTTAAGGCTCCAATAACAGTCCATGAGTACTCTAAGGCACTTGTAGACATGAAGAGGTAGAGTTAATCATGAATGCTCGCCCTGGAGTTTTAGGAGTGTCCGATTCCATGAGCGATTTCCAGGGCCCCCCACCCGGTAGGGGGAGTACTTTAAGATGGGAGTGTGGCACTACTGCCCCTAGGGAGTAGGGTCCACTACCTGAACAGTGAGCATGGGTATCAGAGTGGCCAGGGAGAAGAGGTCCCGAGGGCAGTGGGTGGTGCTGAAGGCAAGGGTACACAGAGCGGGGAGACCGGGCAATGGGAGCACTGTGCCATTACTTACCTGCACCCCAGGGATGTTCATGGATCCTTCCTCTTCCTCCTTCACCTCATCCATGACCGGGCTGCAAGCTTGAAAGTGGCGAAGGTGGGTCTTGGACAGCAGCCGGAGGGCTGACTGCAACTGGAGGAGAGGCAGAGCCGTGTGGGCTACAGAGGCGGGGGATGGACTAACGGAGGGTGAGGGCTGCCCTAATATATAAAAAAGAAAAAACTCAACCACCATGAAGCAGGCATAATTCAATACAAAGTAAAAAAAAACATGCTACCACTAGAGCGGGTGATAATGCAAAGCAGAAAGATAAAGCTACAACCAGAGTGGGCAATAATGCAATGCAGAAAGATAAAACACAGACACCATGAAGCAGACACGTGGACAACGAGCTAAGCCAAGAAGATGAAGCACTGCAATCGAAGCGAAACAAAACAAGCAGCTATTTGAGAAAAAGTAACAATTTAGAAAAAAAAGTCTCCGAAATCACAACATAAAGGGGCTTAGTAAAGAAGAAATAGTACCTGCATCCAACGGACGGCCACTAATTTATGGGAAATCAATATACACTTCAGTGGTGCACCTGAGTAGCAGGCAAGATTACACTCTGTATAGTGAATACAGCAGGTCTTGCAGACAGCGCATGCACACTGCCTAGGCTCGACCTAGCAAAAATTAACATTGCCTTTTTTTAGTTGCAAAACATCACTGAATGCCACAAAAAGGACTCTAAACAGAACTGCATTTGACATTTGTAGCAGCATCTCAACAACAATTAACAGAGGCAAAGGAAGCATGGCCACGAACACTTTCAATTATTTGGTGCACTGCTATTATGAGAAACAGGCCCGGTAATGAATGCCCAAAAGTTCAGTCAAGATAGTTCATTATCTTTCCCCAAGAGTTCTTTGGCTTGCCTTGCATAGCTAGGACTGAGCTGCAAAGCAATTCTCAGAGAAAGTGGGTGTGGTGCTATGTATAACAGTGCAAGCAATGAGTAACAAGGGTAAGATATAGAGGAATTAAAGGTCCACTCCAACTTCAAGTACAAAGGCAAAAATAATATGACACAAATAATGCATTTTATAGATTGGTCAGAGGAATCAAATGTGTTAATGAAAATATATAAAAATGTTCACAATAAGAAATGGTCATCAAGTGTCCTGCATTAATGGGGAAGTCAGAAAACTGCAAAATGGAATTCTGCGTGGAGTAAGATGTAGGTGGCATAAATTCTAGTTGATCCAGTCTAGCTCGTGGTTGGAGTCTCAGCTTGAAGCAGTCCAATTTCTGCTCTATCACATCTTGATACATGCTGCAGATTTGCATAGAGTGAAGGCATTTGGAAAAAACTTATGCTGGTCTTTAGGGCTGGTTCTGTCTAACTTAGTCCTTTTTGTTCAGTGTTTCTGTGATGAGCAATTCACTTTGATTCCATGGTTCTGTCAACTTCTTAGTACCCAGACTTCTCCAAAAAGACTCTTCCAACGGGCAGTCTTCCCAAATGTGCGAATAACTAATCTTGTGGTCTAACTTAGGAAAGTGGCTTTTTTAGTCCTGGAAGCATGTCATGGATGCAGACAGTCAAGTGTTGAATTATTATTATTATCATAATGGATCCAAGCCACCTCTGAAGTGCCAGAGGGTCTAACAAGATATGATACTAGAATATATAATTTTGCAGAATATTGTCTGCCGCAAGCATTGCAGTATAACTATTGTTTACAAAAATATCACCCCATTGGAGTTAACACTCAAAAATCTACACCTATTGGGAATGCTGACCTGTCAACTCAAATGATACCACTGTCTGTACCACAATATCAGTGTTTTCACACGGTTACTTAGTGAAGAGCTGATATCACAAGGAAGGCAAGCTGAAAACCTCTGCACTGAGTGGGTTCCCAGCTCATCTTTTAAGGCTCTAAGTAGCTGATGTTCGTTAAGGGGTGTAAAAAAGCTCAAGGACATTGGTGTCAGCCTCTGCAAGCTTTTCTGTTAATTTCTGGAGGGGCAATGTGATTGGTGGGGGCAGTGGGTAGAGTTACCTCGCCCACTCTCACTCTGTGATTTTGTTTCAGTTGGCAGGTTTGGAAATAATATATTTGTAAACAATGTTCAGGACACAATTTGTTTTTCAGACTGTACATCTGTAGAATATAGTCTGAATGACAACCCTTTCCAAGGGATTTTAAAATGGAAACCACATGTAATTGGTAGGCAACCCGATTTTAATACACAAAAATTGCAACACTTTAGCCTATTTTTAAACTATTCACACCCTCAACCAGATCAGTCCTGTTTACTTGAAAGGCTTTGAAGATCCTTTAACAGGCACCCTCCAAGGAATTCCAGAAGAGCAGTGATGAAAAACATTCTGGCAGAGACAACCTCCTGAATGGAGCTATGCACAGCAAGGTTATGTTCAAGCAAATGTACCAGCAAATGTATGCCCAACATGCTAAGTCCATTACCTGGCATCCTTGTTGTCATTTTCACCCTAACATTTTGTCTTTAGATCTCCTGTTTCTGCTGAGCTTGTTTATGCTGCTTTAGAACTCTGCACATTTTACCACTGCTAACCAGTGCTAAAGTGCTTTTGCTCTCCCCTTAAAACATGTTAGAGTGGCTTATACCCAATTTAATATTTAATTTACTTCTAAGTCCCTAGTAGTGTGGCACTGCACGTGCCCCGGGCATGTAAATTAAATACTACTAGTGGGTCTGCAGCACTGATTATGCCACCCACTTAAGTAGCCCTTCAAACATCTGTCAGGCCTGCCATTGCAGCCTGTGTGTTTGCAGTTTTGAGCTGCCATTTCAACCTGGCAAAATAAACCTTTTGCCAGGCCCAAACTTACTTTTTAATACATATGAGTCACCCCTGGTGTAGGCCATGGATGCCCAGAGTGCATGGTTCAAAATATATAAAAAAAACTAGGACATGTACCTTTAAGTTTTACATGTCCTGGTGGTGAAAAACTCTTAAATTAATTTTTCGCCACTGCCAGGCCTACCTCTCCCATAGGATAACATTGGACTTACATATTTCATTTTATAAGTATAATTTCCAAATGGGAATAGGTAACTGGTTCATATTTGGTGTCTCTTAAATCACAATTCAAAATCCTAACATACGGTGAAGTCCGATTTTAAATTGCAATTCTAAAAATGCCACTTTTAGCAAGTTGGCATTTTCTTGCCTTAGCCATTTGGTAACTTCAGCCTTTCTATGGGTCATGTAACTGGGTGTAGCTGACAGTTGGGCTTTGTGTATTCCTCCTAGTTAGCCACACCCAATGGGGAGCTTGAGTGTGACTGGATGGGCTATTACTGGCAGGATGGGACGGAGGAGCTAGACACAGCCCCACTTACACCTGAAATGGATGTGTACTGTCTCCACACAAAGGACTGCATAACCCCTGTAGTTTGTATGGAGCCAGGGCCAGGAGGGCAAGGAATGCCTCTAGAAGCTTCTCCCCACTTCAAAGGCACAACTGTGTATAAATACTGGACCTCAGACACCACCACTTCAGTACACTTCTGGACTTGAGGATACTCTGCCAGGAAGTATGGCTGTGCTGCTGAAAGCACTGACACACTGCTGGGCTGCTGTTCTGACCTGCTTCCCTCTTGCCTGGGGAGGAAGAACTGGACCTGCAACTTCATCTTCAACCCAGGAACCCAGAGTGAAGGGTTAGTCTGCTGGCCTCTTGATCTAAGCCTCAGGGACATAAAATGCTCCTCAACATCCTGCACCAGTACCTGGACCCAGCTGCAGTTAGGTCCTGACCCCCAAGTGGCGCCTCTCAGGTCCTGGGCCCATGGTGTGGCTCAAGAGTGCCGAAACAAGCCTTTGGTCTCTTTGAGACCGCAAACGCGCCTGTTCGAACCAAGACCTTTGGGCATTGTGTGTGTGTGTTTGCCATAGTCCACCATTTTTTCTTTGTTCTCCATGCCATGTGGGGGGCTGCCATTTTGTGTAGTCAGTGTCCATGCCTCCTTGCTTGTTGTTGTTTGAACATGTGGCCGACAGCCATTTTGTGTAGCCAGTCAGTGTGATTTTGCCATAGGCCTGCATGTGTTCTTTGTTGTACATGCCTTCTTGATTGCTGCGGTTTGAAGATTTGGACAGTGGCAAATTTGTGTACCCAGCCAGTGTGCTTTTGCCATAGGTTTACATGTGTTCTATGTTGTCCATGCCTTCATGCTTGTTGTTTTTTGGAAATGTGGCCGGCGGCCATTTTGTGTAGCAAGCCAACATACTTTTGCCATACGCCTGCATGTGTTCTTTCATTGCCCATGCCTTCTTGATTCTTGTTGTTTGAACAATGTGGCCAGTGACCATTTTGTGTAGCCAGCCAGAGTGTTAGATCATTTTTTTCCAGTTTTCAAAGCCATTTTCTAGGGACATTGATAGAAGAGGGCAATGCCTTTTTTTATTTTGTTCATTTTTTATGTTTTTCCCTGAAATACGTTTAATGTGCTTGAGGATTATTGTAGTATGTATGACAGTGTTTATATAATATTATATGCATTGTTTTCATTTTCCTGCCAAGAAAGTGGCCTGTGTTGAGAAGAAGAAGCAGATTGCCACGTATGACCTTGCCTCCTTCCACCTTTTTCAGAAAACATGGTGTGCGTGCCGCACTGTCCTCCCGGTAGCAAGCTGGGAGTAGCACTCCCGCATCAACAGCACCAACCCAACTGAATCCCAAGCCCATGTCTCTCAGCGAGGCAGCCACTGCGATCATGGCAATGAGCAGTGAGTCTGAATTAGATTTGTCCTAGCCGCAGGGTACCCAATCGTCTCAGGAAACTGAGCAAAGTTGACAAAGGAGCCGCAGCCAGCAGCGGTTCTCCCTGAAGTAGGAGCAGAGCAGGAGGTTGAGATTCCTGCTGAGCAATATGTAGCTCTTGAACTACTGACTTCGCGATCTCCAGCAAGAAAAAGAAAGGGTACTCCACTATCTTTCCCAAGCCTCCCTTCTGATGATCTGGACATAGATTGGACCCTGGACAAGTCTGAGACCTGCATCGAGAGACAAGGGAAAATGAAAGTTCCTGAAAGCCTTAGAATCATGGAAAGTGATAGTGATGAGGACAAGACAGTGATTGTCAGTTTGGAAGGCAGCACTGTCAGGAAGTGATTCCGATGCGCCTACCGTGTCTTGCGGTAACGCATGACTGGAGAACTACATCTCCCAGAAGGCCTTCTGGGAGGGGCTGAACGTATGTAATCACGTACTGCGCGAGGAGCATTGTACGTGATTCTAATTCTGTGTTTGGATTACCTGGAAGCAGAGTGGCTGCTCCGTTTCCCGCTGGCTGTGCCCTGGATTCCGCGCTCTCCGTGGAGACGCGGAGAGAAGTCCCTTCGTTGTTGGTGCGGCTGCAGTCAGGACTCAGGTACTTTTGCAAGGTGGTGTGGGGGCGAGCTGCTGATAACGCTGGATACCCCTTGTCAGCAGGGGTTTATTTTTTGGGTGAATGACTCTGGAGAACCTGTAATGAGACGTTCAAGGGTCCTTGTTCTGCGACCAACCGAACTGTGTAAACTGCACTAATTATTACTTGCTCTGTTAGTTACCCTTTGGAGTCCTACTTGGCAACCTTTACTTGGAATATTCAGCAAAAGGAGTTTCCAAGCATTGCCGTGTTTTTTCTGGCATAGTTATTTTTGTGTTCCAGTATCTAGACACTTACCGGGGTCTGGAGTTGGTCTTTTCTTTTCTTTTTCCTTTCTGGATTAAAGGGTGTGTGACAGAAGGTATGTATGTGGGTTAGGTGCTGCTACATACATGTATGGTAACGTTGTTTTGATTCTAATGTAAGGTGTTTGAATCCTAGGTGCCTTGCCTTCCCCACAGTAAGAGAGGTATCTTGCTAGACAGAGGGAGGAAGGGTTCACCTCCGGGACGACCTGGTTAAGGTATGGTAATGGCACTAGCGAGACCTTAATGAGAGTAGTTAGGCTTCTGTATCGTATTAATTGTGTGTTTGTCTTGTTTCAGGTTTTCCCTTTCCAACGCTGCGCCTACCCTTTCCCTATCCCTCACTTGATCTGTGCATATATTAGTCAGAGTGTGGGGAAGTCAGGAGGTGGAACCCTTTGAGCATCGCCCTGATCCTGAGGAGCTCAGTTGCCGTGACAGGCACAGAGGTCACTGCGATGACTCCTCCTACTCAAGCTGCTCAGAGGGATCTGGCACCGGTTCCGCCACCTCTGCCACCAGCTTCCATATTTATAAGGACCCCTCTGAGACCTGAATCCACAACTATCTCAGTCGAAGTACGCACTGCAGAGAGGCTTATACCCACCCACTTAACCTCCAGTAGTACCTCCAGTTTTTTAGGCATTAGTAGTGGCACACTAAAAACATTCTCCTCCCCAGTTTGGAACTTCTTTATGATTAGCAAGCAGGAGGAATATATTGCAATATGATTCGTCACCTGCATCAGCAACCTCCAAATGGTACAAGACTCAGATGCAGGCACCACCCCATACAATGATTTCACCAAGATGCACACTGACAGTACCACCTCCTGGTTCTCTCCGGAAGTCTCCTGTGTAAGTGGCATCAAAAAAGAGAAAAATCCAAGCTACTATTACAGGCATGTTTAGGGAGAAGGGGCCCTACGAATGCAACCAGCCAATGGCATGCTTGTACAATGGGAAGCTGGCTAAAATGTTAGAGTTGGACATCTTCCTTTTTTCTTTTGTGGAAGGAGTGGGATTTTTAGAATTTGTAGTGGCCGTCTGCCCGAAATGGAAGGTTCCCAGCTAGAACTATTTTTCCAGAGTTGGTATTCAATCACTCCATAATAATGTGCTGCAATTGGTTGGCCAAGCTATGCAGAAGAGTGCTGTTCAAACTATCCACTTAACAGCAGACATGTGGACCAGTTGTCACAAAACTGATTACATGTGTATCATTGCACACTGGATCTCTTTTGTGGAGGTTAGGCAACAGCTATCTGCAGGTCTCAGCTCTGAATTTTTTTTTATGGGTGTTCAGCGGCATGCAACAGTAGTGATGTTCGCCATGGAGAAATCCCATACAGTTGCAAACAGATTGGAAGACTTAAACAGCAAGGTGTTTGAATGGATTTGCCCCAGAGGTCTTAAAATTAAATCTGTTACCACGGACAGTGGCAGTAATTTAGTCAAGGCCATACATAGGGTGAATATTTTGGCCCATTGCCTCAACCTGATTGTGCAGGACTTTCTTGAAAAAGAAGACATAGCAACATACTAGCCACCAGCAGAAGATTCTGCACTCACTTTGGTAATTCTTTTAAAGCCCAGAAGCAATTGAGGATCATTCAGCAAGTTAATAGAGTATCTGTTAAAGCCCTCATACAGGAGGTGCTAACATGCTGGAACTCAACCTACTACACGTTGCAACGTTTGTTTGAGCAGTTAAGACCAATCACTGTCTATGTCCTTCAAAGAGGAGGGCAAAGCATGACTGTGGAGATGGACAAATGGGAGCTAGTCAAATGCCTTACACAAATGGCACTTCCTTTTGAGGTTTTCACATGGTTAGTCAGCAAGGAGGGTAGTACGATGAGTCAAGCAATCCCGTTTTTGCATCTGCTACAAGACTAGTTAAAAAAGGTTTTGCAAACGTTCGCAGGTGTAAGCAAAGAAGCATACGAGTTGGTTCAGAGCTTAATCCTTCACTTGGCTGTTTATACAAGGCGGCACAGAGCGATTGTGTCCTCCAAAGAGTAGATCTGTGCCACAATACTTGATCCACAGTACAAAAAAATACTGGCCACTTTCATTCCTTTTTCAGAAGGGGATGTTTCACAATACAAGACTAAGGGCCTGATTAGGATCTTGGCGGATGGGATACTCCGTCGCAAATGTGACGGATATCCCGTCCACCATATTACAAGTTCCATAGGATTTAATGGATTTGTAATAGAGTGGACGGGATATCCACCTTAGATTGTTGAGCAAGCGAGAGACCTGGGAGAAGAATGGATGGACGTTAGAGTCCCTGGCAGCCTTCAACCTCCAGAGAGGGCAGTGCTGTTGTCTCTCAGCAGCCAACACCTGCAGCAGCACCAGAAACAACACCAGCAACAGAAAAATCAAACCTAACTTCTGTAATGATTTGGTCTCAAGTGGCAGGGCTTAAGTCAAGTGCAGATGCGAAGACAGCAGAGATCGAACAAGTGGCAGCACCAAAGACCATTCAGAAGATAGTCCAAGACTGTTTGGATGACGCAAAAGAGGTCTACCTGGATCTATTGGTATGGCAAGATGTGACAATGCTCAGATACTAAGACAGTTCAAAAAGGAGGGTTCAAGGGACGAATTTTATAGACCACTACGGATTGTATCCCCTAACAAACTTACTACATACAAAACAAGCATTGGCATAGCCAATAGGTCTCGCCTTTGGGGTCTTGTAAGTGTTTAGGCATAGCTATTGGCTTTGTCAGTGTCTTTAAGCTATGTTGTAGAGCCGCATGGGTGCTGTGCAACATGTTGAAAAGTTATAATAAAAACGTATTTTAAGCATTTTTCTTACCTTATATATAACCAATAGGATATTTTTAAACTTTGAACACATTTTTTGAATCATTGTTTTTGTACATGTTTAAATAATTCTTCAAAATAAAGTGGTTTCATAATTTCATATTTAAAACTTCTGATGTGTTGATGCTTGGTAGTGTGTTTACGAGCTTAAGCAGCCCATTTAGTGCATTAGATTGCTAAAAAGTAGTCCATGTTTACAAATCGGGCAGTTTAGAACTTACAAACATACATAGAACTGTTGAGCCATCGAGATCTTTAAGGCGACCAGATCAAGTTACTCAATAGTTAACTTACAAGTAGACAAACGACACACTGCACATCATTTAAAAAACCCAAACAAAAACAAATAAATTAAAACAATTGCCTATCATACCACTACAACACTGGGATAATGCACCCCACCCCTACCCTTTGTCTCTGGGAATCTTAGGAATCCCGGAAATGTGAACTTTGGGATCTTAAACAGCATTTTGAAGGAGAGCAGTAAATCATCACCTTGCACGACTGTCAAGGAGCGTTAGCAGGAAGATTGCAAAATACCGTTTAAAAGCTTCTACAAGCATGAAACACGAATATGCTGGCGGGTGACGCACACGCTATAGAGTGAGTTAATTTCCACATGCAATTTAATTTGTGAAGATGAAAGTGGACTGGCGTGACCCAATCCCTCACTTTGTGTTTTGAAGAAGAATGGTAATACAGCATGACAATTTGCAGTAAAAGCTAAATTTTCACCAAGCCCCCTTCCTTTTGCACACACACACAAAACATAGCAAACGAATGCTGTTAAGTGTGCCGATCAAAATGCGTGTGCCTTTTATTTCTAACGCACGCATGGTGCAAAATGACATTTGCAAAATGTCAAGAAGTAAGCTCAGTGGAACCCCGGAATAAATGAATAAATAAATGGACAAGTGGATGAATGTATTACTAACATGTGAAGCGCGTTTGGCTGGTCTTCGGCAAGATGGAATCGAGTTGAAAAGGCAAGAGGGTGATTCTAAAGTAACAAACTTTAAAAAGTCCCTTCCACCTTAAGGTATATTTTCTGTAAAATGAACAAACAACAACTCCCGAATTCAGTTGTGCCACGCCTCTTGACTGCATGTCTCCAATTGGGAGTTGGGCCAAGATGAAGGATATATATCACAACGAAAAAAGAAAATGGAAGGAAGGAAAGTAATCGGTACAAACGGGAAAGGAGTAAAGAAGAGAAGCTGTTGAGGACAAATGGAATGGAGGTGGGGGGGCTCTCAGAAAGTAGAATATTGTTAAAAAGAGAAAAACATGAATAAATCGAAGGGCACATTAATAAAGACGACACAAGAGGTAGGGGGATAGAGATGTGAAATCAGCTCTAAACAAGCACAGACTGCATTGTGTCTTTAGGAAAGGCAATGCATGCGACAACCTGTGTGAGGTGTCCCTGGGCCCTTCTGGGCACTTGGGCAGGGCGGCGTATGCTGTGCTTTCTGTACAGCGTGATCCACACGGTGCCCATGGGCAGATTCGTGCATCTTGTGGCCTCTGTGGGGTGGTGAGTGCTCTGCCTGCCCGGTGTGCACGGTGATGGAATATGCATTTTTTGCAGTATGGTCAGTATTGTAGCACAATGGATAGTGCACCGCCTGTACAAAGGACGCCTTAAGTAGAGGGATAGATTGTTTTCACTGTGCAGGATGTTGCAGGAAGTGCATTTTATGCAGCGCGGTGCACGCGCTTTTCAAGCACGCAGCGTGTTCTCTGGTCCTTACGCGGGTGATAGGCTCCTTGCTCCCCGTAGTGTTTGCATACTGTGCTTCTTTTGCAGGGCGGCGCACTCTGTATCTGTTGTGCTGGGTTATGCATGTAGTGTTCCTGTCCCGTGCATGGCAAGGTGTGGTGTTCTGCTGTGTGGTTCATTCTATCTATTGGGGAGAGTTATGCATGTAGTGCTTTCCATACCGTGCATGGCAAGGTATGGTGCTCTGCTGTGCGGTGCACTCAATCTACGGTGGTGAGTTATGCATGCATTGCTTCCCGTCCCGTGCATGGCAAGAAATGGTGCTCTGCTGTGTGGTGTGTAGACACATCGAAGAAGCGGTCCTTGTGCCCACAGATGCACGCTATGGCCCCTGTACAGGCTGTGTCCCCTCTCTGCTCGGCGGTGACTGCTGGGAGCGCGCACAGTGAATGAATGAAGCACTCTGCACTCAGTGTGTACAATGCGCGTCACTGGGCAGGCTCAGAAACGGAGTGAGCTTAAAAGCAGCAGCACTGACCTGATATAGGGCACCGTGAGGAGCGAGCAGCAAAGCCCAGCAGGCTTACATCAATCCAAGCCCGGGCACAGACTGCACGGGGCAGAGAAAGTGACAGGGGGCGAAGCATAGAGGGTCATCACGGGACTTGTAGTGTAGTCCACACCAGGCGGCAGGCAATGGGAGGTGTGCCTTGTCCACGAGTCTTGGGAGGTGCTGTAAAGACGCCATTTGAAAGTGGGAGGCAGACACAGAGAGGGAGGCGGCACGGGAGAAAGAGTGAGAAGGACAACCAGGGAGTGAGAAAACTGCGGGAGTCTGCGCTAGTAATGGAGAAACGAAGACATCCCCAAAGAAAACAAGAGAATGCTAGTGGATTGGTTGACGGCAAAGTAACGGCCGCGCGGCCATGAAAACGAAAGTAATAGCGATCATGATCAAAGCGAAAGTGATCGCGATCGCTTGGACGGGAGCGCTGTGTGGCAAGCACGCGAGTGGTGCGTGCGCAGCAGTGATTGGCGGCTGCGCGCGTGCATGCTCACGTGCACTCAAGCTTTAGGCCATAGGCAGCACTTTAAAAATCCCAACTACAAAATGTCTCTCCGAGCCAGCGCATGCGCTGGCCTCAGCGAGACCTAAAAATCCTAATGGTCTAATCACATATCACTAGTATATATGAAACAGAAATACTCCTTAATTAAGGATGTATCTGAAACAACAATTAAAGTGTGCTCATGGGGTCATCTAAGGGCAGATCCCTTTAAAGGACGTAATCCCTCACTCACCATAGGTGACATGCTTCATCATAGGGACTCTCCTCCCAAAGGAAACACCTAGTTCCTTTGAGGGCTACAACCCCCTCACTGTGAGGGAGGAGCTCAGGGATGTTTTAATGGAGTATATTGGGTATCCTAAACCCACCTATGACGAGTCTGACGTGTGAGTGAGAACGCAGCGCAACGAATAAGCTACAGTGTAAAAATAAGGTGTGTGAGTGAATAAGTGTTAAAACTGGCTAATAGGCAACAAACAGTACAAACGGTATAGATTTAAACTGCTATGGTGTGATGACCATTTGTCATCACACCATAGCGGTTTAAATCTATACCGTTGGTGCACTGCTTTTTTAATCCTGACATTAGGCATACCCTGATTAAAATCCACCTCCACCACCACCATTGAGAAGGCCCTTTGGGAAACCCTGAAATATGGTTTTGGAAGATTGAGAGAGGTAGCAGCCATTGCTTCGTCTGTTCAGGTAAGATAACTAAGAAGTAAACTAGCTTAGTTAGTAACTTATACTGAAGTCGTTTGTTTTGGCAAGCAAAGATAGATAAGTAAGATTAAGATGCTTGTGTATGTTGTAGGCATAGGCATACCCCCTAGTGGTCAATAGTTGCATAAGGTAGTAGGGCAAGGGTATTATTAACTAACTAACAGACATTTTGATAAGTGGCTGGGTGCTGGAAAAGTGGCAAAAGTTAACCTCATCAAGTAATAAGATAAACAGACCTAGTCTGTTGTACCCACTCTGGTAGCTAGGTATTGGGTACCCCAGACTGCAGGAAGAGGATGTAAGTAAAGTATGTAACTTAGCAAATAAATATATGGAAAGGGACTTCAAGTACAGAAAATCTAGGGGTAAAAGTTGATGTACAGCATGTGACTGTTTTAGAGGACAACTTTTGTCAATAAAAAACACAATGCTGCACTAAAAAGCAGTGCAAAGACAAAAGACAGATTGCTACTGATATGCATTAGAAAAAAGAACATTTATTATTTTACAAAGGAGACCCATCCTCTCCACCCACAACAGGTCCACCCCTCTCCCCAAGCAAATAGCCCCAAATGTCCCATCATTATGTCCGACCCTTTCCCCAACCTCCCTTCCCAATTCCCACCCTCTCCACCCACAACAACACAATCTCTTCCACCAAAAAGTGTCCATTAAAAAAAGGGCTCTGAGGGCATCATGCGGGCATGTAGGAAGGCACCTTCCTGAGACAGGTTCTGCTGGCCACATTGAAGCCACACCAGCTCACGTAGGGCATGGCGGAGGAGGCAGTTTGTCATCATTGATGTCAATGATGAAGGGGCGTGTTCCACTAGGCGGCAGTAGTGGACACAAGCTGCTGGCAGTGCTGGTGTTGGTATGGCCAGAATGGAAGTGGGCCAGGCTGGCGGGCCAAGGAACAGGAGGCATGTGCTTACTACTCCTTCTCCTCCTCCAAGGCCACTAGCCAGTGGTATTCGGCCATAACGGTCTCCATCCTGTGGGACCACAGCTGGGCGGCGATCTCCTGCAGAGATGGATGGCCTCCAGCAGGAGTAGCTATATCAAGAAAAAAAGAAAATGAAAAACAACAATTTTAATGCTCAGAGCAAATGCTTGTTTATAGTGGCACAGTAGCAGAACATTACTGGTCCCCTAGGGCCATTAGAATTTTTGATGTGATTAGTCACAGGGCCAGGTTTTCCACACACATGCATTTCAAAACAATAGCACTGACTGCAAGGAATTAAGCAAGACTACCACATAGTCAAAAAGTGTTTTTGTTGTCTAAAGGATTTCATAGTGCAACTGAACAGACACTAAGGGGCCTGTTAGGATGGTGGGCGGACCTGAGCCTGCCCGCCATCCTAGCAAGAATGGGCCCGCCTGCCTGCCAGGCGGCGGTCCCACACCCCTGATAATGATGCGACCACCACCGCGGCGGACGCATCTGGAATTGTAACATTGCGGCGGGTGCTGCTGGCAGCGGCAACGTGGCAGGCACCGTACGGTGCCTGCCACCTTGTGCATGGACATGCAGGGGGGTACCATGGGTATCCCCCAAGTGCACCTCCCACCCCTCCAAACACCCACCCCCCACCGGGGCCCGCAACAGGCCCTCAAAGCAAATCCCCACCAGCCTGAAAGGCCTTAAATGCCACACATCATAATATGGATGGCGGTGCCTGCAAGGCACCGCCGCCACCATATATGTGCCCCAGCTCTGCCTGGCCGGCAATCGTAACGATTGCCGACCGGCGGAAAAGCGGCGGACGGACTTTCTGTCCGCCGCGATACCCATCGCCATCATAATATGACGGTGAGTAATTCATGTTACAATGGTGAGCAGATCACCACCGCCTGGCCGGCAGTGGCGATCCGCCCGCCATCGTAATCAGCCTCTTTGTGTGTAAATTACCTCTTATTAATGAGTAAGGTGTATATGTTGGACAATTAAAGGTATACTTGATGTACAACATTAATGGAGGCATGCTAGTGGGTCTGTTACTCTGCAGTATGTTTTTGGGGTGGCTCTAATGGATAATTTAATAACTTAATAATATAATTTGTTCCAATGGCCCTGCTCTTCTCCCACTGCCTCTTCAATTCTACCCTGACCTCAAACACTTGTGACATATAACGAATATCTTGTGTGCTGTAAGTAGACACTGTACACATTAGAAAAGATGCACTGCAGTACAGGGAAGGGAACAAGAAATATTTTATTTTGCACATTTTCCACAGAGTATCCCATCCACCAAACTCTAAATCTGGCACTTAGTCCGACATTACACCCTGACCTCTCCCTCCACCACAAATTATTTTCAACAAATACCTTCTCTTGGCAGTAGCGAAAGCTACTCTACTGAAAAGTAAGTTATATTAATTAAGCTAGGTAGAGGTTTAGCTACAGAATAGTGGGGTGTCACCAATCATGTGCTTCGCTTTTGCTTAGTCAGTCACTAGAGTTGATGAATGACAAAAGGAAAAAATTGGAACAGGAGTAAATCCATCAGTGTAACATTTTTTGTTAGGCTGGAACAGATGGAAAGAATGATAAAGTGAAGTACTAATAGTAGGTGACTGAGTGGTCTCTGGGAAACACACACCTTGTTTTTGGTTTGTAATGCATTGCAAACTTTGTAATGCCGCATTGTTAACTGAAATGAGGCACATTGCACAGCCCACACTGCAGCGCTGAATTGAACCATGCTGCAGTTGGGTTATGGGTGGTGAAATGACATGAGCAGGGAGGTAATGATGGGTGGGATATCTACCTCGCTTAACAAATACAGTATAACTTGTCAATAAGCTAGGAAGGTGACTTACTACTTGTCCCTGCCACCACTGGGACTGCTCCTCCTCCAATCGCCTAGGCCTCCCCTGCCCCACTCCCTGCCTGGCTACTGGTGCTGGCTGCGGCACCCAAAAATTACCCATTTTAGATACCAGCTTCGTCACCTAAGTAATTATTTTCACAAAGTACAACAGCAATACCTCACTACAGTTCAGTTAGTAGTACATTCTATTGAAACTACCACTTGGAGACGTTTGTTGGTTGACAACTTGTTAAAAAAGCCAGGTAGTCAAATCAATCAAATTGTTTTTTCTCCCAATGGAGGGACAAGGCTATGAAAGGATGAGAGTGAAGCGCAGTGAAGGGATGGAAGGGAATGGCCAATGAAAGATACATGGTCTTGGTTGGTAATGGGATCTCATTCCTTTCCTGCCATCCTTTACTGTCATGGAAACTGCTGATCTTCTTTCCCTCATCGCCATGTTGGAATATTCAGCATTCTTGTTTAACAGTAGCATTTTTCATGAAATTCCAAACTCACATTCAAACACTTATTGAAACGAAACCTTTTGTACGTAAACTTCATTATTAAGCTATTTCTGCAACTCTATCAAAATCCCAACATTGGGCATTGTCAAATTACTATAACAAGTAATAAATGTTAATAATTCTACATAAATGATCCCTGATATGATGGCATACTAGAAACATGATTTTATTACTCAGTATACATTTATCTATAAGTATTGCTAACCTAGTACTTTTCACTTTATCATTTATTTTTCTTTCTTCCTTTTTTTCATTTTATTTAAACATTCCACTCTAATAGAGCCCAAGTGGGCTTACACCATATGTCCACACCTGCTTGTCATTGCCCAGGGCTCAAAAACACCCAGGGCAAAGCAGTGGTGTTTTTTACAGACGTCACTGGGGAACTGCGAATTCCACAATTCCCTCCAGCACCACATCTGCATTGGATTCCTGCACCATAAAAGGCGCGTTGCAGTCCCGCTTTCTGGGGTCTGCGCCGGACTGCAGTGGCCATGGTGAACATTGTCCTTGGGCAAGATTTTCTAATTGTGCTTCACTGCGACCTGTTATTTCCGCTCTTGCCTGTCATTTCCCAGGGCTTCATGACGGCCAGGGGAAAGCTGTGGCCTTTTTTACCATTGTTGCTAGGGAACTGCAAATCCCACAATCCCTTCGTGCATCACACCTGCATCGGATTCCCTGATAATAAGAGGCTCGCTGCAGTCCAGCAGCCCGAGACACGCTTTGGTCGCTCCCGGGTAAACCGGCCAACGGCGGGCCGGGTCTATGCCTATCAGTATAAAAGGTGCGCTGTAGTGCTGCAGTGCGGGACCTGCGTGGGCCAACGTGAGCCTGTGCCTGTCCTGCACCCATGAGCGCCTGACAGAGGCTGGGCCTGGCCACCCCTCTTACGTTTATCATTGAGCCCTAATATGAGTAAGCGCAAAGTATCTAGTAATCCTGATCTGGACGAAGTTAAGGCCCAACGAAACTGCACCTCGATTTTATCTTATCTTAATTCTGCTGTGGGTGCCCTGTCTGAAGAGGTACAGATTGTGGAAGAGATGCTTGGCCGAGGCGCAGATAAGGTTTGATCAGCATGTGTTAAGGGCATCAAGCTGAAGTTAAAGCTCCTGCTGCAAAGGGCAAGTCTGAATCAAGTGAGCCATTATCGAGGACATCTAGGACATAACCACAGTAACAGATATACATACAGTAGACTCTTTTTGGTCCAAAGAGGGCCATGCCAACTAAAACAAGCATTTGCAATGCAATTGGTCTCGCCTTTGGGACCTTATATGAATTTAGCTATGCAGCAGCAGCACATTAGCCTGGGTGCTGAAACATCTACTGTTCTTTAACATGGAGGGAAAGTGAGCACCAAACTGCATGACACGCCAGGGATGGGAACACATGGAGAGAAATATTGCCTTTGAGCAGGAAATAGTATAGTCCAAAGCTCTGTTTTGAGTATAAAATCAGGGCTTTCGGTGGTCAAATCACTGAAAATACAAGATTTGAAAAAAATATTATTGTCTATGGGTGCTAGTGGAGGACAATTTCTATGGAATGGAATCTAGAGAATGGTACAGTGATTCTGGTATTTTACTGACCTCTGCTGGTCTTTTTCTATCAAGAAAGTAATTTTTTTTTTTTTTAATTCCTTTTATTGAGTTTCAATCAGAAAAAAACACACGACCCGCAATGTAGGGAAGTACATCATCAACTATAACATTCAGCACAAACAATTAGATGTGATCGATGCTATTTTCATATACAGATTCAATAGGGGCTAACGTTCTTAATCCACATATCTTAAAGATTACATATCATACATCATTGATCTGTAGGGAGTGAGTGTAGGGTCCTGCTGGTTCATCATCAGTAAATATTGTCATAGTGGCTCCCAAATGTCTTTTGGTTTAGATGAGGATGGCAATTCTTCTGCATACAGCTCAAGAGACTCTTTACAATAGACCATGTCTTTCAGCCAGTGATCGAGGCGTGGGGTCAGAGCACTTTCCCACGTCAACACTATTCAACGTTTTGCTAGCAACAAAGCAATCCGTAAGAATTTCGCCTTTGCTTCCTTAATATGAGGCACATAGCTCAGTAAACATACAGCAGGTGTTCATTGCAATTGTTGATTGGACATATTCTACAAACACTTTACTACTGCATTCCAAAATTTAGCCGCGCAGTGCCACGCTAAATGCCAAAAGTCTGCATCCAGTTGGCGACATCTTTTACATTCACTAGTATCTCGGAGCCCAATTTTGTACAATTTCAAGGGCGTATGGTTTACCTGGTGGATATACTTGAAGTGGATAATTCTGAGATTGCCATTTGGGGTTAGTTTACCTGTTAATGTGCATTATGCATATGTGTTCCCAATCAGTTGGGGTCAGTGGAGGATCTAAGCCACTAAGCCATCTGATTAGACTGTCATCTTAAGCCCCCACCATTTCAGAGCGTACCACCTTATACAATTTACTCACTAGTTTGCGCTTGGAGGGTGCTACTAATAGAAGCTGAAGTGAATTTAATGTGGGTGGTTCTACGGAGAATGAGCTGTAATGGGCTCTAAGCACCTGCTTCAATCTATGGATGATGAACTGAAACAATAGTGATGTATTGGAGGTCTTCATTCGTGAGGAAGTGACCCTCTTTATGGATATCCCGCATGTGTTGTATACCCACCATTTGTAGAGTGCGGATCGCCCCACTTTCCTGAGTCACAGACAAGGAAGCGTGGTGTGCAAGGGGCAGCGCTGGGGCATATAACTGGAGTTTCCCTGTCACTTTACCAATAATCTGCCAGGCGGCAATAGTAGTGTCTACCGGGCTAATTTCTGTCCGCGGTGTGCCTCTGCGTGTATGTGTTAGTATTCCAGCCAATGGGACGGGATAGGCATCTCCGTCTTCCACTGCCACGTAGGGCGTGAAGGCGTGCGGGTTGTACCAATGGTAGGCATATTGGGCCTGCGCGCATAAGTAATAGACATATAAATCTGGTGCACAAAAAAAAACCCATGCGCATAGTCTAGAGTAAGCGTATGCCAGCTCACCCTAGCCTGCTTACCATTCCATATCAGCTTTAGTAATTGGGTGCGAATAGTGTGGAATAGTTGCTTCGGTAGTGTAATCAGGAAATTATTAAATAGATAAAGAAATTGTGGTAACATGATCATTTTGATAATGGCTATGCGGTCCACCAGGGAGAGGGGCAAAGAGGACCATCTGTCAACCTGAGATTCTAACGTCGTGCATGCTGTGCCATATTTTTCTCGGATTACAATCTCCGGGTCACGACGTACCCACACCCCCAGATACTTCACAGGATCTGCAGACCAAATCAATGGGTATTCCATTTGTGGAGGCTTAGTGATTGTCATTAGAGGTATAACCACAGATTTATCCGAGTTAATTAAAAGTCCAGAAAATAAACCAAAGCGGATATATTCCCGTAGCAGTGGGGACAAATAGTTATGGGGCTCACGGACAAAAAGCACCATGTCGTCTGCATATAAGGATATGCCGACGGGACTATGGTTGAAGTTAAGCGCCGACTCCCTGTGTCGCTGCTGAATTACACAGGCCAATGGCTCGAGCGCAATAGCAAAAAGTAGTGGTGATAGGGGGCTACCCTGACGAGTGCCCCCATTGATGGGCAGTGGTTTGGAGGTAAGGCCTCCCACTCGGACCCTTGCCGATGGTTCTGTATATAGCAGTTGTACCCAACGCATGAACATTGGCGGGAATCCCATTCGTTTCAAGGTATAAACATATAGCTCCATTCGATAGAGTCAACTGCTTTTGCTGCATCCAACATGACCGCAGCGGCAGGTAATTCTGGCGTTAGAACATGATACATGGCAAAGAGTATTCTTAAATTATGTGATGTAGAGCGTTTCGGTATAAAGCCATATTGATCCGGAAGCACCATGCAGGTCATTAGGGGTTGAAGTCGAGTGGCCAGTATTTTTTCTAATATTTTGGCATCCAGATTAATTAGTGACAAGGGGCGGTATGAGTCACATTGGTAAGGGGGTTTGTCTTTTTTTAGTAAGGTGAGAATTAAGGCTTGTCTCAGTGACAAGGGGAGTATACCCGTTTCATGGGCCTCTGCATATACCTCCAGTAGATATGGCGCTAGTAGATCAGCATATTCCTTGTAAAACTCAGCTGTGAGTCCATCTGGCCCAGGGGCCTTTTTGTTTGGTAAAGCTCGGATCACTGTTTGAATATCGTCCTCACCAATAGGCTGGCTGAGATAGTCCTGATGACCATCCGCCAACCAGGCACAGGCTACATCAGAGAAATAGTCATCAAGTGCCGCTTCATCCGTGCTCCCACGGGATGTATACAGCATGGAATAACAAGATCTAAATTGGTCAACTATCCCCTGAGGTGTGTAGTATTCTTCCCCCTGCATGTCTACTATTTTCGTGATGGGACAGTGTTCGTTACAGAATTTGAGTTTGGCGGCTAGCTGACGGCCAGGTCGGCCCCCTTCACAGTACGCCCACGCGACATGGCGGCATGATAAATAGCGGGTTTCTGTTTCTGCCATTTTGTGATATTCTTGCAATTGTTCTTGAATGAGCGCTAGCGTAGCAGCGTCGGGGTTGGTTGTGTAATCGCATTTTAGGTTTACCAGTGTATTTCAATTTTAGAAAGTTGGCATTGGATATCTTCACCCCTCTTACAGTAACCGCACTCTCCACAGTTCCCACATTTATTTAGAAAAATTGTTCTATCGCCTTCCTTATGGTGTCGTTATAGATAGGGTCCAGTAAGGCATCAGCTCTGAAATGCCATGTGAACGGGCAGTTGGACGAAGGTAGGGAGGCTAATACTTAACTCTACTGGGCTATGGTCTGATAATGTACGTGGAAGTAGAGTTACATCAGCAACCCAGTTATTACTTTCTTCATTTAATAGCCAGTAATCCAATCTGGACCATGTATTATAAGCAGGTGTGATATGTGTGCCTATCTTCACTGTGTCATTTCGTAGTCGCCAAGCATCTACCAGTCCCAACTCTAACATAGCATCGCGTATACACTGAGCGACCTTTATAGTGTGCGCACCTTGCGGGTTCGACCTATTTTTGGCGGGATCCAAATGCGTGTTAAAATCTCCCCCCCCATAGTATGGCTGCCTCCGGCCATGTTCGTAGCTCTGCTAGCATTCGGACAAATACGTGTGGGTCATCCACTACTAGGCCATAAATGTTAATGACGGTGATCATATTTTGCCCCAATTTCCCATGAATCATTGCGCATCTTCCCTCATCATCAATGTACTCCTTAAGGGCTGTAAATGGCAAACCCCTTTTAAACAGTATAAGGACCTCCCCTGGCATATGCAGAATATGACGAGGCTAATCTGTATAGAGCACCTGAGCCACCGTTATGGCCAAACAATAAAGATGTGTGTGCAACAGTTCAGTGTCTTGTACATAAAAAAAAAACCCTGCATAAATTAGGTAACCAATAATGATAAAGGATATAGAGATATTTAGGCACTTCAGCTTTGGAGTCGCATGGCTGAAATCATTAAGGATATGTCCCACTGAGAGTCAAGTATATATAAAGGCTCTAGGAATAACACCGGGGCAGAGTGCCCTATAGGATCTGCGGCAGGTCCCATCATAGCAGTGTAGCGATCTGCTTTTTTCCCATTCCATTCATTCTTCAACATCTGAGGTGGCGGGAGATGGTGTTTTTTTTGCGCCTAAGCGTTTTCGCATAATCTAGGGCCCGTTTAGGATTTACGAAGATTTTAGCTTTATCCTCAGTTCCGATCCGTAATCGTGCAGGGTACAGCATAGCATAGGGAATCTTTTTGGCGAATAAGATTTTCATGGTTGCTTGAAATTCTTTATGTGCGGTTTGCACTGACGCTGTAAAATCCGGGTAGAAGGAGAGGGCGTTACCTTGATAGTTGACATTTCCTGTTTGTCTTGATATCCAAAGTATAGTGTCTCTGTCTCTAATTAAGCAAGCGGGCAACAATCGGTCTAGGTGGTGACCCTGGGGGCGGCCGTACCGCTAACAAGTGGTGAGCTCTCTCTACAATGAACATACTGGAAAGCGTGTCTTCTCCACAGAGCTCCCGGAGCAACGTCTCGGCATAGGTTTCCAGACGTCTGACATTGGTTGATTCCAGAATTCCCAAAATGCATATATTATTACGCCGCGAGCGTGCTTCGAGGTCCTCATTCTTTGCTTGGTTGACTGCTAGTAATTGTTCCATGTCAGATGTCTTCTTTTCAATTTTCTAGAGGCCATCCTCTGTATTCGAAATGCGTTGCTCTGCCTCTCCAAGTCGCAGGCCTTGTTTATCAAGTTTGGCAGAAATGCTGTCAATTCGTCCGTTTAGCGCCTCCATATTGTTGTTGATGGACTGTAGGCTCATATGAATAGCCGCTAAGGATTTCTCCAATGTGGCCGAGGTTGGGGTGGCCCCCTCCAGCTCCGAGACCGAAGCATGCTGGGGTTTACCAGATTTGCGCAATTCGAACGTGAGTCTCAGCTGATATTTATCAGGTTTCCCCATTTCGTGGTAGCAGTGCGTAGTTTATGTCGCAATACAAAGCTTTCCTCAAATGGTGCAGTCCCTACTACCAGTGTAGAGTGTGATGGGGGAGCACAGAGTACCACGAGGGGTGGTGACTACCAATTGTGACAAAGACGCTGATGTGCATGTGCGCAGCCGATTAGTACACACCAAGAGGCACCTCGAATTTGCAACGCGCTCCCACGCACCTTCACCGATATTTAGAGGAGTTCGGCGTAGGGTGTGGTTGTTGTAGAGTATCTGAGGTGGATCAGGGATGCGGGCAATTCACAGAATGTCTCCGTTTACCGTCAAGATCGAGGTTTGCGTTGTACATATATTTCACAGCATACTGATAGCGAGATTACCAGTCTTAGCAGGCCATGAAGATTCGCCTTGGTGCTTTATGTACACTCCGTTCCGCTGCCAGTGTCACCATGCGTGTCACCTGGTTGCAAAATACGTGGCCCAGCAGTTACCACAGTTCATCTCTGTCTGTCCCCCCACTAGATGATTGCATGACCTCAGCCTATGCGCTTGATTGGGGGTGGTAGCGTCTCTTGTGTGGAGCCCACACTGACCCGCTTCACAATTTCTCGCAACTTGCGATGAGTTTCCCAGATCGGCCCCCAACACGCGCCGCTCACCTTGGCGCGTCCGAGCTGCGGCACACACACCTCCGATGCCGGTCACGGAACCTATCGGCAGCAATAAGGCAGTACGCTACCTCTCAATCTATGTCCGTCGAAGCACCTTAAGGGAAAGGTGGTCGTGGTGACAGTAGTCAGCAGCGATTCCTCCGATCCGGCTGCTATGCGATCCTCGGCTACCGACTCACCGAGCTCTGGACATGGAGGCCGCCATCTTGCCTCGAGTGCAGCGTCAGATGAGGCAGCCGATCACCGCGGTTTTACTGTCTTTTCTAGCCGCAATTTCACCGCCGTACAGTCCCCCAGAGTCAGGGTGTTAGGTGCTGCAATGTAATAGGGCTGATGGCTTCAGGGAAGCAGGATTGTTGCAGGATTGTGTCGGTGGTCGGCAGAGCCGCGATATTATGCGGGCATCTTGCCGTGTGTCAAGCCACGCCCTCCTTCTATCAAGAAAGTTAAATAGAGGCAGTTGCCAGAAATATAAAAAAAGAAAGCCCTCAGCTGAAAGCAATTCTGGTATTTTACTGACATCTAATGGTCGTTTTCTATCAAACAAGCTTTTATGACAAGAGCTGTCAAAATAAAGCTTATACAACAACAACAACATAAGCCTATAGGCACCTCCCTAGATTTTCCCTTGGATGCTTTAATACTTTCTAAATTACCCATGGCAGTATCAAATCCATCTCTACTTAAAGGTGACACTCTCCTCCTCAACTTTCTCTCTATTTTAGTCCCCACGTGGTCTGGTTCTCTTGAGATTACCAATAGTCCTCTCTGCTTCTCTCTATAGTTGCCACGAGAACTTTTACTGCACTGCAACCAATGTCGCTATCAACCTCTGCTCCTCTATAAGATTCCCTTTTACATTCACTGTTGCTTCTGTCCATTCACTGGTGCTTCTGTCCAGTTACCCTCCTGCTGCTGCTATGGAGTACTCCTGCTCTTCCAATATGTCCTGGCACTCTATGATCCTAACCTATTCGTAGCTCTAAGCCATCTCATCAATTCGAACCTGGCACACTGAGTACCAATCCTAACTGCTACGGAGGCTCTCCGACAATCTTGCAGTCATCCCGGGCAATTTTCCTGCATATAACTGACTCGGTACTCATTTCTTAGTTGACCCAGGCATACCATTTTATTGCCCAAGCTAGCCCTAGCCGTACGTCCTACTTCATGTATCTAACTAGGCATCCTGTTTGCTTTATTGCCACTGCCAGTCTCTGCTCTACTCAACATCTATGAAGAGGTTGGGAAAAGCCTGGGAGGAGGGTGTGTGGTATTCTGAGCTGTGGCTCACCTATACCAGTTTCCTTGACACTCTGTTCCCTCCTTCAATTGCGCTGGCACTCTCGGCTGCACCCTCTGCTCTCTTCATTGGCCCTGATGCTCTGATCAGCGATTTCCAACTACTTTCTGGCACTCTGAATTGCTCTATTCTGCTTCTTTCAGTTGACCCGTGCACTTTAAAGCAATTTTTCCACTTGCCCTTGGCACACTGAGTTACATATTCCAATTATTAATTCCTGACAGTTATCCTTGGTACAATAGTGCTCATATTCCATCACCGGTGGCCCTCTATGCTCTTTGCACATTCAGCCCTGGCACATTGCATACCCTCAACAAATTGAGCCCGTACTTTGTGCACCTCTCCAGTTATGCCTCATACAGTGTGCTCCACCCACAACTGCCCCTTCACTAGGTGTCCACTTTCGGCTGCTTTTGACAACCTGTCTTTCTCTCGCTGCTGCCATCTACAGTTCTGGCACCCTCTTCTCTTACCCCAGTTGCCCGTGACCCTCGCTGCTTCCCCTCCTCCTAGCGGGAGGGTGGGTTCCAGACAGAGCTGCGGATAAAGTTCAGGGCAAAGTTAACATCCGGCAGGTGCCGGTTGCAGACTCCTGGGGCATTATACACTTCCTAAGTAGGGGGCAGGACCTGCATCCCTTGGTCTGTACGTGCGTACAACTCTCCCCTCGTTACAGTACCTGCTTAGATCCCACAGCTGCGATCAGTCCACCACTCTTCACAGCAGCTTGAGCATTTGCATGTGGCAAAATAGAAACACCAGTGCTCGCACAAGCTAACAGCTCGCTCGCTGCCTTCTGTTTAAAGCCCGGCCCCCGCAATTCGGGAAGAGAACACGTCATCGCGCGCGCCCCGTTCTAATTAGGCCGTGCGCTCCCCCTTCCATTCTGAGAAGGTGTGACGGTCGTTTTTACGAGAAGACACACTGAGAGTAAATCGTCAGCGCCAGAAGAAAGTGCGGCGTGTGTGGGCGTCTAGCTTATGAAGGGACGGACTGCGGGGGGGGGGGGTGGGGGAGAAGGCAGGTGAAGAAAATAGTAACCGTGCAACACTCGGAAGTAAAGGGGCCAGTAGACTTGGAAGGATACAAATGATGACATGGTCGTCATAAGGAGGGACTAACAAGCCGAAAACCAATCAGAAGGCAGCATTTACGACCTCAGATAATGAAAAAGATGGGCGGAGAGTGAGTGGAGCTTCCACAAAGCTTCCACACTATACTGAATACTGCATGCCTCGCAAAGCGAGCAGTGCATGCGCTGCACTAGGCTCGACCTAAAAAGGAAGAAGAGGGCCCTTAAGACTGCATGCTGTTCTGGGGAGTTCGGCCTCATCTCCTAATAACGACTGTATTTCCCACCAGGGTACAGGCACATAAGCCTTCCCAGTGACCAATAAATCGGCGACTTTAATTTTTGTCACTGGTCTCGACTGTCACCTCTGCTCAGTAATTGAACCCATGTTTCTATTTTTATATGAAAGAATTATGAAGGTCTTACGTAATACTGTTGAGGGAGTGCTGGGGAAGCTGTTTCTAATAGAATCTCTAATCACAGATCCTAAAGTTTTTTAAAAAAGAAAATAGGATTAGACACCATTAGTAGCGTTTCTGGTTGGGGTGTCAACGCTAAGAGCTGGCACCATGGAAACCTCCCCAGAGCTCATCTGTAAATCTATGCACTGGTGTAATAACTTGTTCAGCTCATATCGTTATGGCCAGACGGATGGTTTGGGTGGGCTCAGGAAAGAAAACAGAAGAGGGGGACTGTATAGACACCAATTTTAATCATACTAATATAGCTGGGGAGCTGTTGTAGTTAAGATATAATCTCCACTCTGAGGGTATCATTCAGGGCACTACATAACTCTTTTTAGAGATCCTATAGGGAGTTGGATAGAGGTACAGGAGGCTCCCATAAAAACACCCTATAGATTCCAACTACTGAGTAACCATGAATTTAATGACTGACTGATACCAGCCCTTTTCTTCCTCTACACATTAAGGGCCATATGTAGAAAGCAAAATTGCGATCGCAATTTTGCTAAGTGGGATGTAGGAAGGCAAATCTGCATGCAAAATAAGGAATCGCAAAATTTGCGATTCCTTAATTTGCAAATGCATTTAAGGAATCCCAAATAGCGATTCCTTAAATGCAATGTAGTAAGCACCCAAGTTGTGCTATTTTGGCTTAAGGAATCGCAAATTACCACCAACTTCAGGTTGATGGTAATTTGCGATTTCTTTCAATAATGCAGTTTTTTGCATTATTCAAAGTGCCATGTGGCACACATACATGCCCTTAGGGCATGTATGTGCGCCACATGTGCACCCATGCTCATTACAGGGGTGCAAAAGGGTGTCATGTTGACACCCTTGCACCCTTGAAATTGCATTCTCAATTTGCGATTCTCTAATTGAGAATCGCAAATTGAGAATGTCTTCCTATTCATTCCTATGGGCCTTTTAGCCCATAGGAATGAATGGCAAGGTATTCCTTATTTGCGATTCTCAATTAGAGAATCGCAAATAAGGAATAGGTGGGATTCGCAAACAAAATTGCTAATCCTACCTACATACCGTTTTGCTATTCTCTAATTGCGATTCCCTAAAAATTGCAATTAGAGAATCGCAAAACACAGCCTACCTACATATGGCCCTAAGTTCCATGAAGTCCTTGAGTGGCCCCATAACCAGACTATGAGATTGAGAGACTCTAATCCAGTTAGTCAGCTGAATGTCATTAGCTGGAATATCGCCGGCCTAAACAACAAGCGAGAGGATAAGAGATGGCTTGATATCCCAAAGGACCACCACATTTTGGCTTTACAAGATATCTGGGATCTTTTGAGCCTGCCCTACCCTCACAATTAGGTAGGGCTAAGGGGGGGGCGTACAAATTCTCTCTCACAAGAAATTGCAGGTACTCACCAGAAAATCGATACAGGCTCCTGTAACAGCTTAGCAGTCTACATTACTTTTAAAAAGAATTTAAATCTACTTACTATTACTTTTTATAATTCGTTTGCGAGGGCACATTTTAATGAGCATCTGGACAACTTAAAATCTTTTTTAGATTTGTTGGGGAAAGCAGAATACCCCCTTTTCGGTTATTTTGCTAGGCAATTTTAATGTGCACCTATGCCAGAGGGTTTGCCATGTCTATGATGAGCTTGACCCTGGGGATTACTCAAATGTTCATTTTGAGCACAAGCTGCAAGGGGCTTTGCTCAAGAGTATCCTCTTGGACTTTAATCTTTGGCAAGCAAGGGAGGATAGGGACGGGGTTATTATTCACTTGTTTACGGGTATGGGTTCGAATACCACTATTGACTAAATTTTTATTGCTGCTTATTTCGTTCGGTTTGTTTTCACTTGTGTAGTTAAGTGGTTTCAATTTAGTGATCATAACCCGCTAGTTCTCACCGTTGGTTGGGGTGATGGAGTGGATGTGGATACCCCAATGGGCCCTAGTAAGGCTTATTTTTCCCCGCAGGATCAGGCCAATTGATTGGAAAGGTGTAGGATTGTGCCAGATCAATTTCTTGAGGACTTATTACACATAGAGTTGATGGTATTTGCTTGGACAGTACCTACCACCAATGAGGAAGCCTTATTAATTGTCTATCATAGGGTGTTCCCATAGACAGCCAATTGTTTATCTAGACCTATAGGTAAAGCCAGAGCTAGCAGGAGAGATGGTTTGACCATAAGTGCCCATTAAAATGTATTAAAAGCTCTAAAACATACTCCCCAGGATAAGGCAAATATAATAAAATGCAGGAAATCCTACAAACAAACTTTGGAAGTCCGTACGAAAGAAATCAAAATGGATTTATTACAGAGAGACATATTGAGGAACAGTCCCAGATTTGGGGAAATTGTTAACTTACCTTTCTTCTCGGAGACCACTAATAGTGTCACTGACTGTATCATGCTGGCCGCCACCTGGGTAACATACTTTCAGTGTATTTATGGTAATTTAGCAGAAGTGATTACCCCTACTGTACCAGTTGTTTCCAGTGGTAAATATGACTTGGCTTTTACAGAAGACGACGTTTATGAGAACATCTCATCCATGCCAAATAACAAAGCTCCTGGCCCAGACGGAGTTCCTGCTGATTTATATACAACTAATCTCCCTTTATGGTGTAAAATCTTAACACACTTCTTGAATGCGGCTTGTAAGAGTGGCCTGCCTTCTAACTGGTCGAAGTCTATTATTGTCCCAGTTTTAAAAATAGGGGCAAGTTCAGACCCATGATGCTACAGGCCAATATCACTCATTGACTCAATAGTTAAAGTCTTGGGTAGAGTGATGCTTACTAAGATGTCTGAGTGGGTAGAGCAGCAGAACATAATATCAAACTTACAATATGGTATCAGGGCTGGGAAAAGTACTATAGATCAGCGCCTGAGAATGCAGTTGCTAATATGAAAATATACTATAGCTAAAAAGGTTACTTGTATATGGCCTTTATGAACCTCACAACGGCATTTGACCGGGTAAATAGATCCAAACTGTGGACATTGTTGATTGACATGAGGGTGAACCACAATATTGTGAACCTTTTACATGACCTCCACAGGGATCTTTCTGCTGTTGTTAGATATAATCAAGAGGGGAGTCTCTCTTCTGCTATAAAGGTACACAGGGTGTTTGACAGGGGTGTATACTTGCTCTATTTTTATTTACATTATAAATTAACAACCTCGTCCCATTTTTAACCGCAGCCAGTAGCAATATTTCCCGAGCTGGCAATCAGTATACCTGAGCCCCTATTCTCGGATGACGCAGTGTTAATGGTGAGGATTGCTATAAGGTTTAAAAGTCTGCTTAACTGTTTTATTGATTTTGGGACCTCCCTGGATCTGAGCACCAACTTTACTAAGTCACACATACTCTAGATGGGCCTTAAATGCAGGAAGAAGAAAACCCACCACGGAGAGGGTACTCAAATATCTAGGGTTTCCTCCTTCTCATATTTGGGTTTATTATTTGATGAATACAGTAATTGGGTACCACAAAGAAAAGGAAAAATAAATCTTTGTCTAGAGCTATGGCTGCGGTTCTGGATTGTGCCAGAAGGTTGGGGGCCAAACCAATTCAAGCTTTGCTGAAAGTATATAAGGCGAAATCACTATTGCTTGCTATGGGTCAGAATTGTGGGGTTTTAAGGATCCGGCAAACCTTCAAATAGTGGATAATACATTTCTGAGAAATCTTCTTTCTGTTCCCCATTCTGTACCCTTTGTTTATTGTCCATGAGGAATCGGGAGTGGGGTATAGCTCAGATGTGGTGGCTCTATCTCCTTTATTGTGCTGGTACAGGATGTGGAGTAACACCAAAGTGGAATTGAATCAAACCACAGCGAAAGATTGCTTAGCTTTTGATAGGGTGATGGACATTTCTTAGCTTCGCTATATAAAAAACCTAGCAGAGAAGGTGGGGCGTCTCGATTTTTTTGGGTATGCCAATACGCTTGCTAAGAGAGACCAGACATGGGTGAAAAAACACTATTTTTTAGATGTGTTTGCAGAGAGACAAGCAAGGGAACTTCTTAAACCTCCGGTAAGGGCATATTGTTTATTAAAAAAATGTCCATTTATGGAGCAATATCTAATTGTCACCACAAACCCTTATCATCGGTTCCTACTAACAAGGTTTAGATTGAATCTCCTGCATTGTCTACTTGCAGAACCACAAGGGTGGCAGAAGGTGGAAAATTTGGGACCTAGCTTCTGTGACAATTCTTCTGCTCAGGACACATTGGACTTTATGTTGTTGTGCGACCACTACTTCTCTCCCTATCACCACTTTATTGTACCATTCTAAAAAGATAGATTAGCCCTTTTTTATTTTCAGTTATTAAATAGTCACCATGACTGTTTTAGCGCGGCCAACTTTTTAGTTACTGCTGTCAGATGAGGGAGAGACACATTGTTTAAATTTTAAGAATATGTATGCTATGCAGGGTTTGTTCTAAAATTTCTGTATGTTGAGCCATTTGAAAGATTTTTATATAGAGTTTTTATTATGAATATTTATGAATGTATATATATAGTTTATCTTGTGTGCGCGTTTATGGTTTTAATTAACTGAATAAAGTATTCTGATGATGATGGTACCGTATATAAAACATATTCAAAGCTTATCCTGACAAGATTTCTGTCATCCTGCACACTATTTATGATCTCTCATTTGGGTGACTTTCTATAGACTTTCTTCTTCCAGGATGTGTTCCTAAAAAATATAAACAAAAACATTTTAAATCCTTACTTTAATTATGCAGTCTGGTACATTAAAAACCTTAGTCAAAGGAAGCATTATTATAAATGAAGGTACATTTCCTCGTCAATAGTTAAACCATGGGGTTTCATGGAGTTGATTTCTAACATATACCTGGAACCCAACCTTCTAAGTTGTTTCTCGCTGTCCCCCCTCTCATTATCCTCGGTACACAATCTATTACACTATATGTAAGCCTACTGTGGTCTCCTTCATGAAATTATTGCAAATGGTGAGCTATTTGATAGTTTACATCTTTGTTCTTAATTGCTCTGAGGTGTGCAAGGACTCTTTTATGTGCTGGCAATAAAGTACTGCCTCCATTGGTTTTGGGATAGGGGCAGAACAAAACATGCACTACAAAGTCTTCTTTTTGCTTCAGATAAATCTGTAGTACAGAAAAAAGCTTTGGAAACATACAGAGTGAGATGTTATCTAGACTGAAGGCAAGAGGCTATACAGATGATGTTTTAATCATAGCAAAAAGTAGAATAGCCAATGTTAAAAGGGAAGATGCTCTCTTTAAAATGCATAAAGTGAAAAAAAGTGATGAACAAGTGTGAAGGGTTATAACATCCACCACAGCCAACATGACAAATTGAGGGGTGCTTTACAGAAGCATTAGTACCTAATTAGGAATGATCCGGTTATAAGTAAGGAGGTGGGCAAGAGATCACAGATTACCTTCAGGAAGGCACCATCAATGAGGGACATGTTAGTAAAGAGTGAAGTGATGACAAAGAAAAAACAATGCCTAAAACCGCAGAATAGATTCATGAAATGTAATAAATGTAAGGCGTGTGTTAATGGTATTAATACAACAGAGATTGTTACAAGTTTTAATAGAAGGTTCAATAATAAAGCAACCCTGAACCGTAGGACGGAATTTGCAGAGTATGTTTTGTTATGCCCCTATTTTTAGCGGCTCCCTAATGCTGGCTTCCACTGGAGTAGGGGAGTCGAAAGGGACATTGGGGCTTTGGGGCTCCCCCGCAGCCTCCAACAATGAGAAAGTGGGTGTCCTGGGTTGGCTTCAGGGCACCCACCATTTACGGGCTGGGCCTGGGAGGTAGGGTCCCCGGGGACAGAATTGGCCCGGGGGCGGGGGGGGGAGATGCGCTGCCCCTCTCCCCAATTATTAAAAGATTAGACCTCAGGGGATGGGTTCCCTAAGGCCAACATTGGCCAACAGAGGGGGGCAGCATGCCCCTACCCCCTCATCAATATGGCTAGGCCATGGGAGATGGGGTCCCGGGACCAGAAATCGGCCTGGGAGGCGGGCTGCAGTCGTGAAAATCTGTGAGTTTTGACCAGGCCTAGTATTAACTGTAGGGCTTGTTGTTTGACCTGGATCAGCTCCAGCCCCAAATGCACGCAACTGACAGCACATGGACTTTGGCCAACAGTGCACTCCTTTGGCTAACGGCAGTGCCTGGCCGAAAGCCAGAGAGTGGATCTACTCCCTGCTCCACAACATCACTTTATATGGCCTTTGGCAATGCACAAGAGGCTCTGGGCAGACGTCTGGCCTGCGGCTTGAGTATATGCTAGCCCAAACATCACCAGGCCCAATGCACATGGCCTTTAGCTGTGTTCAGTGAGGTTAGGAGAAGGGACTGGTCCTCAGGTAGGCCCTGGCCAACCTGAATGTCACTGCGCTCACTCAAATTTTCTGTCCTAGCACATTGAGCTCTGGGAGCACTGCATTAGCCCCCAAGCTCCTGTGCCGAATTAAAATGGGTTTCAGCGTTGCAGGGCTCTGAGCATAGGGAGGGACTTGCCTGTGCCATGCACAAAGCTGTTCAGGCATTGGGTGCAGTTCCTGTACCACTGGGCCAGTTGTTCGCTGCCTTTGCAGCAGGCTTTGGACACAATGTGTGACCAGTGACCAGCACCTCACTGGCTCTTGTGCCAATGAGTTGGCCCGATCAGCCTTTAGGCATATTCAGCTAGCTCGGAACGCAGGGCTTGAGCTACACCAGCCTCTTCACCACCAGGCCCACTGCACATAGCTGACAGCTGTATTCTGTGGGTTCTGCGGGAAGGGTCTGCCTGTGGCCAGGCCAGGTAACCTGTTCTATCACAGTGAACTAACTGTGTTCAGCTTTTGCCTATTTGCATGTAAATATTTCCCCCTCTTTAACTTTGAACTGCCAGGTGAATCTGCACACACTTGAAATACCAAAGTGTAAATATTTGTAATGTCTGACAAATTTTGTGTAGGTTTGTGAAACTGCTTAAAAGCTATATGAAAATAAAAAAAACACTTTTTGATGGAAACTGCTACTTAATCATGTCATTTGCAGATTCAAAATGATGGCAAAATCAGCACATTTGCTAGAGCTCACAAACTCAGAAAACGTTTATATTCTTAAAACAAAAGGCATATTTCCAGCCTGCGAGGACTGTCCTCAATTCCTCTGTACAATTCTCATGATTTCTGCCCATTTCTCACCAAGAAATGTTTGGTTATAGTGACTTTGTAGTTATGATTCAGATGCACATTGCTTTAAAAAGGCATTTTTAGTTGGTTATAATACTTTTGATGCTTTTTGAAGAATCAGCATTAAATCCAACATTTGCTTGGTTGATCTAGCTAAATTCCAGCATGCCAAATTAAAGGGAAAATAAGTATTTCCTGTTAAAACTGAAACAGGAAAATGTACTCTCTGCTGCAGCAAAAATGCTGAATAGAATTACACCTAACCTGAAATAAAACTAACAATATACTGAGAATAGGGACTTTTAGTAGTTGGGTGTAAACCATTCACTAGTTTTTTTATTTCCTTTACAAAAAAATGTTGGGTGGACTTCAGAGGGTTAATCAGAGAGGGACATTTGTATATATTGTCTCAGGTCTTGTAGACCTTCCACTATTCCAAATCCATGGGGGATTTGGGATCCAAAGTTTGAGACAATAAACAGATCTCATTTGAAGAGGGAGTAGTTTTTCTTTAATCCAATCTGGGATCCAGCATTCTTAAATGATTTGAGGATCAGGACAATCTATTGAGGGTTTGTATTACTATTATACCCCAGTCACCGTTTGCCCCCCTTTAACTTTAGTTTTATTTAGTTATTTTCATTGTTTTTCAAAAATAGGAACTCTAATTTTTAGTTTAGTATTACCTATTGAACTTGTTTTACTCTATTTTATTTTGCCTATGTAGTTGAGCTCATAAGTGTGTAGTTACTTTTGATAACAATAATTACCTATATTTTAATAACAATGCTTCTGTTTGAGAAGAAAATAATGATTGTTGTTTATACTGTTTATACATTGCTATTGTGTAAATATCTTTACGTCATTCATACCAACCGGTTTTAGAGTATGATACTACTTGATGCTTAATTTTCAAAGTAATTAGAGGGTTACATTAGGGGAGAGACAAACTTCTAATTTGGAGTTTGTGAAAAATATCTGGTACTCCACTTCAATGTATTATAAAGTAGGGTATTCATTTACTATTAAAAACTGAATATGAATAATTTCATAAACTACAATCTTTTTTATTAGAAGAATGTTGTTGTTTTGCTTTGATATTATGAAATGTACTTTCATGGTCTTGCGTCAAGTATTTTTGTTATAGGGATATAGTTTGTCTTCCTAATATTTTGGTTTTTGTATGTATGATAATCCTCAGAATTATGTATATGTTTGCAGTTTGCTTTTGTTACTTGTCAATAAAGGAAATCTGTTTTTTCATTTCTTCATCAACATTTTTGTTTTAAGTAGCAGCAGTTAGATTCAAATAAGTCTTTGTTTGGTAGTCATAATCCTATCATTGATTTAAACACAACATCAGTCTTTGCTATGGTGGTTCAAATTTCTTCATGATATATCATTGCTTCAGTTGTATAATGTTTGTTACCTACGGAGACCTGTCCAAATTTAAAAACACCCATAAGAATATGTGTTTAGTTATCATTGGTAGCATAGTGTTATAACATAAGTGTAATACAGTTGGCATGATCCTCACACCAAGCTCACCTTTGGTAACACAACAAGTGAGGAGATGCACTCTAACAAACTTCATAGGTGTGCATTTCTTCTGAGGCAAGAGAATTCAGCAGTGCATTTAGCAGTGTAGGAACACTTTTTTTTTTCTTGCATATTTATATAGCGCGAACTCGACCCGAAGGTATTGGAGTGCTTTACATAGCACCATATTTACATTACACATTCAGGCACGGGGAGATTAAGTGATTTGTCCAGAATCACACTTTTGTGTGTAGCTTTGTGTCTTTGAGGCACGCACTTCACAAGAAACGTGGTTAGAGCAGAATAGATTACTTGTCTCAAGGCACCAGTGGACTCTCATAAGACTTGCAATGGTGGCGGCCATCTTAAATTCATGGAGTACAAGTTTCTCATGTTTCAAAGTGCTCTTTTTTAGGCTGTCAAGATATGTTGTTGCTGTAACAGGACTGCTGTTGCCAGGACTGAACCCAAATGATCAATTTGAAGTTATCAAAGACTTTCTTCTTCAGAGAAGTACTCTGGGATAGACTTATAAGCAAGGACTTAGACTTTGATATTTTGATCATTGTTTTTAAGGAGTCATCCTTGTTCTAGGATATGAACTTTAACCTGCACTATTGTTCTAAACAAGATGACCAAGAAGGATCCTCAGTTGTAGAGGCTTGTGTATTTGTTCTTTAATCACAATTTGGTATTACGCGATTGACAAGGGTGGGAAGTGATTGTTTGTGGTTATAAAGGAAGGTTCAATACTAATGTGTATTCCTTATGTTACAGTTGAAGGACTTGTTAACTTCCTGTGTGTTGGGTCAGAAATATACTTTGTTGTTGCTAATGCTCACTTACTCACATATTGGTAATGCAGACATAGTTTGCTTAATTGCTTTCTTAGTTTTCAAAATGAAGCAGATTGCACTATAAAGTACTTGTTCTTTATTGCTGCTGATTTGCTAAATCACATTTTCATTTTAACGTTTAACAAGAGTTTATATTAGCATATCAGTTAAATCTTGTTTTATTACCCAAAGAAATGAAACTCTGGGCTTTTGTGTGTGCATTATTTACTTTAGCAAGGTTTGTGTTTTAAGCAGTTTTGGTTTTACTACTAAAGGATTGTTTTCTCTTTATGGTTTAAATCTTTTTATTGAAATAGATGTCAATCATTTAATACCAGCATAGGAGGGCAGTACAACCAACTGGGCCACGCAGGGCCCCAGTGCGATTGAATGATGTACGAAATTACAAAAGAGAACAATCTATAGAAACAAAAAGAGAAATACAGCCCCCTACCCCAACCCAAGAGGAGAAGAAAAGAGAAGGAGAAGGAATAGGATAGAGCTCACGCCCCTCCCCCACCCGCCCCAAATTCTGGCCTATCTGTATAGAAGTGGGACACTAGCTCGAGGGGTTAACCTCTAAAGTAGGATTGTTGGGCGCTGCCAAACGTAGAATGCGCAAGTAGCTCGGGCATGTTAATTCCCTAAAGTCTTGTGCCAATAGGGCCAGAAAAGGCTGCCATAATTCACTAAATCCTGAACCATTACCAGCCATGTTGAGTGAAATCTTTTCCATGTCTAGGATGTGCCACAGTCGATGGAGCCACCCAGTGTTTGTTGGAATACGTGTGGATTTCCAATGTGTGAGAATGTTTTGTGTGGCAGTGCCCAGCGCTAGCGCGATCTGTTTCCCTCTCCTGGTTTTCAAAGGATAGGTAAGTGGATTAGGAACACCCAGCAGCACATACTCCGGGAGCCGAGGGAGCTCCGTGTCTAAATACTTGTTGATTTAATCGAGAACCTGAGTCCAATAAGGGGTCAGATATTCACAATCCCATAATAGATGGACAAGCGTACCAACCCTCCCGCATCCTCTCCAGCAATCCGGGCTATGTGCTCTATCAAATTTGTGCATTCTCTCGGGGGTGTAATACCAGTAGTACGCTAGCTTAGTAAAGGTTTCAGTGAGGCCAATATGAGTCGCGGTGTGGCGCGCCCTATAACAGATCCCTTCCCATTCCTTACTAGTGAGATCGCGACCTAAATCCCTTTCTCATCAGGCCCGACCTGCATGAAAGGAATGAGTGGAGCGAGAGAGAAGCATTCTGTACAGGTCCAAAATTAACTTCTTGTCTGAGGAACGTGTGATCAGCCATCTCTCATACTGGGTGAGATGCCTATGGGACTGCAACCGAGTGTCAGGGTGTGAGGCCCAGTGCCGCAGCTGCAAATAGTGCAAGCGCTCAGATTCGGTGAGACCGTAATCTATGCTCGGCTGTGCGAAGGGCACAACACCGTGCGCGTCATACAGAGTACCTAACGCGCGGCAACCTGTTGTTCTCCAAAGAGGGAAGGAGTTCTCTCCCACCCCCGGGCCAAAATCAGGATTTTCAAAGAGAGGCGTAAGCGGAGAAGGGAAAGTCGTCAGTCCGTGTCTTCTGTTCGTCTGATCCCAAACCATCATAGTCGGGCGGGTCACATGGGAAGTGTAAAGGTTGGGAGGACGATGAGACTTCCGAAAGAAGGGGATCTTCATCAGGGTATGCTGTCGCACTGTCCTGGAAGAGCCAGTGTTTCTCGGACTCACTCCACTAAATGACGCAGCTGTGTAGCATTAAAATAAAGCATAAGATCTGGGATCCCCAGACCCACTTCATTAGGAGGAAGAAAACTGACCACCCACTTCATCCTGGGCTTGCGACCTTGCCAGATGAATTGAGAAAGTTCCTACTGCACCCGCTGGAGCCAGCCATTGGGTGGCAGTAGGGGAAGTGTTTGGAAAAGGTAGAGGAGTTTGGGGAGAATCCTCATTTTGACTGCAGCAATGTGCCCCAACCAAGAGATAGGGTTGTGTTTCCAGTGGCGCAGGTCCGTGCGAATGTGGGAGTGTAAGATGCTGTAGTTAACTGACCTCATTGCTGGTAGTGTAGGAGCTGGCCGGATTCCCAGATAGGGGTTCGTGTCCGTGGACCATTGTATGGAATGGCAAGCCTACAGTGCTGCCAGGCGATAGGGAAAGATTCAGAGCAGTTGATTTTGTGATGTTAACTTTGAACCCGGATGCCTTCCCACAGGAGTCCAGCTCCTCCAGAAAGGTGTCCAGAGCTGGTGCAGGGTCTGTCAGGGTGACTCGGACGTCGTCCGCATACAAGCTAATGGTATGAGTGTCAGTGCCGAAACTTATGCCCGTAATCTGTGGATGTTCCCGCACTCTCTGCGCCAGAGGCTCCATGTATAAGGCAAAGAGCAGAGGTGAGAGTGGGCACCCCTGTCTAGTGCCTCTGTGAATGCTAAAGGGATTAGAAGTATGACCATTTACCCGACCAAGGCCGAGGGGCCACAATAGCAATTGAGGATGCGGGTCCTCATCTTCTCCCGAAGCCAAAATGGATCAGCACTTGCTCCAAGTAGGGCCAGCGCACACGATTGAATGCCTTTTCGGCGTCAATGGTCAGGAGCATGTATTCTCCCGGAATGCGAGAGGCTTTTTCAATGAGACGGAGAACGCGCTTTGTGTTATCACTGGTCTGCCTTTGGGGTATAAAACCTGCCTGATCGGGGTCGATTATAACAGGCATAAAGGGGGCAAGGCGAGCCGCCAGGATACTGGTGTAGAGCTTGAGATCAATATTTAAAAGAGAAAGAGAAATGTGCCTGTATGCCCCGCAGAGTGTCTTATCCTTGCCGGGCTTATGAATGACCACTATAGCTGCCTCTAGCATAGAGGGAGGGATCGCCCCTGAAGACGCGAAGGAATTGAAAAGGCAAGTGAGAAGAGGAGTGAGCGTGGGAGAAAATTGCTTATAGAAAGCCGCCGAGTAGCCATCCGGGCCAGGAGATTTGGCCAGTTTTAAACAAGAGATGGCCGAGATAACTTCTTCTGGGCAAATTTCCCTCTCTATGTGTTCGGCCTGAGCCTGAGACAGGCTGGGAAGAGTAATCTGATCCAGATAAGCATCCATATCTTTCTGCTCTAGGTGCTGCACATCGTACAGTTGTGCATAAAAGTCACGGAACGTCTCGGCTATGTCAAAGTCTTCCGTGTGTAAACGGCCTACCTGATCTTTGATTTCCTGGACCCCTTCGCGCAACCGGGTCTCCCTCAGTTTGTGCGCTAGCAGCCGGCCGCACTTATCCCCGCCGACATAAAAAGAACGGTGCAGACATAGCTCTGCATATTCAGCTTTATCGCGATCTATGGCAGCCAACTGAGACCTAGCTGCCTTCAATTGATGCCATATGCGCGGAGCCCCAGTTCGTTGATGAATCAGTTCTAACTCACAAACTCTCTGGGTGAGGTCATCCCTCTTGCATCTGCGTTCCACATTGTCCGCAGAAGATATAGCAATAATTGATCCCCTGACCACTGCCTTCAGAGCCTCCCATCTAGTGGAGATAGACGTGTCAGAGTTGTCATAATGGAATAGGTAGTCATCGAGTGTGCGCTGAATCTGGGCCACGGTGTCTGCCCGATGTAGGAGTGAATGGCGAAAGCGCCAACGCCGGGTAGGCTGCCGGACGGGGGGCAGCGTCATAGTGAGGACTACAGGGGCATGGTCTGATAAAGCGGCAACTAGAATGTCTGAGGAGGTTGTGATGTCTCTAAGAGCCTTAGTGCCAAAAAAATAATCCAGCCTAGTGTAAGTCTTTTGTGCACCAGAGTAGTAAGAATATTCCTTGGAGTGCGGGTGGTAGTGTCTCCACAGGTCTATCAATCCCAGATCACATAGCCAAGCAAGCCCTGAGCGGGAGAGAGCACCTACCTGGCCATAGCGTTGCACTGACCTGTCCAGCTCATTATTAAGGACTAAATTGAGGTCCCCTTCCAGGAACAGCCTACGTTCAGAAGTTACTTTGACTGCGCTGCGAAATCTGATGCACTCAGTACAAATATCTGTTCTCACATGGATGTAAACTGTAACATTTTAATAAAATATGTTTTTAAAAAAAGAAGTGGCTGTGGCTTTGTGTAGTGCTTCATGGAGAAATCGCTCCTGTCCTTCGTTAGGGGCTTAAATGGAACCTATAATCCGTGTATGTCCCCCAATCAGAAACTGATAGGTGAGAAGTCTGCCTTTGATTTCGGCCTCCTTCTGTACTACTTTCCCCTGAAAAGCCCTTGAAATCAGAATCGCCACCCCTGCCAATATAGAGGAGCCAGAGGAGAAGAATTGTGTCGGAAAAGCACGTTTCCGGAGTATATGACAGTTTTTAACCAACAGATGCGTTTCCTGCAATAGGCATACGTCAGCCCCTGAGCTCTCCAGGTAAGCCAGAATCGCCCGGCGTTTGATGGGATTATTGAGCCCCCTCACATTAAGTGTGAGGACTTTAAGACAATGAGGAGGCATCTATAGTGGGGAATACAAGGCGTGGAAGAGCGTGCGTAACCTAGGGCAGGGTAGAACACACAGCTGCAGCAGTATAGGAAGGCCGGAGGACGTCCGCTGCCAGATCGGGATGCCAATGCCAGCAGTACTAGGAGAACCAGGGGGAGCGCAGGAGGGAGGAAAGAAGAGAGACAGCTCCTGGAAAAGATAGAGAAAGCCCCGGCAAAACAGGTGCCAAAACGAATCAAAAGTCCTGGTGACAGTCGGTCTTCCACGGAAGATGAGGTTAAACATTTACACTGGAGTTACGTGGCCAATCGCATCCCTCGTCCCCCCCCCCAGGCCACCCAAAGAGCAGAAAAGCTATGAAAAAGATACATGGCTCAGGCCTATGACGAGTCCTGCGACCTAGCAAGAGTCACTGGTAATGCCTCCAGGGTGTCCTGCTATCCCTTTGCGATCTCGTCATGGTCTGGGCGCCGCGGGCGGTTGGGGCAGCGCCTGCGTAGCTGCTGACTCTAACACGGCTGGGCATCGCCGGACCCCTGGTCCTGTGTGTCGCTGCCGTCATCCTCGTCCGGTAGTTCGATCCCTAAAACTGTGCTGGGCTCCGTCAGGAAGCGAAGTTGGTAGAGCTTGCCATCATACCGGAATATAAGATGGAATAGGTGGCCCCAGGAGTATGCAGTGTTGCGTTGTCGAAGAGCTGCAGTGATGGGGCGGAAGGTCTTACGTTTTTGAAGCATAAGGGTGGCGAGATCCTGGTAAAGAACTAGAGTCTGGTCCCTAAACGTGAATGGATGCTGCGTCCTGGCCTTCCGAAGAATGTCCTCTTTGGTGTGGAAATTGAGTACACAGACTAATATGTCCGCAGGCAGAGCGTTGTTGGAGCGGTGGGGGGGACCCACACGGTGTGCCCTGTCAATCTGGAGCTCAGTATCAAAGGGGTTACCTAGGATGTGATTGAACAGTTCACGCACAAACAGGAATATATTGCCCGCCTCATCAAGTGCGTCACTTTTGTCCTCCAAGGCCACCACCCGGTCCCCAATGCCATCCAGGTCTTTTCGGATGTCTTTAAGTTCCGCAGTGAGGTCCCGCTTCACAGTGTGTAGATCGTCTCGGAGGGCCAAGAGCAATGATTTCAGAAAGGCCCGCGTGACTGGTTCCTCTTTAGGACCACTCATATATGTCGAAGTAGTGTCAGTCTGTTTTGCGGAGTCCGACGGCATGCCCCCCTGTGGACGCGCGAAGGACTCCTGGAGGGACTTACTTTTCTTCCCCTGCGTGGAGGCCATAGTGCTGCCCAAGCGAGGAATGGACGTGAGAGAGGTTGTGGGCTGTATGCCACCGCGCTGCCTCGGCTGAGTACTTGGGATGCTTGGTAGGTCGCCAGAAAGTGTCCTTGTGGGAGAGGTTCGCCAAGCACGAAAGTCTCAGGGCCTGACAGATCCAAGCTGTGTAGATGACAAGGCCTCACCTCCCGCGCAAAGCTGCTGCCAAAGTCCTCAACTGGTGCTCGCAGTGCAGAGGCCCCTCACTGTTGCCGAGGCACGGGGGCCAGAGCACACCACCAAAGTCCATAAGGGTATAGTCACCAGCACAGGTGCCAGTCGCTCCAGAGTGATAAACCGCTGTGCTTGTTCTGGAAGGGGGTCGTGCAGTGAGCCCCCAGCCCACCACAAGACACACCCGAACCTAGCCGGGCCACGTCTGTGGTATGCTGGGCCCCACCCTCGGCGACCACTTCTACTAGCAGTCGCGCTCGTGCCCCCCTGTTAAGGCTATTAACTTAGGGCATGTGCGTGCAGCTCCCTTTAGAACGTGGGGCACAGGCCAAAATATCTCCACAGGGCGTCGCGGGTGGGCGGCGAGCTCCGCCAGCTGGAATGAAGGGCTCCACATGTAGCACGCTGCGATGCCATCCCAGGTACCCCCTTTCACCTCCAAAGCTCTCCAAGGCCGCATGGCGGGCCCGCAGATAGCTCAGGCAGGTAAGGACCTCCGCAGGCGACCCCACCGTCTGTTGGCTGAAATGCAGGCGGAGACAGTCTCGGGCAGCTCGCCAGGCGCGGTTACCGGTTGATGAGCAGACTCCTGCGTAACCGCCTCGCAGCTCTGAAGTCACCGCCGATGCTGGTCGCTGCTGCACGGATCAGCGGCTGGAACGCGAATCTCAGTGCCCCCGGGTGAGAGAGTGGGCCGAGGCACCTAACTCAAAGTCAATTGCCGCAGGTCTCCTCCGTAACTGCGCCGGCCCGGTGCAGTCCCAAACTGGAGGCCGCAGCTCCGCCTCCAGCCGCATGCCTCAATCTTGTGTGCAGCGTCCTCTGCTCTACACCACCGCCTGAGGGATGATCACCAGCAAAGTGGGGGCTGCCGACCCCAGCATGCAATCCCGGACAGGTTTCTGGCCTAGCACAGGCTGCAGCGGTACCAAGCCTGGTATATCCCCGGACGGCTAGAGGGAGAGACGCGAGGCCACGCCCCTTGTTTTCTCTTTAAAGCAAATTTTTGGGCACGTCACAAAGAAATTATTCTGGTATGTAAACAGTTTGCAATATTTTATGCTCTGAGAGACATGGAAACGCTGCTTTAACTTCATCTTACTCAGAATCAGTTCTAAATATTCCATTTAAAGTGTAATCTTGGGAAATGGCAACATAACTCATGCCTTCATCAAATACTTTTGGACTGATATTTATTAACGGAAAGTCTAAACTTTGCCCCTGAGATTTATGACTGGTTGCAGCATGTAACAAGCAAAATTGATTTGCTCTAATAAATCTCCTTCAACTATAAAAAAAAAGTGGACTTTTTTTTCCGTAAGATCAGTGTTGTCAAATGTTGCCACTACAAATTCAAAGATGTTATTAGGGATCTAAATAAATATGTAATATGACCGAAGACACCTTTTACAAGTTCCTTTTCAGTTTGAAAGCTTTTTGGAGCATAGTTTAGAACAAGCTTTCACGTTTTTGTAATATGTTTTAGAAATGGAATTGTCTAAAGCTTTGAGTTTATGCATTGATTATTTTGCCAGGGGTACAAGTAGTCTTTGAACATCTAAGATGTCTATGAAAGGTAATTGTGTTATGATTTGCAGCTCTATTGTTAACATTGTATCTTTTATAGTGGGAGGAGATTTTAACATGACTCTTGGAAAATAGTCGGCCAACAAAAGCATGGTTAGTTAAAAAAAAACATGCTTGCATTCATACGAAGGTATCACCTGAGAGATGTTTGGAGAGAAATTAACTGAAGTACCAGACAATCTGTGTACATTAGCCCCAGTTTAACAATAGCCACAAGACAATTTCTTGATGTCTAGAGATAAACGTCCAATCTGGAGGTATGCAATAGATTTGGCATTTTGTGAATATTTAATGGTATGCTGATGAAGAAGAAGGAAAATAAACTGGAATTGAAGAGACTGTCAGAGATTATTAACTCAAATTCAACCTTAATACATATGACATGCGACAAGTTTCAGCCTATTCTTTGGTGAATTTGTATCTTGATGGAAATAACTGATAGGGGTAAAGTATTCACTTAATTAGAAAGAGCTATCTCTTTTAAACAAATAAAACATCTAGAAAATCAGTAAAACTAATCATGAACATAGGTAGTTATTACATGCTTGCACTTATCAGTAAGAATTATATTAGTAAGGTAATGAAGAGGAAAAACTGTTAGTGCTGTAAGCTAAGATAGATCAGTCAAGAAATTAGAATGATAGAAGGGAAGAACCAAGTCATAAACAAATTAGTATGGGAGCAGGATGAAGCATTTGCAGTTTTCAACAACTTTATAGTAAATTGTATACGGAAACCTGATCCGAATAAAGACGACATGCGTACATTTCACAGGGTGTGTCACTACCATGCGTTGTTACCTCACAATTTGAGATTTTGTAACGTTCAATAGAAAAAATAGGTTGCAAAAACCAATAAGGAATTGCCAGTGGCAAAGTTAATGAGTCCAGATGGAATGGGTACTGAAAAATACAAAATATTCATTAAATCATTATGTTATGTTATGTTATGTTATATCATGTCATGGCATGCGTATGTGTGTAGTCACAACTCACCCGGGATGGTATCCCATTGCTAAAGAAGGAGTTGTGTAGGCCAAACCAGGATGGAGGCTAGGTGAAGTACCAGGTCTTCAGTTTCTTGCAGAATTCAAGAACTGAGAAGGTGGCTCTAATGTTCATGGGCATGTTATTCCAGGTTTTAGGAGTGAGGAAAAAGAAGGCACCACCGCCGGATCTGGTTCTGCATATGCTGGGGGCAGATGCAAGTAGGAGTCTGGCTGAGCAGAGTTGTCTGGTAGATATGCGAAGTTTATGTAGTTGTTGAGGTGCATAAGGCCAATAATATGTAAAGCTTTGTGTGTGTAAAGAGATTGAATAGTGCTTGTTTGTGGATAGGGAGCTAGTGGAGGTCTTTGAGGGAGTTCCTCGAGGTGCAGGGTGATGTGAGTGCGGGCCGGGAGGTTGAGGGTGAGCCTGTCCACTGGGTTGTGTATGGTCTGGAGGCTTCTGGTCAGTTGAGCGTTGATTCCAGCATAGACTGCGTTGCCATAGTCCAGCTTGGTGTGGTGAGGTCTTTAGTGACGGTTCTGCAAGTATTGTTGGGGAGCCATTTGAAGAGCGTCTTGAGTGTGTGTAAGTAGGAGATGGAGACTGAGTTCCCTAGGCCAGTCAAAGAAAGTTGCTTGTCGATTACTATTCTGTGGTTATTTGCAAGAGCTGCCGGGAGGGGTGTGAATCCAAAGTTGAGTCCCAGAGTGAGTTGCCTTTGCTGAAGATTACAACTCCCTTCTTGTCTGTGTTGAATTTGAGGTAGTTGGTTTTCATCCATCTGGCAACTTCAGTCATGCAGGTGGAGAAATTGGTCCGGGTGTTTGGTGTCTTGTTGGAGAGGGGAAGAATGAGCTGTATGTTATTAAGGTAGAATATGATGTTGGTTCCATAGGTGCGGATGATGATGGCAAGTGGGGTGATGTAGGCATTGAACAGGGAGGGGCAGAGTGAGGATCCTTGTGGAAAACCATAGATGAGGTTGATGGCATCCAAAGTGAAGGGGGCCAGGCTGACTGGCTGGGTGTGGCCTTTCAGGAAGTAGCAAATCCCGCAAAGTGCAAGTCCTTTGATGCTGGCTTTATGCAGTCTTTGGATAAGGATAGCTTGAGAGACAGTGTTGAAGGCTGTGGAAAGGTCCAGTAGGATTAGGGCCATGGGTTATTATCACCATTAGCCTAAGTATAAAAAATATCACCACTCTTGGAAAGAAAGAATGTTATGCTGTTTTTTAGAAAGTAAATACAAATCCAAAACAATGTGATTCATATAGACAAATAACACTTCTCAGTCAAGATTATAAGAGCATTACAGAAATGTTAGCACATTGATTAGCCATGAAAGCTGTGAGTGTGGTGGGCCGAGACCAAATAGGCTTTACACCAAGCAGATAATTAGCACAGACCCATTTTTTCATCAAGGCAATTTCTTATCTGTCACAGAAAAATGTAATCCACTCTGATTGCTTTTGAATGCAGAAAAAGGTATTCCACCTGGTAAACTGGGAGTTTTTATGGGAAGTGCTTAAAATATTAAAGACACCTTACCTGTTCATTATGACATTTCACAAGCAATACAGGAACATAGATAAGGCTGCAAATGAATGACATGCAGAAACTGTCAACTGTCCACCACAGGACTAGAAAGAGGTACCCTCTTTCTCCATTGTTATTCACGTTATATATTTAGCCATTGGTACTCAAACCTAGGACTGAGAGCACAGCAGGGAACTGCTTTCCACAGGATTGTAAGATTAAATTATATGCATATGAAGTAGCACTATACTTATATACTTATGTATAAATATATACCATGTCCTTATATTATTCAAGCATTCTCACAAGTTTCAGGGTGACTGTGCGCCACATAGGTATATCCCAAGGTCAGTTCTTACCCCCAAGGGCAACCACTGGCAGGGGGGAGAAGGCTCAAAATGTCCCCCTGCAAGCAGGTACAGCCACTCACTTGATCTCCCTGTCCCCCTTTGGAATGCAGGCTGGCTGCGAAAAGAACAGTGAAAGGCAGACCAGAAGCTTAAAGAAACGGTCTACCCCTCACTAATGTGCTGTACCCAGGGCAGCAGCGAGTTCAAGGCAGTGCATTCATTGTTATACAGTACAGTGACCTAGTATGTGCCCGGCATGCCCAGTTACAGGTGCAATGTGGCACAAACCAGGGCAGTGTGCCATGTCAGTGATATGGGCCAAAGAAAACATCCTTCCACCCGCTGTAGGACGCATTATACAAAAGTAGAGGTGAACACATGCAGTTCGGTAAAAAACTTTTTTTTTGTTAGTGGTTTGAAAGATCTGATGTGCAGTCCAGACTCAAACATTATGGAATATCTAATGTAACCCCACCCTGTCACAAATGACAGTGTAAGGCTCGCACAAACCATGTTTGCCAGCCAAACTGTGACGGTTTTTGTGAACTCAGCAGCTGCAGGTGCCTGCAATAAAAGAGGAAAACATCACTCCTGTTAAATCAAATACATTTCAAAGGAGCTGGGACAACACACATCGGTAGTATTCAACGTGTCACATGAAAGTGTGAAGTGACAGAGTGCAAAGCAAACACAGCAGGCAGACCCGAAAAAACAAACAAAAGCACTTCGGAATGAATACCCTGCAAATGAATAGTTACACTGGGAAGCTAATATAAGTTTGACAATTATCTATAAAGGAGTAGTTTGAATGTTTGCATATCAATTTAGAGCCCTGGACTTTGCAAAGTGTGCTGCCATGGTGGATACATTTTGTAGTGGTGATAAAAACAGGGCAAGCTCCTTTGCAACGTTTTTGCTTTGTTTGCACTACGGAACGGGACAAACATGTATTGATTATAAATAATTTTATTGGACATTTTAAGCCCAATACTCTTCATTCGTGAACCACCCTATTCTTGAAACAATTACACGGAAACTTGTTTTGCACTGTTTTTCCTACAGATCTGATACCAATGCACAAACTAATGATTTTGCTTGAATTCAAATTTTGACTGTAAAAAATTGTAAGCAGGAGAACATATTTATATCTCAATTATGTAAACTCAATAGACATTTTGTAAAACATGTTTATTTTTAACATTCCCTACTTAACAATTCGAAAAAATGGTGCAAATTCATGGTCCTTATTGTTTGTTGTCAACTTTCAATAATACAGCACCTGGAAACATGATCATGCCTCTGGTGAAGTCATGCAATTCATCACCTACTTACTTTCTCTAAACTGTTGTAAGGAACAGTAGCTTCTTGTTCTGTCCAAACAGCAGTCTCCATTTTATATTCAACTGGTCATACGAAGACTGAGAAAAGGTGTATTGCTTCTTTTGTGGAGCATTCAACCATGCAGTGCTATAGGTCTGGTTTAAAGTTCTCTGTTAATGGAAAAAGCTTAAAATCTGGAGGGAAATGCTGAATATTATACAACTTGTCTTGGCTCACACAATGACTATAAGGGAGGAAATCCTACCTGTAGTGCAACCCCTTTCTAATTGATAACAAACGTATTCGGTTTAAATCTTAGCACTTGTGTTTCAAAGAGAAACAGATTTTGTCTGGTCAGTCGAAGAAAAAGCATATATTTGTCAACGTTGCCCTGCTTCCTAAATGTATGACTGGAAGACCTCACCCAACTGATGCCCTAATTCAGTCAAGAACATGAATTAATGTATGCTATATCTTCAATTTCTTTGCAGTCAAATGCTGTTAAAGACCCACATTTGTTAACCCTCCTTAAGCCATAACAATATCACCAGATGACACTGGGAGACATGTTGGGCTAACAGGACAAGGGATGTGAGGGCACAAGGGACCATTGGCAGAGTCTACTGCAGTCCCTATTCAAGATTGCAGAGGAGAGGAAGCAAGCCACCATCGTCCAGAAGTGTACCACCAATATATCTCTTTCCCCTTACCTCCTGACAGCAACCTGTGGATCATAGTGAATGGTTAAAGAGGTGAAAAATGACAGGGTCAGTCAAGGAGAGGTCAGAGTATCCACACTTCTGGCTATTTCCAATAATTGCTGAAGTAGAAGATAGAAGAGTGTTGCTGTAGTTGATCTCCACAGTGAGGCAAAACACCTGCAAAGACATACTAGTCCAGCTCAGATGCTCTACTCTCGAGTTGTCAAGCAGCAATGTACACCAGTCTGAGGGACAAAAGATGTTCCTTCACATGCAGCTCAGTTCAAAGAGCAAAGTCTGATAGAGTCCTGTAGCTGCCCCAAGGTCATACACATCATGGTCACCAGATTGTCTTATGATCCACTACAGCATGGTGATGTTGGAAGAATTCCTTCTCGCTTGGTGTTACCAGAGGCCATGAATGAAGGCCATGTGCTAGCTCCAAGCCGGCTCTAAACCAGGCTCTGTTCCACCCAGTCCTGATGAGCACAGCCTACACCCAAGTGCAGTAGGTCATGGAAACATGGCCTAGCCATGTGCAAAATCCTCAAGACTCTGTACACAGGCACCATCCCACCAATCAGTAGCACTTAGCCTGCTGTGATGTATAGTCTCCTTAGAGTGCAGGGCCTGACATACACACACACATGCACACAAACACACACATACATCACAGAGCTGAGAACTGGCATTCTCGTCACAGATTGCTTGTAGTATATATATATTTATTTCATTCAATTAAAATCACATATGGCTCCCATCCAGCGTGTTCCAGACTCTAGAGACCTTTTTTATGAAAAACACAAACACGAAAAAATGGGGACACATATAGCTATACTACCTCATAATGCGGTAAACAGTGAAGTAATACTATTCTTTGATTTCCAGGAATAAGAAAGATCACACAATAAATTCAATAAACCATCCCGTTTTATACTGAAATTGATTGTTACTTTCTTATTGTATAAAACTAAGTTTTTTAAAATTCATAGCATTGTCCTATCATATTCAAAGAACCCATGATAAAGTGCCACAAACCACATGCATTTTCTGTTTGGTTACCTTTATCAGCTCATTAAGATAAGCCTCCCATGCTAATTTGCTCCCTCAAAAATAAAACTACCCATAAACTGCCAACATTTAAATTTGACATATCCACTAAAGTGATACAAATACAAAAATATACAAAACTACTGTATGTACAAAACACGTCTTATGCATATTACTGTTAGTCCAACTCTAGAGTGTCAAGTATTTAATTGTACTTGTAAATCCAATTCAACTTATATTTTATCACTGTGTCCCTACAATGTAAATCTCATATGACTATCTATGAACCCTCAGCAGCAGATCTGTAGGACAGAATATCCTGATCCTACTACCTCCTAAGCACCTACTCATAATGTGCTTCACTTATTTGCATTGTAAAGTTTCAAATTGTCTGTTATCACGTAGCTGTCTGCGACTCACTGTCGTCTTTCAATATGTGCATATTTTACCATTTTGTATATCTAATTATAAATCCAGATATGTGATTCTCTCATAAGTAAACATAAAAGTAAATTTCAGATTTGAGGAATTCTCAGTAAGTTGTCTAATAAATGATCTTGTCAATTTTTTTATCCACTTCCGGATTAGCTAAAGATCAGCAATGCCCCTATACCAAATCACTGCATTCTGCATGCATTTTTCATTCTCTCTGACTGAACTTGTTGATGTTCCTACTGTCCCATCATAATATTTGCATAATTACGTAGCAAACGTCCCTATGGCAGTGCCAGAGGAAGAGAAAGTCCCGGAACAGAATGCAAAATGTTATCAATTCTAATCAGATCTCATTATGTTCTACATCATGTATTGATCTAGATCATAAAAAGTGTTAGGGCCTCATTTATGAGGAAGTCACGCGTGCAGTCAGCAAGTCACCTTGCTGTGATGCACTGTGTGACAGTGGAAGGGCAGGAGTGTGCATCATTTAAGTCAATAGGGCACATTCCTGTCCTTTCCCTTGTGCTGGTATCCTTTTGCCAGCCTAGCGCCAATGTATGCACCCATGCCTCATGGTGCAAGGGTGCCTGCATTGTAAGCAGAATTGTTTTTATTGAGGAAGGGACATCTTCCTGCACAAAACCAATCCTGGGAGGCATATTCCTCTTTCTGTGTGTGCTGCAGAATGCAACAGACATAGAAAGAGGAAGAAACAGGGAGAAATAGAGATATTTCTCCTTGTTACGCCTCCCCAGGGAACGTGTATGGTTTTGGTGCATCCCCAGGTTTACAAGTTCTTGTAAATCTGGGGATGTGTGGAAATCCTTGGGAGTTGCATGTGAACACCCACGCAAAGCCCATGGAACGCCTACCCAGGGCAGAGTAACGCAATGCAGCGATTTGCGCTTCATTGCATTACTCCAATTTTTGAAGTCACACAAAGCCACGCAAAGTGGCTTTGCTTGGCTTAAAAAATCAGACTTAGAGGTTTGCGTCATGCATGTACCCTTTTGCATGGTAAAAACTTGACGCAACCCACCCTTAAATTAGGCCCTCAGGGGCCCGTTTATGAGATATGTAACCCATTGCAGTGCAGCAATTCACCTTGCTGCACTGCACTGCATGACCGGGAAATTGCAGGAATGCACTTTATTTAATGGAATATGGCACATTCCTGTCCTTTTCCCCTGCGCTGGTGCACAATGAGCTGCTTATCGCCAATGCAGGCACCCTTGCACCATGGTGCAAGGGTGCTTGATTTGCATAAAAGATTGTTTTTGAGCAGGAAGGGGCATTTTCCTGCACAACAACAATCCTGGGAGGAATATTCCTCTTTCTGTGTGTGCGGTAGAATGCAGCAGGCATAGAAAGAGGAAGAAACAGGGAGAAATAGAGATATTTCCCCTCATTATGCCTCCCCTGGGAAGGTGTAAGATTTTGGCCTACTCCAAGGTTTACACATTCTTGTAAATCTGGGGATGCATCAAAATCCATGTGAGTTGTGTGGGAACACCCATGTAATTCCCATAGGTACCATCCGAGAGCAGAGTAACTCAAAGCAGAGATTTGCACTGCATTGCGCTACTCCAGATTTTTGAAGCCGCTCAGAGTCAGGCAAAGTGACTTTGCATGACTTAAAAAATCTGACTTTAGGTTTGCGTTGTTCTTGTATCGTGTTGCGCAGTTCAAGAGCGTTGCAAACGGGGTCATAAATAGGCCCCTCAGTGTTTACATGCCTTCAGGACCCCCTCATACCCAGTGCTATTATATAAAGAGCACACCTCCATTGTGACTATTAAATAATTTTTCCAGCTGTGGTATTTCCAAAGTTTCAATAACAAATCATTACTTTTCTATGCAAAAGAGAGGTCTAGAGGTGTATTTGTGTATTTTAGGAACAAAACAGATTACTGTTATCCTGGAATTATCAATTATCTTGTATTCACAGTCTTTTTGTTCTGTTATTATCCTGCACTAGTAGTCATTTAACCATACATGCTATTTAAAAATCATGTCTCAATAGTTTTTAAATGTATATTGTTAATAGCACATTCTATTTAACTTACAGAATGCCTCTGGTTTATAGGATGCTTTGGTAATTATGGCTATATTAAAAAAATTAGGGTAGGAAGACGATGGCCGCAGCCTAGTGCGGCTCCCGTGTCCATAGCCCACTTCCGCACTTATCCTGGCATTAATCCTGGCGAAAATCAGTCACACACACCCGGAGGCGACACCTGAGGGATAGGGGCATCGCCTGAGATGGTTATCAGCTGGTGGTGGACGTGGCGGCCGACGGACTCGGGACTACGTATATGAGGCCTGCGGGAGGAGCCGGAGCCGGGGCCTTGCGTGGCAGCCTGCTTGCCCGGAAGAGTTAACGCCGGCGCGGTCGCGCTCCTGCGACTGGAGACATCGGAGACCTGGGGCGGGGGCGCAACGGCCGGCTCAATATGGAGGGCTGCTGGTGAGAGCTCGACGGCGCTCTGTGGGACCCTGAGTGGTGCAGCGAGAAGGGTCCCGGGCGGCCCGTGGCCGCATCACCCCTGGCAGGAGGACTCAGGTGGTGGCGGTGTCCCGAGAAGGGGCCATCTGGCAGCGTTGTAGCGTTGCACTGGAGGGTTCTTGCCCCCCCTCCCCCCCCACTCGTGGACAAAAAAGCCTGCTTTGAGAGGCGCCGGGGCTCAGTATTGTGGCACAGGAGCTGTGGGACGGCGCATTCGGCGTCGCGACCCCTCTGCCGGCTTGGACGCCTTGGAGAGGCGCTAGGACTTCTTTGAGGCATCGGCCCCTGCCGTGGTGCTTTGAAAGCGGCGCCGGAGAAACCCTGCCTTGGCCCTTAAGGTGGATGCTGTGCAGTGAGGGCCCCCACGACGGATCAGGTCAGACTATACCAGGGGCTAGCATCTTGGGGAGTGCTTTGGATATCTGGAGGCGGAGGCGGGACGCCAGTGAAACTGACAGGCCGCGCGTGGGTGACCTCGTGGCAGGCGGCGGCGATTGCTGTGGCCCGGCTGCGCATCGCCCCCCCCCCTTCTGGAGTTCCGAGTTGGTGAGGGGCACGATCGCCCGCAGTGGCCATTATGGGAGGCAAGGGGCAGCGTGGGGGGCCGCACACCAAACATGAGAAATTCGCATACCAGAAGGACCGAATTGACTCACCCCCCCCCCGACAAGCCTAAGGAAATCACCCTTCATGATGTAATGGCCACACTAACCCAGATGCAGGTATCAATAGGGACCATCTCGACGGACATCACGCTGCTGAGGGCCGATGTGTCTAAAATGAGTACGAGACTGTCGGAGGTGGAAACGACTGCGGCGACTCTAACCAGCGATGCGGCGGAGTTCAAAAAGAAGATACAGACACTGGAGCTGGTCCAAAAACAGCTGCTGGAGAAGCTTGATGACCAGGAAGGACGGTCTAGAAGGAATAATGTACGCGTGGTGGGTGTGCCAGAGAGCGAGCGGGGGCCGGCTCTGGACCTTTTCATAGAGAACCTCATCACGGACCAGCTGCAGCCGCGCGGGCTATCAAAATTTTTCTCGGTGGAAAGAGCGCATCGAGTGCCCGGAGGTAGGCCTAGACCAGGGGCCCCCCCGCGACCGATCCTGGCGCGTATATTTAACTTCCGTGACAGAGACGCTATCCTGCAGGCAGCGCGTACCGCCCCCCCGCTGAAGGTGGACAACTGTACAGTGACGCTATATCCGGATTATACTACAGCAGTGATGAAGCAGCGTCGCGATTTCATGTCCATAAAAAAGGAGCTGCGCACCCGTGAACTAAAGTATGCGATGCTATATCCAGCGAGATTGCGGGTGGAGGCGGAGGGGCGCACATGGTTCTTTAACACACCGGCGGAGGCTGCGGAGTGGTTGGAGGGGTGGCGCCCGGCGAGGGACGTTAGCCGTGGAGGACGAGACCATAAACAGCATTCTAGACCCTCCGGGGCTCCGGAGGGCGCTGGCTCGGGGGACCAGGAGTGCGCACCGCTGGAATGACTTCAAGGGGACATATTGGACTGCCAAGCGGTATTGGGGGTGAGGGGTGGGGGGGAATCCCTGCGGCCGCGAGCGTGGGGCTTCCATCAGGACTATGGCTGACTGACTTTTTAGAGGTCATTAATAACTGGTATTTCGCATTGACCCACATTTGGTGAAGGGTGAGGGCGGTTGGCCGGGAGCAGCTCATCCCCTATACGCAAGTACCAAGTTATGGGAACTAAGCGCTCTGCTAAGTTGGGGTGGCGGGTAGTTCGAAATCCGCTGGGCAGGGTAGCAGGGAGGGGGGTGGTGGAATGGGGGCAACAGATGGGTGTTGTTTCATGTTTTGTTTTTTTGTTTTCAGGTTACACGTTGGCGATTGATGCATGCTATGTTTGTTATGGGACATTGGATGTGTGTACATTTCATGCAATTTCGTATTACACTGTATGGAGACAAGAGCGCAAATGCCCACTTTAGAAGTTCATACTAGCTCAGAAGTGGGGAGTCCACATTCGCCCAGCCCTGTGTTTAAAGTCCTGTCCTGGAATGTGAATGGCTTAGGTGATAAAATCAAACGAGGGCTGGTCTTACAATATATCAAGCGTAAGGGGCCAGCAGTGGCACTCCTGCAGGAAACGCACCTGGTGGGTACGTCTACAAAGGCACTGGATAGATGGGGCTATAAAATGGCTGTACATTCTGAATATACGTCGGGCTCGCGTGGGGTGGGCATACTAGTCAATAAACGTTTCCCACTAATCATTGTCGATTCACACAGGGGAGATTGCGGACGATTTGCGGCGGTGACCTGCCAATGGGAGGGAACCATATATAATTTAGTAACAGTGTACGTCCCCCTTACACTCCATCAGGCTACTTTTCAGGCATTGGGAGAGTTTATACTGACGCTGCCGCAAGGGGAACTAATAATAGGCGGGGACTTTAACGAGACGATGGATCCGGCAATAGACAGGCTCCCCGCCAGGGATCCTGGCAGTACTACCCCCAAGCTGCTTGAATTTATGGAGGCGCTGGGCCTCATAGATACCTGGAGAGCCCACTACCCAGAGGAACGGCAGTACACTTTCCACTCAGGGGTGCACAACAGCCTCTCCCGAATAGACTATGTCTTTTCGCCGGCGACAGGGTTGAGGGGGGTCACAGAAGTGGCGCATCTGCCCAGGGGCATTTCAGATCACTCCCCAGTCCTCATCACATATGCCACCTTCACCCCACAGAGACGTAGGGTTTTCCCGATTCACCCTGGATACCTCAAAATTCCCAAAATTAACAAAGCTCTTCTTGTAGCAACAAAGCGGTATTTCACAGAAAATAAAGACTCAGTGACTAGCCCAACGACATTGTGGGAGGCGTACAAAACGGTCCTTCGGGCGCAGGCCATCTCCATAGTGGCCGATCACAAGAAAAACTAGCAAAGCGAAATACGCGCCCTTGAACATGGGGTGGCGAGGGCCGAAGCTGACCACGCAGCGGAAATTGGGCATGACACTACACATAGATTACTTATGGCTCAACAAGAATACAAGTCCTATGTTTGGGAGGCGGCAAAAAACAGACACGCTACAACGCAACATACGATCTACGAACTAGGGGATAAAGCAGGTAGACTGTTAGCCTGGCTGGAGAAAAAGGAGCGTGCGGCCCGATGGGTAGCACGGATACAGTTAGAAACTGGTGGTTTTACGTCTGAGCCTCAGCGTATTGCAGAGGCCCTGTCGAAGCATTACAAAAAGATCTATACTCCGGAGGCCACATCCACTGTTACGGATAATTTGGCGTTCCTCAGAGATATAGCCATGCCCACATTGGCCCCGTCCGAGATGGAGGTCTTAGAAAAAGACCTGACCGCGGGGGAAATTGCACTTGCAATCGCCTCCCTCCGTGCTGGAAAGGCGATGGGGCCTAATGGAATTCCAGTGGAGTTCTATAAGAAAGCCGCAACTTACGTCATACCTCATCTATTGGGCATGTACACGGACAGCTTGAAGAACGGGATACTACCCCGGGATCAGAGAATGGCCACCATAATAGCCATCCCCAAGCCTAATAAACCGCCACATGAGTGCGCCTCCTATCGCCCGATTTCACTCCTGAACGCTGAGGCAAAGATTCTAGCAAAAGTCTTGGCTACGAGACTACAGCCACACCTCGCCACTGTTATACACCCGGATCAATCTGGGTTAATGCCCAATCGAAATACAGCCCTTAACCTGCGACGGCTTCACGGCGTCCTGGCGCACCGTTCCTCGATAGAGGAGGACGCGGTCATTCTCTCCCTGGACGCGCGGATGGCGTTTGACTTGGTGGAATGGCCTTTCCTCTTTGCTGTTCTTCGCCACCTGGGCTTTGGCCCCAAAATCTGCGCTTGGATCAAACTCCTATATACCAGGCCTATGGCGCAGGTGGTCGTAAACGGGCATATCTCGAGTGCCTTCCCACTGGGGTGGGGGACGCGACAGGGTTGCCCCCTCTCCCCACTTCTTTTTGCCCTGGTCCTAGAGCCTCTGGCGGCCTGGGTGCGGCAGGACCCGGTCATCCGTGGCCTAAAGTGGACGATGGGATGGGAGGACCGTATCTCTTTATATGCGGATGACGTCCTTCTATATTTGGCATCGCCAGCGCGCTCGATACGTTGCCTCCTGGACATCTGTGCGTCGTACGGGCGGGTGTCCGGCTACGTGATAAACTGGGAAAAATCCTATCTGTATGTGCTCCGGGGCTCCCCGCCACAGCTCCCCAAGGGGTGTGCAATTCGGGTGGCAGATGAAGGTTTCAAGTACCTAGGAATATATGTGACAGCGGACAAAGCGAAATTTGTCGCCGAAAATCTAACTCAACCCCTGGTCCGGTTTCGGCACGACGTTAAGCATTGGCGATCGCTGCCTCTGACACTGCTGGGACGCGCGGCCCTTTTTAAAATGATGGCGCTTCCCAGATTTCTTTACCTACTCCAGAATACGCCCTTTCCGGTTGCTCCTACATACTTTACGGCCATAAACGCAGAGGTGACTAGCTTACTGTGGGAAGATAAGACGCCACGGATAGCGCTTCATAAGCTGACCAGAGGATGGTACGACGGAGGTATCGCCCTCCCTAATATTAAGATATACTACTGGGCATCACTGTTTATGGTAATCAACCAGTGGCTGCACGCGCCGGGGAATAATCCGGCTTATCGTATGGATCGTCAACTGCTAGGGACTGGAGGGGTTATGGGGGCGCTCTATAACCACACTCGGAAACGCGGCCCTACAGGCCCGACGGCGCATACCCTACGGGTGTGGTTCGAGGCGCAGCGCGCGCTTGGCTGGGAGGGTAGGATAACTCAGGCCACACCGCTCTGGGACTCGAAACAGTTGGGAGTGCTGCGTACTACCAAGGGGTTTCAAAAATGGGATCTGATTGGAATCTCGAGGGTTGGTGATCTATGGAAAAAGGAGGACATGGTCACGTTTGCCCACCTGCAAGCGGAATATGATCTGGCAGATACTGAGAATTTTCGCTATTTGCAAATCAGGCACGCACTCCGGGCGGTAATCTCGCCTGGGACCCGGCTGGCGGAGTCTTCGCCTCTGGAAGATAGACTCCTCATGGAACATCTGACTAAGAGGGCTACGTCCCTGACCTATCGGAAGGTAATAAATAATCAACCAGATCCGTTTTTAGCCCTTAAGGCCAAATGGGAGCTAGAACTGGGAACGTTTGACGAGACAGACTGGCAGGCGGCACTTTCCTCCCCTAGGGAGGTGGGGATTTCATCCAAGCTGAAGCTGGTCCAATTAAAGATTCTGCACCGCACATATTATACATGCACACTTCTGTATAAACTTAAACGGGCGGACTCCCCGCTTTGTCTTAGACAATGTGGTGCGGACGGTAGTCTCTTCCACACTCTGTGGGAGTGCCCTGTCATAGCCCAGTACTGGAAGGCGATCCTGCGCACACTCTCCCAGGTGACAAAAGTCGCAACATTTCCGGAGCCGAGGAGGTCTCCTCAATGTGTGGGAACCTACAGACCTTAGCCGCATGGCGCAACTCTGGGTGACGCTGGGACTACTACTGGCAAAACGCAACATAGCTCAAAAATGGGGATCCAGGCAGCCCCCTACCCTTTCTCAGTGGTGTAAGGATATGGATACCACAATGATTGTGGAAAAAACTGTGTACATTCATCGCGGCTGTCCCAAAAAGTGGGCTCAGGTATGGGGAGGGTGGAATACGTATAGAGGGAATATATGTGAACCCCCACGTGAAACCTCAGAGTCGGACTTAAGTGACTGATACTAAACCGTTGACAAACGGATGGTTTGAGAATTGTTGGTATAATCCGGGATGCAACTGATGGCCAGTGCGATGCCCCACGTGACAGCTGTGTTGCTTAATTGTGGAGTTGCTCTCTGAATGTCTGTGCACGCTCCAATGGTCGAACTGTTGATATACTCAATGCCAATGTACGTTGATTTGTGTTGACATTTTCAATAAAAAGATTTTCAAAAAAAGAAAAAAAAAAAATTATGGCTATATTCCTGCCATTATTAGAGGTATTAGTTACTAATGTGCTTTCCCTGTGAAATATGTCACTGGTGTCAAATTGCTGATTTTGCATATATTTTGAATTTCACTTTCAGTCCAGTGTTCGTTAGCCTTACAGCCCGCCACAGTAGGGGTCTATAACAGAAAATAATGGCCCACTCCAGCATTCAGCGACGACCTTTAACAACAGGACTTTAATATCAGTATAGCCCAGCCTCGGAGGGCAATAAGGCTATTAGAACATTCCACGACAAGAGAGCAGACTGTTATAACAAATAAAACAAAGTCCTCACTGAGCCCGAGGGGGTTTAACCCTTTCGATGCGCATGACGGAGCGGTTCCGTCATGCGCATCGGTCGCGCTGTGCGTATGACGGAACCGCTCCGTCACGGCCCCGCCCGCGCAACGAACCTTCAGCACGACGCGGTAATCCGCGCCGCGCTGAAGGGGTCAAGAGCTGTGAACGACAAACACTGGAATGTTGGAACTCCAGGCTTTTACTAACAATTAGAAGCAAGGAGCACTCCATTGTCTTCAATGGACCTCCCAACATTCCAATGTTCTAATATAATCTGTGGCAGTATTCAATTCATTCAGAACCACCCTACACTCTCTACAATCTATTGTTCTGTTCTTATATTCTTCCCTCATGCTCCAGTTCATATGGGTCATGAAAAGTTTCTACAGCAATTCCACAACTCATCGGAAGGATTTTCCTTACCAACCTCCCAGATTGATGTTATATATACTGTGGGAATCAGTATAGTCCGTGCAAATTGTCATCAATATTACTTCTATATTTGGAAATAAACCCTATAGAGGTAGTCAATCATTATAAATGTATCACAAGTTATTCCTCCGAAAGTTCTGAAATCCAGTAAGTAGAGACAGGCTACACATATTTGGAAACAACAAAATAATAGAAACTCATAGCGGACTAATAAAAGAGGTAACTTACACTTGTGAGTGATTTTTACCTGTAATTTACTCATATACTTGTGAGTATCTTTACTGCTTTGGGCACAAAATCTGCATGTAAAGTTCCTGTAAAATGTAGACTCACATGTCTCTAGCCTCTGAAAAAAGGGGTGGATCCTATCCGACGAGTGTAAGTTACTACTGCCCAAAAAGAAAAACAATAGTAAGTTGAGCACCGCAGATGACTAACCACTGATACTGCAACACCCTCCAAACAATGGAGGTATGGACTTAAAATACAACACCATGGGAAATAATGTTGCATTCAATTAAATTATTTCAAATCATTAAAAATATAAGTAAATGTAATTCAATGTAAAAAATATGAAAACAAAAAATACTTATTAAATTATAAAATATTTGAACCTTTTTGTATTAAAACATTAATGTTAGATTACATTTTAATAAAATATAATTACATTAATTTAATTTAATTTGATACACCCTTCAAAATAATTATTAGTGCATAATATTTCAGTTTTACTTTAGATGGAAGTTAATTATTTAATTTATAATTAACCTTGAGAAAATAATTTGTATTCAATTTAATAAATTTAAATCAATTTCATTTTAAATAAATATATCAAATACATTTACATGAATATTTTACATAAAATATACTTTGAATAATGTTTTCCAAATTTTATAAACATTTAGAAAACTTTCGACACTATACCGTACAGAGATCTCCACCACCAGGATGGAGACCTCCCTATATTATAGTATTGGGAACTTTTGCCTCACCAGTGTGGAGATCTCCCATAGTAAAGTACACTTTACCGTATGGAGATCTCTGGCCAGACTGCAAGATCTACCTTCTTCTTATATGGTCAAATCATTTCACAAAACACCGTACACTCCACTGAGCATGATCCAGCATATCACTTATAAGATTACATAGCATTTCCTCCTTTATTTTAATCTATACTTAAAATAAATTATGGCTATCTTCCCACTTGTGTTGATACTTTCATGGTCACTTTCTGTAAACAAGTCCTCTATTACTTGCTTTGTTTCATCCAAAATCTTGTTGTGGGCAAACACAAAAAACACATTGATCAGCTTGTATTTACTTCCTACCCATTGCTTGCTAATTTTTGGATTGTGTTTTTCTCAACTTGGTATGGTGAATATACTCAAGCCTCTATGAATCAGCCCCACATCTATGTAATTTTGCAGCTATGTGGCTTCCCACCATTGATCAAGTTCCTTTCTTGAAATCTTTTCAAGCCTCCTGAGATTCTGTCTTAAAGACTGATTATCCATTGCCAAATTCATGTGGCTTTTAAATTCAATTTGATCAAATAAGGCTAAGACAGCAGCCTTTGCCTTCTCCTCAAGATCGGATGTCATGTTAGTTTCCTATTTTCAATGTATCTTATACATTATCATATATTATGAGCACTCATTAAACTATTTGGCTCTCTGCCTGTGGGAGTGATCCCTGCCTCTTAAATCCCCCTTTGCAATCATAGCTGCTGCTTCTTTAATTATAGGGTAGACATCCACACATTGTATTCGCCACACAACTAAATGGCATGTGCCCACAGCACTTACCTAGAGAGAGTTTGTCAGTGTTTGGACGGGTCCTGTGACTCTGTCCCCTCCGGCGCTGAACAATCCGGCCTCTTTGCAGCCCACTCAACTCTTCCAAAAAGGTACAAACAGCATAAAGGCTATCAAGAATTACAAAAATATGCTTTATTTCTAAGATTTCTCAAGGCACTACGTGTCTTGTGAGTTCCCGGGATGGGCGGACAATTCATTAAAATATATTTTCTAATTGTTCACTCTCAAAGTGCTGCTTGTTCCATTTTAGAAGATCTTTGGATAAACACATTGTTCACCTGTTAAGGTGAGCAACGTTCCCCTTCAAAGCACCCCACTTGTCCTCATTGACATCAATGAATTGTTCCTAAGTCCAAAGTCCACCTAAATGTAGCCAATGTTCTGTTGGCGCAGTAGAGCATATTCTGCCTTCAAAAGTAAAAATAATTGCTCTCCGATGCAGCATCCATGGACCTTTGAAAAATACTGGTGAATATTCTTGGCTGTCATCTTGATGTAATTGATGATGTAAATGGAGATGTCATTGCTGATGTAATGTGTTTGAGGTCATGCACAGTGTATGGTCGGGCATGAGTACTAATTTCCACAGCTTAAAGTAATTGAGGAATTTAGGTATGGGTATGGGTATTTTTTAAGAGTTTACAGTTTTTTAGAGTTTACATTTGAAAATGTGCATATCTAAAATTCAATCAACAGTTTTGGGTAAAAGACTTCAAAAGCACACACATTTTTCATTTACATTGAGATTTTAAGAAAATGTTTATTTCATTTTGTAAACCTTTTTTTGTGCCTGCTTGCAGGATTTTAAAAGAGTTGAATAGTTTCTCAAGAACGTGTCTAGGGCGTGCTGGTAAGGAAAAAGGATCGCGGTATAAGCAAAGAACTGATGAAGTGAATTGAAAGAAAGAAAAGGGCCTCTTTGAAGTTAATGCATTATTGTATCATTGCTCACTTTCATAGCTCAGACAAAAACGAATAATCTATGTTTGCCTAGGTTAGGGCTTTTTGCAAACTTTGCTTGTTTAGGTGTGACATTTTTCATACTAACAGGAAACAATTCTGCACAAAGCTTCAGGTTAAGCTTTATCATCTTCACTTGGGGCCAGATGTACAAAACAGTTTTTGCATCACAAATGCTCAGGTACAAAGTTTACAACAGAAAAACTACTTTTAGCAATGTACTAAACCAATTTGAGGAGTCAGTAACTTTTTACGGACTCTTGAAACAGGTTTAGAAATAGACAAGGAAACGCTCTTTGCAAGGGATATGCTTGCTGTAGGTGTTCCTTCCAAATAGCAATTCCTATCGTTATGTATCAGTGGTTTAGGATATTGGGGTCATAAACCTCTGTAAAGTTACCAACCCCAAGTTGCCGTGATAGCCCATTCGCAAAAGAGAAGGGGTCTTTGTGAAAGTTAAAAAAAAGTTTGGGAGTAGGTAGTTGTCCATGGAACCAATGTAAACTCTAAAACAAACAAAAAAAGTAACCTTTTCATTTTAACACAGCCCAGTTTCCTTCATGGAAAATTGGCTGCATTTCAAAAAACAGTTTACTTTATTGTAATGTGATCACAGACATGGTGGCCTGCTGACCCCAGCATGCCACTATCATTGTGTTGGCATCCAATTGTAGTGAATATGAATTTGCGACCTACATCATTAATATTCATGAGGTAGGTTGGATTCCAAACCACTACCATTCAGATTTGTAAGAATCGACTGGGTAGTACATATGTCAGTTCTTAGAAATATTTACTTGTTGCAAAAATACTAATTTCATTTTCCAAAGTCACACAAACATGGACTTGAGAACTTCACTACAGCTCACCAGACTGTTAAGAAATTTCGGTTGCTTACAAAATTACAGTATAGTGGAGGGGAGAATGAGACTCTACAGTAAACACTGTCCAATGGTCCTGCTTTAAAGGAGGTTATGTGTTTCACAAGTGCAACAACAAAACAGCCACACATTGTTGGAGGTATGATGGCATGGAGATGAAGCATTCTCTGGTAACGCCTTAGATGGCACAACTTATTGTGAGTTACTGGATACACCCATCTTAAAGTATTTTACAAACTCATTCATCTAAGGTAACTTCATGGACATCCCTTTTGCCTAATAGATCATCGCAGACAGAACTGCAGTGATGGACTGTGGGCTCAAACCAATATGGTGCCCATGTCACAAAGTGAGATTTCAGCATTGACACCTGAAAGTACTCACTAAACACACTCTACCATGCACTGTGTTCTAACCAATGATGTGATTTGCGATATCATACGTGTTGTTATAAACACTATGATTTCATAGGGTACATGAAGAAGGAGCATGTTCTAATTATTACTGTGTGTTAGACAGCTGAAAACAGTGTGTTTGGAGGTGCGCTACTTATAATAATGTGAAGGTAGTGCATAAATTATAAATTTAAGGTACAATTCTAACTTCAGAATTTATGTTTGTGTACTTTAAGTTTAGTTTATTTAGAAATAAGGAATAAAGTTATAGTAATTTAATTGTGCATAAATTATAAATTTAAGCTATAACTATAACTTTAGAATTTCTAATGTTTGTGTAGTTTAAGTTTAGTTTCTATTGACAGAATCAAAAATGTTTTTCTAAGTATAACTAAGCTTTAACCTTTGGTTTTTTAATTGAATTTCAATGTTATTTGTTTATTTTTCATTAAAATGTGTTTCAAATCATTCAGTTCAGTGTCGTTATTTAGAGTGTTGTACAGTACAGTCTGGGAGAGTGTTGTACAGTGTAGTGTCATAGAGTGTAGTGTTGTGGACTGGAGTAGTGTGGAGTAGAGTTGAATGGAGCAGCAAATAGTAGAGTAAAGTGTCCTAGAGTGGAGTGGCACCTCATATATTACAGTGGCATGGAATACAGTAGAGTGGAGTGGTGTAGTGTACAGTGGAGTAAAGTGTCACAAATTGGAGCAGCATCTCATATGGTGGAGTGGAGTTCTGTATCGTAAAGGGTTGCAAAGTCTTGTAGAGTGGAGGAGAGGGTTGTATAGTGAAATGTAGCATGATAGAGTGGAGTACAGAGTTGTACAGTGGAGTCTACAGAGACAGAGTGGAGTACAGGGTCGTAGAGTGGAATTTAGAGTGCAGTAACGTTTTGCAGTGTGACGTTTCATAGAGTGGAGGAGAGTATCAGAGAGTGGAAGGCTGTACAGTGGAGTATCAAACAGCAGCGTTGTGGGGTAAAGTATTGTATAGTGGAGTAGAGTCAAGTGTAGTCGACTGGAGTCGTGTAGATATAGTGGAGTCAAGTGTCAAAGAGTGGTGTGTTATGTTGTAGAGTAGAGTGAAAGGCACTGGAGTAAAGTAGCCTGGCTTAGCATGCAGTGGAGTAAAGTGTCATAGATTGGGGTAGTCTGTCTGTGGAGTGGATTTGAATGGGGTGGATTGGAGTGACATGTTGTAAAGTCTTGGAAAGTGTCATAGTGTGGAGCAGAGTGGAGTGCTACAGCGTGGATAATAGTGTTGTAGAGTGGAATAGCATGGGGTACTGTAGAGTATGGTACAGTGTGGTAGAGTTGCGTGGCGTAGAGTAGAGTGGAGTAGTGTGGTGTAGAATGGAATAGTGGAGTACAGTAGAGTGGAGGAGTGTGTCATAGAGTGGAGCACAGTAAAGTGGGGTGGAGTAGCGTAGAGTGTCGTACAGTGGAGTAGAGTGTCATACAGTGGCATAGAGTAAACTACAGTCCACTGTATATATGGCACGTCCCCACATGCCAATCAGACGCACAACCTTGTAGCAAAGTCTTTGTTTTAACAATGAACCAATGTTCATCTAGTAATCTGAGTTTAATCCATATCTTTATTTATATTTTCAGCTTCATCCATATTTTATCCAATCACTTAAAAGGCAGCATTATTCCACATTTTTTCTTCAAATGCCACTGGCATGTCCATCCAGGCCTTATCAGTGGCACGTAGAGATTAACAATTCATTGTGGTTGGCCTCATATATTATCACCCAATGCACTGACGACCGCTTGCATAGAGTAAACTACAGTGCCATACACTTGCATAGACTGTAGTAAAATGTTGTACAGTCGAGTGCTATAGAATGGGATATTGTATGGTAGAGTGGAGGGGTGTATATTGTTTTTGAGTGGAGTAGAGTTTCGTAGAGTCGAGTGGAGTTGGGTAGAGTGAAGTGGCGTTCAGTGGAATAGCATACAGTGGAGTGTTGTACAATGGAATTGCGTAGAGTGAAGTGGCATAGAGTGAAATGGTATAGAGTGGAGTGGCATAAATTGGAGTAGCGTAGAGTGGAGTGTGGTACAGTGGAGTGGCATGTCGTAAAGTGTTGGAAAATGTCATAGACTGGAGTGGCATGGAGGGTAGTAGAGTACTGCAGAGTGGATTGGCATAGAGTACAGTGTTGTAGAGAATGCTAGAGTACAGTGGTATTTAGTATCATAGAGTCAAGTGGCATACAGTGGTGTACAGTGGAGTGGGAGTATAGTGGAGTAGCGCAGTGGAGTGTAGCAGAGTGGAGTAGTGTGTTTTGGAGTAGAATGGAGTAAAGTGAGTGTAGTGGCACAGAGGGAGTTCTGCAGTGTGTCCTGCAGTGGAGTAAAGTGTCTTACAGTGGCATACAGTGGAGTAGAGTGTCATATAGTGATTGATTGGATTTCGAATTTGTAGTGCACAAAGTATGCTCGGAGGCGTCTTGGCGCTGGCAGTGGCAGGTGATTTGGCAACCCGAAGTGGCTAATCATGACCAAAAAGCCACATCTTCAATGCTTTTCTAAAACCTAGTAGAGAAGTAGCTACTTTTCGTTCCAAAGGGAGACGATTCAACTTTTTGGTGGTGCTGATGACAAAGCTCCTGCTTCCCCAGGAAAAGGTTTTCCAGGAAGGAACTACCAGGTTTCTAGCACAGCTAAAATGAAGGGCCCGGTCAGGCTGATACCATCTAAATCTTTCTCTCAGGTAGACCGGACCTGAACCCTGAAGTGCCTTGAAGGCAGTACAAAGACCCTTGAAGACTATGCGCTTCTTTATGGGTAGCCAATGTAATTTACTACTGATAGCTTGTAAGGCCAAACCAAATCTAGGGACCTTCTAAAGTATCTGGGTTGATGAGTTTTGCAGGATTTGATGTTTGTTCAGAGATTTTCTAGGGAGGTTTTGATACACACCATTACAATAGTCTACTCTTGATAAGACTAATGCAATGACGACAGTCTTTAGCAAATTCAATGGCAGGCAGGATAATTTTCATCACGATACATAAGGAGAAAAAGGATGCAGAAATGACTTTATTGAAATGCTCTTTGTATGTTAGTCTATCATCAACCAAGACTTTGAGGTTTTTAAACTTCTTAACTGGCGTCGGAAGTGAACCTGGTTCGTCTGGCCACAAAGCAGGGGACCTGAAAGAGGCATTATTGCCAAACAAGATAACTTCTGTCTTAGAGGAATTCAGTTTAAGGCAATGTTTGTCCATTCATTGGCTCACTGCACACATGCAATTCCAAAAAGTGTTGCTCATGTTGGGATCTTTATTGGAGAGTGAAACCACAATCTGGGTGTCGTCAGCATAAGAAACCAAAAACAACCCAAAAGATTTGTTTAAGGCTGCCAGGAGGGTGAAAGTAAAGATTAAACAATGTCTTGGAAGCCAAACTGGATATCTTCAAGCAAACAGTTGCTTTCCAGAGACAAGGCCAATTGTGTATTCGTGGGCTTCTCATCCAGCTTCACTCGAAGGGGAACCCTAGAGGTAGGCTGATAGCTGCTCAGGTCCTGCTCGTGTAGATTAGATTTCTTCAACACTGGAAGAACAGTAGCTGCCTTCCACTGTTTTGGAATACACCCAAACTAAACATGGCATTAAAGATCTTAGCCATGTGAGAGGCCACTAATTTGGGAACTAGATGAAAAATCTTAGGCTGACAAGGGTCCGTCGGAGTTCCTGATTTTGCCTTGGAAATGGCCAGTTTGACTTGATCCTCTGAGAGAGGAGCGAATTCAGTGAACACAATCCTAACAGAGATCTCTACTCTAACCTCATCACTAGTCTGGCTTTTGAAAACACTTGTGGAAAATCCGTTTAAGATTACCTCCACTTTCTGTTGAAAAACATTTGCCAGGGAATTGCAGAAAGCTTGACTACTTGCTGCAGAGTTCCGTGAAGTGGGAGTGGAGTGTTTGATGACAGCTTGAAGCTATGCCTTAGGCAGATATCTGGCTGATGTTATTTGCTCAGTAAAGAACGTAGACTTTACAGACAATAGGAGGTTTCAATACTGTGCAATGCAGTGTTTATATTTTTCTTTTTCTATCTGGTCATAGGCTCTCCTCCAAACTCACTCGTCTGTGACGGGGCCGGGTTCCTCTCTACCAATTTACTCTGGAACCCTTGGTGAATCCATGTTGCCTGCTGAGAAGTGTAAAGGGGGGAAATAACTCATTAAGGCAAACTCAACAACTTTAAAGAACCATGACTCTGAAGAATGACAGACTCCGAATTCCAAGTTAGTGGATTTATTACGAAGCCAAAAATAACTGGATATACAGACACCTCAAGACGAGGTTGTAGAAGTAAATTGGAACTAATACAAAGCTGAATCTATGGGTGAGATGGATACACTGGATTATAAAAAGAATGACAAATTCCAGAATCAGAATGCAGTTTTGAGCTTCAAACTCAGTTGATGAGGTTGGTGTAAAAACCACTGCGAACGAGTTGCAGCAAATAACTTCTTATGGGATCAATCCAATCTAGAGATGGATCATCGAACCTCCTGAGGCGGAAGCCGGGAGTGTGTCTTGTAGATTTTTAAAACTGTTTCTTATCACTTGTGTCCTGCTATTTTAACCACCTACCACTTGTACTGTGTTCCCCGCGCAGCCGACCTAACGCTGTTGCGGCTGGAACCGAACATATCCACCTCTGGACGCCATTCCGGCGAGCGCCGAGGCCACGCCCCTTCACAGAGGCCACGCCCCCGCCGCCACGCATAAAAGGGCGCTGAATACTAGCGTCTCCCAGATCACCGAACCTCCTGAGGCGAAAGCTGGGAGTGTGTCTTGTAGTTTTTTAAAACTGTTTCTTATCACTTGTGTCCTGCTTATTTTAACCACCTACCACTTGTACTGTGTTCCCCGCGCAGCCGACCTAACGCTGTTGCGGCTGGAACCGAACATATCCACCTCTGGACGCCATTCCGGCGAGCGCCGAGGCCACGCCCCTTCACAGAGGCCACGCCCCCCGCCGCCGTGCATAAAAGGGCGCTGAATACTAGCGTCTCCCAGATCACCGAACCTCCTGAGGCGGAAGCCGGGAGTGTGTCTTGTAGTTTTTTAAAACTGTTTCTTATCACTTGTGTCCTGCTTATTTTAACCACCTACCACTTGTACTGTGTTCCCCGCGCAGCCGACCTAACGCTGTTGCGGCTGGAACCAAACATATCCACCTTTGGACGCCATTCCGGCGAGCGCCGAGGCCACGCCCCTTCACAGAGGCCACGCCGCCGCGCATAAAAGGGCGCTGAATACTATCGTCACCCAGATCACCGAACCTCCTGAGGCGGAAGCTGGGAGTGTGTCTTGTAGTTTTTTAAAACTGTTTCTTATCACTTGCGTCCTGCTATTTTAACCACCTACCACTTGTACTGTGTTCCCCGCGCAGCCGACCTAACGCTGTTGCGGCTGGAACCGAACATATCCACCTCTGGACGCCATTCCGGCGAGCGCCGAGGCCACGCCCCTTCACAGAGGCCACGCCCCCCGCCGCTGCCTCTTCTACCATAAATTATGTGCCATCTGCGGACGCGCAGCGGACGAGCGCAGCGGGCGCGCCGATTGCGCGCCGAAGGCGCGCTTAAGGCAAGCCCGTCTGCGCCCGTCCGCGACCGACCGGGCCCAGGGCCATCCCACCATGCCCTACCGAGACAATATGCGTCGTCACAACTACATGGACTCCAGGCACCGTGGCCGATCGATGAATCCGTGACCAACCACATAGACAGTCTGGGACTGTCTACCGTGGGCCCTCTTCCTTCTCTCTCCTCCCTCCACCACCCTCCCTCTCTTCCCCCCTGCTTCCCGCTCTGATTCTCTTGCTGCACTCAAACCTACTTCCCTCTCCATTTACTATCTCAATACGCTCTCTGCTGTCAAGCACAATCATGAACTCTTTGTTCTACTTGACCAGCACAAACCTGATCTCCTATTCCTTACAGAGACCTGGTTTCGTGACACCTCCCTTCCCTCTTTATTGGCAGCTCTCCCGGCCACTTACTACGCGCTTCGGACCGATCGACCCTCTGGTAAGGCGGGCGGGGGTGTTGCCTTGATTGCCCGCAAAGAACTCCCCTTTCAGCCTCTGACTTTCCCCCCTATCGGCTCCTCTGATCTCTTAGTTATCCGTTCCCTCTCACTTAAGATTCCTCTTACCTGTTTACTTATGTACCGCCCCCCTCAATCCTCTCAAGCCTTCCTTCCAGGGTTTCAAGAGCTAGTAGCCACCCTAGCGGTTAATAACTCCTCTATTTTGGTACTAGGGGATTTCAACTTCTGGCCCTCTGACCCAGCTGAATGCTCCATCTCCAAAGAATTTTCAGACACCCTTCGCGATCTCAATTTCAATTCCCATGTTCACACCCCTACCCACATTCAGGGTCACATCCTCAACCAGATCTAGTCCCTCAACTGTCCCATAGCGTCCCTCTCCATCTCCCCCTGCTCTTGGTCCGACCACTCCCTGATCTCTTTTTTTCTACAACCTGGCCCAGCCTCCAAGCCCTCGCTTCCCAAAAACATCTGGGCCCGCTCTTGGGGCCGGGTGGATGCGGCCCGACTAGCCTCCACACTCTCTCCCTCTAGCCCAGATCTACTTGGCTTACCTATTTCAGCACAAGCAGAATCCATCAACTCCTGGCTTCTGTCAGGCTGTGACTCGATCGCCCCCCTCAGACGAGTCTCCTCCAGACGTGCCAACGATTCCAACCGCTAGTTCAACGCGGAACTGAAGGCCCTAAAACTTACAGTCCGCCGTGCCGAACGAGCCTGGCGACGACATTACTGCCCCAACCTCAAAGCCCACTACTCCTCTATCCTGTTGCAATACAAAAAAACATCCTCACCACCAAAACGGACTATTTTTCCTCGAAAATCTTAGCCGCAGAGAACCAGCCCAGAGAAATCTTCTCTATAGATCACAATCTCGCCTACTCTGACAGAACCTCCCTTAAACCTTCTTCGTCACAGTCTCTATGTGACTCCCTGAACACTTATTTCTTGGATAAGATCGCAAAAATCAAAGCCACTATCCCTTCCCCTTCTCCCTCTTTTCTCAATCCTCCTTGTCCTCCTGTAGAGGCTCGTTTTGACTCATTCCCCCTCCTCTCGGAAGAATCATTTCTTTCTCTTCTCCCCTTGGTCAAATCAGGTTCCCCTTTAGATCCGTGCCCTGCCCACATCCTTAGACACATTTTCACGACCTGTGTCCTACCCCCGCTCACCTTTCTCAACAGTTCCCTGTCTCAGGGCATTGTTACCCCTACTCTAAAAACTGCTATAATTCTTCCCATCTTAAAAAAACCAGGCACTGACCCCTCTGCTCCTGTCAACTATCGCCCCATCTCTCTTTTACCCTTCATAGGGAAAGTACTGGAACGACATGTGACCAGAGCGCTCACCGCTTACGTGGAAGAAAACCGAGTATTAGCCCCCCGTCAGGCCGGATTTCACTCCGCTCACTCCACCGAGTCTGTGGTGTTATCCGTCCTTGACAACCTTAGAGAAGGCATGGACACCAACCTCCCCCAGGCCTTGGTCCTCCTTGACCTCTCTGCCGCCTTCGACACTGTGGACCACTCCATCTTACTCTCCCGTGTCGGGGCGGCTGGGATCGGCGGTTCGGCACTCGTCTGGTTGTCCTCCTTCCTAAGGGATCGTACCCAAGCGGTGCATCTGGGCGATTTCTCGGCTGAACCACGTAAGGTTTCATGCGGGGTCCCTCAGGGCTCCTCCCTTTCCCCACTTTTGTTCAATCTGTACATAGCCCCCCTCATCTTTGCTCTTCAGCAAATGGAGGTCTCCGTATATAACTATGCTGATGACCTCCATCTTATATTTTCCCTATCTCAATCCCCCGACTCCTTGGCTAACTTTCAATCCACCATGATTTTCATCCGGGATTGGATGCATTACAACCACCTAAAATTAAACCCAGATAAAACCGAACTGGTTTTGACGGGTGGTTGCACCAGTCCCTGGTCCACTCTCTTTTGGCCCCCTTCCCTTGGTCCCCCTCCGTCCCCCTCTTCCTCCGTTAAAACGCTTGGTATTAAACTTAACGACCAACTCACTCTGCACTCCCAGGTGAGCGCAGTGGTGTCCTCGTCCTTTCTTTCACTCCGTACTATCCGCAAGGTCTCTCGCTTCTTCTCCTTCGCTGCTCTAAAACTTATTGTACTAGCTATGGTCATCTCTCGATTAGACTACGGCAACGCCCTATACTGCGGCATGCCAGCATACAACGTACGACGACTACAGCTGGTTCAGAATCAGGCCGCTCGTCTAGTCTACAACTTGGCCAAATCCCATCACGTCACCTCGCTTCTAAAATCCTTGCACTGGCTCCCTATTCGTGAACGCTCCCAGTTCAAAACGGGCTGTATCATTTTTCAGGCCCAGTCAGGTTCCGCCCCTGCCTTCATCTCATCTGAGATTAAAACCTATGTCCCCGTAAGGGATCTGCGCTCATCTTCTCAACACCTGCTGACTGTTCCTCGTTTTCGGCGTAAAAAATGGGGTGGCTCAAAATTTTCCACTCTTGCCCCCACTTTCTGGAATTCTCTCCCGGCCCACCTCAGATCCTCCACCCAATACTCTTTTCCGTAAGGCACTAAAAACCTTTCTCTTTTTACAGGCTTTCCAACAATAAATCCTCCCTATGCCCCCCGGTTCTCCCCGCTGTCTGAGGCTCAGTGACCTACAGCGCCATGAAACTGCCAAGTGTACGCGCGCTTTAGAAATGATTTAAACTCAAACTCATAGTATAACATATGGGCACGGCCACTGTCATCTCTGGGCACGAGGTCGGGTCGGCCCCGGTTTCGGTGAAGAAGACCAGATCTGTCTGATGCACATCTAGGAATTCCAAGAATACTTCTTAGTATTTGACCAGAGACCTAGCATTGATCAGCACGCAACTGATCCGTGCGTCCAATGCCATAACTTCACTAGACCCTCCCGCTATTCCAGTACTCGATGGTGGTCCAACCCTTTGGGGTCTTTGGCAGAAGGAGTGAATAGTATCTGGTGCTGTGGGGCAGTTGTGACCTTTACCTGGAGGTATGAGCACTAGGAATGTGTATCTTGAATAGGTCTTATGCGGTGCATCATGTGGGTGCAAACGGCCAGGGGGACGGGCCTTGGGTGCAGTCCAGGTGCTGATGGGTGCAGACGAGCTTGCCCTAGAATCACAAATTAAAATCTGCTCACACAAACCTGTTCTCAGGCTGCACGGACACGCTCTATGATGGCCTAAATAGCCTGTCATGGAGAGGGGCGTGTCCGGGGGCATGCCTGAGCACAGCACTGTCCAGAGCAGAATGAAGTAAAACAGGTAGTGGAAAATAAAAAGGAACTGGGGTCCAGCAAGCCACTTTACTGGTCACAGGCTCTCCTGCGAGGAGCAAAATACTGGTAAAACAACCCAAAGCAACTTAAAAGGGAGTTAATTAATTCACAAGACGAGATTTAAAAGGTCTGATCCACAAATAAGATGGGGTCCGAATCAGACGGAGCCAGGCAACTCCCAAAATGGCACCAGGTGGCTACAAGGAAATTAAAATCTGCTCGCACAAATCTGGTCACCGGCATAGATTGCAGTACAGTTGAGTTGTATAGAGTAGAGAAGAGTGGAGTGGAGTGCTGTATAGTGGCATAGAGTGGGTTAAAGTATCATACAGGGGAGCCGAAGTGGAGTGGGGTAGCATAAAGTGGAGTAAAGTGTCATACAATGGAGTGTCGTATTGTACAGTAGAGTGCCGTGGAGTGGCGTAGCATTGAGGGTGGGTCATAGAGTGGAGTGGAGTGTGCTAGATTTTAGCCACATGGAGTGCAGTAGGGTGGAGTGGTTTCGTGTATAGTGGAGTAAAGTGTCATAAATTGGAGTGGCGTGTTGTACAGTAGAGTGGCACAGAGTGCAGTGGCATGTCGTAGAGTAAAGTGAAACGGCATACACTGGAGTGGCATTCACTCGAGTGTCATAGAGTTGAATAGCATTTTGTGCAATAGAGTGGAATACAGTAGAGGGGAGTGGTGTAGATTGGAGTGGCGTATAGAGGAATACCGTAGAGTGGAGTGGTGTACAGTGGAGTGGCATAGAGTGAAATGTCATAAAATGGAATAGCACAGATTAGAGTACTCTAGATTGGAACTGCATACACTGGAGTGCTGTAGAGTGTAGTGACGTAGAGTGGTATAGTGTAGAGTGCAGTGGCTCAGAGTGGCGTACAGTTGAGTGGTGTATAGCGGAGTGGCACACAATGAAGTGGCGTATTGTAGAGTGGAGTGGAGTGGCCTGTTGTAGAGTATAGTGACGTAGACTCAAGTAGCATAGAGTCGAGTAGCGTGTTGTAGAGTAGAATGGAATGTTATAGAGTAGAATACAGTAAAGTAGAGTGGCTTACAGTGGAGTGGTGTACAGTATATTGGCATACAGTAAAATAGCGTATACTGGAGTGGTGTATTGTGGAGTGGCATAGAGTGGAGTGGTGTAGAGTGGACTGGAGTACACTGGAATAGCATACATTGGTGTGGCATACACTGGAGTGGCATAGAGTGGAGCAGCATACAGTGGAATAGCACAGAGTGGAGTAGCGTAGAGTGGGATGGCGTTCAATACATTAGTGTGGACAGGGGTGTCATGGAGTGGCGTACACTGGACTGGCATAGAGCGGAGCAGCGCAGAGTGGAGTGGCAGACAGTAGAACAGCATAGAGTGGAGTGGCGTGCAGTATAGTGGCATAGAGTAGAGTGGTAAAGAGTGGAATAGTGTAGAGTTGTGTGTCATAGAGTGCAATGACATAGAGTGGAGTGTCATAGAGTGGAGTGGTGTACAGTGGAGTACTGTGAAGTATAGTGGTGTATACTGGAGTGGTGTAGAGTAGAGAGGCATAGAGTAGAATAGGATATGGTGGAGTAGCATACAGTGAAGTGGTGTATATTAGATTACCATAGAGTGGCTTGGTGTAGAGTAGAGCAGAGCAGAGTGGAGTAGTGTAGTGTAGTGTGATGTAGGCTGGAGGGGCGTAGATTGCAGTGGCATAGAGTGGAGAAGCGTAGAGTAGAATAGTGTACTGCGAAGTATAGTGGAGTGGTGTGTCATAGATTGGAGTGGTCTGGAGTGTCATAGGGTGGAGTGGACTGTCGTAGAGTGGAGTTGGTGTCATAGAGGGGAGTGCAGTGTCGTACAGTTGAGTGTTGTGTCGTTTAGTGGAGTGGAGTGGAGAAGTGTGTTGTCTCGTACAGTCCAAGTTAAAGTGACACAGTGTAAAAATGATTGAATGGATGTACATGAAATTTAGCAGGAATATAGAATATGGTGTACAGAGTAACACAAGGAAGCACAAGTCTCCAGATTTACCAAGGAATGAAATGCAGGGTGATGCATGGTGGCCTTGCTTTGCTTGGTAAATCGGACGTAAGTATTTTGTTGCCCTTGCGACACCATGTGTGACACAAGGCTTAATGCAATACAATGATAAATATGTCCCTTAGTGATATACTATGTCACGGTATACTGCTGTAACTTCACAGTATACCAATGTTACATGTCAATGACAAGGCAGTATATGACTGGGTAATGTTAAATAGTTTAAGTAGTACTGCAGTAGACAAAAGATTCCCTGACCATTTTAGCAGAAGTGGTTTTACAGGGGAGCTTGACTTCCCAGAGTACTGCCCTGTGGTCTAGCAAGGACCATGTTTTTTTTTTTTAAAAGATACTTTTTTATAAAAAAAAGTTTTTTAAGTAGTGCAGTAATTTATAAGTATTACCACAGTACTGAGAAGACTTTTTGAAAATAATTAAATATGTTAAAAAAAATTGTAAATACACTGTAGTACACTATGGTGTAGATTCCGATCCGGGAAAAACCGGGTACGAACCATCGGTCGGAGCGTTTTCCCCGTCCAACTCGTACCCGGTTAAAAAACATTACAAACATGCAAGTACGATTCGCACGGAAACCTCATTTCTGTACGAATCGTACAAATCACCGACCGACGAAAATAAACATGCAAATGTGATCCGGGAAAGCGCCGACGTGACGTCGGGACGCTTGCAGGCTGCGTTTCACGAACCAGGAAGTACGATTCGCACCGACGTCACCCCGCACGGATTAAATTCTCCGCCTGCCAAAAACTGCCGGGAAATCAGGACGACGCGCACAAGGAGCACCTGTATGCGACGGACAGCCATGGACCCGAACCTACTTGTCATCCCAGCCCTCATAGCAGTCCACCTGCTCTACAGGAACCGACGCAGACGCCGCAGAAGGTCAGAACAACACCCAGGGGCAAAGTGGGGGGCAGGGGCCGGACACAAAACCCCCACCCAAGTCACAAATCATACATGCCCTGGACATACCTGACCTTCAGGGTCTGGTCACTTCGAGGGGGTGGGGGCGTGTCCAGCAACGGAAGTGGATGTAGACGTGAACCGGCAACACAACAAGTCCGGTACGTACCGTACCCACGCCTTAAGAGCGTGGGTACGAGTCATACCACGCCCACCCTACGTCACCCCAATAATGGCGGTACGGCCCGTACCCACGTTCCAAAGGCCTGGGTATGGGCCGTACCCCCACCCATGCATGTACGGACCGTACCCCCACCCCACCCGTGGATGTACGGACCGTACCCACACCCGCGTACGTATGGAGCGTACCCCCACCCCAACAGTGTATGTATGGAGCGTACCCCCACCCCACCAGTTCATGTACGGACCGTACCACCACACGTGTATGAATGGAGCGTACCACCACCCCACCAGTGTATGTACGGACCGTACCCACACCCGCGTATGTATGGAGCGTACCCCCACCCCAACAGTGTATGTATGGAGCGTACCCCCACCCCAACAGTGTATATATGGACCGTACCCCCACCAGTGTATGTACGGACCGTACCCACACCCGCGTACGTATGGAGCGTACCCCCACCCCAACAGTGTATGTATGGAGCGTACCCCCACCCACACAGTGTATGTATGGAGCGTACCCCCACCCCAACAGTGTATGTATGGAGCGTAACCCCACGTATGGAGCGTAACCCCACCCCACCAGTGTATGTATGGACCCTACCCACACCCGCGTACGTATGGAGCGTACCCCCACCCCAACATTGCATGTATGGACCATACCCCCACCCCACCAGTTCATGTACGGACCGTACCGCCACCCGTGTATGAATGGAGCGTACCCCCACCCCACCAGTGTATGTACGGACCGTACCCACACCCGCATACGTATGGAGCGTACCCCCACCCCAACAGTGTATGTATGGAGCGTACCCCCACCCCAACATTGTATGTACGGACCGTACCCCCACCCCACCAGTTCATGTACGGACCGTACCGCCACCCGTGTATGAATGGAGCGTACCCCCACCCCACCAGTGTATGTACGGACCGTACCCACACCCGCGTACGTATGGAGCGTACCCCCACCCCAACAGTGTATGTATGGAGCATACCCCCACCCCAACAGTGTATGTACGGACCGTACCCCCACCCCACCAGTTCATGTACGGACCGTACCGCCACCCGTGTATGAATGGAGCATACCCCCACCCCACCAGTGTATGTACGGACCATACCCACACCCGCGTACGTATGGAGCGTACCCCCACCCCAACATTGCATGTATGGAGCGTACCCCCACCCCAACAGTGTATGTACGGACTGTACCCCCACCCCACCAGTTCATGTATGGACCGTACCGCCACCCGTGTATGAATGGAGCGTACCCCCACCCCACCAGTGTATGTACGGACCGTACCCACACCTGCATACGTATGGAGCGTAACCCCACCCCAACAGTGTATGTATGGAGCGTACCCCCACCCCAACAGTGTATGTATGGAGCATACCCCCACCCCACCAGTGTATGTACGGACCGTACCCACACGCGTGTATGTATGGAGTGTACATGGCCAGACACAGGAGGGGTGTGTGCAGAGTCCTCCCAGCAGTGCCCAGACACAGGAGGGGTGTGTGCAGAGTCCTCCCAGCAGTGCCCAGACACAGGAGGGGTGGGTGCCTATCACTCCCAGCAGTGCCCAGACATAGGAGGGGTGGTTGCAGAGTCCTCCCAGCAGTGCCTAGACACAGGAGGGGTGGTTGCAGAGTCCTCCCAGCAGTGCCCAGACACAGGACGGGTGGGTGCCTATCACTCCCAGCAGTGCCCAGACATAGGAGGGGTGGTTGCAGAGTCCTCCCAGCAGTGCCCAGACACAGGAGGGGTGGGTGCCTATCACTCCCAGCAGTGCCCAGACACATGAGGGGTGTGTGCAGAGTCCTCCCAGCAGTGCCCAGACACAGGAGGGGTGTGTGCAGAGTCCTCCCAGCAGTGCCCAGACACAGGAGGGGTGTGTGCAGAGTCCTCCCAGCAGTGCCCAGACACAGGAGGGGTGGTTGCAGAGTCCTCCCAGCAGTGCCCAGACATAGGAGGGGTGGGTGCCTATCACTCCCAGCAGTGCCCAGACACAGGAGGGGTGGTCGCAGAGTCCTCCCAGCAGTGCCCAGACATAGGAGGGGTGTGTGCAGAGTCCTCCCAGCAGTGCCCAGACACAGGAGGGGTGTGTGCAGAGTCCTCCCAGCAGTGCCCAGACATAGGAGGGGTGGGTGCAAAGTCCTCCCAGCAGTGCCCAGACATAGGAGGGGTGGGTGCAGAGTCCTCCCAGCAGTGCCCAGACATAGGAAGGGTGGGTGCAGAGTCCTCCCAGCAGTGCCCAGACACAGGAGGGGTGTGTGCAGAGTCCTCCCAGCAGTGCCCAGACACAGGAGGGGTGTGGGCAGAGTCCTCCCAGCAGTGCCCAGACATAGGAGGGGTGGGTGCCTATCACTCCCAGCAGTGCCCAGACACAGGAGGGGTGGTCGCAGAGTCCTCCCAGCAGTGCCCAGACATAGGAGGGGTGTGTGCAGAGTCCTCCCAGCAGTGCCCAGACACAGGAGGGGTGTGTGCAGAGTCCTCCCAGCAGTGCCCAGACATAGGAGGGGTGGGTGCAGAGTCCTCCCAGCAGTGCCCAGACATAGAAGGGGTGGGTGCAGAGTCCTCCCAGCAGTGCCCAGACACAGAAGGGGTGGGTGCAGAGTCCTCCCAGCAGTGCCCAGACATAGGAGGGGTGGGTGCCTATCACTCCCAGCAGTGCCCAGACACAGGAGGGGTGTGTGCAGAGTCCTCCCAGCAGTGCCCAGACATAGGAGGGGTGGGTGCCTATCACTCCCAGCAGTGCCCAGACACAGGAGGGGTGGGTGCCTATCACTCCCAGCAGTGCCCAGACACATGAGGGGTGTGTGCAGAGTCCTCCCAGCAGTGCCCAGACACAGGAGGGGTGTGTGCAGAGTCCTCCCAGCAGTGCCCAGACATAGGAGGGGTGGGTGTAGAGTCCTCCCAGCAGTGCCCAGACATAGGAGGGGTGTGTGCAGAGTCCTCCCAGCAGTGCCCAGACACAGGAGGGGTGTGTGCAGAGTCCTCCCAGCAGTGCCCAGACACAGGAGGGGTGGGTGCAGAGTCCTCCCAGCAGTGCCCAGACACAGGAGGGGTGGGTGCCTATCACTCCCAGCAGTGCCCAGACATAGGAGGGGTGGTTGCAGAGTCCTCCCAGCAGTGCCCAGACACAGGAGGGGTGGGTGCCTATCACTCCCAGCAGTGCCCAGACACATGAGGGGTGTGTGCAGAGTCCTCCCAGCAGTGCCCAGACACAGGAGGGGTGTGTGCAGAGTCCTCCCAGCAGTGCCCAGACATAGGAGGGGTGGGTGCAGAGTCCTCCCAGCAGTGCCCAGACATAGGAGGGGTGGGTGCAGAGTCCTCCCAGCAGTGCCCAGACATAGGAGGGGTGTGTGCAGCGGCCCCCAGCAGTGCCCATGGAAAGAAAAAGGTTGGAGTACCCACAGATCCAATGGCCACAATTGTCAGTCAGGTGCACAAAGACCCTGCAGTACATGTAACACATGTGTGCGAGGCTGGGAGTACCCACATGCATACTGCCTAAAAGGGAACATGTCCACATGAAGTCATGTCAACAGTCCACATACACAAGTACAGTGATCACCAAGGATGCCACGAATGATGCAGGTGGAGACATCACTTTGCATGCATGGCCAAAGTTGAAGGGGTCCGTCACACACCCAGCTAATGTACACACAGCTCAGCACAACATATTGGAAACACCCTGCAGGGAAGATGTCAGGGTACACAGAGGAAGGAACACACCTTGGGACAATTTCACCATGCAGTAACTGCTTACATGGACAAAGAAACTTAGCTAACACCTTGTGAGGGCACACAGATACCAGGGTCCCCCCTATGACCAGCACACTACTACATTTCCCACACACCCAACACATGATCACCACCCAAAATCATGTAGCAGCCCCACCAACAGCAATATCAAAAAAGCAGTAGTGTTCAAAGGAAACAAAAATGGCTTTAATCAGCATGATCTAAAATTGTTTGTTCATAGAAAGTTCAATATTTACAAAGCCCATAGGGCAGTCCATGAGTCACAGCTGGATGGGGGACACAGTGGGACGCGTGTCCCCTAGCTTGCCTGCACAGTTCAGACCACCCTGTCTTCCATAGGGGGGGGGGCATCATGTGGGGGGGAAGGACCAGGCACCGCAGGGACAGGAGGGGCAAGGGCAGGCGTTGTGGGTGCAGGGACGGAGGACTCCACCACAGGGGGTGGGGCAGCGCCAAAGGAGGTGGTGAGGATGGCGCTGCACACGGTTGCAAGGTCCCCCAGCGTCTCCTCTGCACCCGAAGGAACCACAGGCCCCAAGGTGGGGGGGGGGTCAGAGGGATGGGTCGCAGCGCTACTGGGGGAGGGTGTGGACAGGGGGGGCTCAACTCCCCTGGCGGTGTCCTGCCTCCACCGCTTGCGGGGTGGTGCCACACTGGGGCTGATGGACATACTGGGCAGGACTGACCCTAAGTCCGACTCTTGGCCAGGAGAGCTGAGGGGAGTGGATTTGGAGGGAGTGGATTTTGCGGAATGCAGACTCCCACTCTGGCTGCGTGACTTACGTTTGCCCCCCGACCCAGTGGGTGTGCCTACCTCACCCTGTGTGTGCGTGTCAGGAGGTGTGCGCTTGCCCTGCCCTGCTGGTGTGGTGCCTGTGTCGGGGAACAACCTTTACAACGCAACTTTTACAACGCACTACACTTACAACGCATTTTTTACAACGCAACATCCACTACAACGCATTCCATTACATAGCATGACACTACAACGCATTTTTAAAAACTACCTTTAAAACGCATTCCATTACATCGCATACTACCTTTACAACGCATACCATTACAACGCATAATATTACACTACACTATCCAACACTTACCCTACTGTTGCACCCCCTGGAGTTAGAATAGTAATTTTTACCCCTATACTATCCAACACTTACCCTACTGTTGCACCCCCTGGAGTTAGAATAGTAATTTTTACCCCTATACTATCCAACACTTACCCTACTGTTGCACCCCCTGGAGTTAGAATAGTAATTTTTACCCCTATACTATCCAACACTTTCCCTACTGTTGCACCCCCTGGAGTTAGAATAGCAATTTTTACCCCTATACTATCTAACACTTACCCTACTGTTGCACCCCCTGGAGTTAGAATAGTAATTTTTACCCCTATACTATCCAACACTTACCCTACTGTTGCACCCCCTGGAGTTAGAATAGTAATTTTTACCCCTATACTATCCAACACTTACCCTACTGTTGCACCCCCTGGAGTTAGAATAGTAATTTTTACCCCTATACTATCCAATACTTACCTTAAATGCAATTTAATATTATGCGTTGTAATGGTATGCGTTGTAAAGGTAGTATGCGATGTAATGGAATGCGTTGTAAAGGTAGTTTTTAAAAATGCGTTGTAGTGTCATGCTATGTAATGGAATGCGTTGTAGTGGATGTTGCGTTGTAAAAAATGCGTTGTAAGTGCATGCGTTGTAAAAGTGTGCGTTGTAACGACATACATCTGCCTGTGTCTGGTGGGGTGCGTGCATGGCGACATCTGGGTGTACGTGGGACAGGCATGGGAGTGGGAAGTGTGGATGGGGCAGGGGTAGGGGGTGGGACGTAGCGCTGCAGGAGACCCACTGCTGCAGTCAGTGTCGAGTCTATGGACCTCAGCAAGTTGCGTTGGTCAGACTGCGCGGCTGAAATGCCCTCCAAGTATGCCTCCATCTGGTCGAGCACTCGGCTGTGGCCATGGAGGACATTAAGCGTCGCAGTCTGACCAACCCGCAACTGCCGCAGGATGTCCACAGACTCGGCATTGGTGGCAGCAGTGGAGACAGGGGCAGGGGGTGCGGTGCTTGGCAAGAAGGAGACACGTGGTGACCGAGCACGGCGGGAAGGGACACGAGCAAGTGGGAGGCCGGTGATCGGAATGGAGGGGGCGGGTAGTGATGGAGTGCTGGTATCAGCTGTGGGACCAGCCACCGCCCCCTCGGAGTGCTCAGCCTCGGACCCGTCTGCGTCATAGTCGCTGGTGGTGTGACTGGACAGGTCCTCCGCTGCACTCCCGTCGGCCTCCGTGCCACTCGATGTGCCAGACAGCTCTGCACTGCTGGTACTGGGGCTCGCTCCCTCCACACGGTCCGTGCCAGTGTCTCCCTCGGAGTCCCCCGACGATGCTGTGGGCAAGGTGAAGAGACGGGAAATAATCAGACACCTGTATACATATGTCACATGAGTCAAATCCACATAGGTCACAGTGCATTGCCTGAAAAGCAACATGAGTAACATCTACAATACAAGGTACATATGCAGGCCTTGCAACACACAGTTGGTTGACCCACCACGCCACTGACCAACTATGGAGAGCATGACAAAAAAGCAAATAACATGATATGGATTAGGACAGAGGAGCCAGGCACTGGGGACAATCCAGCACAGCATCTGCGGCACACAGCGTTGGCGTAAAAAGGGATGAGCTGGAACCATGTCTATTAACTGTAGGCACATGCTGCAAAGGCAATACTTAAAAACATGCCCAACATTAATGGGTCACTGCACCTTGAGTGTATGTCCAGACAAACATCACACACTGGCCAGACCTAGCAAGGAGACTCCAGGTTTAGACATGTAGGCCTTGCCCGCTCCAACCACCCCCTACATGAGACAATTTTTTGAGACACAGGAAGCACTTACATCTCTTAGTCTGGAATAAAAACACATGGCCTGCCCGAATTCCTGATTGGACACAAAAAAAACCTGGTGCGCCGGTACAAATACATCATCTACAAATGGCCATCATCAGACCATTTTACCAAGACACACAGGCACTGGCCCCCGTGAGTATGAACAAGGGACATTTGGTCAGCCTGTACAGTGGACACATGTAGCAGAGTTCACGTAAATCCAAATGGTGGCAGGGTACAATGGCACAGAGCACAACCTATGCTGTAGACACGGAGATTGTCGACATTTTTGGATTACACACATGATACCTAGGAAATTATGCCCCAGGGGACAGTAGTGGCCACACTACTCCATGGTCCTGAATGGTAATGACTGCAACACAAGCCACCATCCCTGCACTCTGCATATCTCACACTCATGCACATCATGTCACAGGCCACAAAATAGGACATGCATGCTGTAATGCAATACACTTTTGAGACACGGCGTCCTTCCAGATCTGCTCCTTGGCACAGGCGCTTACCTGTGAGGATGAAAAAGTGAGACAACATCAATACACCTGCGACATGTCACAGAGACACACATTAGGACAATTTGGCTGGTTTTAACAGGGCATAGAATGCATCAAACTCATTACACCTGTGTCATAGGGACATTTTCCTCTGTGGAAGGCAAAATGCACTAGGTGGCATTGTAGAGTACACAGGTGGCATGAGGGGTACGACACAATCAATCATCCAGGCTCACACTGTGCATCACAAGCGACACCAGGATTATGTGCAGCACCTCAAAGCAGTCACATGCCACAGGCCACTGAGGCGCCCTCAGCAGAGTACACAGACACACACAGCCACAGGACAATCACCTGCCATTGCCGACTGCAGCTACACACCTCACTCTGCACATGTGCCACTAGACTGGGGGGTGTCACAGGTGTGGGGCTGGCCCATCATCGCAGACACACAGAACTGCTCCCTGCTCAAATCAGATGGGCAGGGTATATCCATCCCTCATGCAGCTGGGGTGCTACACTCCACATATGCACTCACCCACATGACAGGGGACTTACACACACACACCAATGTCCAGGGGACAAACACATCATTTGTACACTCTCAGCACAGGTACACTGAAAAAACACACATCTGTGGGTACTGCCACCTGTCACACTGGGGGGAGCACAGATTCACATTAGGACTGTAGTAACAACATTCCCAGGAGGATTAGACAGGCAGGATGTGTAATGCCACATGCAGTGATTGTCACAGTACACACAATGCAAGTGAGGAGAGCAGACATGCACCACAGCATGCTCTGGCTGGGAGACATTAGGCATTCCCCCACCCGGGACCCACTCTCCTCGTGGGTGAAAGGCTGGGCCCTCTCCACAGACCTGGACATGGTGCCAGAGGAATCACGAACAGCAGCAGCAGTGGTGTGGAATCAAAGGTTGTGCAGGCAAGTGCTCTCTCATGGGACCTGGCTGCCTTATATCTGCCTTGCTGCCCTGTTTCATTCACAGGAGTACAGAGTGATTGGTCACTCACATTTGCATCCTATGTTTCCTCCAATCACTTTAAACCTACCACAGTCAGTGCCTTAGCATTTTTTTTTTATTGAGCATGATGTCAACTCTACAACCGCTTTGCAACAATGTAGATTCTTTCAAACCGACTTTAGCTGGGCAACTGATGACAAAATTCAAACTTTAAACTCGGTCTCCATGACAACCAGCATGCATGTAGGGCTTTATACTTGTCCCTCATGTGTCCCCTATGTAATTTGGACATTCACACACAGGTACGGTGAGTTCCAGGGCCCTAGGGAACCCCAAAAGCATTGAAACGGCCCGTACACACGTGTGTACGGGGCGTATCACTATGGGTACGCATACGCGAGCAAAGCCATAGTGAAACGGCTCGTACACGCGCGTGTACGGGGCGTATCACTATGGGTACGCATACGCGAGCAAAGCCATAGTGAAACCGCTCGTACATGCGCGTGTACGGGGCGTATCACTATGGGTACGCATACGCGAGCAAAGCCATAGTGAAACGGCTCGTACACGCGCGTGTATGGGGCGTATCACTATGGGTACGCATACGCGAGCACACCCATAGTGAAACGGCCCGTACATGCGTGTGTACGAGCCGTTTCACTCTGGCTTTGCTCGCGTATGCGTACCCATAGTGATACGCCCCGTACACACGCGTGTACGGGCCGTTTCACTATGAGTAGGCCTACGGCAGCACTCCCATAGTGATGGGGAACGTACACACGCCCTCAGAGCGCATGTACAGTGCATTCACACCTGACAGTGGTGACAGGCAGCACACAGAAAGGAATAGAGCTGACATACTTGTCCAAGGCTGGACATCAAGGCATTGTCTGTGCAGTACTACATGTGTGGGGCACAGGTGTGTCAGGCTGTAATGTGGCACATTACTCCTGAGTTGTGAAGGCAATAGATGTATGATGAGATGTGTACAGATGTCATGTGCGATGGTGGACTGTGTGCCAGACATCCCCTTCACTCCTTTGACATGTGTGCATGTAGTACAGAACACTTGTGAAAAGCGGCACTGCCATGGCACAGTCAACAACACACGCAACTGTCCCCTGATGCCAGCTACAGGGGTTTTCACTCCTGACATGTGACTACCCGCGTTGCACGATGTGACTATGTCATGTATGTGTCGTGTGTTGCCATTAGCTTGCTGTAGGTGTTTGGTCAAATGCATCTGCAGTTGCTGCAACCAACATGTGTCTGTGTGTAGATGGCCATGGCACAGTGTTACGCATACCAGGCCACATGTGGAATCCGACGTAAGGTGCGTGTGTATGCGTCGACACGGAGTTTCAAAACAAGGACATATCTGCATCCTCTCAATGTATGTGGGATCTTTCTTGAAATGTAATCCTTCATGGCAAGGTGTGTGGTCTGTCCTTTTTCTAGGACATGGGACCTGTGCCTCTAGTGTTCCGCAACCGGTCTGTACAATAAACATCCTTCCTCTGCACATATTTGGTTGTCTGTAACTCCTGCAATGCGTCTGCCTGCTCACTTACACTGGCCCACAGCTAGTTTCATGGCATGGCCTTATGAGGTTGAGAATAAACGTTTGGAGCTGTAACTTGGTAGGAGTGTCACATGGCTGGCAAACGTGTCCAGGGCATATTGCACAGACCTGACTCTGCATGTAGCATATGTGTATTGCCTGTTGACCATGTGCTCAGTACATTGACATTGGTGGTGTACTGTACTCACTCTTCGTTGTCCCTTCTAACTCACTGCAGGGCTCCGCCTCTCCCTCGAGCAATTCCAGACTTGGCAGATATGCGGGAAAATGACTGTATACGCCGCTACCGCTTCCCCCAACGTTTGATTGAAGACTTGACGACACGGCTGGCAGCACACCTCCAACCGCTACACAGGTATCCTGGTGCACTGACACCCAAGGTGAAGGTGATGGCAGCCCTACATTTCTTGGCCATGGGTACCTTTCAACATACCATTGCCCATGTGGGTGGGATGTCCCAAACCATGTTAAGCCGTGTTCTGCATGATTTTTTTAGAGGCCATGTTGGAGCACCTTGATGAGTTCATAAAATTCCCAACTCCTGAGCAGTTGACAGGTGTCAAGCGTGAGTTCTATGCCCTGGGAGGGATGCCCCATGTCATTGGGTCCATAGATGGAACACATGTGGCTTTGGTACCACCACAGGCACAGGAGGTAGCCTTCCATAACCGCAAGCATTACCACTCCATTAATGCCCTTGCGGTGTGTCTTGCCAACATGGTGATTTCACATATCTGTGCTTGTTTTCCAGGATCAGCACACGATGCGTACATCATGAGGCGTAGCAGGGTGCCTGAAATGATGCTGCAGCTGCGAAACGAACGAGCATGTATTGTTGGTGGGTATACTCTGGCAGTCCTGTAATTAACGTCATCTTCCTGTCTTACTGCTTCTCCTGACCCACTGTTGTCCATGATGTTTCCATGTAGGGGACGCTGGCTATCCCAACATGCCATGGCTGATCACGCCTCTCCGCAACCCCCGCACGGCTGCCGATCACCGCTACAACAACGCCCATGGGCGGACCAGGCGAGTTATAGAGAGGACGTTTGGCCTCCTGAAGAGCCGATTCCGTTGCCTCCACAAGACCGGTGGCGCACTCCCATATGCACCGGTGAAGATATTCCTCGTGTGCTGCATGCTGCACAACATGGCAGTGGAGAAAGCTGTGCCACTCATCCTGGATCCAGATGAGCAGGACCATCCACCCGTGGAGGATGAAGGGCTTGGGCACGAGGCAAGTGATGTGGAGGAGGAGGATGCGGCAGAGGACATGCAGAGTCGGCTCATACGCGACTTCTTTGCTTAGTGGTGAGTTCTAGTGTCTGAGTGTGAACGCATTGGGCTGTGTGTGGCATGTGTTGCAATGTGTGTGTCCATCTGCATGTCTTCAAAGTGAGTCTGAGGTGTGTTTGGATGTGTCATTCGAGTGATGGTGCAATAGAAGAATGTTTTTCCAGAGTCATCATTGTCACCTAGCATGTTGACAACCTAATACGTGTCGAGTACATGCACATGCATGCGGATGTACTTCATTTGGCTGACTTCTGGTGTGTCTCCCATCCACAGGTACTTGCGCACGCTGTCTGCTGGTGGCATCGTTGTGCTCCTGCTATTCCTCATGAACACAGCAACATGTGCTGAATCAGTGTTACATGCACGGACAAGTTTGAAAATCTCCTTCGGGTAAGGGATGAAGCACGTTTTTTTGGGAGTGGTATTTGTTTTGAATGTGTGTGCACTGCTCCTGTTCATGTTTGGTTACTTAGCATACATGTAGAATCACCATGGGGCACATGACCTGGAGCAGAATTCACCTGAATTGATGGTCAGACTTGGTGACAGTCATCTGTAATGGGATTGTGATGGAGCCATCAATGTGTGTAACACTGGCCTCGGAAACATACGGGTTGCACCGGGTTGACATGGTGTGTGAATTCCCCATTAGGGGCTCAATGGTGTATAGCAGGCTCTCCGTGAGCAGCAGGGGGTGTTTAGCTGTAACCCGTCACTTGAGTGCCAGTGCCATGGATTTCCAGCATCGGTGGTGCTAAGGGGGGTGCCAGTGTTGGTCCCACGTGTTCATCCACATGACCTGTGTATGTGTTGACAGAGTTGCATTAGCATTCCGACACACATGAGTAATAAAGGTGTCCCTCTGCCTCCAAGGTGCCTCATCTCTGTCAATGGTGGTCTGTTGCCACTGTGCATGCGGCATGTCTGGCATTGTTCTCAGAGATGGTGCATATGAGTCTATGTGTAGCGTAGCAAGATGCAAGCTGTTTGTCAGGGATTAGATTCTGTATTGTGCATGATGTCCATGGCTGTGTAGGTTTTGTGGCATGTCAGTCTCCACGACGGCCACTGTGCTGCATGTGAATCCATTGTGTGTGTGTGTGCCATGTTGAACCAGACATTCCTTCCTTGACATACACCTTTTGCATGGTTCCTTCCTGGGATCCTTGTCTTTGTGTGCTACTTGTGGCATTGTTTCCTTGACATGGCGCATGCTGCTGCAGGCCCTGCTGCAAGGGCACCCAGTGTCCACGCAAACGAGCTGGTGTCCATCATGGATTGCTTGCTGACATGTGCTATGCTGATCAGCAGCATCTGTGCCTCATGCGGCAGCACACTCTGCATTGTGCACAAGATCCCCAGTTCCATCCACCTCAAGGCAAGAGGGAGACCATCCCCCAGGTCAACTATGGCATCCGTGTCTACTCCTACCCTGCACTCTACGGACATGTGCGTTCGTAATCCCATGTTACTTGTCCACATCCAGGGTGCATCTGCACAGCTCTGCTACTACATCCGGCGACCAGGCCACATCAACGTCCAACAGAGATGGGGGAGTGGATCACTGCCAGCTGCAGGATGACCTTCTCAATCCATGCACACACTCAGGATGCAGCCCACACCCACAACACAACCTTGTGGCACTGTGATCCAACACCCAATTGTGCCATCTCCATGCATCCAACCTTGGCTGGCCCACCATTCTCCACATCCACCTGACTCAAGCATGCAGGACATGGTTCTGCCACGTGTCTACACATACCTGGGACTCCAACCCCAGGACACTCCACATGATCCCTGACCTCTGCGCATGACTGTTGCTCTTCTAAATAGGTCTGTGGGCACAGTTGTGCGGGCACCCCCTCAGCTGGTTGGGCCCATCACGGGTGAGTATGGTGCTCCATGTCTGTCTTGGATGGTACGTTGTGACCCATGTGTGTCCTGTGCCAGACTCAGACCCCAGGGTATGGTGGTTCGGAGTTAATTCAGAAATCAGGCATGGTTTGACTTTACAACACACACATGGAGTGGAATAATGCAAAATGACGGCATTACCTTGTGATTGTGATGAATTTTATTAGTGCTGGGGTACGTGTTTGGGGGGGTGACAAGAGGTGTTTGGTGGGAGTGTAGAATCCAAAGTTCACAGGGGGAGTTGTTGTCCTTGCCATTGACAGTCATCAGAGTCTGTGCCACAGTCTTTGTCAACATTGGTCAGACAGTGACCAGCAAGGCCATGTGGCAGAGAATGTCCTTTGCTGCTGTGCTGCTGTTGGGCCATAGGGCCAGGTGCCAGGCCAGGTGACCTGGGAGATGGTGATGTTCCGCTGACTCTCACGGTCTTTTGCGTGGACGACCCACCTTCCTGAGGGGACCCTCAGACGCCTGGCTTGACGGTGCAAGGGACGCTCCGTCAGATGAATCCTCCTCCTCCTCCCTCCCTGTGTGTGGTGCTGCTCTCCGCCTGGTGGCACAGGGAGGGTTTGCCAGGCTTTGGGCGATCTGACGGAGGGATTGGCTCAGGTCCCTCTGCACCGCCAAGTGCTCTGCATGTCTTGCCTCCATCCTGGCATGATGCTCAACCTGCAGGGCCTTCATCTCATTGAGGGTCTCCACTACCTGGGCGATGCCTCTGGAGTCACGCCAGTATGCGTCCAGGATGGTTCTGACGTGTGCCATAGCCAGGGCCTGAGCTGGCTGGTCAGGCTCGCGCCTCCGCCGTCCTCCACTCCCACCACCCCTGCCCACTTGCGCCTGGCCTGCCGTTGTGGGCACATCGGGTCTCCGGGACCCCTGAGGGATGGCATTTGCGGTGTCGCCTGCCTCCTCCTGGGTGCCCGGAGAACCTTGTCCCTCCTGGACAGACTGGCTGCGTGGTTGTGTGCGGGCAGGGCTCCTGGGTGTCTCCTGGGATGTGGCAGGAATGGGGGGGGTGGTTGGCACAGTTGTACCTGATGCAGGTGCTGCAGGTGGTTGGACACCAGAGGGGCCAGGTTGGTCTGGGTCATCCACAGAGTGGTGAGAGTCGTCGCTGCTGGTGGTGTCCTCTTCACGCAGAGCCTGGTCCTATGAGTCTTCCCCCCCAGTGTTGGGGGGAGATGGATGACGTTGACCTATGTGTGAGAGAGACAGTGTTAATTGTGTTACATGCAACATCCATGTTTCATTCTTTTTTGATTTGGCACAGTTCCTCTGGGTGGTTGGATTTGGCTAGCATTCCTCACACAGTGCACTTGTGCATGGGTATGTCCCTTGGCCACAGCTTTCGACACTTTACCTATGTGTGACACAATCTTAGTTGATGCATCTTTTGTGAACGCAGTCAGCAGTGTAGTGAGCGGGCGTAGCAAGCCATGCAGAGCCGCCTTACGTGTTGCACTGTACGTGGCCAAATGGTGTTTATTCCATGCTATTTGAGAATGCAGGTAGGTAACTTAACAATTTGTGACAGGGTTCTGACGAACACAGTGGGTAGGTATACTGGGTGTAAGGTAACCCCCCCTTCAAAGGTTGAAGGGGGGGTTAAGGCACTGCCAAACCTTGTCTACATGCACACAGTCCACCTGCTGACGAGCGGACATGGCCACACCACCCAAGGGTGATTTGGTCTCCCTCTGTCTCCCTTTCTCCCTCCCTCTGTCAGCCTCCTCCCTCTGCTCGTCTCCCTTTCTCCCTCCCTCTATCAGCCTCCTCCCTCTGTCCGTCTCCCTTTCTCCCTCCCTCTGTCAGCCTCCTCCCTCTGTCCGTCTCCCTTTCTCCCTCCCTCTGTCAGCCTCCTCCCTCTGTCCGTCTCCCTTTCTCCCTGCCTCTGTCAGCATCCTCCCTCTGTCCGTCTCCCTTTCTCCCTCCCTCTGTCAGCCTCCTCCCTCTGTCCGTCTCCCTCTGTCTCCCTTTCTCCCTCCCTCTATCACCCTCCTCCCTCTGTGTGTCTCCCTTTCTCCCTCCCTCTATCACCCTCCTCCCTCTGTCCGTCTCCCTTTCTCCCTCCCTCTGTCAGCCTCCTCCCTCTGTCCGTCTCCCTTTCACCCTCCCTCTGTCAGCATCCTCCCTCTGTCCGTCTCCCTTTCTCCCTCCCTCTGTCAGCCTCCTCCCTCTGTCCGTCTCCCTCTCTCCCTCCCTCTATCACCCTCCTCCCTCTGTGTGTCTCCCTTTCTCCCTCCCTCTGTCAGCCTCCTCCATCTGTCCGTCTCCCTTTCTCCCTCCCTCTGTCAGCCTCCTCCCTCTGTGCGTCTCCCTCTGTCTCCCCTTCTCCCTCCCTCTGTCAGCCTCCTCCCTCCCTCTGTCTGTCTCCCTGTGTCCACCTCTGTCTCTGTCCCTCTCTCTGCCCCTCTTCCTCCCTCTGTGTGTCACCCTCTGTCACCTCAGCCCAGCTTCGTGGGCACACACAGTTTGCAGGTCTTGCAAAGGCCATTGGCTTGTTCATGTGGGTTTGTTTCTTCTCTGCGGGCACCCATTGTGCGGAGTGTCTGAGTCTGCACTGCTGCTGTGGCGGTGTGTGCTGACACTCTTTCACTGTGCTGCGTCTTGATTGTCTGCTGTTATGTGCTAATTGTGCCTTCATACCATGTCGTCCTGCAACGCGGCCACCATTAGTAGGCAAAACTGTACTATGTGGGGACACACTGTTTGTATGGCTGTGCCCTTAGCCATATGGGCTGAGGGCATTGTTGTGTGCTTCAGAGTTGCTCTATGTTAGAAAAACCCCACTCCCACACCGGAAAGGGTGGTGGTAACGGGGTCTCTCCAGACATACACAGTGGTAGCTTGGCTCGAGTGGTCAGGGGTCAGGCACCGTGTTAAGCATACGCAATACCCACACAATAACCATGCGTGCATCCGTTCCAAAAACGACACTACACCTTAAAAATTATACTGAAAATATATCTCTTTATCTTCTTTTCTCTTAGTTGCTGATTAAATAAATAATAATACAATCACAGTACACAAGGCTTTTTCTGTGGAAGGGTACGTCAAATAAATACTGTCTTAACGATTCAATAAATAAGGTAGATCATAAATAATCAAGGCATAAATATAAGTGCATTACATTACAGGCAATTAAATATTATGAGGCAATAAATACTGTACGACAATAAATATTGTGAAACAATAAATACTGTGAGGCAATAAATAGGATAAATACAATAAATACAGTGCTCTCAATAAATAATAAAAGCCAACAGTGACATTTGTAAATCAGTTCACATTCCTGAGGTACTATGGGATGATTTGACCCAATCCCAGCTTGTAAAGATTTGGATGGCCTGAGGGGTATACTCTCTGGCTTGGACAAGGCTGAGGCCTAAACTGAGGTAGATAAAGGGGGAATCTAGAGAGCTGGCTCTCCCACACTACACAACCCCTCTGTATTAGTCTCAGCTCACCCCTGGCACAATCAAGCTGGTTCCAGCACCCTAGGTTAGTCTCTCAGGGCTCCACAGGGCCTTAGGCGCCCTCTATTCCACTTACTGCCCTTTTTATGAAGCTCCGACGCCGCTGGAGTCGTGTCGACGCCGTGAGGCGGCTCCGGTTCGATGTCGGCGGCCTCGGCGCAATGTCAGTTCTTGACGACGTCAATAGGCGGTTCCGGTTCGATGTCGGCGGCCTCGGCTCGATGTCGACCTCCGGTTCGATGACGTCGGGCAGTCTTGGCTCGATGTCGACTTCGGGCAGCTCCGGTTCGATGTCGGCGGCCTCGGCTCGATGTCGGCCTCCGGTTCGATGACGTCGGGCTGTCTTGGCTCGATGTCGACTTCCGTCGGCTCCGGAGTGCGACCTCCACTCCCGACCTCCGGCACGATTCTCTTCAGGTTCCGGCGACTCCGGAGTGCGATCTCCACTCCCGACCTCCGGCACGCTTCACCTCGGTCTCCGGCGACTCCGGAGGGCGGACTTCACTCCCCCGTCGACGCCGCTCACTCGACCTCGGGTGACTTCCTCCTCGACCTCTGGTACTCTCCACGACCTCCGTCGGCGCCCTCTCTCGACCTCTGGCGGCTCCGGGTACGATGTCTGCTTTCCAGTCAGCGCCGCTACTCCACCTCGGGCTCCAGGTCTCAGGCTTCTCGACGTCGGACTCCAGGGAAACCAATAAACAGGTCAGATTCTTGCTTTTCTTTACTTCTAAGGCCTGTTCCTGCTGTCCAGGTCCTTAAGATGGTTTTTCTTGCTTTGTCCCACACAGGGCTCCAGGCTGGGCTCAGTCAGTAGGGACTAGTATCAAGGGTGGGTTTATGGACCCCACTCCAGGCACAAGTTTCCACCCCTGCTGCCTCACTCCTTCCTCCTTCAGGTGACTTTAGCTTCCCAACATTCTAAACTGCCTCCAACTGTCACAGGGTTCCAGAATGTTGCAGAAGGTTCTAGTAGGTTCCAGTGGGTTCTGATGATGTCACAGGTGGCCACCATTTTGTGCTCCAGGCCCTCAGACAGAAGTTCCAGGGGTAGATAAAATGGCTCCCTGAATCTGCATCAATACGAAAAAGTCTGGTGGTTCCCAAAAAGGAAAAATACTAACAGGGTTTGAGGCAAAAGTGGGACAAAATAAATAATGATGAGGAGGGACCACCCAAAGAGCTGACAGGTCTAACACTCTATGTTAGTTTTGAGGCCCACCCTCCCGGCATCGGGGACATCCTGTCTTGTGTAGGTGTTTTGTGTGGCCTGTGACTTGGCATGGCCTTGCTTGGGGCATGGGGCATGGAGGCGCTAGTGGCATGTGTGTGTTTTTGGAGTGTGGTTGTGTCCGGTGCTGGCTTTGGGGGGGTTGCGTGCATGATTGGTATTTGGGTTGTATATGGCGTTCCCCCCATGTGAGGTGAGTTGTTTGTGTACTCACCAGGCTCTCGGACTCCCCCTAGTCCGTCTACTATCAACGGCGGCAGCGTGGCCATCACCTTCTCCTCCCAGGGATGGTAGTGTATCGGTCTGCGGGGCGGCCCTCCTCCAGTGATGTTGGCCTGGTTGTGCTCGTCCGTCATTTTGCGGCGGACCGTCCTCCGCAGATCGTACCACCTGGCTTGGCACTCATGCCTGGTCCTTCTGGTGGACCCAACAGCATTCACGGAATTGACTATCCTCTCCCACATGGCAGTTTTTTCTGATATGCTGGTCCGTCTGATCAATGTTCCGAAGAGCTGTGGCTCGACTCTGAAGATTTCGTCGACAAGGGACTCCCGCTCGTCCTTTGTGAACTTTGGATTCTTATTGGTGGGCATGGTGTGGGGTGTGGGTGTGGATGGTTGTGGGTGTGTGAATGTGGTTGTGAAGGGGTGTGTGTGTGAATGTGATGAGGGTGTGTTTGTGATGGTGGTTGTATGAAGGAGTGCAAGTGTAAGGTGTGTTGATGGCTGAAGTATGGTGCAGTGCGTTGTCTCTGAGGTCTGGCAGCAGTGGATCTGTTGCAAAGGATCATGGTTTGTGTGTGTTGGACCTTTTTATTGGTCCATTTGTGGGTGTGGCTGTGTTTGAACTTTGGGTGGGTGTGTTATAAGGAGTGGTAGTGGTTTGGGCCTCTGTTTCTCTGTTTGTCGGTTGCAGGTCAGTGTATAGGATGTATTTGGCCTTGTTGGATATGTTTTGTGGTGTTGTGTGCCTCAGATTGACTGTCTTTGTGTTTTTTTGGTTGGTTCTGGTTCAGTAGGAGTGTTTTTTGCATCTGTACGGTGCGTACATGGGCCATGTTGTTGTACAGTGCTGTCCTTTGCTATGGCTTAGTACGACTCGTACATGCCCGATGTTGGGTGAGGGTGCTGGTGTGTGGGCCTGGGATAGGGTGCGTACGGACACGGGCAGGGTGTTGGTCCGCACCGTCCATCGGTGGTGGTGTTTCGCACGGTACATACAAGGGGGGCTGGATGTAGGGTCCGTAGATACACTGGTGGGGGTACGGTCCGTACATACACTGTTGGGGTGGGGGTACGCTCCATGCGTACGCGGGTGTGGGTACGGTCCGTACATACACTGGTGGGGTGGGGGTACGGTCCGTACATACACGGGTGGGGGTACGGTCCGTACATACACTGGTGGGGTGGGGGTACGCTCCATTCATGCACGGGTGGCGGTACGGTCCGTACATACACTGTTGGGGTGGGGGTACGCTCCATGCGTACGCGGGTGTGGGTACGGTCTGTACATACACTGGTGGGGTGGGGGTACGGTCCGTACATACACTGTTGGGGTGGGGGTACGCTCCATGCGTACGCGGGTGTGGGTACGGTCCGTACATACACTGGTGAGGTGGGGGTATGGTCCGTACATACACGGGTGGGGGTACAGTCCGTACATACACTGGTGGGGTGGGGGTACGCTCCATTCATGCACGGGTGGCGGTACGGTCCGTACATACACTGTTGGGGTGGGGGTACGCTCCATTCGTACGCGGGTGTGGGTACAGTCCATACATAGACTGGTGGGGTGGGGGTACGGTCCGTACATACACTGTTGGGGTGGGGGTACGCTCCATGCGTTCGCGGGTGTGGGTACGGTCCGTACATACACTGGTGGGGTGGGGGTACGGTCCGTACATACACTGTTGGGGTGGGGGTACGCTCCATGCGTACGCGGGTGTGGGTACGGTCCGTACATACACTGGTGGGGTGGGGGTACGGTCCGTACATACACTGTTGGAGTGGGGGTACGCTCCATGCATACCCGGGTGTGGGTACGGTCCGTACATACACTGGTGGGGTGGGGGTACGGTCCGTACATACACTGTTGGGGTGGGGGTACGCTCCATGCGTACGCAGGTGTGGGTACGGTCCGTACATACACTGGTAGGGTGGGGGTACGGTCCGTACATACACTGTTGGGGTGGGGGTACGCTCCATACATGCACTGTTGGGGTGGGGGTACACTCCATACGTACGCGGGTGTGGGTACGGTCCGTACATACACTGGTGGGGTGGGGGTACGGTCCGTACATACACGGGTGGGGGTACGGTCTGTACATACACTGGTGGGGTGGGGGTACGCTCCATTCATGCACGGGTGGCGGTACGGTCCGTACATGAACTGGTGGGGTGGGGGTACGGTCCGTACATGAACTGGTGGGGTGGGGTTACGGTCTGTACATACACGGGTGGGGGTTGGGCGCGTACATCCGCGGCTGGGGGGGGTGTTCGGCGCGTATGCGGGCACGTGTCTCCAAGCTTGCTATGGGTGTTCGGTCCGCACGGTGTTTTTTGCATACAGTTGTGAAATCGGAAGGACGGGAGTGATCGTACTTGCGCGGTCGGACTTCATTTATCCGATTCGTACGATAAATCGTCCGGGGATGTGTCGGACACAATTTCCGACCCGAGGACGTGTGGGGGACTTTTCCGGATGTGATTCGTATGGAGTTTTTCCCATGCGAATCGTACTTGCCAGTTTGTACGGTACTTGGGCGACTCGGACGGAAAAAAATACGGATGCGAGTCGTACGGGAATTTTTTTTTCCGAATCGGAATCGGCACCTATATTTGTGAAATATAGTTTATTAACATTGTTCTAATAAAAAGGTCAATGTTTTGACATTATGTATGTATGTATGAATGTCAATATTTTAGATTTGATATTTAATTAGAGTTACAGAAAAAAGATTTTTTCATGATCAATATGTGGGCCTTAATATTTTTGGAGGTTGATATTCCTGAGGTTAAAATTAAGGACTACAACCAATACATAAAAAAATGTATTCTTGAGTTAGCTGAATGTTTCCTTTCACAGAGTTAATAATGTGTGACAATGCTTACATAAAAATTATAGGTGTGTGGCCCCACGCACACAGATGGTTGTTGTGTGATCTTTGGTGTCCTGTCCAAAAGTCATAAAAAATCTGGTGTCGAGTTCCTTTGCAAGCAAAGTTGACGTGTTTTGGCCAGTGTTGTTATAGACTCTTCAGGACACAACAAGGTCAAATGCATGTAAGTCACTAAAAACAAAGTTCAAGGCATGTAAACTAGTGCAAACGAGCTGAGTTAGATAATCGTATAAGCATGCAGGTTGGTCACAAAATGTGACCACCAAGTGAAAATTAACTGCACTAAAAAGCCTCAGAGGCGAGAAGTAATTTGTCCAGCAAACTCAAGACCTCTGCTCATGAAAACCCACAAAGTGAACAAATGAAAAACCCTTCTGTGCCTGAACCAGAAAGAGTTTTAACCATTGGTCTTACCACCTGGACAGATGCACACAATGAGTTACATCCAAAAAGGTTTTTTACATCACCACAAGTACGGGCATGCCTAGATGTGCTGTAAAGAGAGTCAATATGTAAGGAAGGAACGGAAAGGTCAAACTATGAGTGCCCCGTGCCAAACCATAAGGATAAAGAGATAATAGCTAAAGATGTCTGACCAAGCCAAATGGGACGAGGAACCTGATCAAACCTGACCCAGGGGGCGGGCGCTCCTTCGAGTGCTGTAGCTGGCCCTGCAACACTACATTATCTTAAAATAGAAGCCACAGCATGGGAAGGAAATTAAACAAAGCCATAGTGAAGTTAAAAACACTCACCAAAGAAAGTGGAGGCCGGCTGACAAACCAGATAAAAGCCTTGGGAAATCCGGCTTGAGAGGGAGCCTCGCAATAGACTATAACCAGATGAGCATGTAGATGCATGCATAGAAGATCTCTTGAGAGGGGGGTATCTTGTATCTTGAAGTGGTCTCGCAGAAAAAATATCCATAACTAAGTCAGGCCTTAAGGTTGGAGCAACTGGGAAAGTGAAGCAGCTTCTAACCTCTAAGAACCCATCGTAAGAAAATAAGTGTTAAAGAAGGATGGTGTTATCCACAGAGAAATGGCAACAAGGTCAGAAGTCTAATAAGGCAGATCTTGAAACAATAAGAAGGCAGGTATAGAACCAAATCAGTTCTGGACAAACTAAATGGACAACCACCCACTACAAAGACAAATGTATATCAATTCAGTGAAGTCTCAACATATATTTTTAAAAATTCCAGTTACAGAATTATTAAGGTATTAGGCTAGGTACATTTAGGCAAATTACGTAGGGCATGCATTATAGGTGTATGCAAGTGCTATTGTCTTATCTGAACTGTATAAGTTCATCTTCTTAACACTATGGTAGACATGTATCTACTGTTTACTATATTGGTACTTGCGATTTCTTTTGTATGCTTCTGTCTCCTGGTTGTCGCAGCAAATATGTTTTACTCATGACTGACGCTGGAACAATAAATACTTATTGAAAAGTCCTAACCGCCATCCTGTGTATTTTCTGAGAATAAGAAAGCACGAGTGACTGAGTGAAAAGTACAGAACTGTTCTCCACGATCCCTGAGGAATCGAGGTTGTCATATTCAGTGTTTTCCAGAAACTACCTACATCACTTTAAGATGCAGGGGGTGGTAGTGGCACTGTAGAGCTAGCTGGTCTAATGGCCGACATATCCTGTGGAGGTCTCAGGAAGCGGTTTAGACAACAAGCCCTCAGCTTAGGTCATCCAAAATGCGCAGGTCCCGGGGATTCCCAGGAACTACACAACAGGATAGCATGAAAAATATTCAAGTGTAAAGTAATATCAGAGACTGACATAGAGTCCGCTCACTACGAAAACAAGGAAAGGTCTTCAAAATATTCTAAGTATAATGTCAAAGAGCAGTTTGTAATAGGGACATGCTCGATAGAAGTCTCAGAAAAGTCTGGCATAAACAGTACATTTGATATTTTCACAGGAGTAGAGAATCATGTCCTTTGCCTGGTGTGAATCAACAAAATATATAGTGATGAAGTAACAAATTTCTAAAAGTATTTTTCCTCTTAGATTACCTTAATTAATCATAGGTGCTTTCAAATACTTCTAGCATATTTATTTAGAATATTCCAATCAGCGTTACAATTAACTCCTTCCATATAAATTGTAAATTTTGCTTAGTGTCGCACATTACATTTATTTACATAGACAAAGGAAACAAAATTACATGTACATAAACTTGACTATAAACATACATAAAACATGTACCATACATGTATTATTATTTTTATTCCTCTCGTTCTTCCTGTTAATTACTCAAAAGTGGCTGTGTTTGATAATTCCCTCACAGTCCACTAATGGAGGTAGCCTATAGTTGGCTCAACTTTGAGGTAAACAATTTTCTCCCCCTCATATATCCATTCATGCACCAAAAATCCTTAATCTGTTGTGAAGCGGCACCATTGGCTGTACTAATAAAGATACATTGACTGAAGCCAATGAACATTATAGAAATTGGGTTAAGTAAAACAGGCTCTCTCTAAAAATCATCCTAAAGTTAAAAAATAAATAATGAGCACCTCTAAACTACATACAGTGGGAAATTACATTTAATTATCAAACAATAAACTACTAACAAATTGAATGAAGCACAGAATGAGCAGCAAGCAACATCAACCTAGAACATTTGAAACATTACATGTAGGCTTCCTCTGAAGCACATTATTTGTTACAGCAAAAATAAACAATGCCATGGATCAAAGCACATTTTCATCAATTATATGTAAGGGGAAAATGCCGAACAAGAGAGAGAGAAGTCATGCATGCTGTGCATCTTTTTTTTCTTAAAATAAATCTGTGGTTTCTCAGAGGCCAGTGAGGCTCAGCAAATTAGGTCTATGGCCTACTTATGTTAAACTAGACACATGATAATAAACATCAATCGTTATTAATAAAACTGCACTTACAATTCCCCCCTCATGGTTTCTGAAATCATAGAAAAACGCTACACTACTCTGAAAAATATAATGCATAACTTTCTGTTCTTCATTTCTTCCAATGCTTTAAATTCATCAAAGAACTTTCATTCGATCTCTTCCAGTTCAATCTATTTTCTCTTCCTTTTGTTTGCTGTCGTCCTCCTTTCACACCCACTTTTCAACTTATCCTTATGCAAGCAATTTTCAAAAGATATTAATAAAATAATTAAACTAATGATACTGATCAGAATTATTATAACTGGAGTTAGTTTTTGTTTCTTCTTACCTAAACCCAAATCACCAAACAACTCACCAATCTTTGCACTTCCTTTTGCAATAGTACTGAACCATGAACCATTTGCAGCACAAGCACCAGCCTCTTACAAAATCTCATCATCACACATTATGTTATTTATATGTTCATTAATAAGCATGTTATTGCCAGGCACAAAAGTACAATACTTCTGGACCTTCAATATACAACACACGCCACTTTTTTTTGCAAGCAAAATATCCAAAGCCATGTGATTTTCTAATAACCGTAGCAAGGATGACTATCATCTCTTCATTAATTTTAGGTAAAGCATCTGCACTATTAGCAGCCAGGCAACCTACCAAAGGAGACAACTTTCTAATTCTCACACCATTCAAAGCCACACCAAGTGGAGAATCAACACACCAAATGTATTGATAATCACTTGTCCAAAACCAGTTTTAATTCTCATAACACTCATTTCACTCACTCTATTCATTTCACTCACGTGATAGACTCTGGAAAAAACTAAGGCATGATCCTGTCCAGTTAAATGGAATGTTAAAATAAGCTATGTTACCAAAAACAAGATAAATACTTCTAAATATAGGGCCATTAACCACATATCGTTTTACCAACTACATAAGGATGGCTACACGTATTAATACTAAAGATATTCTGAGGTTTCCCACTCTTTATGATTCTCATGTGTAATAGAAACAACTACTTTCTTTTCCTGTTGAATTGTAAGTCTAGGATGCTTCTTTGAATTTCAATAAATTCTCTAATAAAATTATGCTTCGCATCACTCAACTTACCTACCTTCTTTTTGTTATCATTATTAAATATTTTATATAGCATAATGGATTTATTATTTTTATCAAGCCTAAATAATTTTGAATCCCATGCAACTCCTTGAAAGTAAGCCGTAGTGAACTTCAAACTCTGCTAACAGATCTTGCCTCCTTAAAGTGGAGAAATGTGTGCTACAAGGTAATGGATATGATATTAGAAGTTGGAAATAGGATAATTTCTCTGTAACAGAAGCAGAAACGTAAGTACACATATACCTCTTTTTACCCGTTAAGCAAACTAACATAAGAGTTTTTTCCACAATTCAAATCAGAATCATCTCTTCGAACTTACCTACTAACATTTGTAGTATTACTGTGATATGAACCATTATTATCTACAAAAGCATACCCAACAGGTGTATCTAAACTCACTTAAATGCTAATTAAAACTAATAAAATAAAACATATGGGAGGGGTGTGCAGCTGTGTCTGGTCAATTCTTGTGGTTGGTTGAGCTGGAAGGAGCTCTGCACATTCTGCCTAGAGGAGGGAAGTTGGGAAGTTTGTTAGAGGGAATGTTAAATGTTGTTGATGTATTTAGGAGAAATGCTCTTTATGCTTGTTGGTACCTTGATATGCTGCCCTGGGTCATGCAGGGTATAAGTTCCACACGTGGAATGTAAGGGGTAAATAGGCCTGAGAAGCATCACAGAATACATTCTTACTTAAAACGCTATTGTATATTGATTGAGTTCCTCCAAGAAACACATTTATAGGGTAATTGTATAGCCTACGGGAAAGCATATACACCTGTTTCTGTGATTTCTTCAATATTTTTATGATTTTTCAAAATGACTATAACAAATTTTGTTCTGATGACACCTTTGGAAATCACTGAATAATCTTAGTACACAACTGTTTTTTGTTACATAACTCCCTTACTGGCACCTTTACTCACTTTACCCCAAGGAGATAAAGCATGCCCTCTGCGCCTCCATTGCAAATAAAGCACTCTTCTCCAAAGCCACAGTAGGGGGAGAGACCAGGCCAGTGTCTGCGCAGGTGTCCAAACCACTGCCATCATCCAGTACCATGTATCAGTTGTCCTCTGTGCCATCAAGGAGATAATGGTAACCATAAGGGTCATATGACCAGTCACAATCATCACCCTTCCCAGGCTTGTCAAAAGAAAAAGGCACTGGCTCCATCTCAGAAGGCACCGGTCGGCGCCAGAGTCGGGGTTGGGCGACGCCTATCCGGCAGAATAAGGTAAAACAATGGAGCCTGCGCCACTGCAGGGCATTAGCAGCGACTGGAGTAGCAGCACTGGACTGGAGCAGGCACTGAGGAAGGCCATAGTCTTGCGTGCAGCACCGCTCCGGATTCAGCACCCAATTAACAGGACCAGTTCAATACGATGGGTAGACTTGCAGGCAAAGAACCAATAGGGGACCTTCCTGCATCAGTGGGGCCTGAATGCGCTCCAGAGTAGTCAGGCCAACCAAATATGAGTTGCATAGCATTATAAAACTGATTGAGTTGGGCTGGGGTCGTTCTGGCTCCACAAAACTCTGGGAGGTGTAGAGCCGACCCTGGCACTCGCTCCATCATGCAGCGAGGCCAGGAGTGCCGACACTCCTGCTCCTGGTCTGATGATCTGTACAGGCACAGAGAAGTCGAAGATTGCTTCAACTTGTTTTTCTTGTGGGACTTACCCGTGACTTGTATTGGGACAAGGATCATCAGGAGCGGCTCCAGTAGCGTTCTCGGGACCTTCCGCATGACCGGGGTCAAGAGCGTTGCAGGGTTGTCAATGTCAGGCGACGAGGAGCTTGGGATACATGGCGTGGTAGTCCTTACAGGTCTTGGAGTCACGGTCCCGCTGCAAGCACCAGAGGCAAACCAAATGAGGGTCTGTTGCAGACATCTACCTGTAGCAGGCACCACATGCTTTAAAGGCTGTTGGCTTCTTAAGGGACATCGCTAACACACCAGCAGATGTAATCTTTAAAAAAACTTTAACAAAAAGTCAAGAAAAAGTCAGTCAAAAATTGACTGGGGGTAGCCCACTCCAGATCTGCGCTGACTGATGCAGAGAGAAAAGAACTGATGTCAGCGCGCTAGAGTGGCACATAAATAAACACTGCACATGTCACTTCCGGCACAGATGATGCCAACAATGCGAAGCCAAACTAAGCCACCTACCGGCGTGCAAGAGCACTGTTTTAATATTTCTGGATCCAGTCTGATGCCTAGGGAATACTCTAAGGTAAGGAATCTGCGGCTAAAGGTTTCTATCAGATATAGCCAGCTTCAGTGAGCTTTAAGGCTCTATGATAGGTCTTGACCTTGTTTTTACTCTTTTAACATACTAGTTTCTATAAATAAAGGCAAGCTTGTTGCCTGAATATGCACAGTTGCTTCTCTATAATTCAAAAACAACCAAAGCCTTACAAGTGCCTTGGTAATTAGGTTGATAATTCCCCCTCCTGAATTACAGATATCAGGGGAATCAGTAAATCTAGTCCCGCTTTCCCTAATTATTCCTCATTATGTTCTTCTATTTCACCTGGAAGCTCCACCTGCTTTCCTGCTGAAAGTCACAAGATCTGTGTGTTACCATGGATCTCATAATTATGATGGGGCTGGTAACAGGGCCGTTGTTGGCCCCATTGGAACTAAAAGGTCATTTGGAATGAGTGCCCAAGAAGACCCTATACCCTGTCAAGGATGGTAGGTTCACATGTGCAGCGATTACTCGCTCTACTTCATTCCACTCCAAACATAATCACAGCTCACAATAGCAGTAGCATGAGTGGTGCATTCAACGCATCATACATGGCACCAAAACACTGCCACATGTTTCTAACCTACATTGGTTCAATCAGATACAATATGTAAATGTGAGGCACATGTGCTCTATCCCTCACTTTTCCTACCTCCCCTTACATGCTTATGTGCAGTGACCAATTATCAAGATAAACCCAACTCTGGTCTATCAAGCATTATGTCAAAATACTTCCTAAACAGACTAGACTTCAATTCAACAGTCTTCCAACTAAGCACTTCCTCATGGTGTAGCGTTAGGGCTATGAAGAGTTATATAAATGCTACCCAATACAACACACAGAAACTGGATTCTGCTAGTCACTTATTTACATTAGGTTTTCTGAGAACTCATATGGATTCTTACTAAAGACCCACAGTTTGAGCATAACTTCAACTTACAGAACACTGACGTTCACTCAACCGCTGACATGAGGGTTCTAAATAAGATAGTACAGAGACTTATGCTCTTCCTGTTCAGATCTCCTTGTGACCTGCATTTTCCTAGTGTAAATCCAAGTGGGATCGACTCATTCATTGATAAATCAAATGCTAACAAATTGACTAAAAGCAAGAAAATAGCCACAAAAATAACCTACCTCCCGCTTTCAACCATATTCAGGATGGAAGTAAGTAAACGAAGGAGGTGAGAAAGGCCAGCACACATTTGGCTGCTCCCTTGAAGAAATGTAAAAACAATGGTGACAAATGGTGTCTTTTACCCCTAAAATGTTTACATTTGGCTTTTACCTTCAAAAACATTTTCTAGGTTTGTTATCATTAGTGTCAGAACTTGATGCCGATAATTATAAGTTAATTAATGCATTTATGTAGGAAGCGGGCTTTGTATATACTATACCAAAGTGAGGTTTAGTGTGCACAGTGTCCAGTGGAACAGCAAAGGTAGGCAGAGGTAAAGTTAGATAGAACCTTACTCTCTATTTGTGGTAGTGTGGTCAAGTAGTAAGGCGGTATCAGAGGACAGTGTTAAGCATTTGTTGTACACACTCAATCAGCAAATGAATTCACACACTCAAAGACTGAACTTCAGACCAATTGTTTTTGTATAAAAATATTCTTTTAGTTATTTTATTTTCTAGAACCAAGCAAGCCTGGCACAGGTAAGTAATAAATACTTTACAGTAGTAAATGCTGATTGTAATACAGTTGAATTGCAATTGTAAATGTACTATGGTTTGACTTACAGTATTGTTTCAGAGAAATGCAATCACTTGTAAATACAGTACATAGACTTGAATGGGATTTTCAGTAAAATAGCAGGTAAGTTACTTTTGGATTACTTTTCTTACTCAGTGCTGTATGCCTGGATGCAGCACTGGGACATTTCCTGTAAACAGGTGAGTAAAGGCGTTTTTGTTAAATTGTACAATTTTAAAGAATTTCTTTAGGTTTCAAAACTCCACACTTAGAAACTTTTTCAGGCAAAAGTGTCAATGATATCCTATTGAGGAAAAAATGGTTATCGGTTTTTAGGTAAGCATTCGGTAGTGGGAGTTGAGGTTCTGGGGGTAGATTCAGGAGTACCCCAGGGTCAGTGATGCACTCTTGTTACACCCTCAGCGGCACTATGGCAGCCGGGTGCAGAATGCTGAGGCCCAATGTTATCCAATGGGGGTTAGGGGGCCTTCAGTTGGTGGCTGCTGGCAAGCAGGCCACTGGGTTGTGGGAGCAAAGCTCCTGGACTTTAGCTCAGGGCAAGTGGGGAAACAAATTGGCACCAAAGGTGCATCCTCAGCGGCGCTAGGGCGGCCGGGTGCAGGGTGCTGTTTTGACGTTGGCTGCCCTGTTGTTTCCAATGGAGAACCTCTGGTTTGCAAAAGCACTGCAGGCAGGGAGACGAAGGACTCCTGGGTGTGACCACCACTTTGAGAGGTAAGTTGGGAAGTTAGGGGTTGGTATGCACCATTGGTTTGGGCACACAAGGCCGTGGGGTGTCGGGTGCAGGGGTGGCTTTTAGCTCGGATCTTCTTACCAGCTCCTGGTCGCGGTTAGGGAGCCTTCTGGATTTAGACTGGAGGCTTGAGGCAGGTCAGGGGTCGCTAGATCTTGGTTCAGGATCGCCAGGGTGACCTCCTCGTGGTGTTTGCCCACTCGAGCTCGGGCCGTGGACGACGGGTGCAGAGTGGGGCAGAGCCGCGGTTTCCAACTGCTGCCAGAGGTTGCAGTTGAACAAATCCGGTGTTCACGGAAGAAGCAGACTTTGGAAGTGAAGGCAGGCAGGTCCTCCAGGGTTTTTGAGGTTGTTGGATGCAGGACGCACCAGGATTTCTCAGGAGCAGGTCCTAGGGAAGACAGGCCGGTAGGGCTGGGGCCAAGGCAGTGGGCATCTTCCTCTTGTTAGCTGCTGCACGGCTGTTTGGTCCTTCTTATTTTCTTCTTGTTTCTTGAAGGATCTGAAGAAGCAAGGTTCAGGGATGGCCCCTAAATACTAGATTTAGGGGAGTTACAGGTAGGTAAAGGGCAGGGAACATTGGGTCCCCTCCCTGGGGTGGGCACACCCCCTATTATGCCACCTTCCAGTGGGAGGGGGGCATGAGCCTGTCCCTGGTTGGCTGAGTCATCCCATCTTCAAGATGGCGTGGACTGAGAGTTGTGCTTCACCTCGCCTCCCCCACCTGAGGGGTGGAGTTGGCAGAGGTGGGCACACTTCTCTTCCTCACTTGTTTTTCCCTCCATTTCTCCCGCCCAAGGTGGGGGTCAGAACCAGTGGGGACCAGTTGCTGAAAGCAGCAATTGGCCTGGGGAAGCTCACAAAGGCGGCAAGCCTTTGAAGCTTCCCCTTCGTGAACCCTGACCATCCTGGGGGAGGAGGCTTGGCACCTCGTCCCAGGATGTGTATTGTTTCAGGCCCCAGAGAGCAGCAGGCTCTCGACTCAAGGGTCCAGAAACATGTCTGGTTGTGGCAGCTGAAAGCAGCCACTCAGCCTGGACACTAATGGTGGGTTAGTTTCCAGGGGGCATCTCTGAGATGCCCTCTGTGTGCACCTTTGATTAAATCCCACACTAGCATCAGCGTGGGTTTAATGTGCTGAGAAGTTTGATACCAAACTTCTCAGTTTTCAGTGTAGCCATTATGGTGCTGTGGAGTTCGTAGTGACAAACTCCCAGCACCATATACAGCACTGCACTTACAATGTCTAAGAATGGACTTAGACACTGTAGGGGTATAGGGCTCATGCACCCTTACCCTCACCACTGGTATAGTGCACCCAGCTCGAGGGGTGACTGACCTATGCCAGGGCAGTGGGTTGTAGGCATGGCACACAGAGATGTGTGCCATGTCGACTCTTCACTTTGTTCTACACCAAAGCATGCAGCCTGCAAAGTCAGTGTGTGGGTGTAAAGCTACAGGGCCTCTGTAGTGGTACGGGACCTCTAAGGGTGGCACAATAAGTGCTGCAGCCCTTAGAGGCCTTCTCTGGTCACAGTGCCCTGGGTACCTGTGGTACCATTTACCAGGGACTAACCTGTGGCCAGAGATGCCAATTGGGTTCGTTTTGGGGAAAGAACACAGGCCCTGGGAACCTGATGGGCAGGGACCCAGGACACATTAACCCCTTCGGTGCTCATGACGGAACGGTTCCGTCATGAGCCACGGTTGAGCTGTGCTCATGACGGAACCGTTCCGTCATGACCACGCCCGCGCAAGAAACCGTCAGCACAGCGGCGGAATTCGCGCAGCATGGAAGGGGTTAAGTAAAAGTGCATCAGTAATCTGGCAAAAAGTGGGAGGGTTACTGCAACAGAAACCCACTTTCCTACAATTTATTTTAGTTATATTTCAATTAATAACAAATTCTTTACTAAGTTAGGTTTATGTTCTAAGCCAGCGTTTTCCAAACTGTGGGTCAAGTCGCATGCTGATTTATAGTGAGACGCAAAATTCCAAGCAATAAATAAAGATGCCATTAAATTCAGTATTTATCTTGTCACATTTGCTGCGTTAAAAGACAGAGGTTAAATATCATGCTATGTCTTCTGACAAAGTAGTTCTTATTGCTTATCGTTTTAACATGGGGATTGGTGTTTACAAACTTATCTCACTTTGCAGTTGGAGAAATCAAAATAAAGTAAATTATGTGACAATTTGGCTGTTGTACAGAAGTGTGAAAGACAAGGCTGTATAACGTCATTTTTTGTTACAGAGG